>NC_053397.1:192877972-193584972 GCF_905171765.1 Bufo bufo
AAAAAAAAAAAAAAACACACATATTAGCTATCACCGCATCCGTAACGACAGTATCTATAAATATATCACATGATCCACCCTGTCCAATAAACACCATAAAAATAAATAAATAAAAACTGTGTCAAAAAAGCCATTTTTGTCACCTTACATCACAAAAAGTGCAACAACAAGCGATCAAAAAGGCATATGTCCCACAGAATTATACCAATAAAACCGTCACCTCATCCCTCAAAATATGAGCCCCTACATAAGAAAATCGCTAAAAATAAATAAATATATAGCTCTCAGAACATGAGACACTAAAACATAATTTTTTTGTTTCAAATACGCTATTATTGTGTTAAAGTGAAATAACTAAAAAAAAAGTATAAATATTAGGTATTGCCGCGTCCATAACAACCCTAGCTCTATAAAAATATCACATGACCTAACCCCTCAGGTTAACACCGTAAAAAATAAATCACAAAAATTGCAACACCAAGCGATAAAAAAGGCGTATGCCCCCCAACAAAATACCAATCAAGCCGTCACCTCATCCCGCAAAAATTAGATCCTACCTAAGACAATCGGTGAAAAAATAAAAAAGCTATCACTCTTAGACAATGGAGACACTAAAATATGATTTCTTTTTGCTTCAAAACTGCTATTATTGTGCTAAAATGAAATAAATAAAAAGTAGACATATTATGTATTGCCGCGTCCGTAACAGCCTGCTCTATAAAAATACCACATGACCTAACGCCTCAGATGAACACCGTAAAAAAAATTAAATAAAAACAGTGCCAAAAAAGCAATTTATTGTCACCTTTACATCACAAAAATTGCAACACCAAGTGATCAAAAAGGTGTAGGCCCCCCAAAATAGTACCAATCAAGCCATCGCCTCATCCCGCAAAAAAGGATACCCTATTTAAGACAATCTGTCAAAAAATAAAAAAGCTATGGCTCTCAGACTTTGGATACACTAAAACATTTTTTTTTGTTTTAAAAATGCTATTATTGTGTAAAACTTAAATAAATAAGAAAAAGTATACATATTAGGTATTTCCATGTCTGTAACGATCTTCTATATAAAAATATCACATGACCCAACCCCTCAGGTGAACGCTGGAGAAAGAAATAAATAAAAACTGTGCCAAAATTACCAATTTTTTGGGTCACCTTGCCCCATAAAGTGTAATAATGAATGATCAAAAAATCATATGTACACAAAAATTATACCAATAAAAACGTCAACTCTTCCTTCAAAAAACGAGCCCCTGCACAAAACGATCGGCAGAAAAATAAAAAAAAATATGGTGTTCAGAAAATGGAGATTCTATCCTGTCAGATGAATGTTGTAAAAAATAAAAACGGTGCCATTTTTGGGTTACCTTGCCTCACAAAAAAGTTATATAGAGCAATTAAAAATCATATGTATCCCAAAATAGTGCCAATATAACTGGCACTTTATCCCCTAGTTTCCAAAATGGGGTCACTTTTTGGGAGTTTTTACTGTAAGGGTGCATCAGGGGGGCTTAAAATGGGACATGGCATCTAAAAACCAGTCCAGCAAAATCTGCCTTCCAAAAACTATATGGCGTTCCTTTCTTTCTGCGCCCTGCCGTGTGCCCTTACATCAGTTTACGACCACATGTGGGGTGTTTTCTGTAAACTGCAGGGTAATAAATATTGAGCTTTGATTGGCTGTTAACCCTCGATGTATTAAAAAATGGATTAAAAATGAAATATCTGCCCAAAAAGTGAAATTTTGAAATTTGATCTCCATTTTTCTTTAATTCTTGTGGAACACCTAAAGGGTTAACAAAATTTATAAAATCTGTTTTGAGTAGCTTGAGGGGTGTAGCTTCTACAATGGGATCATTTATTGGGGGTTTCCACTATGTAAGCCCCACAAAGTGACTTCAGTCCTGAACTGGTTCTAAAAAAGTGTTTTTTTTTCGAAATTTTCTTAAAAATTTTAAGAATTGCTTCTAAAATTCTAAGCCTTCTAACGTCCTAAAAAATAAAATGACATTTACAAAATGATGCCAACATAAAGTAGACATATGGGGAATGTTAAGTAATAAATATTTTATGAGGTATCATTTTCTGTTTTAAAAGCAGAGAAATAGAAATTTTGAAAAGTGCGATTTTTTTTTTGCAAATTTGGGATTTTTTCATAAATAAAGGTAAAATATTTTCACTCAAATTTATGACATGAAATACAATGTGTCACGAGAAAACAATCTCTGAATGGCTTGGGTAAATAAAAGTGTTCCAAAGTTATTACCACATAAAGTGACATATTTCGGATTTGCAAAGAATGGCCTGGGCAGGAAGGTGAAAACTGGCCCGGGGTAGAAAGGGTTAAATATTAGTGAAAGACAGCTCTAAACCTCTATTTTCAACCATGGATTCCAGAGAGCAGTGAATTTTTTTGGGGTGCCGAGTCCCCAGTGAGCTAGCTGTTCAAATCGATATAGTTGATCCCCACTATTTTGCCAATGTAAGATCATCGCAGCGTCATTTTTTTTCTAAAAACTGGCGACTAATATTCTAGCTGCCCCTAATAGTATTTGAACTAACTGTTTAGCATTAGTTGAAACTTGTAAATCCGCCATAAGGCCCAAAAGACATATCTTAGGAGAAATAGGGAAGTATATATTACATATTAGAGATAGTTCCATACATATTGACCTCCAATATTCGTTGATTTTTGGGCAGGTCCACCAAATATGGAAAAAGGAACATGGGGTTACTATTTGGAAAATACGTATTTATCTTTTCAGGTGTATAATACAATCTTATTAATACCTTATAGTAATTCTCCTGAAGCTTTACACATCTAGAGATTTTTGATGATAGGAACATTAACATTATCTTTTCACCTTCTGAAAACTTCACTCCGAGATCCTCTTCCCACTTTGCAAAGAACCAATATTCCCTCAGTGTAATTTTAGGCAATAATAAAGAACATAGTATTCGAAATCTTTTTAATTGGTTCTTTCTGCTGTATAACTAGTTTCTCAAAATGAGAGTGCTCTTTGGGTATTGCCAAGGATTGGGTATAGAGTTTAAGATAATGAATAAGATGTTGGATGTAAAAGAAGTAGAGGCCCCTTAGCTGAGGCCTGGCTGTAATCTCGGTAATTGTAGGTAAACATCCCCGTGAACATAAATCTAATAATGGATAGCAGATACTATGTGCTTTGTGGGGACTCACTCTGGTAGACAAGATTAGCTGACGGAGTATAGAGGCAACAACAAGTTCTTTGGATCAAATAGTTCAGTGTTTTATTCACACTTTAGACAAGTGACAAAACAAGCAGTCATAATCAAACAAAAATTCACCTTGCGGTGTTGGTGGTAATTCACACCATGCGGCAATTCTGCCTCAAAGAGTCCTTGTTCATAGCAGCACCAACCTGTTTTCACACCAAACAGGTAGCAAGCCTTCTACCAGACACTAGGCTCCCAGATCCCAACACAGAGACATCTCTGCTGAGCCCAGTTGCCTATTTAAGGACAGCCAGGTGCTGCCAAAACCCGGATCGGCACTTGAACTCCGGTCCGGTATTTGACCTGACCTAGCTGGAAAAATACTTGCCTTGCTAGACACAACCCCTCACTGTGTCACAGCTTCCAAAGGAAGGGTTTCTCAGAAGGTGTTAGAAGAATCTAAGAGGGCATCCGAGACCCGGACAAGAGTCAGAGAGTCTGTCATGAGTGTTTCTTTCAATCCCCTATCATGCCAGTAACAAAGAGTATTTTTAGTGAGAATATTATACATTTTGCTATTTTTGAACATGTTTGGTCTTTTACCAATTAATGTAATTCTGAGGGGAATGGGGGACATAGCATTTTCCGCTTGGATATCCAATTGGTCTTCGGAGGACCTTAGCCAATTGAGAAACCTATTCCCTTCTATCGATTTATAATATGTTTTAAAATCAGGAATTCCAAGTCCAGTTCCTCACCAGTTGAACCAAAAATGTATGTGCAAGTCTAGGTCTAAGTTTCTTCCATAAGAACGATTAAATAATCGACCTAAGCTTTTGGAAGAAGGACATGGGGACCGGAATAGGGACTACTTGCATGGTGTATAATATTTTAGGTAATATTACTGATTTTAATAAGACTCTCCTTCCAAGCCAAGAAACGTATGGGATATCACATGAGTTTAACTTGAGCTCTATTTGTTTAGGAAGGTCTAGGTAATTTGCTATATATAATGAGTGGATATTAGGGGTTATATTGACACCTAGAAGTTTTATAGATTGGGATGTCCACATGAACGGGGTTGAATGTTGAAGCCTAAGGGCCGTAGGCACAGATAAAGATACATTTAAAACCTGAGATTTATTCCAATTTATTTTGAAATTAGATAATGTACAAAAATAATCTAAGTTTGAGATTATTGTGGGAAATGCACTTTATGGATCTGTGATAAAAAAAAGAACCTTGTCTGCAAACTCGCCAAGATAATGTTGTATATTTCCCAGGGTGATCCCAGCTAGTACCGTTTCTAATACCAAATGGGGGGGGGGGGGGGGAGTGGTGTTCCGTTCACCCAAACGCGAGCTGTAGAAATTTTATACATAGCCATAATGGCTGTAATAAAGTGTGGTGGAATCCCAAAGCAATTTAGTGCTCTGGTCAGAAAGAGACAATCAACTTGGTCAAAGGCCTTTTCTGCATCGGTGTTCAAGAAAACCAGTGGAGTATTGGTTTTCTTTGCAAACTGAAGTAAATGAAAAATATGAAGGTTGTTCATTTTACCCTCCCTACCCGAAATAAATCCCACTTGTTCAGGGGAAATTAATGATGGAAGATACGGTTTCAATCTATTGGCCAGAAGTTTAGCAAACAGTTTTAGGTCATTATTTAAAAGTGAAATGGGTCTATAACTTGCACATTGGGTAGGATCTTTATTTTCTTTCGGTATTATCGATATATGTGCAGATAACATCTGTGGCGGTAAAGGTGCGCCGTCCAAAGCTGCATTGCAGATTTCAAGCAAGCGAGGGAGAAGAATTTGTCTAAAATTGTAATAAGGAATTGGCAGGCCATCAGTCATTGTAAAAGGTTTAACTAACAGCTAAGATGGACATAGGCTTTATTGTTGCAAATAAAGACATTGGTAGGATTGTATGAAGAAATTGGTAGGAAAGTATGAAGAATATTCACAGTCAGCAAGACGTCATCCAAACTGTAGTCCAGATGCTGGAGTTTCAATGCTTATCTGCTACCTTACCGTATGTGAGGGATAATCTTGAGATATACTAAAAAACTTTGACCATTTCCTAACATGGAATAAAGCTGTGATTGCAGTCAGGCGAAAAATATATAATGTCCTACTTCACAAACTCTTAAAGGGGTTTTCCAAGATTTTCCTACTGATGACCTATCCTCTGGACCGACACCAAGTGAATGGGGCTGAGCTGCAATTCCAAGCACAGCCACTATAGAATGTATGGTGCTGTGCTTGATAAGCTGCGAGAAACTTCTGAAAACTGGTGATTGTCGGGGGTCCTGGGTGTCGGAACCCCACCGATCAGAAACTGATGACCTCTGATGACATAGATCTAAAGGATAGGTCATCAGTAAAAAAAATCTTGGATAACTCTTTTAAATGTTTGATGTCAACAGATGTAGAAGTTTTGTGGCTCTTCTGGGCTGCTTCCTCCAGGCATTAATACATTGGGCTTCTGTATGATAAA
Source organism: Bufo bufo (assembly GCF_905171765.1). Classification (NCBI taxonomy): domain Eukaryota; kingdom Metazoa; phylum Chordata; class Amphibia; order Anura; family Bufonidae; genus Bufo; species Bufo bufo. Next base: position 192,883,675 of record NC_053397.1, read on the forward strand.
ATCTAGGAATGGGATTATATCCTTATACCAAGAATTTGAGGCAGACTATCAACAACCTTTAATAATCAATGAGAATGTCTTGATTTAGATCACTGTTTCTCAACTCCAATCCTCAAGTCAACTGATTCGGTCATGATTTGAGGTTATCACATAGAAGAGAAAACATCTGTGTTGCACTAATGAAATCCACAAACCACAACTGTTAGGCCTCTTTCACACGGGCGTCATGTTTTTGGCCCGGATAAGATGCGGGTGCGTTGCGGGAAAATGCGCAATTTTTCTGCGCGAGTGCAAAACATTGTAATGCGTTTTGCACGCGCGTGAAAAAAATCGGCATGTTTGGTACCCAAACCCGAACTTCTCCACAGAAGTTCGGGTTTGGATTAGGTGTTGTGTAGATTGTATTATTTTCCCTTATAACATGGTTATAAGGGAAAATAATAACATTCTTAATACAGAATGCATAGTACAATAGGGCTGGAGGGGTTAAAAAATAAATAAATTATAATTTAACTCACCTTAATCCACTTGTTTGCGCAGCCCGACTTCTCTTCTGTCTTCTTCTTTGAGGAATAGGACCTTTGATGATGTCACGGCGCTCATCACATGGTCCATCACATGATCTTTTACCATGGTGATGGATCATGTGATGGACCATGTGATGAGTGTAGCGACGTCACCACAGGTCCTTTTCCTGTGCACAGCAAAGAAGAAGACAGAAGAGAAGCCGGGCTGCGCGAACAAGTGGATTAAGGTGAGTTAAATTTTTTTTTTTTTTAATTTAACTCCTCCCGCCCTATTGTACTATGCATTCTGTATTAAGAATGCTATTATTTTCCCTTATAACCATGTTATAATAGAAAATAATAATGATCGGGTCTCCATCCCGATCGTCTCCTAGCAACCGTGCGTGAAAATCGCACCGCGTCCACACTTGTTTGCGATTTTCACGCAGCCCCATTCACTTCTATGGGGCCTGCGTTGCGTGGAAAACGCACAAAGAGGAGCATGCTGCGATTTTCACGCAACGCACAAGTGATGCGTGAAAATCACCGCTCATGTGCACAGCCCCATAGAAATGAATGGGTCCGGATTCAGTGCGGGTGAAATGCATTCACCTCACGCATTGCACCCGCGCGGAAATCTCGCCCGTGTGAAAGAGGCCTTAGTGGTAGCTCGGAAAAAAAAGTTAAGAAACATGGGTCTAGAAAGCAGAGAAAGCAATGGTATGATTAATTGAGTATTCTCATCTCTTCGACATTTTGCGCATATTCACCTCTGGGACCTTCAGCAGTCCCCCAACCCCCATTCTGCTTTGTGTTGCGCAATCTGTGAATGGTGAGGCGCTTGTGTATGGGTGGATCTCTCCATTCACTTCTATGCAGGCTCTAAAAATAGTCGAAGACACTATTGGGAAGAATACCTCTTTTAGAGACACCGTGGTTCGAAATATGTAAGCCTTTGCTTCACATTTGTGTATACTTTGTGACAATGAACTTGGGATATTTTTATTGAAAGTGCCGAATTCAAGTTTTCATTATAGTGGAAGAAGATTATGAGAACCAGAGAGAACTATCCATCCCAGGACAGCAAGAAAATTTCAAAAAAGGAAAAGAATAAATATCTATCTTCCTATCTATCTATATATCTCATATCTATCTATCTATCTATCTATCTATCTATCTATTATCTATCTATCTATCTATCTATCTATCTATCTATCTATACACTCTTTGACAATTTGAGTGAAGTTGTACAATCAAATAGTAAAATATTCATCTAAAGGGTAATAAAACTCAGACCTTCTACAAAAGACGTTATCCCATAAAAGAAATATGGAGTTCAAGAGTCAGTCAATTAATGCTTGTAGAGTTTTATCCCCCATTAAAAAAATATATATATGGATAACATTGGAGGGATTTTAGCCCCAGTCCTACCCCCTCCCTCCAGTCTCTTCAGTTCCTTCTTTTTATACCAGTTACTATATATGACATAAACGTATGCACAATCGTTCATTTTCCTGCAGGCAGAAAACACAAGGATTTATAGCCTTCTACTTGTTTTTGCACAGCATTGCATTTAGTTTCGGTGCTAGACATTTACAGCAGAGATCTGCATAGCATGGCCTTGCTCCAATTACCTCCAGATGGATACCTATTGATATATTTAGAGGAAAATGAAGACTGACTAGATAATTCTTACAGTACAGAAATATTTGCTTCTGGAAAAGAAATACTTACTGTAGCTGGGAACTCTATTCGTGAGGAGAAGCAAAATGACATTCCTAATTTGCCAAAATCAATTTCGTAATGTGTTTAATGGAAGACTTATAAAAGATGTCTGACAAGTTTCTCCCATTCAGAAGGACTTGGTGAGAATTGAAAGTTATTTGCTTCACTTCCAATCAATTGACACTTTTAATAGACTTGATGGTCTGTCTTAAAGGATAGGTCATTAATGTGTGATCCGACCTGCTCCAGTCCCCAGACAACCCCCCCTTCCCCTCTCCCAAAAAAAGATGACCACTCAATTTGTGGTAGGTCTGATGCCAGAAGTTGAAACTAGCTCTGTCCACTACACTATTTAGATCAGGGTCGGACTGGCCCACCAGAGTACCAGAGGATCCTCTGTGGGGCCCAAGCTCTAACAATGGACCCCTAATAAAACAGGGCCCTTAAGGTCCTATGTATACAAACGGTGGGTCCTCAGAATCAATTCCTCTGGTGGGACTAAGGGGCTTTAGTCTGATGCTGTGAGCTCTTTCCCTTTTGAACCCTCTCCTACACATGCTCGCTATGCTCAGCAAAGCATGCATGTTTTCTGCATGGGGAGAGGGGAATGAAGGGTCATTTATAGTCCAAAAGTTTATGCCAGTAACAGCAGCATGAGGAGAAGGAGGCTCCCTCCTGCATGATGAACCCTTTAATGTGGCGGAGTAGCACGTTAAATCATGCACCTTCCCCTGCTGTGGGTGTGCAAAAGAGAAAGGGCAGCAGACAAGTACTGAACTGTATCCCTGGCCAGGGATGTGAAGCAGACCAGCTATGGTGACTGGAGGACAGCCACAGATGCCAAATGTGGCCTACAGAGAAGAGAAGCATAGACCAGGCCAGGTGACCACGCAGTTTCCCTTCATGCAAGGGATGGAGGTGGGCCACAGTGACAGAGCAGCCCATGACAATGAGCCGTTGATGGAGAGCGAGCATGAAAAGACGGGGGGGTGGGGGTCTCTCTTGCTACTGAAGATGAGATGGCTCTGTAGATGAGACAGCGGCAGTGATGAGAAGCTGATGCAAGCCTGGGAGGACAGGGAGAGTCTCCTTCCATGCCAAAGTGTCAGGCGAGAAGAGGGAAGTCCTTCTTGGGACTTATGGACTGTAACTACAGACAGTATATAATTGCAAGAACTTCATCTTTGAGTAAGTGATGAGTGATGTTCCTTTAAGAGACTGTAACCGCTATGATTTTATGCCTTCATATTGAGTGAATTGAATCATAAAGCTGTGTACTGTACCTTGTCACTAGGTTTACAGCAACAATTTAAAGTGTCATGTCCTCCTTGGAGAGAACATATGTATACATGCACAGTGAAATTTTGAGTTTGCTGTAAAAATATGTGTGCCACCACCTGTGTTATTTCACACCATACAACTAAACTGACAGTGCACCTTCTGTGCTTTACATGCTTTATGTATACCTGTTTTAGTTGATCTGTGCTTTTAATTTCCATGTGATATGCCTGCATTTTTTATTATGCCTCCGACTTTGCAGAGGCAGTGTGGGTAGACTATTATCATACTGCACATGTTCTGCTCTGCAAGAGACAGATCAGTGACATGAAATTTCTGTCCCCTAACTCATACTGCAGAATCTTAGCAGATTCCTTTGTGATGCAGCTTCATACTGCTGTTCCTTGCTTACTGCTTGTGATGGGTTTCTCTATATCAACTCTTACAAGCAGGAGGTAAGGGTGAGCAGTGTGGAGCTACATTTCATAGGATACATTGGAGATTCTGCAAACAGCATACACAGACAGTAGAAACAGGAAGTGTGAGTTAGGAAAGTTTTAGAACTTTGTAAGTAACTAAGCATTGTATAGCATTATAGTATCTATTATATCCCTGCATTCTTGGCCTTAGATAAGGCAGACATGATATATTTAGCAGCAATATGCTGGATTGCTTCTTTAAAGGGGTTCTCTGAGGGTAATGCATGACATACCCAACCATTAAAGTTATTTTTTTTTTTGACCGCCTATCTTCAGCATAGGTCATCGGTATGTGATCACCCCCACTGATAAGCTGCGTGAAGAGAAAGTGGGGCTCCGGTGAGTGCTGCAGCCTTTTCCAAGACCAATGATGTCACGCAGCTGAGTTCCATGCAAGTGAATGGGTCTGAGCTTCAAGCAGCTGATCGGCAGGGAGCCAGACCCCCGCTGATCAGATATTGAAGAGCTATCCTGAGGATAGGTAATCAATACAGGAAATTGGACAACCTCTTTAATATTGATGGCCTGTCCTCAGCATAGGTCATCAGGTGGGGATCTGACTCCCTGCACCCTCGACAATCAGCTGTTTAAAGAGACTGCAGTGCTCCTGTGAGTGCCATGCAGCTTACCAAGCACAGGCCAATATTAAAGAGGTTGTCCAATTTCCTGTATTGAATACCTATCCTCAGGATAGCTCTTCAATATCAGATCAGCGGGGGTCTGACTCCTAGGATCCCTGCCGATCAGCTGTTTGAAGATAATGCAGCGCTCCTCTGATGTCAACGGGAAGCAGTTGTTACTGCAACTCCTCCATCCAATTTACTTAATGGGAAGGAGCAGTACCACTCCATCTTCTCCTTCCCATTGAGGCAACTGGGAATGGAGGAGCTGCAATTACACATGCTTGCCACAACATTGTCAACGGCAAGCAGGTAAACAGTAAAGAAAAAGTGGTGCTCACACAAGTGCTGTGCTCTCTTCAAACAGCTCATCGGTGGGGGTGCCAGGACCAACTCCAACACCCAGGGGAGCACCTAGCATTTCTGCTGCCCGAGGCGAAAACTGAAATGACACCCCCATCCACCCATGCCAAATTCTCAACCTAACCCCTTCCCTCCAGCCTTACTGGCATACTTGGAAAACATTAAGGCCCTTTTCACACGAGCGTGTCCGGATAAGGTCCGGATGCTTGCGGCAAACCCGCGCGAGTAGGTACGCAATTGCAGTCAGTTTTGACTGCGATTGCGTTCCGTTGTTCAGTTTTTATCGCGCGGGTGCAATGCGTTTTGCACGCGCGTGATAAAAAACTGAATGTGGTACCCAGACCCGAACTTCTTCACAGAAGTTCAGGTTTGGGTTCAAGGTTTGTAGATGTTATTATTTTCCCTTATAACATGGTTATAAGGGAAAATAATAGCATTCTGAATAAAGAATGCATAGTACAATAGGGCTGGAGGGGTTAAAATAATATATATATTAATTTAACTCACCTTATCCACTTTTTGGCGCAGTCGGCATCTCTTCTGTCTTGTTCTGTGAAGAATAGGACCTTTGATGACGTCACTACGCTCATCACATGGTCCGTCACATGATCTTTTACCATGGTGATGGATCATGTGACGGACCATGTGATGAACGTAGTGACGTCATCAAAGGTCCTATTCCTCACAGATAAAGACAGAAGAGATGTCGGCTGCGCGAACAAGTGGATTAAGGTGAGTTAATTTTTATTTTATTTTTTTTAACCCCTCCAGCCCTATTGTGCTATGCATTCTGTATTCAGAATGCTATTATTTTCCCTTATAACCATGTTATAAGGGGAAATAATAATGATCGGGTCCCCATCCCGATCGTCTCCTAGCAACCGTGTGTGAAAATCGCACCGCATCAGCACTTGCTTGCAGATGCTTGCGATTTTCACGCAACCCCATTCATTTCTATGCGGCCTACATTGCATGAAAAACGCAGAATATAGAACATTCTGAGATTTTCACGCAACGCACAAGTGATGCGTGAAAATCACCGCTCATGTGCACAGCCCCATAAGAAATGAATGGGTCCGGATTCAGTGCGGGTGCAATGCGTTCACGTCACGCATTGCACCCGCGCGGAAATCTCGCCCGTGTGAAAGAGGCCTAAATATAGCATACTGGTTAATATATAGCGGTACAGTTGAATATGCAGAGATGAACGCTTCCACAATGAAAGCACTCATTGCCCAAGGCCTTACTGCTGCTCCCTACTTGTTCCTACCTGGTGCTGCCCGAGGCAATCGCCTCACCTCTCCTCATTGACGGTGCGCCCCTGGTTGGACCCCTGCCGATCTGATATTGATGACCTATTCTATTCATTAGAAGCTCTCTTTGTTGGCATCTGGAGGGAAGGAGGGGGGGGGGGGGGTGGTTGTGGTCTAGGAACACCACACTATGATGTCCATAGGCCCTAACAGACAAAAGGATTGTCTTTGTGAGAAAACCTCTTGAAAACGCCTGATTGCACAGAAGTTGACTTCAGTTTCTGAGAGATGCAGCACAGTCACTCTCCAGTAGTACCCAGTGATGAGAATCACACAGAATTTCTCTTTGAGTTCTGTTAGGTGGTATTAGGGGAGTATTAAAATTTGAGCTGCCAACCCACCAGTGTCCAATACCTCACAGCAGACGTTATCATGCCTTATGGAAATACATAAATATATGTTTAAATAAAAGCATCAGACAACATGTTTGCTTTTTCGGAAATAAATCTGCATGAAAAATAATTTTGCAAAGCATTCAATATTCATCATTAATAGATCTCAAATTCTTTTATTCCCATGCAATCTGCCACATTTACATAAATATACATTTCTACATGCATAAAACATTGGCTGAGAGTACAGTATGTTAACAAAAACATATTATTTGTCACTTATACATTTGGTAAATATTTAATGAAATTACTCCACCAACTACGCTAATTAGTAAAAGATATTATTTCACATTCCACGCTGCTAGGATCTTAAGAATATCATCTGAGGCAACCGAGCAGGAACAAGCTAATAGAAAATATATACGCACAAATAAAATATAATTAGGATATAAGTCTACTGTGAGAAATGTACCGTAAGTCTCGTGCTCTGCAATGTTAGCTGTGTGACACCAGAGGAGACTTCTGAAAATAATGTTTAAATGATACCCCTGGTGGGCCCGATTCAATTAATATAATTATGTCATACAACAATGATTATGGAGTTGTCAGAAAAACCAAGAAGTGTACAGAATGTCGCCTTATCCTTCGACTTCTAGATTAACAGCAATCTAAATGTACCTGTCGCCTACGCACATTAGAAGCCATTTTGTCCTTCATACCTAATCATTTTCCCTTTTTTTTTTTCTTTCCGGGATTAATTGCAATTTAGAAATATATTTTATGCGGTACGAGCTAGATTCATCAAATGATCTATAAGCCGTATCACAACCAGAAACGATAGGCTATGGCAGGGGGTCGGCCACCTGTGGCTCCGCAGATGTTTTGCAACTACAATTCCCAGCATGTCCTGATAGGCGGAGAGCTACAGATTGCAAATCAGTGGGGGTATGGCATGTCCCATTACATAGGGTTTCGAATGCTGTTACTACTCTAGATGGTTACATCTGTCATCTATGTGCAATAGAAATGAACTGAAGTCATAGAGCTACATGGTTATAGGTCACCGTTAGGTAAGGCTGAGATCACATCACTGTTCCTGTAAAAAAATTTAAAATAAATAAATAAAAACGGATCCTGAGCATCAGTTATGTATATTGGGCATCCATTTTAGTAATTTCCACCAGAGAACTATTATTTTAGATTGGAAAAAAGTCCTCCACTTTTTTGCCATCTGCTTTGTCCCAGTAATCAGGGACTAGTGCTGGAAAAGGGTGTCCTTTTAATATTTTGATATTAATGGCCTCTCCTCAGGATAGGTCATCCATATCTGATCCATGGGAGTCTTACTCCCGGGACTCCCGCCAATCAGCTGTCTGAAGAGGCCTCTGTTCTCCAGTGATCGCTGCAGCCTCCTCACAGCTCACCAAGCACAATGCAGTCCGTTATATAGTGGTTGCTCCTGGTATTGCAGCCCAGGCCTATTTACTTCAATGACCTAGGCCATGATGCTCACCGGAGCACTGCAGCCAGTGGTGTACTGCCAATATAGGCAGACCACGCCGTTGCTATGGGGCCCGCGGCACGCCTACGTCATCTCTGCACAAGAGTCTACAGTCAGTTTATTATTGAGGCGACCCGTGGCCTGCCCACTTGTGTTCTCCCAGCCTCCGGCAACAACCGGCCCTGGCCCCTCTCCCGCACCTTGGTTGACGCGCATGCGACCCCTCCCTCCCTGTCTGACCTCCATCTGATCTGGGCGGTGGGCTCCCTCTTGCGGCTGCTGCATTTAATACTGGCCAATCAGCTTTTAGCAGCACAAAGATCCTGCTGCTGATTGGCCAGTTTATCGCTGTCAGGCAGCAGGAGCAGGAGCTGCTTAAGCTCACACAGAGGCGCGCACCCAGAGTGGCGGTTCTCCTCTGCGCTCACGTGCTGCCCGCCATCTGCCTTCAAGTCATCAACCAGTGAGTGCAGCCCCCCCCCCCAGCAGACTTCATAAAAAATTAATATACCGTATGGTTGATTGGATATGGGTATTATTCTTGGCAGCAGCAGCAAACAGTGGAGGGCAGCAGCAAACAGTGTTTTTTTTTTTTTTTGGGGGGGGGGCGCCCTGTAGGCTCATAGAGGACAGTGTGATTTCCTCCTACTCCCCCCCCTTTTCCCCCCTTCCCCCACCAGGGGGAGGGGAGGGGGAGAACACTGTACTCCTGAGTCCTCTATGAGCCTACAGGGCCCCCCAGCACATCAGTCACCTTGCAGGGGTGGGGTGGAAGGAATATGATTGGCGGCTATGAGCACACTCAGCATCAGCAACAAGAAGTTAATCCAACCCCTATAATGCCTTCCAAAATTCCCAGGCACCTTACTTACCTCATTCCCTGACACCCACATTGCTCCTGATGCCCGCACACCCGCCACTGTCTCCCTCCCGTCATGCAGATGAAAACATCCAGTGACATAGGGGGCAGTCAATAGCAGGCCCACGATGGGAACGAGCCTCACTAGCATCGCGGGTGACGCTAGGGAGGCTCATTTCTGACGCGGCCTGCTATTGGCTGCACCCCCCCATTGGGAATAAGTATTATCTGTATGCGGTGCCTGGGCATTTTGGGGGCATAATAGGGGTAAGATAGACCCTTTAACCCTTAGGATACCGAAGGTTTTTTCGTTTTTGTATTTTCTTTTTTCTTACCTACCTTTCTTGAGCCATAACTTTTTTATTTTTGCGTTCACATAGATGGACTCATGTAGACATTTCTTTATTGGCAAATGAGGGTGTGGCAGGGGAGGAGCCAGTACTGGAGGTGGGATAGGCCTGGGGTGGGTAGTGGGCGGGGTTAGGGGGCCCAATTCAGATTCTTGCTATGGGGCCCAGTGATTTCTATGTACGCCCCTGACTGCAGCCACTTCAAACAGCTGATTGCGGGGGTGCTGAGAGTCGGAGCCCTTCTAATCACATAATGATGACATATCCTGCAGACAGGCGATCAATATCAAAATGTCAGGCAACCCCTTTAAGGTCATCTCCCAATATTTTGTTAGGATATGTATCAAAGGAAACTCTCGTCAGTACTGCATAAATTTCAGCATAGACAACATGGCAAAAAATTTGTGGACATTACTCCTTTAAAGTGAATCTCTAACCTGATTTGGGGCTACTAAGCTCCTGGAAGGACATTATGCTGCCGGTTTAAGGGCCCCAAACCTGCCCATAATAAATAACTAAATAAATAAATAGTAAATAAAAAACAAACTTAACAGCACTGGCACTGCGCAGACGATGCTGAGAATGGTGCACTTTGCTCCACTGCGCATGCACTGCATTATTAGATTCATGTGCCGTAAAGCGATGTGTGCCATACTCGGCTTTATGGGCACAGTGCACATGACCCCAATGACCCTGATGAAGAGTCCTGTAAGTTTGATTTTCATTTACTGTGCTTTGTGGGGACTGACAGATTTGCAATGGGATCATAAACCCTGAACCACACTTTACAATTTACTGGTTTTAAAGAGGATCTGTCACCACAAAATACAGAAAGTGCAGAGGTTTAAATCATTTAAAATGTATAAATTACAATTTTTTCTGCCTTTTTTCCCATAAAGCTATATATAAATCTGCTCTCTAACCTGTTGCCTGCAGATTGCACTGCATGTCATAGGGACAGGTTCTGTTTAAAGGCTTTGCTGCTAACATCTTGGTGCCAGATACTGCAAGACCTCTGAAGAAGTTCATGCCTTGATGGTTCAGAGCTGGTTAAAGGGGTTTCCCAATAAAAAAAATATTCTACATTTTCAAACCTGCACATTGACCTGAATACTTTTGTAATTGCGTATGATTAAAAATGTAGTATAACCACTGAGCTCTTCAATGAAATCTGCTGTTTTCTCTTTTTCTAAATTCTCTGTCCTGTTCACTGAGGTGGACGCACATGCTCAGTTCCATCCTTCAACTGCCACCAGATGCAGGAGAAAGGACATGTCCCCTGAGCTGCCAACTTGAAATAAAACTAGCAGAGCAATTGGAACAATGAATGGGGAGATCTTCATCCTATTTTCATGTTTACTCCTTTAAGTGAGACCTACACAATATTAGAGGCATTTTAGGGTAATAAACAAAAGCAAAAAGCACGTCATCATCGAGTCAACAGTGCGACGGGTATGGAAAGCACAGGCAGAGCTCATCAGAACATTGGTTAGTGAAGCCTAGATTGTAAGAAAAGAGCTAATAAGTCACTGTCAGACAAAGCAAATACCGGAGCGGGGACACATCTTACTAACCTTGGTGGAAGTGTGCACAAACTGCAAGAAAGAATGCAAATATATCCACTCACACAATAAAGTAATCATAAACAGACGGGAGCTCTGTGCTATGATACTGACAGGTTTACACAGGGTGAAGGAGATCTGATCACCCAAGAATATAATATCTCAGCGTGCATGCAAATACTTGAGGACTTCTCAAGACGGAGCAATTTCTCAGAAATACCGGGTGACAATTATTGATGTGAGGAGGAGACAGATTCCTCCCTCTTGTGGTGTTTCAGTCTCATACATTTTGTATGGGATTTTGTACCTCGTAGAGTGAGGGGTAACAATTTATTTCATATGTAAATTTATTTAAAGTGTCTTCGAATGAATTATGGACCTTATTCCATGCACAGGAGCATTATTATACAAAAATGGCACATGCACTTTTCACTTCAGGGGCAGGGGCATAGACAAGAAATGTATATGGCCTTGAAGCCCAATAAATGATACAAGCTGCCAATAGGGGCGCTCACTGCATACCATGTAAAACAGCTCACACTGAATTCAATCAGTGCTGTAGAAAGCTGTAGTAAGGGGCCACCCTCTAGTGGAATGTATTATGTGCCCTATTTGACAAAGTACTGTAAAATGAAATGCTACCATTAAAGAGTCACTATAATTTCACACAATATCCTTTCATTTAATAGAGAATGATGTGACTAGCAAATTTCTAAATCGCTTCATTAAATAAATATTGTCATGGCCACTAAGGCTGCGCTCACACGGGTGAGATTTCCGCGCGGGTGCAATGCGGTAGGTGAAAATATTGCACCCACACTGAATCTTGACCCATTCATTTCAATGGGGCTGTTCAGATGAGCGGTGATTTTCACGCATCACTTGTGCGTTGCGTGAAAATCGCAGCATGCTCTATATTCTGCGTTTTTCATGCAACGCAGGCCCCATAGAAGTGAATGGGGTTGCGTGAAAATCGCAAGCATCCGCAAGCAAGTGCGGATGCGGTGCGATTTTCACGCATGGTTGCTAGGTGACAGTCTATACACTGTATTATTTTCCCTTATAACATGGTTATAAGGGAAAATAATAGCATTCTGAATACAGAATGCTTATTAGGTGATCAATTGAGGGTTAAAAAAATAAAATAAATTAACTCACCTTCTCCTCTTGATCGCGTAGTTCCCGGTCTCTTCTTTACTTCTTTAATGATGAGCTGTGGGCTAAAGGACCTGTGGTGACGTCAGATCACATGCTCCAATCACATGGTCCATCACCGTGGTGACATCACCACAGGTCCTAGCCGGTAGTTTATCATTAAAGAAGTAAAGAAGAGACCGGGAACTACGCGAACAAGAGGAGAAGGTGAGTTCATTATTTAATTTTTTTTAACCCTCAATTGATCACCTACTAAGCATTCTGTATTCAGAATGCTATTATTTTCCCTTATGACCATGTTATAAGGGAAAATAATAAAATCTACACTACAACTAACCCAAACCTGAACTTCTGTGAAGAAGTTCGGATCTGGGTACCACAGTCGGTTTTTTATCACGCGAGTGCAAAACATATTGCACCCGCGCGATAAAAACTGAACATCGGAACGCAATCGCAGTCAAAACTGACTGCAATTGCGTACCTAATCGCGCGGGTTTGCCGCAATACACCGGGACGCATCCGGACCTAATCCGGACACGCTCGTGTGAACCCAGCCTAATGGTTTCACTTTCACCTAAGCTGTCAGAGAAGATCTGTCTCAGGTAACAGAGACACAAAAGATGGCTCAGAGGAAATGGGAAAGTGACAGAGCCATCTTAGATCCCTGATAGATGCACTGCCTCTACACTGTCTCTGAACATCACAGGAGCCTGCCATGTGTCTGTAAGTGTGACTTATGCCTTCTTATCTTTTCTGTGAGATGAAAACAAACATAGCGGAAAGTAAGGGAAAGAACATCACAGCAGTACAGAGCTGGCAGATTTCCACAGAAGGGAGAGGTCCCCTGCTTCTGAGTAAAATGAATCTAACTGTGCAGCTGAGAATAATATAACTTTAAAAAAAAATCGGGAAGTCCAAACGTAATTGTTTCTTCACAGACATGATTGTACAAAAAAGAACAACCATTATGCAACCTTTTTTAAAAACTCAGGTTAGCTGAGTATCCAGAGGTTAGGTCAAGATTATCAAATTCCTGGAAAATCCTAGAAAACCCCTTTAAAATAATGACATGGATTACTCTACATATTTATTTATTTATTTTTATTTGTGTCATAATCCCTGCAAAAGAACAACATCCATGAAGTAATGATGCATAAAATGTAAGGAAATGTACCACTCACCAGTATAGACACTGGGTAATCTGTGAACGATGCGTGGACAGGATGCTGAACTAGTCATCAGTTGAGAAGGTAATCTGTGTAAAATACAAGGTTGCTCCTGTATAGGTACAGTACATTATGGTATCAGTCCATCATTATAAAAAAAAAAGTGATGTGTCCATTTAAAGGCAAACCTGCTTACACGTTTCAAACCTAGTGGAACTTTGAAAGGCGTAAGCAGTTTTGCCGTCAGATGGGAACATCATATTTTAGGTTGTTTTCAGTAAAGAGGGGCTGATTTTAACCATGATGTTGGAGAAACCTTACATGTTACCCTGATTGCCTATTCATCTAATACACTAAAACTGGACATGCATGTAAATGATGGTGTAAAATCAATAACAGTTTTGTATTAGGGATCGACCGATTATTATCGGCCGATATTCAGGATTTTCAAAGTTATCGGTATCGGCATCTATTTTGCCGATATGCCGATAACGAATCAGGAACATGTATCGCGCTGCTCTCAGCGGAATCCGTGTTCCCTCAGCAGCACAGGGGAGAAGGAAGCAGTGTCTCCCTCCCCCTGTGCCACTGCTGCCGCTGCCACCAATAAGAGGAGAGAGGAGAAGAGCAGGGGAGGGGCTGTGGTCACTGCGCCACCAACGTTAACTCACTGATTCATTCAAATTCAACAGGAGGCGGGAGCTGGCTGTAGAATCATATAGCCGCACCTGACCTCTATGACAAGTAGCTGCGATCCGCGGTAGTTAACCCCTCAGGTGCGGCAGGGGTTAACTGCCGCGGATCGCAGCTACCGCTCATAGAGGTCGGGTGCGGCTATATGATTCTGCAGCCAGCTCCCGCCTCCTGTATATGAATTAATGGGCAAGTTATCTTCATTGGTGGCCCCCAACCCCAGTATTAAAAACATTGGTGGCGCAGTGTGCCCCCCACCCAAGCCCCCAGTATTAATCATTGGTGGCAGTGACCACAGGGTCCCCTCCTCCTCATTGGTGGCAGTGGCAGCTTCTGATTGGAGCCCCAGCAGTGTAAGCCTGGGACTCCGATCGGTTACCATGGCAGCCAGGACGCTACTGAAGCCCTGGCTGCCATAGTCGGCTCCCTGCTGCTGTGTGCACAAAGCACAGAGCAGCAGGGAGAGTGTGAAGTCCTATTCACCCTGATAGAGCTCTATTAGGGTGAATAGGACAAGGGCTCTAGCCCCTAAGGGGGCTAATAGTAAAAAAAAAAAAACACAAACACCAAAATATTAAGTATAAATGAAAAAGAAAGATTTACAAAAATAAAAGCTACACGTTAACAATAAACATGTTCATTTTCAGCAGATTTGTGTAGGAATTTTTTTGTTTTTTCAAAAATGAAAAAGCACAGAATATCAGTATAAATTATCGGCTATCGGCCTGAAAGTTAACAGATTATCGGTACGGCTCTAAAAAATCAATATCGAACGATCCCTATTTTGTATATTTAGTTTTTTTCTCCCTTCGTCGCCTTGGTTGACCAGAATTACATTTCATGTAATTACTTTACAGATTGAGGGAAGTTTTCTAGAACATTGTTAATGTAAAGAGTTTCTCTGCTCATTTTGATGTGATTGTTTTGCTTTTGTATGAGGCATCGGTCAAATATGCGGAGGTTATGTTTTTGTTTTGTCATAAATGTCCCTCTATTAATTTTGGCTTTATGACTAGCAAATACTGACCCGCTTCTTGAAAAGGTTGTGTAATTAGTGTTGGCGGAGCCCGGAGAAAATGTTCATTTATGTAGATCAAAGTGCGGTAATTATAGGGTGTAATGAAGAGGCTTTTCCTGGAAAGTATATAACAGCCTTAATCAGTTCTCGAGTCTGTTCAACTCAACTGTCTCCTTTAATCCAATTGTTTTCCCATAAAAACGGGAGCTCTACAGTTCCCATTTTAGACATTTATGACAAATTCACTAGATAAACCATAAATGTCTGAAAGATGCAGGACCAGAGCAGACTGGCCATAGACCCTGCAGGAAATTTCCTGGTGGGCCAATGCCCAAGGGGCCACCCAAAACCTCCTCATGAGTCCCAGCCGGATACATAATGATCTCATGCACTCAGTAGCAATTAATTCTAGGAGAGTCAGGTACTTAGTAATTTGGTCAGCAACTACCCTCCTGAATTCATCTATATTAGTGTCCTTAGGACTGTAATACAGTCCAATATTGCAACAGTGGCATCAGTATTTTGTGCTGCATCATGGCATTTGGTTCTGCTGGGGCAGTATTTAGTATTGCAGTATTACTGGTCCCATCTACTTGTGTTGCCCCGCCTTCTGACACTTTGGACCTGCCTACAACATGGCACTTCTTAGTTTTTTTCCAGGACCACTTTTAGCTCGCAGTCCGCTCCTGTTCAGGACCCACACCTAGCTCAAGAATCCCCAACCCATTTGATGAGGTGGTCATCATATTCAAGCAGAGAATTAAGCAAGTGGTGGCCACAAATGTGAATGGCTCTCTCCATTCACTTCTAGGGGAATTCCTAAAACAGAAAAGCAAGATTACTCTTTGTGCCTGGCATTGCAGCTTCCTCTATTCAAGGGTAAATTAAATCCAGTATCTAAACAAACACACACACAAGCAAAGAAGAGCAACCAACACAAAGTAGTATCATTACTTTACGTGTCTTTGTTATTTGCTCTTGTTTCATCAGATATCACAATTGCAGACCATGAAGAATAAGTTAGAAAGGCAGTGGCAAATGGAAGATTCAAACTTATCGCATACACACACCAATTATGAAATTGGTGGTCCTGTGATTTGCTGTACGAATGGAGTGGCAGTTGGGCATGCCACTGCTATTCGATCGCTATGGAACTGCTGGGGAGTGTCTAGTGGCTATATCAGCAGTCCCATAATGATGAATTGGGTAGCAGTTCACATGTTTGACCACCACTCCAGTCTGACTGCACAAGACCACCATTTTCATGATCGGTGAGGATCTGACCACTGGAAACTGCATGGATCCCGAGATCCCTTCTTGTAGATAACGAAAATATAAATCTTGGCAGAAACTCTTAGACTTGGACAGGTGCAAGATCAAAGTTAGATGACCTACACATCCTAAGAATTTGGTAATTAGACCAGGGATGGCCAACCTGAGGCTCTCCAGATGTTGCAAAACTACAACTCCCAGCATGCCCGGACTACCAACAGCTATCAGCCTACAGCAGGGCATGGTGGGAATTGTAGTTTTACAACAGCTGGAGAGCCACAGGTTGTCCATGCCTGAATTAGACAGTTGCTGCCATGTTTCCTTTCCACAGATTACAGCTGTATGTTACATGCCAGAGAGGGGAAAACTGTAATCACCTTTTTTTTAAAGAAAAACGTAAAAAATTTTTTTTAAAGAATTGTAGAAAACACCAAATCTTTAAATCTTAGTGATGAACATGTATTTGGATATCCTATTTTTTGCTCTATAAGACACACCTGACTATAAGTTGCGGCTAAGTTTTAGAGGGTGGGAAAATAAGAAAAAAAATACTTTTCATTAGACCTCAGATCAGACCCTCCAATCTTTATTAGACCCCATAATCAGAACCCCAATCCTCATCAGACCCCAGATCAGTTGTCCAATATTCATCAAATGCCCATTCCTCATAAGACCTCAGATCAGACTCCCAAATCAGAACCCTAAACCTCATCACACCTCAGATCAGACATAAAATAAATATAAAAACATCTCATGCTACAGAACCAGCAGTGCTGCACTGTGACCTGATGTAGCACAGAGTCACATTATAGTGCACGCTTACGCGCACTACATACTGATGCTCTATGCAATCATTACACAGCAAATCATCGGCAGAAGACCATCGAGCATTGAGTATGCCATATTCACCACTCTCCGGTCCTACTGGAAGCACCCTTTTGGGGAGAAAAATACAGTGCATAACATTTTTGTACATGGCTCTACCATTTTAGCCATATACTGTAGTACTGTGGCTCAGGAATTACTAATTGGAATGGATAGCAAACATCTCTCTCATTTGAAACAGATCAGCATGGAGTTTGTCTTCTTCTTGTGTTTGCAAATGTTTCCTCAAGGTGCTCTCATTTCCTCCAGTCTTTTCAAAGGGAGCCTCTAACTATGCAAATGCTTGACGGAGGTACTGGTAAATACCGCTCGACTCCCCATAGTCATACCCCAACCCCACCTCAATTAATATGCCTCCCTCAACCCTCTTTACCCCAATAAAGACACTGACACTGCTTTTTGGATTAATTTGGCCACAGCAGCCGATTTATTACAAACATACATATAATATTATAACAATAATAACCTGATAAATGCCAACCAAAACACATTAACCTGTATGTCCCTTCTTTTCCGAGGGGGAGGTCCTTGAAGCCCTAAAACCCAAAACGACCGTGCCGAGGTGAGCCGACTTACCCCCAGCCGTTGACCACTAGCTCGGAGGCACCCCTGATGGCTCACCCTGACAGTTCCGCCACATCCGCCCAACAATCTTGGGAGTCCAGCCCCACCTGTAGGGCCCTCCCATCCTCCTTTCCCTCGAATCACACCGACTCCAAGGACCTCCCACTGCCTTACTGCCGTGACAATCTTCCCCTGACCCCTTGCTTCCTCCACGTCTCGACGTCCCCCTTTCTACCCTTTTCACCCCCTTTCTACCTCCTCAACATGGCGGGTGGGTGGGCGCTTGTCTCACAAAATGGCCCCTAAACCGGCTGCTGCTCCCCACTTTTAACCCCTCATACACTCCCACTAAATCAAACCCACCAATTTCTGTACTAGGGGGTCTCACTAACTACCCCCCTGTCATGGTCGCCTCCCCTAAAGGCTCCTGCCCCCCAGTCCGGCTCTACTATTCAATCTGCAAACAGCATGTTGTAAGGCAGAAGGAACTGAGCAGATTGATGTATTGCTTTGTGGGAAAAGATTCCGCAAAATGTCTAACTTGATTGATGGAAATTGCTCTTTCCATGCCTAGGAGTCCAGTGGGTGGTCCTACATATTGTTTGGCAATTTTCTCTGTAGGACTGTGCATACAGAGAAGTCTGTCAATCACTAAGTACGACTGCCCACTGGAATACTCTAAGCATAGAGGGATCAGGGATATAAACTATTGAAATCCAAGTTCTACTGAATCTTTTTCCCTAAAAATATATGTAAATTTGCTCAGATCCTCCTGCTTTAGAACATGATGTCCGCAGAACAGACGCCAGGTTTAACCTGACAGGTTCTCTTTAATTCATAGTTTTATTGGCGTCCTATGACAATGACCCTAATGTGTGTGAGGTTGAGGTGAATTTTTATTTTTTTTCGGGAACAAGGACTATAATGAGTGATTCAAATCTCTTTGCAAAGTTATGGAATATGCTGGTGCTATTTATGTATTTAATTGCAGACACTAAATACATAGGGGGATATTTATCATCTTCATTTGCCCCCCCCCCCCAAAAAAAACAAAAAAACTAAGTGGCTTTAAAAAGTTGCAAGCAGTGTGTTTATGACTTTTTAAATGCAACTTTTTGAAAAAAAAAGTCACAAGTGCCTCTTTTTACGCCACCCTCGCCAAAGGGCGGAAAAGGGGCGTGGCTAACAGAGGAGGCAAATTTATCTTCATTTTTAGGTGCAAATGAAGCCAAAGATTTACGGCAGGTCAGAGCTGTCGTAGTTTTCTGTTTATGATGAGTTGATCTCTTCATCATAAATTAGGTGCATCCTCTGGCTGCCTAGGGGATATCAAGACCGGTGCAGAATGTGCCGGTCTTGACAAATCTCCCCTATAAAGGGCATATAAATCTCAAACCTCTTTAGAAGTATTTTAAGGATATATTTGTAGCTCAGAAGGTGCTCCAGGGGGTTTGCATTTTGTTTTACTCCTGCTATTATCCATGTTAAATTAGGTTTTACAAAGTTCTCCACATCCTTCAGCGGAGCCTGTATCTTTATTTATAGCATATTATGGCTTCGCGGAGTTAATGCTACTTTAGTCAAATAGCAGTGGGTGTCTTTTTGTTACCTAACAGTGCATGGTATCAAAGGCTCATTAGAACAATCTTAGAACAATATTGGGGCTGACTTTGAATACGTCGGTTTGTACAGCAGGTCAACCTGGCATAATGGAGCTTATTCTCCAATATGAACCATGCAGAGTGCAGAGTTTTCTACAATACGACTTAACCATTTGTTTTAACATAGGAACAAAAAGTTGAAAATAAGTTTGGCATTAGAGCGTGCCTGACACCACAGCGAAACCTCCCGCAGCCAGTGTGCTCAAGATTCAGATAAGCAGAGGACTTTCATTTTATCTAGCAACAGATTATATAACGCATCTGCATGTCATGTCCTATGCTCATATGGCATAATTCTTAGTGATTGTGATCACTTACGCCAATCCTTGTCCCCAATGAGGCTCATAATGTCATTTCTATGTCTTAAGGCCCAGACAAATAGGGCAATTTTTGGAAACAAGCTTTCCCAATAACTGCCCTGTGTAAAGGTGCTGAAGATCACCCAATGAACAAGCAAAAAATTATTGGGTGAAAACATCATTGATGTGGAGACTAGTGATGATCGAGCATGCTCGGCCGAACACCAGTTTGGCTCGAGCATCTCGATGCTGGGCACATGGCGGTATTCAGCCTCCGCCCCGCACGTTTCTTACGCGCAGGTAAGTACTGCACTCACTGTAATGCCGGCTACTGGCATTACTGTGATTGGCTGGCCGGAACGTGTATATATACAGCACCCGTCGGCGCATGTTCGGCTCATTTTTAGTCAGGGAGATCTGTGCTGAGGAAGGGACAGACAGTGTAGGGAGTGATTTAAGAATATTTTTACCAACAAAACTTTTCAGAGACCCAAAAGACTTTTTAAGGACTATTGTGTGTGGCAGCAGCAATCTATATTTTTAGCGCAACCTGCGCTAAACTGCTAAAACTTTAAAGACCCAAAAGTCCTTCTAAGGACTATTGTGTGTGGCAGCAATATCTATTCTTAGCGCATCCTGCGCTAAATAGCGTACAATAGTTAGGCCGCTGCTGACAGCGACATTAGCTGCGCCACATCTCCAGTGTAAAGTGTGCTCATCCCCAAAAAATCGGTGACATCCAGTGTACTTTTTCCATAGATGGTGTCCGCTGCAGACAGTGACATTAGCTGCGCCACATCTCCTGTGTAAAGAGTGCGCATCAAAAAAATATTTGTGACATACAGTGTACTTTTTCAATAGACGGTGTCCGCTTCTGACAGTGACATAACCAGTGCCACATCTGCAGTGTAACGTGTGCGCTTCAAAAAAAATTCTGTGACATACAGTGTACTTTGTCAATAGACGGTGTCCCCTTCTGACAGTGACATTACCAGGGCCACATCTCCAGTGTAACATGTGTGGTTAAAAATGTATCTGTCAATACAGTGTACTTTTTCAATAGACGTGTCCGCTTCTGACAGTGATATTACCAGCGACACATCTGTAGTGTAACGTGTGCGCTTAAAACATTTATCTGTGACATACAGTGTACTTGTTTGTGTAGACGCTGCGGACAGTGACAATACTGGTGGTACCTCTCCTGTATAACGTTTCGTCATCCCAAATACCTGTGACATTCCCTGTAATTTTTCATTAGCCACTGGTGACAGCATTGACATTATTTGCGGGATATCTCCTGTGTGACGTTTCCACATCCCAAATACCTTTTTAAATTTGTTTGCGCATACACTTCCAAATCCTACGCTACTGTACGTGTGACAGACTTTAAATTATATATAACATTTAAAATTAAGGCGAGCAGTAAAGGACGTGGCAGTGGCCGTGATGCTGATGGTGCACGGAGAGGCCGTGGCCCTGGCCGCGTTGAAACTATGCCTGCTGCCAGAGCACAAGAAAAACAATCATCCACAATACCTAGCTTCATGTCCCAGTTTGCAGGGCGGTGCAGGACACCACTCTTGAAGTCGGACCAGTGCGACCAGGTGGTCGGTTGGATTGCAGCAGATAATGCTTCTAGTCAGTTAAGGACCACCCTGTCTTCCACCAAGTCCCGTCTCAGTAGCCAAGAGTCTGCTCAACCCAATCCTCACCCTGATCCTCCTTCCTCCCACCATGGAGAATCTGGGCAAACAAGTAATCCCACACTCGGATATTCCGAGTAGCTCTTTTCAGCGCAATTTCTTGATTTGGCCCTCTCGCCAAGGAAGCTTAAAGAGGAACAGATCTTGTGCCCTGATTCCCAAACTCTTGAGCATCCACAATCACAAGAATATGACGGTGGGGAATTACTGTTTAATGATGTGGCTGATGATGAGACACAGTTGCCAATAACTCAACGGCAATTACTGTCTCAAGAGGATGATGATGAGGATGAGACACAGTTATCAATCACTGAGGTAGTGGTTAGGTCAACAAGTCAGGAGGATGAGCAGAGTGAGGAAGTGGAAGAGGAGGTGATGGACGATGAAGTCACTGACCAAACCTTGGAAGGTGGAAAGCCGAGCGAGGACAGCAGTACAGAGGGGGAGGTATCTGCTGCACCGAAACAGGCTGGAAGAGGCAGTGGGGTGGCAAAAGGGAGAAGGCGGGCCACACCAAACAGGCCCGCAACTGTAAAAAATTGGTATGCCAATACCTCATCTTTACAGATTTTCATAACATGGATACACCTTTCATACGCATATTGATGACATACAACATTAACATACCTTTTTAGACCTGTGACTATAAGTGTGAAGTTATGCACTGAAAGTGATGATGCTGTTACAACCAGCTGACAGCTTAGAGTTTATATGCTCTAAAGTGGATCTGTGATGGTGGAGAACGCTCAATGGAAGAGCCTGCAGAGTTTAACCTACAGATTTGTACTGTACCTATGCTACTGTTTAAGCAAATTACCTAAAATGTCAGCCACTTACTGCTCTTTACAAATTTGGCTAAATAATTTGGGTATTTTTATATAGCTTGGGTAAACCTCAGGTCCAGTGAATAGAAACTCTGCAGAAGCTCCAGTTATATCAAGGAATTCTTCATTATTCCTCATTGTAAAAAAAAAATTATAAAAAAATGATAAATAATAAAAGAACATATATATACTCACCTATTTCACTACCTGCCGCTTGCAGCATTGCCACCTAAATCCCCCCTGTTACCATTACATAATTTTCTTGGCTACAGGGATGATGTGTCCATATGCCAATTACTGGCCTCAACAGCATAGGCCATATGACCATTGAGGTCGGTGACTGACTGCAACATATGGGCATGTCCCCACCACAGCCAAACAAGCAAAGTCTGGCAGGGAGAATCAGAGTAGGGGTGAAATAGGTGAGTAGGGCAAATACTAATCAGCGCTTCCATTATGGAAGTGCTCATTAGTACAGTAGGACTGGAGAGCAGTGAATTCAGCGCTCCTGCTGGTTGTCCTCCCCGCTACCTGGAAAAAGATGTTTGGTCGGTCCTCTTACTTCCAATCTGGGGCACAGCGCGTGCGTCGTGCAATGTACTGTGCCACCCTATATGAGTGGTGTGTTAAGTAGTACTATTCCTATCAGTTTAATCCCTGTTATGTCCCCTATCAGGGGACGTGTATCGAATATATTTTAGGAACCGGGAGATGGAAAAAGATGATTGGTCGGTCCTCTTACTTCCAATTTGGGGCACTGCACTTGCGCCGTGCAATGTACTGTGCCACCAGATATAAGTGGTGGGCAGTGGGCACAGAGCAGTCTGTGGGCCTGACACTCACTGGCAGGCAACTGCAATTATATTACAGAGGAAAAATTAAATGAATTTTTTATCTGCAAGGTGCTGTGACACCCTATATGAGTGTTGGGCAGTGGGCACAGTACAGTCAGTGGGCCTGACACACACTGGCAGGCAACTGCAATTATATTAAAGGGTAAAAATTGTATTACTTTTTTATCTGCAAGGTACTGTGCCACCCGATATGAGTGGTGTGCACACAGTACAGTCTGTGGGCCTGTGGCCTCTCACACACGGGCAGGCAACTGCAATATACATAGAAAAAAATATATAAAAGCAGACTGATGTACCAGCCCTAAAAAGGGCTTTTTGGGGTGCTGTCAGGACGCTGTCCTTAAGCAGATGAGTCTTTGAGGACTGGAGTGGACACAGAACACTGGCCTAGCTAACGATTTCCCCATTAATTCAGCATCAGCAGCAGCAGCACTCTCCCTGCTCTAACTAACACTGCAGCTTCAGAATGAATCTAAGATGGATGCTGTCCTTGCTTTTTGATAAAAGGTGGGAGGGTCTGGGAGGGAGGGTATGCTGCTGATTGGCTGGAATGTGTCTGCAGACTGTGAGGTACAGGTTCAAAGTTTGCTCAATGATGACGTATAGGGGGCGGATCGAACATCGCACATGTTCGCCCGCCGCGGCGAACGCGAGCAAGCGATGTTCGCCGGCGAATAGTTCGGGACATCTCTACCAGGGAGTTATTCTGATTTTCTGATTGGAGTTGGGAAGGAATTTTTTTCCCCTTAAGTGGGGAAAATTGGCTTCTACCTCACAGTTTTTTTTTTGCCTTCCTCTGGATCACAGGATAACAGGCCGAACTGGGAGGACAGATGTCTTTTTTCGGCCTTATAAGCTATGTTACTATGTTATTGTGTTACTATGTTAAATAATCAGTTCTATGCTTGCTTTAAAGCATAGATCTCCTAATCTGATTTTGTTTGTCCACCTTCCTTCTACAGCCAGGTCCATAAGTATTGGGACATTGACACAATTCTAACATTTTTGGCTCTATACACCACCACAATGGATTTAAAATGAAACGAACAAGATGTGCTTTAGCTGCAGACTGTCAGCTTTAATTTCAGGGTATTTACATCCAAATCAGGTGTACGGTGTATGAATTACAACAGTTTGCATATGTGCCTCCCACTTGTTAAGGGACCAAAAGTAATGGGACAATTGGCTTCTCAGCTGTTCCATGGCCAGGTGTGTGCTATTCCCTCATTATCCCAATTACAATGAGCAGATAAAAGGTCCAGAGTTCATTTCAAGTGTGCTATTTGCATTTGGAATCTGTTGCTGTCAACTCTCAAGATGAGATCCAAAGAGCTGTCACTATTAGTGAAGCAAGCCGTCATTAGGCTGAAAAAACAAAACAAACCCCTCAGAGAGATAGCAAAAACATTAGGCGTGGCCAAAACAACTGTTTGGGACATTCTTAAAAAGAAGGAACGCATCGGTGAGCTCAGCAACACCAAAAGACCCGGAAGACCACGGAAAACAACTGTGGTGGATGATCAAAGATTTCTTTCCCTGGTGAAAAAAAACACCCTTCACAACAGTTGGTCAGATCAAGAACACTCTCCAGGAGGTAGGTGTATGTGTGTCAAAGTCAACAATCAAGAGAAGACTTCACCAGAGTCAATACAGAGGGTTCACCACAAGATGTAAACCATTGGTGAGCCTCAAAAACAGGAAGGCCAGATTAGAGTTTGCCAAACGACATCTAAAAAAGCCTTCACAGTTCTGGAACAACATCCTATGGACAGATGAGACCAAGCTCAACTTGTACCAGAGTGATGGGAAGAGAAGAGTATGGAGAAGGAAAGGAACTGCTCATGATCCTAAGCATACCACCTCATCAGTGAAGCATGGTGGTGGTAGTGTCATGGCGTGGGCATGTATGGATGCCAATGGTACTTGTTCTCTTGTAGTTATTGATGATGTGACTGCTGACAAAAGCAGCAGGATGAATTCTGAAGTGTTTTGGGTAATATTATCTGCTCATATTCAGCCAAATGCTTCAGAACTCATTGGACGGCGCTTCACAGTGCAGATGGACAATGACCCAAAGCATACTGCAAAAGCAACCAAAGAGTTTTTTAAGGGAAAGAAGTGGAATGTTATGCAATGGCCAAGTCAATCACCTGACCTAAATCC
Source organism: Bufo bufo (assembly GCF_905171765.1). Classification (NCBI taxonomy): domain Eukaryota; kingdom Metazoa; phylum Chordata; class Amphibia; order Anura; family Bufonidae; genus Bufo; species Bufo bufo. The sequence continues at coordinate 192,908,820 of NC_053397.1, forward strand.
GATTGAGCATGCATTTCACTTGCTGAAGACAAAACTGAAGGGAAAATGCCCCAAGAACAAGCAGGAACTGAAGACAGTTGCAGTAGAGGCCTAGCAGAGAATCACCAGGGATGAAACCCAGCGTCTGGTGATGTCTATGCATTCCAGACTTCAGGCTGTAATTGACTGCAAAGGATTTGCAACCAAGTATAAAAAAATGTAAGATTGCTTTATGATTATTATTCTGTCCCATTACTTTTGGTCCCTTAACAAGTGGGAGGCACATATGCAAACTGTTGTAATTCCTACACCGTTCACCTGATTTGGATGTAAATACCCTCAAATTAAAGCTGACAGTCTGCAGTTAAAGCACATCTTGTTTGTTTCATTTCAAATCCATTGTGGTGGTGTATAGAGCCAAAAATGTTAGAATTGTGTCGATGTCCCAATATTTATGGACATGACTATATATCGTCCTCCCACACCCGCACCCGAATGCACTTTATGTCTCTGCATATACATATACAGCACACAAAAATTGTATACACAGAGCATCTTAGGGTAGTTGGTTCTGTACACTATAAGGAGTAAGATGAGTAGATGGGAACTCGGCTTTGTAGATTGTGTACAACACTAATTCTAGAAAAACAGATAAATCCCAAGTGCTGTGTCTTTCACACTGAAGACCATATATGAGTCTGGTGTACAATTAGCCCAAGTGATGTAAAATGACTGGAAGATATGGCCACACTGCTGTGTAGTCAGCAGAAGGAATTCCAAGGTGGATAAAGTGCAGATATCTTACAGTAATTGAAGACAATTTATTTCAGGAGCAGCCAGCTCCCCTTCGTTATGTCCAATTACCTGAAATGTCTTCAATGAAGCTATCTGCACCTTGGATTTCCTTCTTTTTACCACTACAGCAGCGCGGCCATATCTTCCAATCATTTTGCATCACATGGGCTTGACATACACAGATACTGGCTGGGTGGGTCAGGATAACAACTACCGTCACACGCAAACATTGATAGTGCAGCCCTAAATTTTCTGGATCCACTATCCCTACCCACTTGTACGATCATCCTAGGCAGCGACCCACCCACTGGGTGACAGTCCCTATACTGCAATATGTGAAGGCGGCAGACAATCAGGAACTAACAAACAAATGAACACGGAGAGAACAGTCGTAATGAAAAAGGATCAAAAGCCAGTCAGTAAATACAGTACAAGTACAGAACGCCAGAGGCAAACAAGAAAACAAACAAAAAAAAAAACGCCAAAGAGTCAGAACCAGGAAATCAATACGATACCAAACGCCAGAAGCAGAAAATGTCACAACATCCAACCCATAAAGCCAAAAGCCAGAGGAATCTTCAATAATTGCAAGGAACAGTAGGTGGAGCCAGAGAACAGAAAGTCACTGGCATCTGTACTCTGCAGAAAATGGCCTTTATACTGAAAGAAAGGCAGCTCATGCTGGCGTGCCTGCACACCAGGTGGAGCTGCTTCTGTGAGCCATGATATTCAGGAACCTCCTCATTGGTGTGGAGCTCCGACATCAGCAAGGGCCTTCTTACGAGCCTGCTTTCCCCGGCAACCGGACTGTGCTGACGGGGAACCATGACAGTGACTTTCTCATGCTGCTTTCTGTATACTTTCTATAAAAGATGGTTGGATCCAGGGGTGCAGCTATATGGGGTGCAGTGGTAGCAGTCGCTACCGGGCCCAGGAGCCTGAGGGGGCCCAAACACCCTTGTGCCGCATAAGAAAACACCAGTATTACAGAAAGTGCATGCTGGTCAAATTACACTTCTGGCTGGAGGGAAGGGGTTAGGTCAAGAATTTATCTTTTGCCATTACAATTTTTGCCTCAGGCAGTATGAGAGCTATGTGCTCCCCTGCCCCTGGCCACAAAGCACTGAGGGAAGGGGGGCCCAAGATGAACTCTTGCACCAGGGTCCATGAGCCTTTAGCTACGCCCCTGGTTGGATCCCTTTTACAAATAAGAACTTTTACATTTTGTATAAGCTCTCGAGAGCAGGAACCTTAGGCCTCTTGTTTGAGTTTTTAATTAGTTTGTTACTATGTTATGTCTAATTTATCTGTGCATGTACCCTCCGAAATGTAAATTGCTAGTAGGGTTAACAAGGACATAGAAACATGAAAATATAGAAGAATTATGGCCGAAAAAGACCATAATGGTCCATCTAGTCTGCCCTTATAGTATTTATTTTCTATGTCTCTATTTGAGTAACTATGATAGATATGTGTATACGTGAGTGATAGCACTATATCGATGTATGTGCGTTTTTTTTATTTTTGTATTTTTAGCCTTTGCATGCTGGATCTCTAATTCTTAGTTTATTCATGTCTACCCATAGAGTACACACAGAGACAGGGGATTCTGCTTCCTAACTCTCTGTCACTCAGAATCATTCAAAAGCATTATATGGGACATTACAGAGAAGTTCTGAGGAGTATAGATGTGAATAAAGCACTTAGGATGAGATACAACACTCACTATTAACTGCTGACCCATGTCTGTGTTGTCTGGTCACTGCTTCTCTCTGCATTTCCTCTCTTCCCCTCCTCCTGTTCTGCTCTATAGACATCTATGTATCCAACCTAATCCTTCAGTGAGCAGAAGGCACACCTTGGTCTCACAAGATGGATTTCTCACAAAGCTCAGAGAGAAATTTAGCTTAGAAAAGTGGGAGGAAGAAACAGCTGATAACTCTAAAACAAGACACTTATCTGTTATAGTATATGTTACACAGTTTCTTGTATACGTCTTTTGAGCTATGCAAAATTGTGTGAAAATACATTGACCGTTTAATAGGCATCTGTCAGCAGATTTGTTCCTATGAAACTGGCTGACCTGTTACATGAGCACTTGTTGGTCCCATGTACATATTTGCTCGCATTGCTGAGAAAAATGATGTTTTAATACTTGCAAATGATCCTCTAGGAGCAATTGGGGAGTTGCCGTTACACCTAGAGGCTCTGCTCTCTCTGAAACAGGGCCAGGCAGTGAAAACGTTATCATGCCTGGGTCTGACTTCTCAAAAAGTGCAGAGGGCACAGCAGTTGCAGAGTCTGGAGTAATGGCAACGCCCCCGTTGCTCCTAGAAGCTCATTTGCATATATCAACGTATCATATTTCTCAGCAATAAGGGCAAATATGAACATAGGACCAACACTGATGCCTCCAGCTGCCAAGAGCACATGTAACAGGTCAGCCAGTTTCATACCATAGGTACAAATCTGCTGACGGATGCCCGTTAAAAATATAATTACTGCTGAATGTCCAACCACATCTGCTGGCAGTTTGTTCCAAGCATCTAGTACTTTTTCCGTAACATAATATATTATGACATTGCCTTGCCAAGCGAGCTTGTCTCCACACTGTTCTCATGATGAACTCCTATTTTCCTAAGCCCTGTATGTGAGACCCAAGGTTTAGGTTGCGATGTTGGTAAACTCACCTCCCAGCACAGCAGAAAGTAGAATATGCGTGCCATACTTCTTTATCAAGTTCTCTGTGATTTGCGAGGAGGTGGGTCTCCTTCCCAACTGACGGATGTTCCGGACAAACTCTGGAGCTAGTGTTAGGTTTGGAAATTCCTTACTCTCCAGCGCCATGTTCTTCACTTTCCAGCGACCAAACTCTCTGAGAAGATAAAGAAATTATTTTTTTTCACAACATATTCAAGAGTAAAATGTTTAAAATAAAAATAAATTACATTTCGCTTGCTCGACGTAAAGCGTATTGTTCTTCGTATTTGCTTTATTTAACAGATGGAAGTGCCATACCATTTCCCAGCAGTAGACGCTGATGAAGCCGTGCCTCTAATGGACGAATATTACAGAATTTGTAGAGCACTTTAATGCGTTTTTAAACCAATATTCCATCGAATGTGCATTTTTCCTAATAACCTATTAGGAGACTACAATCGCATGCACGCATATCATAAAGCAGCATTGACACAGACTTCGTGTCTAATTAAATGGCTCCACCAGAAGAAGCACTCATCCACAGGTTGGCACCGCTGGAAAGTTCTTAGTGAAGTACTTACGTGACCGCAGTATATCCAAAGTATGAAGTGTCAAGCGTACGTTAAGTTCTTAAATGTTGCATCAAGTAATATGACTGTATTCTAATTGCTGCATGGACCAAAGTAAAACTACTGGTTTCCTACTATTATGGAATTTCAATGAACGCTTATAAATTTATGAAACTGGCGTGATAATAGGACATGAAAAGTTTCACCAAACTTTCCATGAAAGTTCACTTGTCTAAAATAATGCTACCTTTATTATATTTATTGTACATTTCTGCTTCAGGTTAGTATGAGATTAATGGAATAGCACAGAGCGGCTCTGGATAGAGGGGTAGTTACCTGCTGTGCTTTCTAAACTGTTTTTTGCCACCTACAAAATGCAGCCGGAGAGCCACTATGGGGATAATTGATCTCTATGACAACCTTTGCCTGCCACCCACATAGACCATCACTGTCCATCAAAGTGCAAACACATTTTCTTCACATATTTATTTTTCAGTTTAAAGGGAACCTGTCACTAGAGATGGGCGAATCGAATCCCACAAAGTGGAATTTGATCAGAATTTCAGGATAGATTTGATTCGCCTAGAAGCCGAATTTCCTCATGCTTTGTGTCAGCGAATTAATTTATCCTGAAATAGTATAAAAAAAATAAAAATTCAAACTTACCATCCTCCATTTGCTCGCGACAGGCCTCCAGCCTCCATCTTGCTTGAAGATCTCGGCCAAAATCCCGTGATGACGTAAACAAGTGCCGCACAGGATTTCGGCCGACATCTTGAAGCAAGATGGCGCAAACGGAGGCAGTAAGTTTGATGTAATTGTTTTTTTATTGCTAATTTTACACTGTTTTTAAACTCAGATGCCGCGATCATGTATGAACGAGGCATCTGAGGGGTACAATGACGGGGGCGGCGCTATCGCAGCTCCCTGTCATTGCACCCGCTACTTACAAACAAAAGCGCTTTGTGACGAAGTAATTTGTCACAAAACAATTTTTATTTTTTTATTCGGCTGAGCAGCCGAATCAAATTTTTAAGAACTTTGCTCATCTCTACCTGTCACCATGAAAATGCAATGTAAGCTACAGGCAGCAGGTTATAGAGCAGAAGGAGCTGAGCAGATTGATACACAGTTTCATATAAAGCATATAAAGCAGTTTAAACATACCCTTAGGCTACGTGCACACGACAGGTTTTCAGAACCATGTCCTATTTTTGGTCTTTTTCACGCCTGTACAGACCCCATTGAAATCTCTCTGAACAGCTGAGCAGGCCAATACAGAAACTATGAGGCACAGTGATCAGGCAAATGCGGTTCAGCAATTTGTGAAGGTTGAGACCTCAGCACCTGGATCCTCACAGATCAAAACTTCTAATGCAGGGGTCAGCCACCTCCTGCACTCCAGCTGTTGTGAAACTACAATTCCCAACATGCTCCATTCACTTCTGTGGGAGTTCTGAGAACAGCCAAGCAAGTGTGCATGCTGGGAGTCGTAGTTTCACCACACCTGGAGTGCCGGAGGTTGCTGATCCTTGTCCTAAGGTTTTTTTCACATTTGTATTATAGGTCTCCGACGTACCTGTTGCCCAAAAAAAACTGACTGAGGGGTGTGATATACCTAAAATATACTTTTTAACATAGAAAGTATAAAGTGCATTTGTATTGTGCATCAGTTGTGTGCGGTTCTGCTGCAATACCGCAGCTATATAGAGGAACAAGCGCTATTAGAACAACTATTTGAAACGAGTGTGATATACCTGTTGCCCTCAAAAAAACTGATTGAGGGGTGTAATATACCTGATTCCACAAAATACTGATTAATGGGTTTGATATACCTGCTTCCACCAAATATTATTTGAGGGGTGCGATATACCTGCTTCCACAAAATAATGATAAAAAGGTTTGATATACCTGCTTCCACCAAATATTAATTGAGGGCTGCGATATACCTGCTTCCACAAAATACTGATTAAGGGGTTTAATAAACCTGCTTCCACAAAATAAACCTGCTTCCACAAAATACTGATTAAGGGCTGCGATAAACCTGTTTACACAAAATACTGATTAAAGGGGTTGTCCGGGTTCAGAGCTGATCTCATCTCATCTCATGCTCCGATGCGCTCCCGTGCCCTGCGCTAAATCGTGCTGGGCACGGACTCTTTTGTTTTCAATAACACACAGCCGTTGTACTGGCTAGGGCAGAGCTAAATCCCGCCCATCATTGCCGGTGACGTCACCGGGGTTCCTGTCAGCCCCATAGAGAGCCCCGGTACGTCACCGGAACTCCTAAAAATGCCTTTGCCCTGCGCAATTTAGCGCAGGGCAAAGGAGAGCATCGGAGCATGAACTGCTCCGATGCTCATGTCAGGGGGGCTGCCGGGGTGAAAATGGAGGGATGTCCGGGTTCAGCTCTGAACCCGGACAACCCCTTTAAGGGGTTTGATATACCTACTTCCACAAAATACTGATTAAGTGCTGCGATATACCTGCTTCCACAAAATACTGATTAAGGGGTTCGATATACCAGTTTCCACAAAATATTGATTGAGGGGTGTGATATACCTGCTTCCACAAAATACTGATTGAGGGCTGCGATATACCTGCTTCCACAAAATACTGATTAAGGGGTTTGATATACCTGTTTTCACCAAATATTGATTGAGGCCTGCGAGATACCTGCTTCCACACAATACCGATTAAGGGGTTTCATATACCTGCTTCCACCAAATATTGATTGATGCCTGCGATATACCTATTCCAAAAATACTGCTCTTCTCTAGGAACATAGGCACAGGGTCATTTTGAAAAATGACAGGTAGAGGAAGAGGCAGGCCGTTCCACAGGGGTGGTAGGGGTTGGGCAGGTGCACCAGGCCGGAGCCTAAGTGGGAAGTTGGAGAAGGCGCATACGATTACTTCAAAGGGCACACCAGAGTTGGTTGAGTGGCTCACTCACGCTTTCGCTTCTGCACCCTTCTCATCCTCTGTATCGGCACCCTCCTCACTCTCTGCTGTGTGCACCCCCAAAGACACCACCACCACCATAGCCCCTCCACTCAAGTCAGAGGAATTATTTTCCCATCCATTCCCAGACCTTACCGATGTGCAGCCATTCTTGACATCAGATGAGGAAAAGGAGGTAGCAACTTCTGCCACCCAGCGGTCTGACAACAGTACACAGATCAGCCCAAGGAGGGAGGTCCCGCTGTTGCTGCCTACTCCGAGATCTCAAATGGTGGTGAAGGTGACGATGATGACGTGTCGATGGACGTCACGTGGGTGTCCACAAGAGCGGAAGAGGAGGGGAGTTCAGAGGGAGAGATGGAGCAGCAGCGAGGGAGGAGAAGAAGGAGAAGTATTGCATGCAGGCCTGCCTCTTCTTCTCCTCCTTCTACTCCATCCTCCGTCTCCTCCTCGGCTGACTCCTCCTTTTCCACTGCTGACGCCTTTTCCCCTGTGCCCCCAAGCTCCCCAGAACCTATTCGACGTGCCAGGTGAGACGTTGCCATGCTGTACTGCGACTGTTGTGCCTGGAAGCCAAGAGCCACATCGGTCCTGCACTGCATTTAGCTCTGCGGTCACAGGCCGATCAGTGGCTAACCCCGCTCAATTTGACAGTTGGTAAAGTGGTGTACTACAACGGTGCCAATCTGCTGAGTGCGCTCTAACCAGGCAAAATGGCACACGTGCCGTGCATGGCATACGTCCTGAACTTAGTCGTGCAGTGATTTGTTGCCAATTACCCCGAAGTCCAGGACCTCTTGCGGCAGGCCAGGAAAATCTCTGGCCATTTTAGAAGATCTTACACGGCCATGGCTCGCCTTGCTGACGTTCAGCGGTGACACCACTTGCCCGTCAGACGTCTGGTTTGTGACAGACCGACGCGTTGGAACTCCCCCTTGTACGAATGTAGAATGAGTTAACACTCATGATTTATGAGACGTGTTATTAAAAACTAAATGCGTTAAGAATACACCTTCAATTACTTTTCAATGGCTTTTGTCTCAAGATAACGCGATGAGTAAAAAAATTTGAGTTAAGAGCTTGAGTGCTAACCCTGCTACATCTGTATATGCTTAATAGGCTTATCCAGCAGCAACGTGCCGTTAACGACTACCTGTACGAACTCTGCAGCAGGACAGGTTCTGGGGACCTTGGTTTCTTTTCACCGCTCCAGTGGCTGCTCATGCGCGACGCATGCAGACTTCTGCGGCCATTTAATGAGATCACCAAACTGGTTAGTCGCAGCCAGGACACCATCAGTGACATCGTACCTTATGCTTTCTTTCTGGAGCGTTCATTGTGTTGTGTCATTGATCAAGCCGTCGAGGAGCAGGAGCTGGAAGATGAGGAAGTCGCAATGTCGAATGAATTCCCAGGGGGGACTACTTCATCTGAGACAAGTCAGCAGGAGTCTGAAGAGGAGTCAGAGGAGGATGTTGGCTGGGTGTAAGAGGAGGAAGAGGAGCAAGAAGAGCAGGCTTTGAAGGGGACTTTTTGGGGGACTAAACTTTTTGGGGATCTCTGGTGTTGTCCGTGGCTGGGGGTAAGAGGAGGAGGAGCAGCAAGAAGAGCAGGCTTTGAGGGAGACTTTAAACTTTTCGGGGATCCCTGGTGTTGTCCGTGGCTGGGAGGAGGAGACTGAGGACGACATTCTCCTGGGCGATAAGCAGGAGCCAGGGCGCTCCACCGCTTCCAATTTAGTGCAAATGGGGGTGTTTATGCTCCAGTGTTTGAAGAGGGACCCCCGTATAAAAAGCATAAAGGGCAAGGACCAGTACTGGGTGGCAACGTACTTAGACCCCCGGTACAAACTCAAAATGGTTTACATGTTACCAGCACAACAGAGGGCTGGCAGAATGCAGCATTTCCAGGCCTTGCTGCGAGAAATGCGGCATTCTGCTGTTGTGGGCGCTGGCAGAGAAATTTCCACCCACAGAGAAAAAGGTGTGGGTATCAATCCTACCGCTCCTGCAAGAAGAGGGCAGTTTGAAGATGTGTTGGTCACTTCGGATATGAGATCAATTTTGCAGCCAACCCATCGACAGCCGCCTTCCAGATACAGCCTCAGGGAACGCCTAGACCGACAGGTGTCTGACTACATCGGGTTAATGGCCGATGTGGACGCTCTGAGAAGCGAGGAACCCCTGGGCGACTGGGTGTGCAGGCTTGACCTGTGGCCAGAGCTGGCACAATTCTTGGCTTGCCCCTTGTTGAGTGTCCTGTCTGAAAGGACATTCAGCGCAGCAGGGGGAATCGTGACTAATAAGCGTACTCGCCTAGCTCACGACAGTGTGGACTACCTCACATTTCTAAAAATGAATGAGGCATGGATCTCGGAGGAATTCAACACCTTTGACGACCACGTGTTATTGAATTTCATCATGCCAGCCCGCACATATCCTCCACCACACAGAACAAAGAACGGTCCTTGTCTTATGAATATACAGTGGCATAAAGGCCTTTTCTGTCAGGTGAAGGCCTCATTTTTGGAGCCTCTACTCCAGTGGCCTACAGTAAAATTTTTATATAATGACTGCCTAATTGTCCTCCAGCCACATCATCACAAGTTCTTTTCTGTTAGATGAATGCCTAATTTTTGGGGCTTGTACATACCTACAGTAAAATTTTTATCCATTGACCGACTAATGTACCTCCAGCCACATCATCACAAGTTCTTTTCTGTCAGATGAATGCCTAATTTTTGGGGCCTGTACTCCAGTGGCCTACAGTAAAATTTTTATATAGTGACCGCCTAATATACCTCCAGTCACATCATCACAAGTTCTTTTCTGTCAGTTGAATGCCTAATTTTTGGGGCCTGTACTAACCTACAGTAAAATTTTTATCCAGTGACCGCCTAATGTACCTCCAGCCACATAATCACTTGTTCTTTTCTGTCAGGTGAATGCCTAATTTTGGGGGCCTGTACTCCACTGGCCTACAGTAAAATTGTTATCCAGTGACCTCCTAATGTACCTCCAGCCACATCATCACAAGTTCTTTTCTGTCAGGTGAATGCCTAATTTTTGGGGCCTGTATTTCAGTGGCCTACAGTAAAATTTTTATCCAGTGACCGCCTAATGTACCTCCAGCCACAACACCACAAGTTATTTTCTGTCAGGTGAATGCCCAAATTTTGGGGCCTGTACTCCAGTGGCCTACAGTAAAAAAAAATATCCAGGGACCGCCTAATGTACCTCCAGCCACATCATCACAATTTATTTTCTGTCAGGTAAATGCCTACTTTTTTGGGCCTGTACTGGCCTACAGTAAAATTTTTATCCAGTGGCCGCCGAATGTACCTCCAGGCACATAATCACAAGTTCTTTTCTGTCAGGTGAATGCCTAATTTTTGGGGCCTGTACTCCCGTTGCCTAAAATAACAATTTTCTAGGCTCCAGCAGGGCACATTTTTGAGAGTTGTAACACTTATCTGAGTGAGATGAGCAAGCCAATTCTCATCCCAAAAAGATAAGAGTACCAAATATTCCAGTAGTAGGCTTAACTGAGTGAGATATGCAAACTAGTTCTCTTTCCAAAAGTACAAAAGCAGCTGAGTGTCTCAAGAGCAGGGCCGGTGCAACCATATAGGCGAACTTGGCGTTCGCCTAGGGTGCCGGCCTGCTGGGGGCGCCCTGGTGGGCTCCCCCTGACTGGGGCTGCAGCCCTGGACGAGCGTCTCTTGAGCCGCCCCCAGCGCCGTTACAGGGGGGCCAGGAGGTGGAGGTCCTTCTTAAATATGGCAGAGCAGGTATCTGCTTACCCTGATGGCAGGTGCCTGCTCTGCCAGTAAATTACCGGAGGAGAGGAGGCGGGCGGCAAGGGAGGCTGTTCTAGCAGCTCCCCACTCCTCCCTCGTGCTCCCTCTGTGATGCCGGAATATGACGTGCTTATGTCAGTGAGTGAGTGTATGTATGTCTGTCTTTCTGTCAGTAAATGTATGTTTGTCTGTCATTGAGTGTCTGTGTGTGTATGTCAGTGAGTGTGGATGTCTGTTGGTCAGTAAGTGTCTGTGTGTTTGTCAGTGAGTATGTGTATGTCTGCCAGTGAGTGAGTGTCTGTCAGTGAGTTTCTGTGTGTGTGTTTCAGTAGGTAGGTGTCTGTCTGTCAGTGAGTGTTTGTCAGTGAGTGAGTGTGTGTCTGTCTGTCAGTGAGTGTATGTGTGTCTGTCAGTGAGTTTCTGTGTACGTCATTCAGTGAGTGTCTGAGTGCGTGTCTGTCTGTCAGTGAGTGTATGTCTGTCTGTTTGTCAGTGAGTGTATGTATGTATGTCTGTCAGTGAGTGTTTGTCAGTGAGTGAGTGTGTGTCTGTCTGTCAGTGAGTGTATGTGTGTCTGTCAGGGAGTATGTCTGTCAGTGAGTTTCTGTGTACGTCATTCAGTGAGTGTCTGAGTGCGTGTCTGTCTGTCAGTGAGTGTATGTCTGTCTGTTTGTCAGTGAGTGTATGTATGTATGTATGTATGTATGTGTGTCTGTCAGTGAGTTTCTGTGTACGTCATTCAGTGAGTGTCTGAGTGCGTGTCTGTCTGTCAGTGAGTGTATGTCTGTCTGTTTGTCAGTGAGTGTATGTATGTATGTCTGTCAGTGAGTGTTTGTCAGTGAGTGAGTGTGTGTCTGTCTGTCAGTGAGTGTATGTGTGTCTGTCAGGGAGTATGTCTGTCAGTGAGTTTCTGTGTACGTCATTCAGTGAGTGTCTGAGTGCGTGTCTGTCTGTCAGTGAGTGTATGTCTGTCTGTTTGTCAGTGAGTGAGTGTATGTATGTATGTATGTATGTATGTATGTATGTATGTATGTATGTCTGTCTGTCTGTCAGTGAGTGTATGTGTGCACCGGCCCTGCTCAAGAGACAATTGCTCTTGTTAGCTGAGTGGCCTTGGGGGTGTTCTTTCTAATTAGGGATACCACCTAGTATGCATGAGGAGTATTGCAGCTCAGTCAATATTGCTCTGAGTTTCTGCGAAACATATATGTAAGTGTGCATATCTTATATCTGCTGGCATCAGATAGGCTTAGTGTTTTTTTTCTTTTTAGAAAAAAAGTTAATTTGAATACCTTTCCCAGAAATCCAAAGGTATGCAAATTAGCTTTACCTCCAAAAAGAAAAAAAAACTATGCCAGCAGATGTAAGATATGCTAATTTGCATGTATGTGTCCCAGAAATGCAGAGCAGCAATGGCTGGACTACAATATTCCACATGCATACCAAGTGGTCTCCCTAATGAGAAAGAGCACCCACCCAAGTTACTCATCTAACCAGGGCAATCAGTCTTCTTGTCTTTTAGAAAGAAGAACTGAATTTCACATCTCTTTTCCAGTGGAGAAGTATGTGTGGATCTTTCTCATCCTCGGACCAAAATTTCAAGAAATGTGTCCATCTCTAAACTATGCAAGTTGTAGAATCTAACCAAAATGTTAATCAAGGATTTCCTATAAATTCATGTTTTCTCTGTATGAGTTATATAGAAAGAGATTATTTCATTCAATAGGTTAATCAAATGTTAAGATATAATAGATGCAATTCTAGGAAAACTACAATAACACAAGACCTTGAGTGCCAATACAAGACTAACAGTGGAAATAAAAGCACACACAAACACATACCCTCAAAACGCAATAAACATGTTTATACGTGAGACCTTTATGCCACTAGTGATGGACGAACATCGGCTAGGACGATCAAATGTTCGTAAAACGCGCATTTGCGGCGGGCCCCATTCAATTTAATGGCAGGCGATACTGAAAAACCTTCAGGTCATATTTGCAGCCATCAAATACATACTGTATCTAGAAGTGCACAAATAGTCCCACAACATGGACAGTGACATACCATAGGGGGATCAATGGCAAAGATTCCCACAATAAAGGGAAACTCTCAAAAATGTGCCCTGCTGGAGCCTAGAAAAAAATTATTTTAGGCCACGAGAGTACAGGCCCCAATGATTAGGCATTCACCTGACAGAAAAGAACAAGTGATTATGTGGCTGGAGGTACATTAGGCGGTCACTGAATAACAATTTTACTGTAGGCCAGTGGAGTATAGGCCCAAAAAATTAGGCATTTACCTTGCAGAAAAGAACAAGTGATTATGTGGCTGGAGGTACATTAGACGGTCACCGGATAACAATTTTACTGTAGGCCAGTAGAGGCCCCAAAAATTAGTCATTCACCTAACAGAAAAAAACAAGTGATTATGTGGCTGGAGGTACATTAGGCGGTCACTGGATAAAATTTTTACTGTAGGCCAGTGGAGTACAGGCCCCAGAAATTAGGCATTCACTGGACAGAAAAGAACAAGTGATTATGTGGCTGGAGGTACATTAGGCGGTCACTGAATAACAATTTTACTGTAGGCCAGTGGAGTACAGGCCCCCAAAATTAGGCATTCACCTGACAGAAAAGAACAAGTGATTATGTGGCTGGAGGTATTTTAGAAGGTCACCTGATAACAATTTTACTGTAGGCCAGCACAGGCCCCAAAAATTAGGCATTCACCTGACAGAAAAGAACTTGTGATGATGTGGCTGGAGGTACATTAGGGGGTCACTGGATAAAAATTTTACTGTAGGCCACTGGAGTAGAGGCTCCAAAAATTAGGCCTTCACCTGACAGAAAAGGCCTTTATGCCACTGTATATTCATAAGACAAGGACCATTCTTTTTTCTGGGTGGTGGCGGATATGTGGGGGCTGGTATGAGTAAATTCAATAACACGTGGTCGTCACAGGTGTTGAATTCCTCCGAGATCCATGCCTCATTCATTTTTAGAAATGTGAGGTAGTCCACACTGTCGTGAGCTAGGCGAGTGCGCTTATCAGTCACAATCCCCCCTGCTGCGCTGAATGTCCCTTCGGACAGGACACTCGACGAGGGGCAAGCCAAGAGTTCCATGGCAAATTGTGCAGCTCTGGCCACAGGTCAAGCCTGCACACCCAGTAGCCCAGGGGTTCCTCACTTCTCAGAGCGTCCACATTGGCCGTTAACCCGATGTAGTCAGACATCTGTCGGTCTAGGCGTTCCCTGAGGCTGATTCCGGAGGGTGGCTGTCAATGGGTTGGCTGCAAGAATTATCTCATATCCGAAGTGACCAACACAACTTCAAACCGCCCTCTTCTTGCAGGCACGGTAGGATTGTGATGCTGTTAACATGTTCGCCATTTTGGGTTTGTACCGGGGGTCTAAGTACGTTGCCACCCAGTACTGGTCCTTGCCCTTTATGCTTTTTATACATCTTCAAACACTGGAGTATGAAGGCCCCCATTTGCACTAAATTGGAAGCGGTGGATCCCCCTGGCTCCTGCTCATCGCCCAGGAGAATGTCGTCCTCGGTCTCCTACCCCCAGCCACAGACAACACCAGAGATCCCCAAAAAGTTTAGTCCCCCAAAAAGTCCCCTTCAAAGCCTGCTCTTCTTGCTCCTCTTCCTCCTCTTACCCCCAGCCAACATCCTCCTCTGACTCCTCTTCCGACTACTGCTGACTTGCCTCAGATGAAATAGCCCCCCCTGGGAATTCATTCAGCATTGTGACTTCCTCATCTTCCAGCTCCTGCTCCTCGACAGCTTGATCAATGATGCAACGCAATGCACGCTCCAGAAAGAAGGTGTAAGGTAGAATGTCACTGATTGTGACCGGGCTGCGACTAACCAGTTTGGTGATCTTATCAAATGGGCGCAGAAGTCTGCATGCGTCGCGCATGAGCAGCCACTGGTGCGGTGAAAAGAAACCAAGCTCCCCAGAACCTGTCCTGCTGCAGAGTTCAGGTAGTCGTTAACAGCATGTTGCTGCTGGAGCAGAGTATCAAGCATATACAAGGTGGAGTTCCAGCGCGTCGGGCATTCACAAATCAGATGTCTGACGGTCAGAAGGTGTCGATGCTGAACGTCAGCAAGGTCAGCCATTGCTGTGTAAGATCTTCTAAAATGCCCAGAGATTTTCCTGGCCTGCCACAAGACGTCCTGGACCCCGGAGTATTTGGAAACGAATCACTGCACGACTAAGTTTAGAACATGTGCCATGCACGGCACATGTGTAATTTTGCCCTGTTTCAGCATGCTTAGCAGATTGCACCCTTGTCGTACAACACTTTACCATCTGTCAAATTGAGCAGGGTTTGCCACTGATCGGTCTGTGACCGCAAAGCTGAAAGCAGTGCAGTACCGGTGTGGCTCTTGGCTTCCAGGCACAACAGCCGCAGAAGAGCATGGCAACGTCTCACCTGGCATGTCGAATAGGTTCTGGGGAGCTTGGGGGGTGCAGCGGAAGAGGCGTTAGGAGTGGAAATGGAGGAGTCAGCCGAGGAGGAGACGGAGGATGGAGTAGGAGGAGGAGAAGAAGAGGCAGGCCTGCATGCAATCCGTGGCGGTAACACCAAATCCACACAGGTGCCACGGGTTCCATGCTTGACGGCCGTCAGAAGGTTCACTCAGTGGGCAGTAAAAGTTATGTATCTTCCCTGCCCGTGTATGCTAGACCACGTGTCTGTGGTCAGATGTATCTTGGCACTGACACTGTGTGCCAGAAATATATTCACTTGCCGCTGAACGTGGCCATATAGCTCTGGGATGCCCTTCTGGGAGAAATATTTCCAGGAACTTTCCATTGCTATGTGCCAATGGCCACAAATTTTCTAAAGGTCTCAGAGTCCACCAGTTTATATGGCAGTAGTTGGTGGGCTAGAAGTTCCGACAAGTCAGCGGTCAGCCGTTGGGCAAATAAGTTATCCGGTGTCATCAACTTTTTACGCTCGAACATTTGGGCCACGGAATCCTGCCATCTGACAGATGAATATGACGATGGCACGGTGGAAGGTGGAGTGGAGGACAAATGGGAGGAGAGAGGAGAAGAGGCAGGACATGGAAGGCTGGGAGTGTGGCTTTGCGGGTTCTGATGGCGTTGCTCCCACTGGGCTTGGTGATGGGAGGCCAGGTGCCTTCTTAAGGCGGTCATCCCTAGGTGAGTGTTGGGCTTACCGCAACTTATGCGTTGACAGCACAGGCTGCAGATGGCAACACTATTGTCAGCAGCCGACACGTCAAAAAAAGCCCACACTGCGGAGCCATGTGCCGGCGTCCTAGGAGCGCAAGATGATGTGACTGTATGGTGGATGGCTCGCACCAGATACATTTGCAGTCTGCTTTTTGCCTCCTGTGCACTGCGAGTTCTGCCGGCTTCTCCTCCCTATCTGCTGCTCCGTCTCTCCCTCTGAACTCCCCTTCTCTTCCTCTCTTGTTGGCACCCACGTGACGTCCATCGACACGTCATCATCGTCACCTTCACCACCACTGACATTAGAGATCTCGGTGTAGGCAGCAACAGTGGGGACCATCCTCCTTGGGCTGATCTGGGTACTGTCGTCAGACCGCTGGGTGGCGGCCGTTGCTACCTCTTCTTTCTCATTTGATGCCAAGAATGGCTGTGCATCGGTAAGGTCTGGGAATAGATGGGAAAATAATTCCTCTGTCTCGAGTCGAGGGGCTATGTTGGTGGTGGTGTCTTTGGGGGTGCACACAGCAGAGAGTGAGGAGGGTGCAGATACAGAGGATGAGGAGGGTGCAGATACAGAGGATGAGGAGGGAGCAGAAACGGAAGGGTGAGTGAGCCACCCAACAAACTCTGGTGTGTCCTTTGACGTAATCGCACACACCTTCTCCAACTTTCAACTTAGTCTCCGGCCTGGTGCATCTGCCTGACCTCTTCCACCCCTGTGGAACGGCCTGCCTCTTCCTCTGCTGGTCATTTTCAAAATGACCCTGTGCCAAGGTCCCTAAAGAAGAGCAGTATTTGTGGAAGCAGGTATATCGCAGGCCTCAATGAATGTTCGGTGGAAGCAGGTATATCAATCCCCTTAATCAGTATTTTGTGGAAGCAGGTATATCGCACCCCTCAATCTGTATTTTGTGGAAACAGGTATATAGAACCCCTTAATTAATATTTGGTGGAAGCAGTTATATCGCACCCCTCAATCAGTATTTTGTGGAAGCAGGCGTATCGCAGGCCTCAATCAATATTTGGTGGAAGCAGGCATATCGCACCCCTCAATCTGTATTTTGTGGAAGCAGGTATATAGCACCACTTAATCAATATTTGGTGGAAGCAGGTATATTGCATTCCTGGATCAGTATTTTGTGAAAGCAGGTATATAGAACCCCTTAATCAATATTTCGTGGAATCAGGAATTTCGCACCCCTCAATCTGTATTTTGTGGAAGCAGGTATATCAACCCCCTTAATTAATATTTTGCGGAAGCAGGTATATCGCACCCCTCAATTAGTATTTTGTGGAAGCAGGTGTATCGTAGGCCTCAATCAGTATTTGTTGGAAGCAGATATATCGCACCCCTCAATCTGTATTTTGTGGAAGCAAGTGTATCGCAGGCCTCAATCAATATTTGGTGGAAGCAGGTATATCACATCCCTCAATCAGTATTTTGTGGAAACAGGTATATAGAACCCCTTAATCAATATTTGGTGGAATCAGGTGTATCGCACCCCTCAATCAGTATTTTGTGGAAGCAAGTGTATTGCAGGCCTCAATCAATATTTGGTGGAAGCAGGTATATCGCATCCCTCAATCAGTATTTTGTGGAAACAGGTATATAGAACCCCTTAATCAATATTTGTGGAAGCAGGTATATTGCACCCCTCAACCAGTATTTTGTGGAAGCAGGTGTATTGCAGGCCTCAATCAATATTTGTTGGAAGCAGGTATATCGCACCCCTCAATCAGTATTTTATGGAAGCAGGTGTATCGCAGGCCTCAATCAATATTTGGTGGAAGCAGGTATATCAATTCCCTTAATCAGTATTTTGTGGAAGCAGGTATCTCGCACTCCTCAATCAGTATTTTGTGGAAGTAGGTATATAGAACCACTTAATCAATATTTAGTGAAAGCAGGTATATCGCACCCTTCAATCTGTATTTTGTGGAAGCAGGTATATCGGAGGCCTCAATCAATATTTGGTGGAAGCAGGTATATCGCACCCCTCAATCAGTATTATGTGGAAGCAGGAATATCAAACCCCGTAATCAGTATTTTGTGAAAGCAGGTATATTGCACCCCTCAATCATTTATTTTTGGGGCAACAGGTATATCACACCCGTTGCAAATAGTTGTTCCAATAGCGCTTGTTCCTCTATATACATGCGGTATCGCAGCAAAACCGCACACAACTGCTGCACAATACAAATGCACTATAATATACTTTCTATGTTAGAAAGCATATTATAAGTATATCACACTCCTCAGTATATCACACCTATCGATAGTACACCTATACTAGTCCTTAAAGGGACTTTAGTGGCCCTATTAGCTAGCGTTTGGTGTCCCTAACAGTCTGTCCCTGCTCCACAAACCAAAACTCGGAATGTAAAATGGCTGCCAGATCGAGTTCTTTTATAGGGTGGGGCTGAGTCCATCTGCTGAAACCTCTCAATTTGCTGTCCTGTCCCACCTGATGGATGTGTCATGGGTCAAAGTTCGGCACAATGCAAAACAATATGGCGCCGGCGGACGTCGCCATATGTTTGCATGATCGGCGAATCGCGAACGAGCAAGGGTGAACCGCAAGGCCATCTCTACATGCCACATTAACAACAAAGTTAGGAAGGCTCCCAACTAGCAATGTTTGCCATGAATGAATGGCAAATTTTAACGTGTAGCATAAAAATGCCTCTTCCCAGCCATTCACATAAGTTGTATAAATTTCCATGATGGAAATTATAAAAAAGTCTGCAGAACTAAACTTCACTTATAGCATTTGCCTTTCCCAAGTACTAATAGTGCCTTTTGGTACTCAGATACCCCTAGGTCTTACAGTAAGGCTGAGTTGTAAAAATATATGAAGCGCGTATCAACACTTACAGACAAAAATAATCACTGACAGATGAAAGGAATCGAATGATAATGGGAATGGATGAAGGAGATGAAAGGTCAACAATGGAGCAGACAGAAGATGGTAATGGGATTCAGGTAGAAAGCAGTGAATGATGGCAAACAGAAATAAAGATGCAGCAAAAATGACCCTGCTCCGCAAAATAACCCAGCGAGATATCCAAGACAAATCAAAATCAAACAGCAATCAGACAGCAGAATCTTCAAAAAGCACAATTACTATGCTAGCAGCAATGAAAGACATTGGAACTACAGGTCCCATTTTACACTGAAATAATGCCAAGGAAAATGCATAGGGCTTTCGCTATACCCTGCAGAGAGGCACAGAAAGTCAGAAGATTTAAAGGAAGGCAAACCAATCAAAAACTCCTCCCTAAGTTAACCAGGCTAAGTAAGTAAAACGATTCCAAGAAAAATCCAATTAAAGACAATCAATTTACACTCTTAGAGTGCCAATAAAAATACACAGGGCTTTCGCTATACCCAGCAGAGACGCACAGAAAGTCAGAAGGCAAACTAATCAAAACTCCTCCGTAAATTAACCAGGCTAAATAAGTAAAACAAATTCAGGCCTCAAACAATATTAGTGAACAGGCGAGAATGAGGCTGCAAGGAATTCCCTGCTGCACGGGACAAGCAACATGTTAGAAGGTTGGATTTTAATTAGTCCCGTTGAAAAAATAATTCCAAGGTCTACTGGATACCATGTTATGGAGATAGTCTCCTCTAGAAGCATTGCCCCTTGGTAACGATCTCTGTGACACAGCGCCATATGGAGGCACCATATGGCAGCACATTTAGTCCCTACAGTCTGTAGTACAGTTCCATAGGAGCTCCAGGTGCTCCTTCAGGGATATTAGGGTCAGGCTACATCACACAACCAAAAATCATTGTATAGCAGTGCAATCATTGAACCGAATGGGTTTGCAAAGTGATTCGAAAATTTCAGCTAATTGCAAAGATTCAGCAGCGTTGGATTTTTTGCGACTCTGGGGTTGCAGCAACTCGTGAGTCGCTCTGAAACTTCATTCACTTCAAGCTTCACTGCTACACAGCAATCTTGGATTGTGCAATGGGTGTCGCTGCCAAGGTCGCCATGGAGTCCCAGTCTTAAAGGGGTTGTGTCACTTAGGCAAGTGGCATTTATTATGTAAAGAAAGTTAATACAAGCCACTTACTAATGTATTGTGATTGTCCATATTGCCTACTTTGCTGGCTGGATTCATTTTTCCATCCCATTATACACTGCTCGTTTCCATGGTTATGTCCACCCTGCAATCCATCAGCGGTGGTCATGCTTCCACACTCTCCAGCCAGGAAGCAATATGGCGGGTAGCAGCTTGTCACATGAGACATCGAGCGCCTACATCTCCTTGCAGTGTATGGAATTCAGCTCTTATTAACCCCTTTCTGCCCTGAATAGAAAAAAAAAATCCCTCACTCACGGCATCAGAGGTTCCACTATAGTAATATGGTATGTAATGTCTCCCCCCCCACCACCACCACCAATTTCCTTCTCCAGAGATATATCTGTATATTTCTAAGTTCCAGCAAAATCAATAAACATAGATATCATGGGGTATAGGGAGTATATATCAAAGTTCCAGCGTAGAGAAAACCCCTAAAAGTCACAATTTTAATGATATGCCTTAAAAAAGATCCCAATTGGACCTACTATACAAAAAAGAAAAAGTACATACAGGGTATGTGATTGATAAATTGCATCCAGAGACTAGGACGGGAATAGATTATCCCTACGTCTACCCCTATCTTACAACCTCAGCCCAGGGAAGGCTCCTAATGGTGGAGACCCCCTGTCCACGTATCTAGACTGCTATCCCTCAGATGTCCCTAAAAGGGTATATACAGGGATTGGTCTAGAGTGCCCCAGGTATGAGGTGAGGATAATAAAGTACCATTGGTACAAGAATTGGCTGGATGCAAAAGAAAAACAAAAGGTACAGACACACACAAACAATACAAATAGTCAGGGTTGACCATATAGTCATACACCTGGGTTACCTCGGCTTATGGCCAGGTCACATAGTCAAATACAGATAATCGCTCTACATATGATTAATACAGGGGGCTGTTTTAAGGCCAATATACAAGCATTGTGGCACCATTCCAGGCCGGTCACAGACAGACAATATCGCGTGTGGTTATGGTGCCTGGATCAAGCTCCTTGAGACCAGAAAGAAGGTGTGCTCCGCATCAGTTAGAAGGTATGATACACCCCAATAGGACAGCGTTACACCCCAGCAGGAGGTATGATACACCCCAGCAGGACAGCGTTCCTGTTGTCTCACTGTGAGAGAGTCTTAATGAGACCCACAATCGTAGAGGCCTCCCCTCAGTTACTGCTCCCCCTGGTAGGCCTATATCTGTATATTTCTATGAATTTAGAAGTAGGAATGAATGAATGAGCGAATGAATGAAAGGTGTCTGGACCACTTCACCTAATTCTCTATGAGATCACTACACTGACCGGAGGGAAGCTGATGAGCATGCCTGGTCCACCACTGAATGCAGGAGAAGATGGACCAGAATTTCTGCCAATGGATAACAGCAGGAGGCGCCACCAGATGGGCAAATGTAATGTCTATAACCATCTAACAATATCTTCATTGCATGCATATTGCAATAAAACTTCATTGGACATGCATAATTCATTGCAAATTAATACTTAACCCCTTTAAGTTAACACACATGTACCTTATAAGCCGCATCTTTTCGGCGTGGATTTAGGATATGTTTCAGATTTTGGAATGTATTCTAGGTCGAAATCCACATCAACCTCACTTCCTAACGTGGGAAATTTTCCGTCTACACAATTTTTTGTCTGTAGCGGGTTAGAAGAAACCCAATGTTGAACCTCAGATTTCTGCCCTGGATCCCGCATCAGATTTTTCCACTTTACTTTACATTTTAATAAACATCTCATTTACAGACAGTAAAGGGATGTGTACTACTATAAAAGTGCACAAGATTCGATACCTCCTGGCAACACAGTGGAAATTTCGCATAACTTAACCTGCGGCTCAGATTTTTTTAAATCTGCAGCAATGTCAATTTTTTCTGCAGAGCTTCTTTCAATGTGAGGGGTGAGATCCACAGCAAATTGTAGCAAAATCCACCTATACACGTGCTGTAAATCCGCAATGAAATCCACCGCGGGGTTTGCAGTGGAAATTTTTTTACCCCGCGTGCAGGTAGCCTGATAGGTTGATCAGATGTAATGATAACAGAAAATGGTGGATGAGATATGTAGATAAGATATAGGAAAGGGTAATTGAAAGACGGCTGTGACATTGCACAACAGCCTGATGGATAAGAAAGGGAAGACGAGGATCACGGAGATGCGAATGAGATGGATGCTGATAAGGAACGCTATCTCATATCTATAGACATTCTGAAGATGGATGCTGACATCATACAGACACATTGATTGACACAGGAAATGTAGCAGAGCTGAGGTGACACCTTGTAGCATCACATCATCAGTAAACTATTATTACTCCTTATTAGGGCTCATTTGCACGGCCGTAGTCGTTTTTGCGGATCCGCAAAACATGGATACCGGCTGTGTGCATTCCGCATTTTGCAGAACAGAACATCCGCCCCATAATAGAACTGTCCTATCCTTGTCCGTAATATGGACCATAATAGGACATATTCTATCTAGCCTAGACTTCTATTACGAAGGAATGCAGTGCGGAATGCCCCTGACAGGCTTCCGTGGTGCATGCGTCATAGAATTCCGTTATGGTCTGTGATAGCAGATAACCCGAACCCAAACCTGTACGCCGAATTTGAAAACACAAGTTGTTTCAACACTACTTCTAATCCGCCAGAAAAACAGAATTGCATCCATTTTTGTCAGTTGCTCCGAGATCCGTTATTTTAGACGGAGAAAAGGTCCTGCATGCAAAAGAAAGGATCCGAAGAACGGAAAACCAAATGGTGAAGTGAACCCGGCCTGTGATTCAAGCAAGAGGTCTGCATTAAAGGGGTTGTGTCACCTGAGACATTGGGGGGGCAATATCGCTAGGGTATGCCATCAAAGTCAGATAGGTGCGGGTCCCACCTCTGAGACCCCCACCTATCTCTTAAATGGGTGACGGAGAGTGCACAGTACATGTGTGGAGAGCTCTCCATTCATTTCTATGAGAGTTCTGAAAAAAGCCAAGCAAGCGCGAAATTAATGTAGAGCGCACCGCACAAGCGTGGTCACTGCTGCATTCATTTCTACGGGACTGCCGGAAATAGGCGAGCTATTTTTGGAACTCCCATAGAAATAAATGGAGGGCAGTGGCGCATGCGTGGTGTGCTTTGGGGGTCCCGATCTAGAGATAGGTCCTAGAGGTTGGATATTCTCCTATCTGACATTGGAAGGCACATGCTTTTAATATGCCCCCAATGTCTCCGATGACACAACCCCTTTAAAGGGTTTCTACCACCAGAAATACTGTTATGTAGCTGACTGATATAGCGATGCGCTAATGTCAGCACTACATAACAGTATGTTTCTAACATTAGTCCCTGCAGCCGTTTTTGTTAAAAAAGCACTTTTATTATATGCTAATGAGCCTCTAGATGCTATGTGGGCGTAAAATCAGCACCTAGAGGCGCCGTCCACTCACCCATTATCCCGCCCAGGTCCAGTGTTGTGCCCGCCCAGCAAATCTTGATTAATGCCACTGTTCCTTGCATCGTTGGCGAAATCCCGCGCTTGCGCCGTTCACTTCTGTCTTCGGCGCAGGCGCAGTGAGTGAATGATGCGATCCTGGTGCCGGATTCCTCACTGCGCCTGCGCCGACTACGTCACAGTGAGGAAGCCGGCATCAGGAGAACGGCCTTCACTCACTGCGCCTGCGCCTGCGCCCGAAGACAGAAGTGAACGGCGCAGGCGCGGGATTTCGCCAACGATGCAGGGAACAGTGGCATCAATCAAGAGGAGCTGGGCGGGCACAACACTGGACCTGGGCGGGATAAAGCGTGAGTGGACGGAGCCTCTAGGTGCTGATTTTACGCCCACATAGCACCTAGAGGCTCATTAGCATATAACAAAAACGGCTGCAGGGACTAATGTTAGAAACATACTGTGATGTAGGGCTGACATTAGCGCATTGCTATATCAGTCAGCTACGTAACAGTATTTCTGGTGGTAGAAACCCTTTAAAGGGGTATTCTGGTTACATTAGGTTATCCACTCTCCACAAGGCTGGCCAACCTGCGGCTCTCCAGCTGTTGAAAAACTACAACTCCCAGCATGCCCAGACAGCCTACAACTATCAGCCTACAGCAAGGCATGGTGGGAATTGTAGTTTTACAACAGCTGGAGAGCCGCAGGATAGAGGATAACTATTAGATCGGTGGGGGTCCTACCGCTAAGAACAAGGGCCTTGTACCCCCTGCAGCCCTCCTCAAATGAATGGAGCGGCTGGTCAGGCAGGCATGTGGCCGCTCCTTTCATTTCTATGGGAGTTCAGGAGATAGCCAAGTACAGTGCTCAGCTATCTCCGGAATTCCTATAGAAATTAATGGAGCGGCCATGTGCATGCCCGACCAGTGACCACTAACCATCCTTTAACAGACGCCATCCTGGACATGGACCCGTGAAAGAGGCCTAATTTGTGCATTACGTTTGCAAAGTCTGAAATCTGCACTGAAAATCCGCACACACACACACACACACACACCATTGACATGCTGCGAATTTCAAAATCCACGGCGCAGATCAATTTACGCACCACACCGTGTAGATGGGATTTTGAAAATCTCATCTACTTAGCTGGTACTGGATCATTCTGCAGATCTTCCGCACGAAAATCCATGCGCGATACACGCCATGTTCATGTGGCCTGTATGATAACATCCCACAACAGTGCCGCATGACATCCTCAGCTCTGCTGCATCCGTAGGCCGATGGGAGTCCTCAAGCATGAGCTAAGTGGCAGTATGACATGCAACTATACATATATGATTAGGCTGATGTAAGAAGCGCGCTCAGGTCGGTGACAGCATTTTGTACCGTACTGAATAGGAGACAAGTGAGCGGCGAAGGCTTTGTGATAAAAAATGCTGCAGTTTTTTTTTTGGTTTTTTTTTATTAGCTATTTTGATAAAAGTTTAAAGCCTAAAGGCATCAAATCGCTGCTGCTAATGTCACCATGGAAACCTTAATATGATACTGAAAGAAAATAGCCGAGAAAAAAAAAAAAAAGAAAGGCGACATATTTTTCCGTGCCGAGTTCTAAAATGCGATAAAAAAATGGGGGGGGGGGGCGACGGGAGAAGTCACCTTCCGTTTAGTTGCTTTCATATTTATGAAGGATGCATAAAACACATAAAAGAAAGTCGCAGCAAATGCTTCTCTCAAGAAATATTTATTTTCTTAATACGAGTAATGAGAAGCGGAGCGCGCAGAGCGCGCAGAGTGCGAATTGAATAATGCATTGGGGGCTGGAGAAGACGTACTTCTGTAATATTGCTCTGCCTTATACTGTCTTTCATTTCCATTCCCTGTTCGTCGCCTCATCTTTTTTTTATACACCATCATAGACTCTTTTAATTTTGCATCCTCTTGGCCGCTGCATAAGACTCCATGATGTGTGTGTGTGGAAGTAACTGCTGCACCCCCGGGAGTGCCCTTCCTGTCCCTCCTCCGTCACTCTGCTCCCTCTAGAGAGGCACAAGGGCCCTCCTGGCACCAAGGTGGAAAGAATATTGCCTATGCCATCCCCGCCTTCCATCTCTCCATGGCCCTGAGGTGCTATAGCAACAGGTGTAGTAGAATGGATGGCACCAGATGCTCATCATGCCCACTGCTCCGCTGGCACCGCATCCGTTTTTTAGTGGATGCTCCAGTAAGAGGGTACCTGCCATAAACCTTATGGAGCAGAAAAACAGCACATTGTCAGCCTGTTTATTGCTAGAATTAGAATGGATCTCGGGCACGTATCTGATTGCCAGCGTGGACGGATCCAAGGCATGCTTTGACATTTGGCTGCCACCCACCTGTGTGTGTGCAGTGTTCTGTGACTTAAACATCAGTATGCGGGAGGCTGTGACCTCCCCCGCCCCATCAGCGTGGCACTTCAATGCCCCCTGTCTATAGAGTGGGCTGACAACGTTATCGGCGAACGACTGGCAGGCGTCCTCCAGTGATGGATAACACTTCTCGTGCGCGTTGATCTATGGTAATGCGCTTGCTGTGTGTACCGGTCTGGGACTGTGAGCCCCCTTTGTGCGCTGATCTGATTACCAGCTCCCTGTGCGCACCGCGCGCACACACTCGTTTACAGCTGTAGGCTCGCTGTGGGCAGCGTCACTTTGTGACTGTCAAGTTTGCTGGGAATATTCAGGCTAGGAGATTTGTTTGTAAGCGGCTCTGTGATTATGGAGGCCCTTTTATGTAGCGGTGTGTCAGTACCCCTTGATCGGAGAATGATTGGTGGCGATAGGCACTTCGTATAATCACCTCTTCGAGCAATTGTGCAAGATTGAAAATGATTGCTGTTCCTAGACTCCGTTCAGCCAAAACATTAAAACCTAATAATATTGCATACTATGAGCCTAGGAGCCTTGGGCGCCCATGGACCTGTCGTCTGGTCATCAGTGATCCTTCCTTGGACTAGTTTAGCAAGTACTAATGCAGTACCCGAGATCCGGGGGGTATCTCCAATTGATTTATATGTATTGTCTTATGTTATATGTTCTGCTGTTCATTTCAGCAAGAGGAGGTATGGTTGGCAGGAGTAGGGACCCGGACAACCACCCTGTTCCTCCGCTCCTGGTAGGAGTTGACTAGTCTTACTTCCTACCAGGAGGGGGAGTTCTAGTCTAGACAGTGTGGAGGAATGAAGCACATGCCAGAGCTCCTTCTTCAAGAGTCCTAGCAGAACCAAGACTACGTCTTTATTAGGCTAGTTTCATACTAGCAATTACATCATCTGGCAGAAGAACAGCCTGGCTGAGATAATCATATCCAGCATAGATGGACACTACCTTTTCCTGCCAGAGCCTATTGACTATAATGTGACCCGATGGGGATCCTGTCTGTTTCTGGCATTAGTGTCGGGATTCTGACGGACAAAAAAAACTGCTTGCAGTGGTATTTGTCTGGCGGAATCTTGGCACTAATGCCAAGAACTGGCTGATCCCCCTGCCTGGTCCCATTGTGGCCAACAGGGCCTGGTGGTGCTCCAGCGGTTTCCGGCTATGCCCGAAGCAATGATCTCTGTCAGGCTGTTCCTCTGCTGAACCAGCCTGCTGGATGATGTAAGTGCTAGTGTGAAACTCACCTTAGAAGCTAAATCGTGCTAAGAAGTCAGCAGAGTGACCAGCAATCTCAGCTTTATGGACCCTGCTGCAAGTGAGGGAATACAGTTCAGACACCCATCTCCTAAACAACAACCTGACCAGACTAACTCCAAGCCTGTTATAATATAGTGGAGATATGTATCCACAAGAAAGATACATCAGCGAGACAAGATGTCTAAAGGTGCATCAATTGCCATTTACCCTGCCACCATACCTCATCATCTGACGACAGGTACTTTGTACTTAATGTTGCTGGATGTAACAGAAGTTATATTTTGCAAGTAAAGAGAGACTTTGATACTTTTACTTCTGGCCTGATTCTTTAAACAATTCTCCAATGTACTGATCCCTAGGGAGCAATGGACTGAGGAAGTACACAGTAGCACAACATCTCAACGGGGCCGCTACCACTCCTATCCTCTGCACTGGCTCCTCAGAAGCTCGCTGCACTAACAACCATATACAGTGAACACCCCACAAGACCTACCGTTTTGAAGCTGTTCTGACCCAGTCATCTAACCATCAAAATTTGATTCTTGTTAAAGCCACTCAGATCCTCCTTACGCTTGCCCATTTTTTCTGCTTCCAACACATCAAAATCAAGGACTGACTGTTCACTTGCTGCCCAGTATATCCTGTTCCTTGATAGATGTCATCCCTTGACCAGTTAATGAATATTATTCACTTCACCTGTATGTTATGGCTGATCGTTGTACGTAATACAGATGTAATAATGTATGAAATATCAGATGCAGTAGAACATAGTTTGCAAATTGACACTGCTGTGCTATCATACTCTGATATAGGACTGTCTGTCAACCCACTCACTTACTGAGAATTAAATGGCTTCCTTGTCAAGAGTGCTATACCATATGTTCTTTATATAATCCTCACTGCTGAGCGACTGCATATAATAGCATGTCTAAAGATGTAGCAGAGCTGGGTTTGACAGGTGTTCGCGATGAGTTTGTCACTTGCACTACTCATTATGCTCTTCTGTCGTGTTATCTGTAGTGCTATTTAGGACTGCACTTAGCTATTCCATTTCCTTGCTATGTGCAGTCTATATAATCACCTAAGAATTGTTATAAAATAATAGAGTGGGTGGGGGTTGTGTGGCGAGCATGGGCGTTCTTGACTAGCTGCAGAAGGAATATAGGGGCCAGTCTTTTATAGTTACGCCCCTGATAGTACAGATGAGTTTGTCAACTGTATCATGACTTAGGCCTCATGCATGCGACCGTTTTTTTTTTTCCGTTTACGGGACGTTTTTTGCGTTCCGTATACGGTCCATATACGGAACCATTCATTTCAATGGGTCCGCCAAAAAATTGCCCAATTTTTTCTATGTAATTACTGTATACTGTATATGCCATATGGAAAAAGGGAACGGAAAAACGGTAACAAAAAATGAAACAACGGATCGCAAAACACTGAAAAAGCCATACAGTCGTGTGCAATAGGCCTTAATCTGTAAGATGCAGCAGAGTTAAGTTTGTTAGATTAGCAAGGCTGTGGTTTTCAGTTGGCATAATTCGTTGTTAGTGTTGAGAGAGCATGCTCAGCACATCACAGTGTTTGGCCAAATACCTTGTGTGCTGTGCTTGAGTCAGTGTATTTTAATCCAATTTAGCCTCTATTTCTGAAAGGTTTCTGATGGGATTTGAACTCACAACCTTCTACATTAGAGGCAAGGACATTAACCACTCAGCTATAAAGCTGAATGAGAAACTATGTCAGAAAAACCTCATAGTAGCTTGTCATGTAGTAAGTATTCCTATACAGCAGAAGTATCATTTTATATTTCACTGCAGGTTAACATGTAGCTGTATAGCGTAGTGGTTAAGGGTCTTGGCTGTACTATTGAAGGTTGTGTTCAAACCTTTAGTCATAAATATATTTACATATATTATTATATATTTAGAATATATAATGTATTATAATATATGTAAATATATTATTGCTAAAAACATCAGTGGTAGTTTCCCACATATTATGCATTCATATATATCAGAGATATGTATATATATATATATATATATATATATATATATATAAAATACAAAGAGAGAGCAGCAGCACTACTTGCAGATCAAGCCGGGTGCAAAATCCTCTGACCTCTGGCTGTAAGGTTAAATAAGTAGTAGAATTTCCAAAAAAGAGGCAGCACTCCAGGATAAGATGAAAAAACGACCCGCTTTATTCCCCTGTGCAACGTTTCAACTGCTCATTGCAGTCTTTCTCAAGCATAACAATTGGTGTCACAGCATCTACATTTATACCCATGATGCTTAGTGGGTCAATTAACAAACTAATTGATAATAGCATAATTTACAATATATAAATAGTGGAAATGGTGGATTTACATTAAAAAGTTTTTCATGATCATATGTGCATTCATTTATATAACATGTATCAAGATCACAGTCTTTTCATACATAGTGACATCTCACTGGCAGTTTTCAAAATTCACAAATAAACAAACCAACACTGCCCAATATATAAAGTGCCTCATGCTTTGTGTTTAATTATAGTGAACACCTGTACGTGCTAATTGTGAGGTCAATAGCCGCATGGTTAAAAAAACTTACATCGTGGAGTATCAGGATGGCAGGCGTCTCGGCGTCCCTGGGGTCCCACTGCGCATGCCCGGTATCCCGGATACCGGCGTACACAAAGAGAAGACGCAACCGGAAGTGACGTCTATCCCGATGTGCACGCCAGCATCCCGGCACCTCCCCCAGGGCATGACGAAATGGAGGGCGGCGTCTCCCGAACGGGAGCAGGGACTCCTAAGCCACACTGAGGGATTCCTTCACTGTACAGTGATCTTCTGCATAGACCTCAGTGGGACTCGGCGCCCTCCCCTCTTCAGAGCAGGGGGTGCCTGGTTTAATGCTCGGTTTCTCCGATTGACTTCCATTGTGCTCTGGGGGTTGTGCTTTTTATATATAGTTTTACGTGGGATTTCTGGTTATTCTAGGTAAGATAAGTGCACATGTAATGCCCTGGAGCAGGGTTACTTTGAAGTCTGGGCATTTGTGGACATTTGCCTATTTCCCCTATGAAACTTCCTTCTTTATTTCACTTTAAAGAGTTAACTTGCATTGACTTATATTGTTTAATACTATTTAGCTGCATTTATATGTATGCTGTGATATATATCCTGTTCATTTGCAATGAATTTGCGAGGCTCTGTGGAAAGGATTAATAAACACTGAGAGATTTTTGGGACTTTGAATGAGAAACTGTTAATTTTCCACTGCCACCATAGGGATTAAAGAAGAGCATGTTTGGAGGGAAAAAGCCAGACTTGTTTATCACCAAGACCAGACAGACTGACCTTTTGAATGTCTTGTTTAGCTCTGTTGTTAAGTCTGAAAACCTGTTTGTGTCTGGAAAAACTGCTGTGTCATTGCCATTGAGTATAATTGAAGCTCTAATGTAAGTATATTACATACGGATTTGAAACATTGCATTTGTTTGTGCTGAGTTTCTCCACTCCACCCCTCCCACTACAAAGTTCAAGATCAGCCAGAAACTGAATATAAGATGAGCAGTCAGAGCCCCTAGTGTTCTGCAGTTAGGGAACAATGCTTAGAAGAGGAGACTCTGCCGAACCACTTGAGTGACCAGAAGAAGACGCTGAGACGAGGATACTCTACCACAGACCTTGTGCCTCCAGTCTTTGGCCAGGGTACCAGCCTTCTGAGAGAGAGAGGGACAGCTAGCTCAGTCCTTTCCTGGGCATCAAACCCTGCTTCTGTCAGGGAGGAAACTGGAGAAACCAGCTCTATTCCTCGCCTGTATTGTTTTGCACCTGAATTTCTTCAGTAAAGAAGCACCCTGGTTTACTGCAGACCCTGACTCTCTGGACTCATTTCCCATTGGGGTGCACCACGCCTTACCATCTTTTCTGGAGAGCAACATGTGGTAACACCTGGACAATGTCCGGGAGACCCAGCATAGCATTGCGGCCACCCCAAACCTGGCCACTGTGTGAGATGGGGAAACAGCTCTCATTGTCTGAACATTGTGTTTGTTTAAATTAAGTTAAATGATCTGGACTGACATTCTGCTGTTTGGCCACAAGATGCCGCTGTTTCTAAGACACAGCTAACAGACTGCATATATTTTCATATTCAAGAGAGGTGTGGTTTTTTAGAACTTGGTAGAAGAAGCAGCAGCCATCTTAGAATTGAGCTGGACTAAGGAACTGTGTGTGAGCAGAGGATCTGATGGATCCAGGAGTGAGAGGACCCCTCAGTGACCACAGCTGCAGCTGAGTGAAGCTGATCGTTGTCCAAGACCCAGAGCCTGTCCAGGGAAAGGAGGATTGTTTCCAGGATGGCTGACAAGAGCTAAGGAACAAAGCTGCATAACCTGCGGGACTTCATGTTTGCTGGAGAAACTGGTTGTTCAGTTCAGAGTTATCAGTGGATGAAGAGCAGACCCGTGTCGGTAAGAACGCATCTCACTGCAGTGTTGGCGCCTAGAGACAGAGACCAGGCCTGTAGTTAGCTAGTTAGGGTCTCTGCTTTTTGTCAGGTCTAAAGTGTTGCTACTGGTACTACAAGGACTCAATTACTTAAAGGGACATTGCACATTTGAGAGCTGATAAACACCCCCATGAACTCTTTCCAGTTCAGTGTTTTGCTCAGGAGTAATAATCAGGCACGTGCTACCGGACTAGTTATGGGAGGGGGAATACTATAGCGCACGGTAAGATTGTAAACTATTGTGTTGCACTGCAGGCTAGCCCCTACTAAGCACCCAAAAAATTGTTTGTGTTTGCTTCCGGGTAATAGTAGGTACTGTGAGGCAGTTTTAGTTGTGCCCGCCCATAGGTAAATTACTGCAAAATTTCCTCAGGCATCCATCAGAGGGCACCGTGCTGTGCAACACAGGGGTCTCAGCCTTTAGGCTGGGTGTATATAAATATATTTTATGTTCTCAGCATTTGTGGTTGTGATTATTACCACGCGTTAGTAAAATTGTGTTTTGGCAAAAGCTGGTGTTGGGGTTGTTTTCCTTGTTCATGACTGGGGGGCCCACCCTGGTACACGGCTTACAACTGCACACACAGTGAGCACTGCTTTTCATATACTGTATATGCTGAGAAAAACACCCAATGTATATATTAAACATATCATAGGCTGCTATTGATTCAATGGCCGCCAAAAGAGTGTTCTCTTGGCCTCAACTGCATGGACGTACGGGCCGCAGCGGGCTCTAACAATAAAATGAAGACCGCACTATTCAGTCGCTCTGTCTTGTTAATGGCTGCACAGCACCTTCAATACTGCATGGCCATTAACAATACAGACTAACTAAACAGTGTGGTCTTCATTAATTTAGTTAGAGTCCACTGCAGTCCGTACATCTGTGTGGCACTTGAACGCAACACGACCAGGTGACAAGAACCACACGACCGCGCAGTGTGGTCATGCCCTAAAGATCTAAATGGCAAACTTTGTCTGCATGTAGACATCATCACATACCATGTTGCATGGCAAATTTCATCTTCTGTTTTTATCACCTTCATGCTTGCACAGATCAGTGCGCCTCAATTCTACGGGTGCACCGATCTGTGAGAACCATTTCCCTGTGTGAGAACTGATCTGAGAACAGTGCACTGCAATCTACATATGTTTACCTGCATCATACCAACCGGTGTACAAACCAGTGACTGTAGACATTTCCGGTACCCTGAGCAGATATCCATAAAATCAAAGATTTTTTTTTTTTTTAAATACCTTCATCTTTTAACCATTTCGTAGGTTTTCTGTGTTTCAAGTAAAGATAGAGAACAATTAAAGGGTTTATCCCATTATTAACATAAAAATGGAAATCATACATAATCTAGTACATACCAACCTCTTTCTACCAAAATTTAAACCATCCCGGTACCTAACATGGATCCAGAGGTCTCTCCATTCATTGCTCTAATTGTTCTGCTAGATTTATTTCAAGTTATCAGCTTAGGGGGCATGTCATTTTTCAGAGGGTGTGTCCTGTCTGTTGCAGCCAATGGCAGTTAAAGGATGAACCTGAGCATGTGCTACCACCTCAGTGATCAGGACAGAGAAAATAGAAAAAGAGCAAACAGCAGGTGGCGCTATACAGATAGATTTCATTGAATAACTCAGTAGCTAATTACATACAATTACAAAAGTATTCAGATCCAGTTGCTGGTTTACAAATTGTAGATTATTGTTCATGGTAAAACCCTTTTAATCGGACTACTGGTACACATTGTGGCCACTCTTTCCAGGATATGAATGCCACATTTGTCTCCTTATGCTGTAATACATCCATGCACTCGAATCATGCCACTCAGCACCTTGGCAAAGTTGGGTGACTAGCTCTACAGGTGATGGCAGAATCAGATCTTCTTATGAAACACCCTAGTTTATATGACCACCATACGCTCACAATGGTTGGCAGGTAGAGGGTTTATCACCCTATTCCATTCCTCTTGGTAAGAGTGAGATGGTCCTACTTCCTACCAGTAGTGGTAGTTCCTGTTCAAACAGCAAAAGGAGAGGAAGTACATGCAAGAGCTCCTGCTCCAAGGGACCTTAACTAGATTTCCTGTGAGACCCTTACTCCAGGAAGGTTACCAGAATCCAGATTTCCCAAAAGCTACAGTGGATAAATTCAGCAGAGTGATCAGCAAAACCACACCTTCACAAACCCTGCTGCTGGTGAGGGAAAACAGGTCAGACATCCATCACCTAGAATAACCAGCAGGCCATACCAACTTCAAGCCTATATCACACGGTGGATACCTAAATCCACAAGAGCCTGCAAGTGCCATACATTTCCATCCAACCAGCCACCATACCTCTGCACTTTGAACTGCTACACGTGCCACAAATTATTCTCTGCACTAAGTAAAGAGAGACTTTTGTTCTTCTGGCCACCTTTCCAATGCAACGATCCAGAAGAATAAACAGCCTGAAAGAGAGCAGACCATCACACAATATCTCATCAGGGCAACTACCACTCCCATCTTCTGCATTGGCTCCTCAGGGGCTTGCTGCATGAACTCCCTATATAATCTAATAAGTGCCTATCATTCTCATGCACCCTGTATTCCATGCCCGAATATGTCTTCTGCACAATTATCTGCAGATTTCATCTCTGTGTATACAGTGTGGTGTTAAGCTGGTTGCAGGTATAATCATATGGCCACAACTACAATCCCATAAAAAAAGTCCTCTGTCCAGGGTAGCCTAAGATAAGTAGCTACCAGTAGCAACCAGACACTTCTGGAGCCACATATATAGGAGATATATGTGATTCCGTGGTTTTCAGACTGCAAAACTGATACGGTTGTGTAAGTATAGCCTAATCCTCAGCTGTGACTTTTCCAGGCCAGAGGTACATCCTTGTGCACGCTGATTTGTGGCAAACAACCCTCATTTGGCACTTAATTGTGACCTGGCACCAACCACCCCGTGTGTCCTGGTCTGTGACTGCAGCAAGCCCTTAGGTGAAATGCTGTTAGGCAGATAGCAATAGCGGTGGATATGCTTCTGGTAGTAGTACTAACAGTTCACAGTAGCAAACTCCCCTTCTGGCTCTCCCTAGGGCCATGCATTGACTGGAGGGTGCACCCTTTCTTCCCTTGGGGCACTCCCTGGAGTTGGGTCTCCTGTCTGGTGTTAGGCGGGGTGCCCTTGATTTGAGGTGTTTTTCTGGGTGCAAGTCGTAGTACTCCCTGAGGCTAACTCCAAGCACTTGGCTATCACTTGGCTATCTTTTCAAAATAACCACAGGCATGCTGTACTGTCCTTATTAACTCCTTCTGCAGTTACCAGGCTGAGAAGTGCAGAAACAAAGCCTTTCTGCCATAAATGAGCAAATATGCATCTTGTGGTCTGAAGTCAACGCTGCATGATGCATGATAATTCTGGACTTTCTAAGATGACTGGTCTTTTTCTCTCAAGGGTCCTTTTCCTTGTCAAGATCCTCTGAACTTTAGTCTAGCTCTGATGAGCTTGCACATGTACAGATGTAGCAGGGTTAACACACAAACTCTTAACTCAAATTTCTTAACTCATCGTGTTATCTTGAATCAAAAGCCATTGAAAAGCAATTGAAGGTGTTTGCTTAACGCATTTAGTTTAGATAGCACGTCTCATAAAGCATGTGTGTTAACTCTACTACATCTGTAGGTTTTCTCCATTGCTTTGCTAGACTTACAATCACTACCCAGGGGGTGGACCAAGTCCATCACCCTGGTAACCTAAGCATTCTGCCAAGGTTAGCCCTATGTTTTCCATACATTGCTATGAATGTACACAGTGCACAGAAAGACAGGTATTACAACAACTTATCAGAACAAAGTGGCACACTGAAATACTGAATGACAATTATCTCACTTTGTGTACTGATCTGTGACTAACACCATTTTAGGTGCACTGATATGCGACCGTTACCTTTCTGTGTGCAGTGATGCATGACTACGACCTCCTTGTGTGTGATGCTATATGACTATGTCCTCGCTGTGTGCTATCATGTGTGACAGTGGTCTCCATGTGTGCTTTGGTCTGTGACTGTCACCTTTCTGAGAGCTGGATCTGTGATTATTTCCTCCTTGGGTGTGTTTATCAATGACCAATACTAACTGATAAGTCTGTGACTAGTAACACACCGGATACACTAATCTTTCGTCTCTCCATTTATGTTTACAGATTAGTGCCTACAATATTCACAATGTGTGCCCTGATCTGTTACTATGACCTTCTTGTCTGCAGTAATCTATAACTATGATCACCATTTGTGTACCGATCTGGGCAAACCAAAAACCTATGTGCTAATATCCTGACCTGTCTGCACTGATCTGTCACCTCCCTGTGTGCACTGATCTATGACTGTCACCTCCCTGTGTGCACTGATCTGTGACTGTCACCTCCCTGTGTGCACTGATCTGTGACTGTCACCTCCCTGTGTGCACTGATCTGTGACTATCACCTTCTTGTGTGCACTGATCTATGACTATCACCTTCTTGTGTGCACTGATCTGTGACTGTCACCTTCTTGTGTGCACTGATCTATGACTATCACCTCCCTGTGTGCACTGATCTATGACTATCACCTCCCTGTGTGCACTGATCTATGACTATCACCTTCCTGTGTGCACTGATCTATGACTATCACCTCCCTGTGTGCACTGATCTATGACTATCACCTCCCTGTGTGCACTGATCTGTGACTGTCACCTCCCTGTGTGCACTGATCTATGACTGTCACCTCTTTGTGTGCACTGATATGACTGTCACCTTCTTGTGTGCACTGATCTGTGACTGTCACCTCCCTGTGTGCACTGATCTGTGACTATCACCTCCCTGTGTGCACCGATCTATGACTGTCACCTCTTTGTGTGCACTAATCTATAACTATCACCTCCCTGTGTGCACTGATCTATGACTGTCACCCCCCTGTGTGCACTGATCTGACTGTCACCTCCCTGTGTGCACCGATCTGTGACTATCACCTCCCTGTGTGCACCGATCTATGACTGTCACCTCTTTGTGTGCACTAATCTATAACTATCACCTCCCTGTGTGCACTGATCTGTGACTGTCACCCCCCTGTGTGCACTGATCTGTGACTATCACCTCCCTGTGTGCACCGATCTATGACTGTCACCTCTTTGTGTGCACTAATCTATAACTATCACCTCCCTGTGTGCACTGATCTATGACTGTCACCCCCCCTGTGTGCACTGATCTATGACTGTCACCTTCTTCTGTGCACTGATCTGCGACTGTCACCTCCCTGTGTGCAGTGATATGACTGTCACCTTCTTGTGTGCCCTGATCTATGACTGTCACCTTCTTGTGTGCACTG
This sequence comes from Bufo bufo, assembly GCF_905171765.1. Taxonomy (NCBI): domain Eukaryota; kingdom Metazoa; phylum Chordata; class Amphibia; order Anura; family Bufonidae; genus Bufo; species Bufo bufo. Next base: position 192,945,939 of record NC_053397.1, read on the forward strand.
ATCTATGACTATCACCTTCTTGTGTGCACTGATCTGTGACTGTCACCTTCTTGTGTGCACTGATCTGCGACTGTCACCTCCCTGTGTGCACTGATCTGTGACTGTCACCTCCCTGTGTGCACTGATCTATGACTGTCACCTCCCTGTGTGCACTGATCTATGACTGTCACCTCCCTGTGTGCCCTGATCTATGACTGTCACCTTCTTGTGTGCACTGATCTATGACTGTCACCTCCCTGTGTGCACTGATCTATGACTATCACCTCCCTGTGTGCACTGATCTATGACTGTCACCTTCTTGTGTGCACTGATCTATGACTGTCACCTCCCTGTGTGCACTGATCTATGACTGTCACCTCCCTGTGTGCACTGATCTGTGACTGTCACCTCCCTGTGTGCACTGATCTATGACTGTCACCTCCCTGTGTGCACTGATCTGTGACTGTCACCTCCCTGTGTGCACTGATCTATGACTGTCACCTCCCTGTGTGCACTGATCTATGACTATCACCTCCCTGTGTGCACTGATCTATGACTATCACCTCCCTGTGTGCAGTGATATGACTGTCACCTTCTTGTGTGCACTGATCTATGACTGTCACCTTCTTGTGTGCACTGATCTATGACTGTCACCTTCTTGTGTGCACTGATCTATGACTGTCACCTCCCTGTGTGCACTGATCTATGACTATCACCTCCCTGTGTGCACTGATCTATGACTGTCACCTCCCTGTGTGCCCTGATCTATGACTGTCACCTTCTTGTGTGCACTGATCTATGACTGTCACCTCCCTGTGTGCACTGATCTATGACTATCACCTCCCTGTGTGCACTGATCTATGACTGTCACCTTCTTGTGTGCACTGATCTATGACTGTCACCTCCCTGTGTGCACTGATCTATGACTGTCACCTCCCTGTGTGCACTGATCTGTGACTGTCACCTCCCTGTGTGCACTGATCTATGACTGTCACCTTCTTGTGTGCACTGATCTATGACTGTCACCTTCTTGTGTGCACTGATCTATGACTGTCACCTCCCTGTGTGCACTGATCTATGACTGTCACCTCCCTGTGTGCACTGATCTGTGACTGTCACCTCCCTGTGTGCACTGATCTATGACTGTCACCTCCCTGTGTGCACTGATCTGTGACTGTCACCTCCCTGTGTGCACTGATCTATGACTATCACCTCCCTGTGTGCAGTGATATGACTGTCACCTTCTTGTGTGCACTGATCTATGACTATCACCTTCTTGTGTGCACTGATCTATGACTGTCACCTCCCTGTGTGCACTGATCTATGACTGTCACCTCCCTGTGTGCACTGATCTATGACTGTCACCTCCCTGTGTGCACTGATCTGTGACTGTCACCTCCCTGTGTGCACTGATCTATGACTGTCACCTCCCTGTGTGCACTGATCTATGACTATCACCTCCCTGTGTGCAGTGATATGACTGTCACCTTCTTGTGTGCACTGATCTATGACTGTCACCTCCCTGTGTGCACTGATCTATGACTGTCCCCTCCCTGTGTGCACTGATCTGTGACTGTCACCTCCCTGTGTGCACTGATCTATGACTGATCTGTGACTGTCACCTTCTTGTGTGCACTGATCTATGACTGTCACCTTCTTGTGTGCACTGATCTATGACTGTCACCTCCCTGTGTGCAGTGATCTATGACTGTCACCCCACTGTGTGCCCTGATCTGTGACTGTCACCTCCCTGTGTGCACTGATCTATGACTGTCACCTCCCTGTGTGCACTGATCTATGACTGTCACCTCCCTGTGTGCACTGATCTGTGACTGTCACCTCCCTGTGTGCACTGATCTATGACTGTCACCTCCCTGTGTGCACCGATCTATGACTGTCACCTCCCTGTGTGCACTGATCTGTGACTGTCACCTCCCTGTGTGCACTGATCTATGACTATCACCTCCCTGTGTGCAGTGATATGACTGTCACCTTCTTGTGTGCACTGATCTATGACTGTCACCTTCTTGTGTGCACTGATCTATGACTGTCACCTCCCTGTGTGCAGTGATCTATGACTGTCACCCCACTGTGTGCCCTGATCTGTGACTGTCACCTCCCTGTGTGCACTGATCTATGACTGTCACCTCCCTGTGTGCACTGATCTATGACTGTCACCTCCCTGTGTGCACTGATCTATGACTATCACCTCCCTGTGTGCACTGATCTATGACTATCACCTCCCTGTGTGCACTGATCTATGACTGATCTGTGACTGTCACCTCCCTGTGTGCACTGATCTATGATTATCAGCTCCTCATATACATTAACCTTTGATCCCAGTCCTATGTGTGCACTGAGCTGTCAGACTCAGCATATCCGTGCTGCTCTGTTAATTGCAGTTCCTGTCCCTGTCATTGCCAGTTCTCGGATTTCGACCTTCCATTGTATACGGCTCCTCTGCCCTGTCCCCCATCTCTGCAGCTGCACATCCTCCCTGCGTGCAGTTCTGTAAATACTCTGTTCTTGCACACACAGCTTTACTTTCATGCTTTCTGTCATCCACTGCTGATCAGCATGCAGCACATGATTCGCCATTCCAAATCTAGAATATTTCTGACAGGTCGATCCCTGGGAGTGCAGCTCAGTGATTTCTGACTTCCGCTGTCCATAGCTCTGCGCAGTAACACTACTGACACCTGCCTGTGTAGTGACAAGTTGTCAGTGAACCCTGTTTCCTCTTGACCCCCCTTTACTTGCACGTGGATAAGTAGATTCCCTTCTATCGTCTGCCCGCGTCAAGGAGAGTGGTATAGAGAACCCTAAATTTTGCATCATTTCTTGTGGGGGAAGATCTGTATGTTCATCATGAAGAGGATAATTTAGTTATATGTTCAGTGCTGACAAGGGTCAGAAAAGAAAAGAGAGTGGACCCCATGACGAAACCCGACGGACCCCTTTATAAGTTAGCTGGGTCTAACGGGCGCTGTTTGTATACGCTGTGCGGTGGATCCGTCACAGCTTCAATTCTATTTTTCTGCTCCTAGGATGGAACGGAAAAAATTTAATTCCTAATGCAGATGTGACCTCACGAGATAATTAAAGGCCCCTTTACTCTGGCCAAGCGTCGGCCGGGTAATCACTAATAAGTGTTTGTAGGAACGCCTGTTAGCGATTATCTGGCAGTGTAAAGTTGCCGCCGATTACCAGATTAACCCCGTAAGTTCATCAGTTAATATGATTGTTTGTGCGCTCCCCTAAACCATATCATTGTTTGCCGGCAGCAGATCATGCTATCTAAACAGCGTCTCCTGCGGGCAAACAATGATTGTGTATGGGGACGAGCGATGGCATCAGCGATCACTACTCCCCACACTGTGGAGGAGATCGCTCCGTGTAAATGTCTCCTCCAATGCCGAGCAGGCGATTGCCGGGAAGGAACTCTTCCTTCCCAAAAATCATCTGCTACATCTAGCAGTGTAAAGAGACCTTAAAAGAATTGTGCAAGAATGGGAAGGGTTTTGGCAACCCCCCATTCCCCATTCTGCCAGACGTGCAAAAACTTTAATCTAAAAAAGGGTTGTGCAAGAATGGTGGCGGGACGACCCCCAACTCCCCATTTTGCCAGACACGCAAAAGGAAGATGACCTACCTGCTTCCTGGCGCTGGCTCCCCTCTCCTTCTCCTCCAGGTCTGAAATGCTCCACTGAGCTCCATCAATCTCAACGTACGGTTGACATCACCGCAGCCAATCACTGGCCACTGATGATGATGACGAAAGCGGAGCAGGACACCACTGCAGCCAGTAATTGAAACCTGATTTTGTAGATTGATGAAGCCCAGAGGAGCATTGCAGGCCTGGAGGAGAAGGAGCGGGGAGCTAGTGCCGGGAGCAGGCTAGTGATCTTCCTTTTGCAGGTTTGGCAGAATGGAGAGTTGGGTCGTTCGCTCCCCCCCCCCCCTCCCTTCCCACCATTCTTGCACAACCCCTTTAAGATAGGTGATACAATGTATTTATGAAGTTTGTCTACTTTTTCTGCCTTATTAATGATCTTGTAGAAGGCTTGCATAGTGAAATATAAATTTTCGCAGATGACACTAAACTGTGTAAAGTAATTTACACTGAAGAGGACAGTATATGACTACAGAGGGATCTGGATAGATTGGAGGCTTGGGCAGATACGTGGCAGATGAGGTTTAACACAAATGTAAAGTAATGCACATGGGAAGGAATAATGCAAGTCACCCGTACATACTAAATGGTAAAACACTCGGTAAGGCTACTTTCTCACTTGCGGCAGTGTGAGCCGGGGGGCAGTTCCGTTGTCGGAACTGGCCGCTGGATCCGCCGATCTGCCGCTGACTGAAAGCATTTGTGAGACGGATCTGGATGCGGATCCGTCTCACAAAAGCATTGCAAGAACGGATCCGTCTTGTATCTTTTTTCACATTTTTACCGGTCTGTGCAGGACGGATGCGGCATTCCGGTATTTTGAATGCCGGATCTGGAACTAATACATTCCTATGGGATCCGGCATTTAGGCATATCTTCAGTTTTTTTCGCCGGAGATAAAACCGTAGCATGCTTTTAGGTTTTATCTTTTGCCTGATCAGTCAAAACTACTGAACTACTGAACTGAAGACATCCTGATGCATCCTGAACAGATTGCTCTCCATTCAGAATGCATGAGGATAAAACTGATCAGTTCCTTTCCGGTATAGAGCCCCTAGGACGGAACTCTATGCCGGAAAAGAAAAACGCTGGTGTGAAAGTACCCTAACACTGACATGGAAAAGGATCTAGGAATTTTAATAAACAGCAAACTAAACAGCAAAAACCAGTGTCAGGCAGCTGCTGCCAAGGCCAACAAGATAATGGGTTGCATCAAAAGGGGCATAGATGCCTGTGATGAGAACATAGTCCTACCACTTTACAAATCGCTAGTCAGACCACACAAGGTAGACATAGCAGAGCTGGAGAGGGTCCAGAGGAGGGCAACTAAAGTAATAACTGGAATGGGGCAACTACAGTACCCTGAAAGATTATCAAAATTAGGGCTATTCACGTTAGAAAAAAGACGACTGAGGGGAGATCTAATTACTATGTATAAATATATCAGGGGTCAGTACAGAGATCTATCCCATCAGCTATTTATCCCCAGGACTGTGACGAGGGGACATCCTCTGCGTCTGGAGGAAAGAAGGTTTGTACACAAACATAGAAGAGGATTCTTTACGGTAAGAGCAGTGAGACTATGGAACTCTCTGCCTGAGGAGGTGGTGATGGTGAGGACAATAAAGGAATTCAAGAGGGGCCTGGATGTATTTCTGGAGTGTAATAATATTACAGGCTATAGCTACTAGAGAGGGGTCGTTGATCCGGGAGTTATTCTGATTGCCTGATTGGAGTCGGGAAGGAATTATTTATTCCCCTAAAGTGGGGAAAATAGGCTTCTACCTCACAGGGTTTTTTTTTGCCTTCCTCTGGATCAACTTGCAGGATGACAGGCCGAACTGGATGGACAAATGTTTTTTTTTGGCCTTATGTACTATGTTACTATGTTACTTTATGTTACTACATCCATACTCAAAAGGGTTTTTAAAACTGGACCTGTGATTGAAGACAGTTTCACTGTGTTACCGATGGAATGGCTGAGATTCTGAAATACCACTTTCACCTCATTGCACTTTACAACCCAATGCCTAAATGTCAGAGCTGTTCAGGGCTAGATGGGGATGAAGAATATAGTTCACCTTTTGATCTTGTAATATTGGTTTGTTTGCATTAATGTTTTTGCACAGGTTCAGCTATTAACACTCCATTTGAGACAGGTAAAGAAGACCTATCACCTCTCCTGACATGTCTGTTTTAGAAAAACTACTTGTAATAACAATTTCGGAGCATCTACTGTTTTAACTCTATGTTGTACCATTCCTTTATTATTACTGCTAGAAGTTATGAGTGAATCGCCAACCGTTTGCAATCGAGGTCCAGATGGGTGTTACTAGTTGGGAGTCTGACACTGGCAGCACTGATTGGAAGCATTACATGACTTTGCAGAGACACACCCTCAACTGGTGACATCCATCTGGAACTTCACTGCAGACTGCTGGCGATTGATTCATAAGCTTCTAGAAGGAATAACAGGGGAATGTCACAACATAGAGTCATAAGAATAGATGGTCCAGAACTGTTATTACATGGGGAGCGTAAGTGTTTACTAAGGACCTCTTTAAAATGAAGCTCCACTTTCAAAATGTTCTGTCTCTCTTTCTGAATTTTCAAAATTAATGGGGGAGATGCTGCATATGAGATTGAGGTGGACCATTTCCTAAGCCCCACCCCAAAAAAGTTTGCCCTCAGTTCCTTAGTTCTAAACTTCATGAGAGAATCTGCACTTTAAAGGCTATATACACCTTTGGGGCCATTTTTTTAAATTGTTATTGCATTGTATTATTATATTGTATTATTATTATTATTATATTGTATTATTATTATATTGTATTATTGCATTATTATTGCATTTTTATTAGTGCATTGTACTCATTATGAGCTAAAAATCACTTTTTTCAATTGGTCTTTATTAAAAACTTGTCCTTTTTTCGCTTCTCTAGTAACAGGATCTAAAATTTTATCTCTGTTCCGTCAGGCAGCTGACCTGAGGGCTCCTTATCTCTGACCCAAACACTCATTATAGCTCAAGTCTTATCTTACTGATAAGAATAGGGCTTAAATAAGTGTTTATGACCTTTTAGTAATTTAGAGATAAGGTTTATTAGATGACCCGCACAAAGTGAAAGTTCGATTTTCACAGCTAAACCAACAGGTAACCCTTTATGACAGAACGGCTGACTATTTTTTTTTAATAAAGACCAATTGGAAAAAATGATTTTTACCCCAAAATGAGTAAGATGCAATAAAAAAAGAATTGCTCCCAAAGGTGTACATAGCCTTTAAGAATAATTGAAAACAAGCTGCACTTAGTAATGTTATAAGACATGGAGGATGCACAAAGGATCCATATCTCAGCATTTCAGCTCTATAATGCGGGCAAAACCAATTCTCCCTCATGTCTCATTATAAGTATAGCCATCTCAGTGATAAAGCTGTAGGTAATTCATAATCTATAGATTTCCGCTGTTCCTGCTAATGCTGTACATTAAAACAAGATCCAGGATTGTTCACATGTAATAGAATAGACCATCAGCATATATTAGACCTGATGCCAGGGGAGCAGCTTGGAGGGTATGGGCGGCTCATGTGCCCTTAGTGTTGTGGGGCGCCTGTGTGGGTGCCAACAAGACACTTTGCCTTGACTGAGATATTTAGTTAAAAGGCTTGGTCAAACTGAATCTTTGCCTCGGGTGAAATTATGCAGAACCACAACTCTCCTTGACGCTATGAAGCCTATGCTGCTCAGTGATAATTAAAAGGATAATCCCCATCATGTATTTATTAAACCGCCTGATCCGCTAATTTATAAGATGAGTTGCAGATAAGGGTTTATCTAAAATGTCATAGCCAAATTGTGATGGGGCTCCCTAGTCTCCAAACACAATGATAGAATCATACCCACCACACAGGAACGCCACACGGAGGTTACACTGTTGTGTCCCGCCGTCCTTAGAGGGGTCCTACATAAGACCGCTATAACCAAGCACCGGCATTAAAGGGGTTGAATATATACACAGAACCACGCAGCAGTGAAGATTAGGCCCCTTAAGGCACACAGCAAGTTTTTTTCTGATACGGTCGATCACTGGATTACACGGAACCTGGGCTCCAACATAAGGGTACTTTCACACTTACGTTGTGAAGATACAGCAGGATCGGGAGGTCCGTGTGCAAACGGATAGCATTTGTAGACGGATCCGGATCTGTCTAACAAATGCATTAAAACACCGGATCCTTCTCTTCAGTGTCATCCGGAAAAACAGATCCGGTATTCATTTTTTTTTTGCATTTTTAAAGGTCTGCGCAGACCGCAAAATCGGATCCGTTTTGCCGGAACACTTGGTGCCGGATCTGACATTAATGAATTTCAATAGAAAATAATGCCGTGTTCCGGAATTTTGGACGGAGAAAATACCGCAGCATGCTGCGGTATTTTCTCTGGCCAAATACCGTAAAAGTAACTGAACAGAATGCATTAGGATAAAACGGATCAATTTTTTTACGGTATAGAGCCCTTAGGACGGAACTCAATACCGGAAAACTTTAACGCTAGTGTGAAAGTACCCTAAGTCAAGTTCTTAACTTCCTAAGCAACTAAGCAATTTTTTATTTATTTATTTATTTTAATTATTTTGTTATTAAAGGGGTTGTTCCACAAAACATATTTTACAGTTTTCAAACCAGCACCTGGATCTGAATACTTTTGTAATTGCATGTAATTAAAAATCTAGTATAGCCACTGAGTTATTTGATAAAATGTATCTGTATAGCGCCACCTGCTCTTTGTTTTGTTTTTTCTTATTTCTTTGTCCTGCTCACTGAGATGGCCGCACATGCTCAGTTCCATCCTTCAACTGCCTCCTGAGCTGTGATAGGGAGAGCATGGACACGCCCCCCTGAGCTGCAGCAGAAAGGACACGCCCCTTGAGCTGTCAGCTTGATATAAATCTATCAGAGCAATGAATGGGGAGATCTCTGGATCCATGTGAGGTACAGGGCTGGTGCTAGCTTTGTTAGAAAAAAATTGCCGTGTACTATATGATTTGAATTGCTTACATTAGTCATGGGACAACACCTTTAATATACCATTGCTCTAACATATTCCTCAGCACTGTACACATGAGTCTCTTTGTCCATAGTAATAAATCAGAGCATCTGGACTTGTATTTTATTTCTTGAACACATTTTGCTAGTCATGGGACTGGCTTTTTTTAAAATAGAATGACAAGTACAATGAATCTCCAGCATTAAATACCGGTGACTCAAGCTTCAAACAGCATAATCTGTTTCTTATAATTATCACTAGATCAATGATATCATGGATTCACAGATTTTCATTTAGAATAACTCAATATAAAAAGCTGAGCAACTTCCCACATACGACATTGCATTCACTTTTTTAGTCTTCCAGTATTGAGATCCGTCCTAGGGGCTCAATGCCAGAAAAAAATGCTTCAGTTTTGTCCCCATTCATCGTCAATGGGGACAAAACTGAACTGAACAGAATCCTCCAAAATGCATTCCGTTCCGTTAGGCTGGGTTCACACGGGTGTCACGTTTTGGCTCCGGATGCGTCCCGGGTGCATTGCGGCAAACCCGCGCGAGTAGGTACGCAATTTCAGTCAGTTTTTACTGCGATTGCGTTCCGTTTTTATCGCGCAATGCGTTTTGCATGCGCGTGATAAAAAACTGAATGTGTTACCCAGACCCGAACTGAAGTTCAGGTTTGGGTTCAAGGTTGTGTAGATGTTATTATTTTACAGAATGCTTAGTAGAAGTTCAATTGAGGGTTAAAAAAAAATTAAAAAATTAACTCACCTCCTCCAATTGATCGCGTAGCTGCCGGTGTTCTGCCAAATCTCTATACCCTGCGAAAAGTGCATACCGGAAGTGACGCGGCTGCACCAGAAGTGACGCGGCCGCACAGGAATCAGCTGAAGGAGGGTGTGCGTGCGCACTTAGGGGTATAGACATTTTGCAGCGCAAAATGTTTCATCAGATCTCCCTAACCCTGAATGCGCACGCGCGCACAAATCATCAGTTGCAGTTCATCCTTGCCGCAGAGCTGAGTGCTGGATACCGAGGTCACCACATAGTAGCGCTGAACTGCAACTGATGATTTGTTGGCGCCTGCGCACTCAGGGGTAGGAAGATCTGATAAAACATTTTGCGCTGCAAAATCTCTACACCCCTAAGTGCGCACGCGCGGTGTACAAAGTACTTCTATCGCGGCGCTGCAATAATTCTTTGCTAAGCCGGTGGATGTGCGCTTGCGCAGCTCCGCGCACACCCTCCTCCAGCTGATGCCTGTTCGGCTGCGTCACTTCTGCTGCAGCCGCGTCACTTCCGGTATAGACTTTTCGCAAGGTATAGAGATTTGGCAGAACACCTGTCTCCTGTTCTTTCTTCAGGGCCTGTCAAAGGACCTGTGGTGACGTCACTGAGCTCATCACATGGTCCATCACCATGGTGATGGATCATGTGATGTATCATGTGATGAGCACAGTGATGTCACCACAGGTCCTTTGACAGGTCTTGAAGAAAGAACAGGAGACTGGCAGCTACGCGATCAATTGGAGGAGATGAGTTTTTTTTTCTTCTTTTTTTTAACCCTCAATTGACCTTCTATTAAGCATTCTGTATTAAAGAATGCTATTATTTTCCCTTATAACCATGTTATAAGGGAAAATAATACAGTTGAATAGACTTTCATCTTAGCAACCAGGCGTGAAAATCGCACTGCATCCGCACTTGCTTGCAGATGCTTGTGATTTTCACGCAGCCCCATTCACTTCTATGGAGCCTGCGTTGCGTGAAAAACGCAAAATATAGAGCTTGCTGAGATTTTCACGCAACGCACAAGTGATGCGTGAAAATCACCGCTAATGTGCACAGCCCCATAGAAATGAATGGGTCCGGATTCAGTGCGGGTGCAATGCGTTCATCTCAGGCATTGCACCTGCGCGGAAATCTCGCCCGTGCGAACCCAGCCTTAGAGAGAAAACCGCTACATGTTGTAGTTTGCTTTCTGTCCTGGGATGCGGAGGACACAATCTGCCACAATAGAAAACAGATCCGCCCCCTATTAACTGTCAATGGAGTTCATGACGGATCCGTCTTGGCTGTGTTACAGATAATACAACCGGATCCGTTTATAACGGATGCAGGCGGTTGTATTATCAGTAACAGAAGCGTTTTTGCTGAACCCTGCCGTATCCAGTAAAAACGCTGGTGTGAAAGTAGCCTAATTAAGAGCTGAAAAGTCCCAGCACTCCTTGATGACTCAGTCTCTGCGCAGAACCATTTCTAGTAATTTGCCTTCTTGGAAAGGTAAACAGACAATGTACAGTAATCTGATCTATAGAAAAAACACCTGCACAGCTTTATAGGGGCTCAGCGAAACTGACAGGGGTCTGTCTGATGAAAAGATTGTTGACTGCTTCCAATAACAACCTGCAGAATTATGAATCCAGCTCTAGAAGGTAACAAGCTCTATGTCAAGATGCGTACATCATAGTTAATTCAATGTTTTTTTGACTCAACTTTTTATGTGTATGATATCAATTTACAGTAGAAAAAAGAAAATAGTGTCCACGTGGACATTTGGTTTAAGTCAACTTAATATGAAATCAGTGTAGATTTTTCACATCTGATCAGGACAATTTCAAAAGTGTTCCTACAAAACATTTATTCCTGATAATTGCCCTGATCCTCAGTCAGTGTAAAAGGGCCTTAACTTAAAGAGGACCTTTCACCGATTCTTACCCTATGAACTAACTATACAGATATGTGGAGCGGCGCCCGGGGATCTCACTGCACTTACTATTATCCCCAGGCGCCGCTCCGTTCTCCCGCTATGTCCTCCGGTATCTCCGCTCACTAAGTTATAGTAGGCAGAGATTCCAGTCACTAAGTTATGGTAGGCGGAGTCTGCCCTTGTTCTGCTGTAGCGCTGGCCAATTGCAGCGCAGAGCTCACAGCCTGGGAGGTTATTTTCTCCCAGGCTGTGAGCTCTGCAATGCGATTGGCCAGCGCTACAGCAGCACAAGGGCAGACTCCGCCTACCATAACTTTGTGACCGGAGATACCGGAGGACATAGCGGGAGAGCGGAGCGGCGCCCAGGGATAATAGTAAGTGCAGTGAGATCCCCGGGCGCCACTCTCCATGTCTGTATACTTAGTTCACATTGTCATAATCGGTGAAAGGTCCTCTTTAAAGAGGCTCTGTCAGCATGATCAACCCTATTAAACCAGACACACTGGCTGGTAGGGCTCATTATGCTGATTAAAATGATACCTTTCTTTTGTCTGTATGCTAAATAGCTGCAGAGAGTTTTATTCATATGCAAATGAGCAAGTTTTAGCACTAGGGGGTGGAACTGAATCCTTTGGGCACTTGCACACTCTCCCCTGCCCTTGATTGACAGGGCATGTTCCTATGTGCCCGCATTGCTGAGAAAAATGATGTTTTAATATAAGCAAATGAGCCTCTGGGAGCAACGGGGGCGTTGCCATTACACCCAGAGGCTCAGCTCTCTCTGCAACAGCTGCACCCTCTAAACTTTGATTAACAGGACCAGGCAGTGTAAACCTGACCACACTTGGTTCTGTCAATTAAAGTGCAGCGAGTGCAGCAGTTGCAGAGAGAGCAGAGTCTCTAGGTGTAATGGTAACGCCCCCGTTGCTCTCAGCAATGTGGCCGCATATGAACATAGGATCAACACAGATGTGCACGTCACTCAGTTTCAGGTACAGATCTGTTAACAGATTCCCTTTAAATGATATAGGTGCAGCAGTGCCAAGCCTGTAAGTGCAGTAGAGATGAGTTAGTATTTTGGCAGAACTTACATATAGGCTCACTAAGCTCAGAAAGTTAAATGACAAGTCCATCCTTGTTACATCTGTATTTTATTTATTTTTTTAAGTTTGATGGGGGAGACTGATCAAAATTGGTATAAAGGAAAACTAGCTTCACTGCCCCTAGCAACCAATCAGATTCTGCCTTTCATTTTGCAGAGCTTCTTTGGAAAATGAAAGGTGGAATCTGATTGGTTGCTATGGGCAACTAAGACAGTTTTCCTTTCAACCAGTTTTGATAAGTCTTCTCTATGCCGTGTATATGTATTTCCAAACCAGACGATATGAAATCAAGGCGCGACTGAAATGACAATAAAATGTAAACATGAAAATCACATTTCATCATAAAAGTAACCAAAGGCCTCTCACCTGTGAACGCGATACCTGGTGGTATACCCTTGTTGGTACCTCTCAGCAAAGTCCATGTATTGCTGGGCCCCATGGAACGGGCCCCTGTTACTAAGCAACCAGTCCAGTGATGCCTGACCGGATGAGGCGGCCGCGCCATGTTGCCTAGAAAGTGTGGCTGTAGCGGTTGCCAAACAAAGCATTACAGACAACCAAGTCAGCACCAGCCATGCCCAGTCAGAGCGGGTGTACCGGTGCCACCTCATGCTTCTCGGACGCAGCGAAATGCTTCATTCTCCCCCTCACACCCTCTCTCCCTGTGTGGAAACAAGAAAAAATAAAAAATTAAATCAGAGGATTGAAAATCACGGTTATCATCAGCAGCCAGCTTCCATCTAGCCCATTTCCATCTTTATGTACTGAACATTCTGGTGTTTACTTCCCGTAATCAAAAATTGACAATACTAATAGCTCAGAATTTGCTTCCCTGGGAAGTTAACATGTCCGCCATTAACACCCATTAAATGCAAAGCCCGGTCACCATGGCAGCTGTTGACAGCAGCCACAAAGCAAGTTAGTAGAAAATTTTTTTTATTTTTTTTTCAGAAGCAAATTTAATATAATTAGTTTTTTTATGAGCACCTTTAAATTTAAATCTTTAGTTAAAGGGGTTGTCCCATGAAAAAGACTCTACAGTTTTCAAACCAGCCCCTGGATCTGAATACATTTGTAATTTGAGGACCTTTCCCACTCAGCCAATCAGTGGCTGCAGCTGTGTCATGCCAGTGATTTCCCGCTGAGCCAATCACTGGCCTGACACATGACACAGCTGCGGCCACTGATTGGCTGAGTGGGAAAGGTCCTCAAACTTGTCGGGAGCCCAGAGAGAAGATACCAGGACCACACAGAGACGAAGGGGAGCAGCTGCAGACGGGACCAGGGCCAGGTGAGCATAATGTTTTCTACACAACATTAATAGAGGGGGGGTGATACGGGAGGGGGGAAATGTGCCATGGAGGGGGAGAAATGTGACATGGGGGGGTGATGTGACATGGGGGGTGAAATGTGACATGGAGGGGGAGAAATGTGACATGGGGAGAATGTGACCCTCCCCCTCCATTTCACATTTCTCCCCCTCCATGTCACATTTCTCCCCCTCCATGTCACATCACCCCCTCCTTTTTACATCACCCCCTTTGTGTAACATTTCTTTCCTCCCCCTCTATGGCACATCACCCCCCCTCCATGTCACATTTATCCCCCTCCATGTCAAATTTCTCCCCCTCAATGTCACATTTCTCCCCCTCATTTTTACATCACCCCCTCCTTTTTACATCACCCCCTTTGTGTAACATTTCTTTCCTCCCCTCCATGTCCCATGACCCCCTCCATGTCACATTTATCCCCTCCATGTCCCATTTCTCCCCCTTCCATGTCACATCACCCCCTCCGTGTCATTTCTCATCCCACCCCATGTCACATTTCTCCCCCTATGTCACATTTCTCCCCCCATGTCACATCTCTCCCCCTCCATGTCACATTCCTCCCCCTCCATGTCACATTTCTCCCCCCTCCATGTCACATCACCCCCTCCGTGTCATTTCTCATCCCACCCATGTCACATTTCTCCCCCTATGTCACATTTCTCCCGCCATGTCACATTTCTCCCCCTCCATGTCACATTTCTCCCCCTCAATGTCACATTTCTCCCCCTCAATGTCACATTTCTCCCCCTCAATGTCACATTTCTCCCCCTCCATGTCACATTTCTCCCCCTCCATGTCACATTTCTCCCCCCTCCATATCACATCACCCCCTCCATGTCCCATTTCTCCATGGGCGCCAAAATGTAGCTTTGCTTGTGTTGGCAAAAATCCGGCCCTGGATCCATGTGAGGTACAGGGCTGGTTCTAGCTTTCTTAGAAAGAGATTGACATGTTCCATATGATCACCACGAGCAGCAAAAATAAGCATTTTCATTGTGTAATTGCATGCAGTTCAATAAATTTTCGTTCCATGAGAATACAGGTCTAGTTTGGTGTAGATGGCCATATCTTTTCAAGGGTTTTCATAGTAGTCCTCGTCTAGTTTGAAGGGGCTGTGCCGACATTAAAAGGGTTTTCCAAGATTTTTCTATTGATGACCTATCCTAAGGATAGATCATCAGAATCTGAACAGTGGGGGTCAGACACCTGGGACCTCCACCGATCAGCTGTTTGAGAAGATACTGGCGCTCCTGTGAGTGCTTCTGCCTTCTCAAACAGCTGATCGCAGGGGGTCCCAGATGTCTCACCCCCACAGTTCAGATACTGATGATCTATTCTGAGGATAGGTCATCAGTATACAAATCTTGGAAAACCCCTTTAAATGTTATATTAATATCACTCTGCATAAAAAAAAAACTATTCACTTTTGTAATCATTCTGTTGCAAAAATGCTTCACTTATGAAATATTCTCTTTACTTTATTTGAATGCGCCCCCTGGTGTTTCATCTGTATATTAATGTCCACCTCCAACAACTGAGATAGCCGCACATGCTCAGTTCCATCGTTCAACTTCCAACACCTATGTCTAGGGTTAGAAGCTGTGACAGTTACAAGAAGAGAGCAGCAATACAAAGGAAAGAATGCCTGTGAAAGGACACGCCCCCAGAGCTGTGATGGGAAGAAAGCTGCCGTGGAATGAACAAATTTGCTGAGAAAGGACACGCCCCTCAGCTGCCTGAAGATAATCTAGCAGAGCCATTGGAGCAGCGAATTGGGAGATCTCTGGAACCATGTGACTGGTTCTAGTTTTGTTAGAAAGAGATTGTCATGTGCTATATGATGTCTGATTTTCATTTTTTACATCAATCATGGCATAACCCCTTTAACTTCACAAATAGGCTGCAAATATAAACCATAAGAATCTAAAAGCGTTTAATGGGCTGTAATTTTCTGTATGAAGTAATGTGCAGGTCCACCTACTGAGGTGGTCACCATTGCTCAATTCCATCTTTCAGCTGCCACCAGCCAGTCTACTCTTAGAAGCTATGACAGTTAGGGCTCATGCACACGATGTAAAAAACGGATCCGCAAAAAATGCGGATGAAGTCCATGTGCATGCCATATTTCGCGGAACGGAACAGCTGGCCCATAATTGAACAGTACTATCCTTCTCCGTAATGCGGACAATAATAGGACATGTTATATTTTTTTTTGCGGAACGGACATATGGAAACGGAATGCACACGGAATAACTTTAATTTTTCATGCAGACCCATTGAAATGAATGGTTCTGCATACAGTCCGCAAAAAGAAAAAGAAAATGGAACGGACACGAAAAGAAAATACATTTGTGCGCATGAGGCCTTAAAGGGAGAGAGCTGCAGCAGAAGGGACATATCGCCCGGGAAAAGACACATACCCTGAAAAAGGACACACCCCCTGAGCTGCCAGCCTAAAGAAAATCTAGCAGAGCTATTGGAGCAATGAATGTGGAGATCTCCGGATCCATGTGAGGTACAGGGCTGGTTCTAGCTTTGTTAGAAAGAGATTGGCATGTACTAGATGATGATTTTCATTTTTACATCAGTTATGGGATAACCCCTTTAACTTCACAAATTGGTTGGAAATATAAACTATGAAAATTTGAAAAGCTTAATGGGCCGCAATTTTATGCATGAAGTATCCTATTTTCATCTGGTTTTATTGCACTTATCCCTTTGTCTGGTTTTCACATAATTAGACAAGTATGTGAAAAAAAACAAAAGGGCGAGAAAAATCAATTTTACCTGTTGGCAGCGCGCTTCTCAGTGAAATGGGCATTAGGTAAACAACAAGATACTATTACTTTGTAAAAAAAAAACACTTTTGGATATTGAGTGTTTTGTTTGTATTCATCCTCCTGATGTATCTCATTAATAGGTCGATGACATAAGTACATCCGAAAAGGAGAGGAAAAAAGAAAAAAAAAATCGACAAATAGGATTTTTCATGTAGTATAGCATATAACAAGCGCAACAGTTGCTAGATATCACCCATACATTACAGGTGTTATACGGAGTGTATGAAGCTAATAATTACGGTAGACCAAGAAATGCTGTATTTCACAAGGGGTATTATTATTTTAACCGGTCTGAAAAGCTAAAAGAACTATCCGTTTAAAGAGCTTGCGTACTATATTAGAAAAAATATCCGAAACAGCGCCACTCTGTGTCAAGGCCATGACTGGTATTGCAGCTCAATTTATATTGATGACCTATCCTCAGGACCCCCACCCATCAGCTGTTAGAAGAGGTCTGGCACTCGCTGAGCGCCGCAGCCTCTTCTTAGGCCATGTTTGGTCACCGTACATCGGTCATATGGCCTAGTTCCAGCTCAGCCCAATTAAAGTCAAAGGAGCTGAGCTGCAATACCAAACACAGCCACTATACGACGTACGGCACTGTGCTTGGAAAGCTGCTCGGAGCCTGCAGCGCTCACATATACATGCATGCTCCGCTTAGCTGAGCGGAGAAAGCCGTTGCCAGACTCTTCAGGCTTGTGGCTTATCTGTCTGAGAGCAAAAGGATCAGGCATGCTGAAATCCAACATGCACAACCCTTCTTTCACATGTAGGATGCCCGCTACAAATTAGATTTTCGGTGTTGGAATGTAGAAATCTGTGGGTATACTCAATATGCCTGTAACGTGCAAGAGCACCTATCACAAGGTTCAACCCTATTAAAACAGGCCTATCTACTATGTCCACCAAAGCTAATAATAGACTGACAGTTCCTATTCTATAGAGATTAGTTTTCAGCAGTCATCCCAATATCATCCCAGGCAGGATTACAATAACATATAAAACCTAGCCTGTACATACACTGCGTGCAGAATTATTAGGCAAATGAGTATTTTGACCACATCATCCTCTTTATGCATGTTGTCTTACTCCAAGCTGTATAGGCTCGAAAGCCTACTACCAATTAAGCATATTAGGTGATGTGCATCTCTGTAATGAGAAGGGGTGTGGTCTAATGACATCAACACCCTATATCAGGTGTGCATAATTATTAGGCAACTTCCTTTCCTTTGGCAAAATGGGTCAAAAGAAGGACTTGACAGGCTCAGAAAAGTCAAAAATAGTGAGATATCTTGCAGAGGGATGCAGCACTCTTAAAATTGCAGAGCTTCTGAAGCGTGATCATCGAACAATCAAGCGTTTCATTCAAAATAGTCAACAGGGTCGCAAGAAGCGTGTGGAAAAACCAAGGCGCAAAATAACTGCCCATGAACTGAGAAAAGTCAAGCGTGCAGCTGCCAAGATGCCACTTGCCACCAGTTTGGCCATATTTCAGAGCTGCAACATCACTGGAGTGCCCAAAAGCACAAGGTGTGCAATACTCAGAGACATGGCCAAGGTAAGAAAGGCTGAAAGACAACCACCACTGAACAAGACACACAAGCTGAAACGTCAAGACTGGGCCAAGAAATATCTCAAGACTGATTTTTCTAAGGTTTTATGGACTGATGAAATGAGAGTGAGTCTTGATGGGCCAGATGGATGGGCCCGTGGCTGGATTGGTAAAGGGCAGAGAGCTCCAGTCCGACTCAGACGCCAGCAAGGTGGAGGTGGAGTACTGGTTTGGGCTGGTATCATCAAAGATGAGCTTGTGGGGCCTTTTCGGGTTGAGGATGGAGTCAAGCTCAACTCCCAGTCCTACTGCCAGTTTCTGGAAGACACCTTCTTCAAGCAGTGGTACAGGAAGAAGTCTGCATCCTTCAAGAAAAACATGATTTTCATGCAGGACAATGCTCCATCACACGCGTCCAAGTACTCCACAGCGTGGCTGGCAAGAAAGGGTATAAAAGAAGAAAATCTAATGACATGGCCTCCTTGTTCACCTGATCTGAACCCCATTGAGAACCTGTGGTCCATCATCAAATGTGAGATTTACAAGGAGGGAAAACAGTACACCTCTCTGAACAGTGTCTGGGAGGCTGTGGTTGCTGCTGCACGCAATGTTGATGGTGAACAGATCAAAACACTGACAGAATCCATGGATGGCAGGCTTTTGAGTGTCCTTGCAAAGAAAGGTGGCTATATTGGTCACTGATTTGTTTTTGTTTTGTTTTTGAATGTCAGAAATGTATATTTGTGAATGTTGAGATGTTATATTGGTTTCACTGGTAAAAATAAATAATTGAAATGGGTATATATTTGTTTTTTGTTAAGTTGCCTAATAATTATGCACAGTAATAGTCACCTGCACACGCAGATATCCCCCTAAAATAGCTAAAACTAAAAACAAACTAAAAACTACTTCCAAAAATATTCAGCTTTGATATTAATGAGTTTTTTGGGTTCATTGAGAACATGGTTGTTGTTCAATAATAAAATTAATCCTCAAAAATACAACTTGCCTAATAATTCTGCACTCCCTGTATGACTCAGGAACCACCATTCACAATAGGTTTTGGTCACAGCTTATCTACTCTCCCTCCCTGCACAATTACCTCTGCATAGGTCACAGAGCATGTCTAAAAAGCTCAAACTATATTTTCTAAGTGCCTGCTGTTCGTCTATATACTGAATACAGCATTAGTTTATGCATTCAGTGTTTACAGAGTGCTTTTTGTTTGGACCACTCCTGACATGTCTGTTTCAGTAAATACTTGCATTCACCACGAAAAAACAATTTTGGGAGCACTTTTTTCCTAGAACCCTGCATTACCCCTGTTATACCTCCTGAAAATGTATGAATAAATTAACACCCAGACATTACAACTCCCCCTGTCCATGGAGCAGGACCCTAGTCAGACATTACCCAGTCAGTGCTGACGGTGGGGACAAACCGTATTCACAAGGGGAACGTTAACGTCTAGTTGACAATTTATCTATGGATTTCCAAGAGGAATAGCAGAGGAACAACCCAACATAGAGTTAAAAGAAAATGCACTCTAGGATTGTTATTTCATAGGGAATGCAATTATTTACTAAAAGCACATACGTCGGGAAAGCAAACAGGTCGTCTTTAATAAATGCGACTCTTTGGATCTGTTGGTCTGCAGTTGTATGACCAGTCCCTGCACCTGTTTATGCAATATCATTTTTGTTTTATTTTCTAAAATTAAAAAAATGGGTAGAATCAAGGCAGTGGCTGTAAAATGTGGCTTTTATTAACATTATTTAACTTGGCCCAAATTAAATCAGTGAGAAACGAGCAAAGCACCAGCCCCCGATTACACGAGGCCCGTGGAATGTAATATGCATTAGTAATGGTCCCGTATTATGGCCTGCAGCTTATAATCATCATGGACCGAGGCTGCTCACAATAAAAATTATAAATAAGTAATAATCTGGCATTAGGCTGAACAAAAGAAATACATTCTACAAGATTACTTAAATAATTCAGACGCCGGATTACAGCCCACCAATACAAGGAATTTCTCAAAAAAAGCAAGTTTTACAGACTTTAGTGCTGGATTACTCTATTCTCATAGGTTTGTTTTTTGAAGCCACCTTAAAGGGCATCTGTCAGCAGATCTGTACCTATGAAACCGGCTGACCTGTTAGGCTACTTTCACACTCGTGTTTGGTGCGGATCCGTCATGGATCTGCACAAACGCATCCGTTCAGATAATACAACCGTCTGCATCCGTTCAGAACGGATCAGTTTGTATTATCTTTAACACCATGGAAAGTCAATGGGGGACGGATCCGTTTTCTATTGTGCCATATTGTGTCATTAAAAACGGATCCATCCCCATTGACTTACATTGTGTGTCAGGACGGGTCCGTTTGGCTCAGTTTCGTCAGACGGACACCAGAACGCTGCAAGCAGCGTTTTGGTGTCCGTCTCCAAAGCGGAATGCAGGTGGAACGGAGCCAAACTGACGAATTCTGAGCGGATCTTTATCTATTCAGAATGCATTAAGGGCAAAACTGATCAGTTTTGGACCGCTTGTGAGAGCCCTGAACGGATCTCAAAAACGGAAACCAAAACGCCAGTGTGAAAGTACAGTGCGCTTGGCAGCTGCAGGCATCTGTGTTGGTCCCGTGTTCATATGTGCCCACATTGCTGAGAAAAATGGTGTTTTAATAAATGCAAATGAGCCTCTAGGAGCAACGAGGGCGTTACCATTACACCTAGAGGCTCAGCTCATTCTGCAACTGCCGCACCGTCTCCACTTTGACAGGACCAGACAGTGAAAACGTCATCACGCCTGGCCCTGTCAATCAAAGTGCTGAAGGTGCGGCAGTTGTAAAGAGAGCAGAGCATCTAGGTGTAATGGCAACACCCCCGTTGCTCCTTGAGGCTCATTTGCATATATTAAAACGTAATAATGAGGCTATTGTGCATGCAGGACTTTTGACTCCGCTTCAAAAATCTTCCTCTGAGTGGAAACCTAAAGGACCCCATTATAGTCTATCAGTTGATTGTGCAGGCAGAGTTTAGCCATGAAACACAAAGAAGGCGCACCATAAGGTGATAACGTACAGTTGAAATGAAGAAAAATGTCTCCAATAAGGACGCTCACCTTGTGGAGTTGTGCTAAACGTAGGCACAACTTTAGTGTAGGCTCATCAAGGGGTATTCAATTCCCCTTGAGGTGGATGGTATGCGGCCAAGGATGCAGGTACTTCTGGTCAGGGATGCCTGGAGTCCCTCAGAAGGCAAATAGATCATCAGAGAAGAAAATCTCTGATTCAGGTTTCATAAATTTATTTTGCAGATGGTACAACGCATTTCAGGGACAACGGTCTGGACCTGATGTTCACCCTGAAACGATTCGTATCATCTGCAAAATACATTTCTGAAACCTGAATCGAACCGTTGGATGGTTCCCTGCGCCGTGACATTATAGTCTATGGGGCCCGTGGGCTCCGTTCGGCTCAGTTATGTGCCGAATCCGTCCTTTCCGTTCTCCCGCTCCTGTAACGGGGCAGGAGAACGGAAAGGCTGAACGCTGATGTGAACTGAGCCTTAATTGCATAATTGTGCGCACAGAGACAATCAGTTAGTTTTACTGGATATTGTCCCACATACCAATCTGCTCAGCTCCTCCTGCTCCGTAACCTGCTGCCTGCAGATCTCACACCTTACAATAGAAGTTACCAGCAGTTACATTAAATTTAGTTGTCAATCACTGTTAGGACCGCCCACTGGACTCCTAAGCATAGAAAGAGCAGAATACTACCTCTTTCCACTGCCTGTAGATCAGACACCATGTTCAGCGTGAGGTTCCCTTTACTGGTCGCTAATGAAAACATCAGGGATGTACAAAAAGCTAAGGGGGTCTCATAGCAAGAACTATAGGGTTCTATAGGACATCATATCCCTTACCCTACCCTAAACTTGTAATAGATAAGGATATAACATGAATGCCCTGTGCAAGAAAAATATGTGGACCTGTTGCTTTCTTACTGCTGATTTGATGAGAACGGGCTAGTAGTCATAGTGCGCCCTCTTCACCTCAGTAACCGAGAGCCATTGGAATCATTTAAAGAGTTTTCTGACACTTCTAGATAGGTCATCAGTCTCCAATCTGTGGGGGTCCAACACCCAGGGCCCCCACCGATCAGCTGTTTGAGAAGGCACTGGCACTCGCAGTAGCTCCGCGTCTTTCTTGCAGCTTTCTCTAGGCCATGTGATGTCACATTCATCTGTCACATAGCCTAGGTGCAGCTCAGCCCCATTGAAGTGCTGTGGGCTGAGCTGCAATACCAAGTACAGCCACTATACAATGGACGGCGCTGTGCTTCATGAGCAAAGGCTGCAGAGCTACTGTACTGCGTGCGCCAGTGCCTTCTCAAACAGCTGATTGGTGAGGGTCCTGGGAGTCGGACCACCGCCGGTCAGATACTGATGACCTATCCAGAGGATAGGTCATCAGTATAAAAATCTCAGAAAACTCTTTTAGCACAATCCCTTGCCTTCAGTCTAATAGACAGCAGGGAGTTATCTTGTTCACTTCGAGGGTTTCGGTGACTTCTTTGCTTGCAAGGGCCCTGTGCAGCCGACCAAAAGTTATGGCGGGCTTTGATTTGTTTCCTCCTTGCTATGATTGCTGTGATTTGGGGGGGACTGAGTGCAGGAGCCGTAGGGCCATAATGAGCTGGCCCCCCTCTCCCTGGCTTCCCTATTGTACAGTGGGTGCCTAGGCTACCTCTATGGTATTCATGCTCTTGGCAATAAGCCTTATAGTCCTAATGATGACGTCACTGTTAATAAACAATGACATCATCAGTACTCACCGCTTATTATTTGCAAGAGTCTATGCCTATATTATCCTAATCTGCCTGTCCAATCCATCATGCAGCGCAACATGAAAGTGCCCATTTCCATGATAAAAGTCCATGATAAATTGTTACTATGTATCTCTTTCTGGAAAACCGTGCATTCGAACAGACTGAGCAACGCGAAGGTCTCGTCTGACTGTCCAGCAAGCGTCAGAGGCAGGCTCGCGCGTTTCACGCTGTAATCTGTTCATATGAATGTGAGCCAGCTGGTAACTTTAATGTATGATGAAGGCACTTTTGTTTTACGAGTCTGTGAAAATGTTCCCGTGTATAAATGGAGCATCTGCCGATACAGTAAGGTATGGCACCGGGGTTAGCGCTTTATAAAAGCACAAGGTTAGGCAGAGGGCGATGGCATACATTGCATCTTCCACACTCCTGGAGGATATACTTTTAATCTTCATGCGTGCCTGCAGTGATTTACAATGCAATAGACTGCTGACCCCTATGGCGCTGAAACTGATAAGAGCACAAGTCCCCACTCAAAGACGTGACCATATATTTACCTCAATCTCGATCTACCTCGGGCGGACATGATATGAACACTCCGCAGCCAAGGTGCCTGTGGATAGTGTAATATTAATGTTGGTGGCAAAAGGTGAGAGCATCTAATTTGATAAAATGTGAAATGGACTTTTTTTCACCATCCCTGAGCCATAGAGTGATTGCCTGTCCATGAAAAATTGTCCCTGAATGGAAGACGATATGTACGGTATGTAGCCCGAGGTAATGACATAATGAACGTGCTGTATCCAGCAATTGTAATTTTTACCCTTTTTTCTCTCTAACCATCAGTTTTAAAAAGTCTACAAACTTAACAAGCAGATGATACATTTGATTCTGCATGGCGGTCGGTGGTTAGACTTGTTGATTGGTATCACTGGGTTCATATCTGACCAAGAGCTTGGAGCTTGTGTGGCCTCCTTATGTTTTGATGGGTTACTGTTGGATGCTCCATTTCCATCTACACTCTTCCTTTGGAAGAGTCTCTAGTTTGGTTGCTATGAGATAGTCTTCTTCCTTCTGGAAGAGAGCTAATTTGCATACTCTTTCCAAGAAAATATCCATACACCACCTGGGTCTAATCAAGGAGAACCATAACATCCCCTTGAGCATCTACACTTCACAACTAGGTTATTTGGCTTCCTTTGAACTTGGCCATAGTGAATACGAGATGGAGACATTATATTGTGATCCTCACATGCAGCTTGTATGATCTTCCTGTACTCAAGTATATTACTCTTAGTGGGTGCATTTCTTCTCTAGACTTCAAAGTCATGAGTTTTCCTATTAGAGATCAGCGAATTTCATAAAAGTGACTTTTTTCCGATTTCCGAAGATATTTTATTGTTTGTGATTCAATTGTACCTGGATCAAACATGTTTGAAATGCTGGGGGAATACCTTATCTCTCTCTCTCTCTCTTTCTCTCTTATTAAAACTTTTAAATTTGCCAGAATTTTTTCTCAGGAAATTATGTTTCTCAGGAATCCAAAAATGTTTTAAAAATGTGGGTCAAATATCAATTCGAATGAATCAAACTTCCTATGAAACTGATCCTGCCGCTGCCAGACATCTCTGGCGGGGACTTATCTCCAGGGAGAACCAAAGGATTGGACATGTTGGAATTCACCTGTCTGAACATCATCTGATGAGGGTGGGTCCGCATGCCCCCATACACATAATATAGTCAGGCAGCCCAACTGAAATCGCTGGACTAGCTTTACCCTTATGTGTATTGGTAGCTTGACACCCTAACTTTATCTCCTGTTCCTTTCTATAGAGGTGATCAATCATAAGCTATTATTCCTTGTTATCAGCCATTTCAAGCTGAGACTATTCCTCATTTGGATGACCGAGAGAAAGTCCGCAAAAAATATGGGCCTCATGGTCCCTTCTTTATCTTCACTTCTGGGAACCTCTAAAAATATTTATATACAGTACCTTTGTGGACAATACTATGAGATTCATCCTTTGGGTTCCTTCATCACTACCTTGCCGTGATATCACCAGGACTTGCCAGTGATTCTGTGGAGCCAGAAACTTAATTGCAAAGTGTTTATCATTATTGTGTGGCAACTGGGCAGTATCTTATCTGATAAATGAAAGATAGAGCTTGGGCAACTGGACCCTAGAGTCTTTCCAGATGTTCTCCACTGGGATCTCAAACTTTTTCCTATCGCTACCATGTGGATATCTACTGCACAGTATAACCCAATGGTCATATTATATACATATGCAACAATTTTCTTTCAACCAAAACCAAACCTATATAAGGGGTGTGCATTTGAGAGCTGGGATCAAAGGAGACAAGGGTCACCTGAGAAGGTTATCTGGTGATGCCAGCTGTTTATATCCAGGACAGGAAGGTTGGCAATGAAAAACAGAGTGGCCGCCTTACATTTAGAGGCGTTTCCTTTTGGCAGACACCACAATCGATTGATATATTTTACCATCTCTGGGTTACATGCCAGGACATAGAGGACAGAAGAGAAGTGATGACCATGATAGACATGCAGTGAGAGCAAGCACACAAGCAGCAGTCATGTCAGCTATGGGACAGGGGAGACAGATTTGGGAGAACTGACAGGCAGGCAGTCAGGCAAGCCAGCAAGCAGTCTGCTACTGAATTGCAGGAGACATTGAGAACATGAAAAAGGCAGGTGCAGAAGGCGAAAGAGAAGATGTCTGGGTCTCAGGAATGATGCTTCTATCCCACGAACGAGGAGTTTGTTTGCTGTTTGTTTTCCTTGCCTAGTGATGCCAAGGTGAATCCTGCCTTGGCATAAGAAATTCTAGCCACGCCAACAGGCCGGCAGAAAACCTGGTACTTTAATGACTGTTATTATATGGAAGCCAACACAGTCAATCAAAATCGACTCTTCAAAAAAATTCCCCACCCCCGTGAAAAACAAGGGAGACAAAAACAACAACTTTGCAGCGAATGTTCTCCATTTCTCACCCACGGTTGTCACTTAGCTTTCATGGCATGTTTACTAGAGAACAGAACCTCTCTCCGCCAGACTGAGAATGACTACGGTGTATTATGTCATAGGCGTAGAAGTTCAGCCCTTTACTGGAAATGCGAGGGATAGTGAAGGCATACGGGCCAGTATCAATCATGTCCCCCAGTCAAAAAGATGACACGCCATGTATAATAACTACTGCTTGGAAGAGCCGTGACTTCTCCTGCCTCTCGCCTTCAAGCTCTTTGCTTTTGGATAAATGGAGCTTTTTGCCCGGCAGATACATCATTGTTTTAATGCAATCAATACTGCAAAGTAAAAAAAAAAAAAAAGCGACAATGCCTACACTGCACCTCCAGAGTCAGCATCCACCGGCTTCTGCTAGGACGGAAGGACTGCAAGTGATCACACAAAATGTGGCATAAAAAAAAATAGTCTGCCCTGAGTCCAAAACCGCTGCCCGTCATGTACCAGGAGCAGTGGGATGAGACTGCAGCTGCATCATAGACACCGATGGAACATTCCAGTGATTTAAAGGAAAAGGAAATTAGGCAGCAAATTAAATGAAGGTTTTCACGGCGGAATATTTAGAACAGTATTTTGCTTTGAAACCTCCATACGGCACTATCCCTCAGCTGCGAGGCAGGACTTACTGTAGCTGCGGCCGTTAAGTGGGCCCCGGTGCTTTTCTAATTTTCCATAAACAACCTGTTATGAGGCCAGAGGGCATGAGGGGAGTTCTAATTTGCCTAGAGGAGCGTGACAGCACAGCTGTGGTTCCATACAGTGTGCCATTCAGAGCGACCATTAACTCATCCCCATGTCCATTCAATTATTTCCTTCTTGTTTTTCTCCCCCCCCCCTCTTTTTTATTATTTTTTTTATTCAGAATGGCCTGCAATGCCCTAAGGGACCTTGGGCCATGAGGAATTTTAGGTGATCGTTTAGAAAAATAAATAAATGCAAAGCGAAGAAGAGGTATTCCACAGCTGAACATTATGTTCCCTTCTACCTCCCTTTTTCCGAAAAATGAAGAGCATTATTCATATTTCATAGCAAGGCTTACTGGTGGTGGACATCGCTGAAGGGTGACCAATTGCATTGTGCACTACAGAGTAGATGGATTTGCTATGAGAACGGACGTTTTTCTACCTTGAAAAGACATTCGGGAGGGGGGGAAAAAAAACTTCCTTAGAGCGATGGCGCTAAGTAGCCATATTAACAGCAGCAATTATTCACCTAACTTAGGAGTTGGGTCGTCACGGGGTAGAGTAGAAGTTTGTGGATTCCTCAGATCCCTACATTAGAGGACAGCGAGGAGCGCTGGGTTATAGTCCCTATACTGACCATGATTTAAAAAAATGACTTTCTTTCATATCAAATGGCCTAGAGGCACAGCTGCTGCAGAAGCTCTTTACAGCACTGTAAGTGATTCTCGAGGCTATTCCATGGCTAGTACAGATATTGGCATCTCTATTATAGCTGTGGTGCATGTCTCCAGCCTTGCCCAAATTTAAAACCCAATGCCTATGGCCTCCAAACTGAGCTTCACCAAGTCTGAGAACACCCCCCCCCCCCCCCCCATCCTGAGCAGACTCTGCACCGCTGGTCCCTCTAGCAGTCGGGGGGTAACACAACCTCCATTTAAGAGGGGTTATTAGATTTTCTGCAGTGCCCCGAGAACATAAAACCCAGCGATAAAGTGATTAATGGAGCAATGCCTTGTGGGTCTCTCTAGCAAGGAACAGGTCAATGGAGTGGTGCCCTACAGCATTATTGCAGGGAAAGAAGTTTAACCCATTCAAGATTCAAGACAAATACCTAAAGGTTAATAGGCACAGAGCTCCAAGCCATAGGTTGGGTTAGGATAGATAGATAGATAGATAGATAGATAGATAGATAGATATACCTTTCCAAAGATGACTTCCATTCTGCTATGAGTATGACAAAATACCCATGCAGTGGCGCACCAACCTAATGAATATATACATGCCTGTGTCCTCCTATGGAGCATTCCCACCGCCCGTCATTTGTGTGACAACTGCAAGCCGTCCACTTTACTTCCAGCAATTACAGCTCCTCCATCACCCATACCTTGTAAGATCATTTTCAAAGCCTTGCCTACGATAAAGCTTTCGAAGCTGTCATGGTTCAAAAAAATAATACATATATATATATATATATGAAGAATTAGCTTACCAAAAGGGCAATATCAAAGGGGGCCCCCCCTGCACACCACCTTGGCACTGCCAATCAAAATGTCCACGAAAGCTTGAGCCTTGATCAAACACAGGCAGAACAGGATCCAGCAGGAGCTGACTGTAGGCACGATGCCGCCTAGTCCTTGAATCCCTATAGTTTCCCAGATGCCAGACTGAAAGTTGGGCAACTGCAGAAGAGCTGCAATACCCGTCCACTTGTTCTCTGTGGAAAATGCCCCAAAAAGAAAAAAAAAAAAAAAAGACAGAAATCAGATCAATCCTTAGGATCTACGGGTCAAAAAGTCACCTGGGGACAGAGGATGCCCCGTGAAAAGGCAATAATACGTTGCCTGCTTGCAAATGTATGTCTTAGAGCGGTGCATGTCCTGCGCCTGGCTAGGTGTCAATCATTTTGTGCAATGTATGGAGCGCGGCGTGCAATCCTTCTATAAGGTCACTGCGAGCATCCGGCTTTTCTTTCGCCTTTCTTTTCTCACCCCGTATCAAGGTCTGTCTGCTTCCCATTGTCTTGCCATGGAGACGACCACAGTCACTGATGCGATGCTGACTCTTCTGTGTATTTAGGAGTCAATCCCTCCATGACTCTGTCCCCTCCATTGCCTCCTCTTCTCAATATCCTTTCTTCTTTCTTTTTTTTTTGCTCCCCCTTTGGTGTGTCTCTCTCTCTCGGCTTCTAAGTGTGTTGTTACCTGCAGGAATCACAAGCACCAGTTCAGCACCAAGTCAGTGTGAAAACTCTCTCCCATCCTTTTCCCCCCCATTCCATGCCTGTCCCACCGCAGCCAATGGCACCGAAAGCTACGCCTCCGCCGCACCACAATTGGTTAAATCCGTCCCCGGGGCCACACTCCATTGGACGGCTTGGAGCTCTGTGCTTTTAACCCCGTCGGTGCTTTCCTGGAGCATGGAGGCTGAACAATATCTTCTAGAGAGAGAGAGAATTGCAGCAGGGGAGGGAGGGAAGGGGAGGGAGTCGAGAGGCTGCAGCTGCCTGGATTTACAAATCTATTAAGTCTCTTATTTCCACTCAAAGTAGCTGAGTTTGAAACCAATTGTTCTACAATCCCTGATCCTTAATGTAATAAGACACCCAGAAGATAGTATATCATGTAATAACAATTCAGAGCAGCAATTTTTTTGCTCGGCGCAGGTTGTAGTGTAAAATAAAAAAAATATATAAAAAAAGGGACAGGCGCCATAAAGTGGAATTACAATTATTTCCGTAATACCTTCTCGGATGAAATATTGATAGTATAAAAAAAACTGAGTTATCTGTGATCACTGCCTGGCTTCCATGCACATAGATAATAGCGTGTTTGTTCCTTGCTGGATTCCTCCCACACCTTGTACTGAGAGATGCAGGGGGTGGTGGTGGGAAGGGGCTGCTAGGAGGCCAAATTTTGCTTTCCAAGGAGATTCGAGCTTGCTTCTCTTATAATTAAGATAATTGTCTAAGACGTGGCCAAAATATGAAACTCCAATGATTAGAATCATTCCGAATTCTGCCAATTGCACATACCCCCCCTTCCCTTCCCAAAAAAAAGAGCATTTGCTTTAACTCCTGGTATGTTAGTGCATTTCCTAACAGTATGCAAAATATTAGTTGTTTCGGGTTCTAGCTGCTGAATTGATGTAGTTTTTTTGGAAAAGTACTTTAGCTGCGAGGAAAAGAACAGACAATGAGCATTTCCTTTGGGTTTAAGACAGCTGCCTCCATTATGTAGTTCTCTCCTCGTTTCTCTCCTGGTAAACACGCAGTTTTAAGATAATTACACTGCCCGTCATGTAATGTCTCCAAATTGGGTTGCCTCCTTATTTTCTGCACGCTGGTAAAAAGCCGTGGACGTACTTATCACGGGGAAGGTGTTGCCTCATGTAAGGCATGCTGTGAAGGGGCATTATAATGTCCTTTAATAGCCCATATTTAAAGAGGATACTTATACTAAGTTGCTTACGAGGAGAAGGTCGTGGCACCTTGACATGCGACCTTCATAACAGCCTGGGTCCCATCAGGAGCTTGTCTATATGGGGGAAGTGGGGGGGGGGGAAGGTGCTGGCATTAATTTACCTTAAAAACAAACATTTATTCCAGAAATGTGTATTGATTTTTAGTGCATGCTCCATTTGTGAAAAATGAGATGGGTCAAGTCTCCCGTCACATGCATCTCCATATTTGCTATCATCTACAGCCTTTACTCAGTGCGTGGAGCAAGCTCTATATGGATAATGTTTCCTAGTTATGTCCTGTGCTGTTAGCTAATAAAAAAAGGCAAACATAAAAATGTGGTGCCCCGTCCAATGTACTGGGCATGGCAAAGCTTTCAGGAATGACTAGGAGGCACCATTCAATCCTTAGGAGATGCACTAAGACTTAATAGTGATCTAGGAGCCCATGTTCTTTACTAGATGTACTACAGAAAAGTAATGTCATGTGGAAACAATTGGAACTGAAATGTGTTGGATTATCAGATAGTCGTGGAATTGTAAACACCTAGCATCCATAAAGTTACAGTGGTTGTCTAGGAATTCAATATTGATGGCCTATCCTCAGGATAAGCCATCTGTATCAGATCTGCTGGGGTGCCAGGAGTCAGCTGTTTGAAGAGAGTTTTGCAGTCCATGAGCACTTAGGCCTCTTCCTAGGCCAGTGACGTCACCGTACATCGTTCACATGGCCTAGGCGCAGCTCAGTCCCATTTAAGTGAATGGACCTGAGCTGCAGTACCAAGCACAGCTGCTATGCAATGAACTGCGCTGTGCTTGGTAAGCTGTTAGTGTCACGCCTTGCCCTGTGAATGTGCGGAGATCTGTCAGACTGGCTGCACATGTCTGACTTCTCTGTTTGTTTTGATTTGGGTGTGAGCTGGATCCACCTTCCCTCAGGTGTACTGGGTTTCATTGTTAGTGAGGCTATTTATCCCTCCTTCCCCCAGTGGCCTGTGCAGGTTATAGTTCTTTCCTGGGAGCTCTTGATTTGTGGTGGATCGTCTGCTCCAGCTCTGCTCAAGATAAGTCCTCTTCTTCATTTCCCTTTGTGTGTTTTATCTAGGCCTCTAGGGAGACGCTTGCTTCTTCCTGGTTTGAAGAAGCAGGTTGCCTCTTCCCTTTTCCCTGCTGCTTAGGGTTTGCCCAGGGTTTTCAGGTTTAGGCACGAGGGCATGTGCATATCCACCCTAAGGGTATGCACATGGGCACAGCAGTTTAGGGAAAGCTTTTAGGGATCGCTAGGGGGTGACCCTTTTCTCCCTAGCTTTTGGGCCTAGTCATTTGTTCTGTTTGTTTTCCCGTGTTTGGTTATTTCCTCGCTTACCTACCTATTGTGACAGTTAGGAGGCCATTCAAAAAGTTGGGCCTCTCTAAAAAGTTGACATTAATTACTTATCCTGAGTATAGGTCATCAATATCAAATTAGGAGAACCCCTTTTTAAAGCCACCTGCATAACATTGTAAAGGCTCTCATTTGTACCACCAAACAGTTCTAACCCCTCAAGACATGACTTCTGAAGGTGTCCTGTGGTATCTGCCACCAAGATGAAGTCCTCCATGTGTCAGGATAGTTTTTTCCAGCATAGATGCTTGATTAGATTGAGATCTGGAGAACTGGAGGACAAATCTTGTGCCTCAGACCATTCCTGAGCAATTTTTGCAGTGTGGCAGGGCAAATTATGATCTTGTTCTGATGCTCAATTGTAGATACTTTTGAAGGCGGACATGGGTTAGCATGGGCACCTTGATAGTCTCCGGCTAAGCTTTGCCGACCATACTGAGAATGCTGTGATGCAATGTATTTTCAGGCAACTTTCTATCATTATACCACAATAAAGAAAAAGAGTGCATAACACACCGGTATGAGAAAATACAAATCAATTTTATTCAATATCCATAAAAGACATACATGATACATATTATAAGACAATAAATGAGCAGGGACAGCCACAATCCTGCATCACACTGCTACCTGCCCCATCAAATGGATGGACGTAATGAAATCTCCATGTATATAATATATGAATAGTCAATTATCCCCATGGATATAATGCCAAAAGAATGCAGAATCTACAGCAAGGGTGCGCTTGCCTCAATACACCAGTGTGCATGAATACCAGAATAGCAGACACAAGATCCAAAAATACAAGGTAAAGCAGGTGTATAGGGCTACATACCAACAGAGCTGGGACAGGTACCAGGGCAATGGCGCCATTGCCCTGGTACCTGTCCCAGCTCTGTTGGTATGTAGCCCTATACACCTGCTTTACCTTGTATTTTTGGATCTTGTGTCTGCTATTCTGGTATTCATGCACACTGGTGTATTGAGGCAAGCGCACCCTTGCTGTAGATTCTGCATTCTTTTGGCATTATATCCATGGGGATAATTGACTATTCATATATTATATACATGGAGATTTCATTACGTCCATCCATTTGATGGGGCAGGTAGCAGTGTGATGCAGGATTGTGGCTGTCCCTGCTCATTTATTGTCTTATAATATGTATCATGTATG
The DNA here is from genome assembly GCF_905171765.1 of Bufo bufo. Taxonomy (NCBI): domain Eukaryota; kingdom Metazoa; phylum Chordata; class Amphibia; order Anura; family Bufonidae; genus Bufo; species Bufo bufo. The sequence goes on from NC_053397.1 coordinate 192,978,754, forward strand.
TCTTTTATGGATATTGAATAAAATTGATTTGTATTTTCTCATACCGGTGTGTTATGCACTCTTTTTCTTTATTGTGGTATTATGTAATTGCGGGAGTGTACCGTTTATTGTTAAGACCGCAGGTGATTTAATAACTTTCTATCATTGCCAGCAGTAACTTTCTTAGCAGTTTGTCTTATAGTATGGTGCAGGATCACTTCAGACATTCTAGGCTTCACTCCCCATGTGTATCAATTAGCCTTGGGTACCTATGACCATCTCACCAATTCAGCAGTTGTCCCTCCTTGGACCAATTTTGGTAGTTGCTAACCACTTCATACATGGAATACCCTACTAGACATGTCATTCTGGAGATGCCGTCATCTAGCAATCACAATATGGCCCTTGCCAAAGTTGCTCAGATCCTTAAACTTGCCCATTTTTCCTTAATTCTATGCATTAACTTCAAGTACTGATTGCTTACGTGTTGCCTAATATATACCACCCATTGATAGGTGCCATTGCAATGGGATAATATTATTCATTTCACTTGTCAGTGGTTTTAATGTTATGGATAATTAAGTGGTCAACTTTTAATGGAGGCAAATCACATGACCTCTATGGTGCCCAGGAAGAGGATGAGTTGCTGCACACTGAGCTTCCTTTCTTCTTGACATGAAAGCACTGCATTTTCATGCAGCTGTCACTAGGAGGAGCTCAGTGCAAAGAGATTATCACAGTGACTGTATAATTTCCTATGCATTGAGCTCCCTCTAGTGGTGGCTGCAGACAGCCAGTTTAGAAATATATTATGTGATGGGAAGCAATAATTTAGAGCTGTACCGAAGAGATTTGTCACTGTATTTATGGCAGTTGTCTAGTTTAAATATAATAAGAAACATGCTGTTCCCAATCAGTGGTGTTCCCAATCAGTGGGGGGCTGTTATTGCTGGCACATGGGGGGGCTGTTATTGCTGGCACATGGGGGGGGGGCTGTTATTGCTGGCACATGGGGGGGCTGTTATTGCTGGCACATGGGGGCTGTTATTACTGGCACATGGGGGGCTGTTATTGCTGGCACATGGGGGCTGTTATTGCTGGCACATGGGGGGCTGTTATTAATACTGGCACATGGGGGGCTGGTATTAATACTGGCACATGGGGGGGCTGTTATTAATATTGGCACATGGGGGGCTGTTAATACTGGCACATGGGGGGGCTGTTATTAATACTGGCACATGGGGGGCTGTTATAAATACTGGCACATGGGGGGCTGTTATTAATACTGGCACAAGGGGGGGCTTTTATTAATACTGGCACATGGGGGCTGTTATTAATACTGGCACATGGGGGGCTGTTATTAATACTGGCACATGGGGGGCTGTTATTAAAACTGCCACATGGGGGGGGCTGTTATTAAAACTGCCACATGGGGGGCTGTTATTAATACTGGCACATGGGGGGGCTGTTATTAATACTGGCACATGGGGGGCTGTTATTAATACTGGCACATGGGGGGGGGCTGTTATTAATACTGGCACATGGGGGGCTGTTATTAATACTGGCACATCGGTGGGCTGTTATTAATACTAGCACATGGGGGGGCTGTTATTAATACTGGCACATGGGGGGTGGGGCTGTTATTACTGGCACATGGGGGGGCTGTTATTACTGGCACATGGGGGGATGTTTTTACTGGCACATGGGGGGCTGTTATTACTGGCACATGATTGGGGGGTTGCTTTTGTTACTGGAACATCATTGGGGGCACTATAGGGGCATCTACTATTGGGGGCACTATAGGGGCATCTACTGAGGCCACAAAGAAGGGGTATTTTATATGGGGGCTCTGTACAGTACAATTTCATACTGGGACACATTATGGTGGGTACTATGGGGAAGGGGGGCGAGTACTATGGGGTCATCTACGGGGGGAACTAAGAAGGGGTATTTTATACTTGCAAATTATGGGGGACACTGAGGGCATCTACTGAAGCATTATATACTGGTACATTATGGGGGCACTAGGAGGAAGGAGGGTGTGGAGCACTATGAGGGCATTTACTGGGGGCACTATATAGGGGTATTTAATACTGGCACATAATGGGGGTACTATGGGGACAAGGGGGTGTTTTTTGCACATTATAAGGAGAATTATTTCTACTGGGGGGCATTATGGTGGGCTTTATTACTCCCCCATGGTATGACCCCCCTAGTAGCAGCACCAGCCTCTCCCTGCTCTGCTATTCCTCTGCCCCTTCTCCAAATCCTTATTATCAAATCTTTCTCATTAGGATAAAACACATCAGCTCCACCGAGCCCCCGGTCAAAGTGTTGAAGTGGTGTCCGAGATCCCCAAGGGCCAAGCGTAATTGTAAGTTTTCATGTGGAATATGTTTATGTTATACACATATAGCATACACTGTGCCACACAATATACAGTATACCTCTACACTGTGTAGTCTGTTATATAAGCACCATTGTTTTGTGGCGGCGGACAGAAATTAATCTGGAAGTGCCCCTCCCGAGACCAGGCTCTGGATCCGCCACTGTTCCCAATGCGCATTTGGGGGAAAGGGGATTACAAAATTTTGCAATAGTTCCCTAGGAGATTTGTGTATGCCTCTTAGCTGATTGGTGAGTAAAACTTGTACAAGCAGGGTCAGACTGAGGTGTTTTTTGGGCCCACCAGAAAAAATTATTCTTGGTGACCCACCTCTATATCATCAAGAAAGTGCCCACTGTTGTATCAGAGCCAGGGCACATCCCAGGATCCTTTAGTGCAGTGGCGTAGCATGGGTTGCCAGCACCCAGGGCAAGTCAAGTATTGCGCCCCCACCTGTGGCCATGCCCCTTTTACAGATAATGTAGTAGATGTCACTTGCAGTCCTACGTAACACCACAGATAACACAGTGATTAGTGTTGGGCGAGCATGCTCTGCTGAACACAAATTTTACACGATTTTACGCGATTTTACGTGATGCTCTAGTCTCCTCCCCGCACGTTTGTTGGCTGCAGGTAAGTACCGTATTTTCCGGCGTATAAGACGACTTTCTAACACTAAAAATTATTTTCAAAAGTCGGGGGTCGTCTTATACGCCGGGTATACTCAGATCCAATGGTATATTCTAACCCCCAGGCGTTCCCATGGTGACGGGGAAGCTTGCCTGGGGGTTAGAATACACAGGGCCCCGCCGCTCACAGGAGTATACATTTATTAACTGTAATCTGTAACTTTAACTTTAAATGAGCGCTCATCTCTTTACTAGGGTACCTTACTCTCAGCTCCGCTAACAGGCAGTGCGGGCGGCGCTCACTCACTGACGTTACGTGCCTGCTCCTCCCACTAGGCGGCGCAGACGTCACGTCAGTGAGTGAGCGCCGCCCGCACTGCCTATTACCAGAGCTGAGAGTAAGGTACCCTAGTAAAGAGATGAGCGCTCATTTAAAGGGTTTCTGTCACCCCACAAAACTCATATTTTTTTTTTTGGATAGTTAGATTCCTCATAGCGCGATATAGGAGAATATAATAGTCTTACTTACTTTCATGCGGCCGATTCTTTATAAAACGAAGTTTTATAATATGTAAATGAGGGCTCTACCAGCAAGTAGGGCGTCTACTTGCTGGTAGCCGCAGCAGAAAACCGCCCCCTCGTCGTGTTGATTGACAGGGCCAGCCGTGATCTCCTCCTCCGGCCGGCCCTGTCAGTAATTCAAAAATCGCGCGCCTCTGGTCATTCGGCGCAGGCGCTCTGAGATGAGGAGGCTCGTCTCCTCAGCACTCCCTCAGCGCGCCTGTGCCGATGACATCACCGAAAGAGAAGACGTCATCGACGCAGGCGCACTGAGGGAGTGCTGAGGAGACGAGCCTCCTCATCTCAGAGCGCCTGCGCCGAATGACCAGAGGCGCGCGATTTTTGAAATACTGACAGGGCCGGCCAGAGGAGGAGATCACGGCTGGCCCTGTCAATCAACACGGCGAGGGGGCGGTTTTCTGGCGTAGAGCCCTCATTTACATATTATAAAACTTTGTTTTATAAAGAATCGGCCGCATGAAAGTAAGTAAGACTATTATATTCTCCTATATCGCGCTATGAGGAATCTAACTATCCAAAAAAAAAAGAAAAGAGTTTTGTGGGGTGACAGAAACCCTTTAAAGTTAAAGTTACAGATTACAGTTAATCAATGTATACTCCTCTGAGCGTCGGGGAGGGGGATCTGTGGATGGCACTGTCATGGCGGGGGGGGATCTGTGGATGGCACTGTTATGGGAGGGAGATCGGTGGATGGCACTGTCATGGGGGGGATCTGTGGATGACACTGTTATGGGGAGGGAGATCTGTGGATGGCACTGTTTGGGGGGGATCTGTGGATGGCACTGTTATGGGGAGGGAGATCTGTGGATGGCACTGTTATGGAGGGGATCTGTGGATGGCACTGTTATGGAGGGGATCTGTGGATGGCACTGTTTAGGGGGGATCTGTGGATGGCACTGTTTGGGGGGGGATCTGTGGATGGCACTGTTATGGGGAGGGGGATCTGTGGATGGCACTGTTTAGGGGGGATCTGTGGATGGCACTGTTATGGGGAGGGGGATCTGTGGATGACACTGTCATGGGGTGGATCTGTGGATGACACATATAGCATAAGATGCTATATAGTGTCATCCATAGATCCCCCCATAGCAGTGTCATCCACTGATCCCCCTCCCATAGCAGTGTCAACCACTGATCCCCCTCCCCATAGCAGTGTCAACCACTGATCCCCCTCCCCATAGCAGTGTCATCCACTGATCCCCCTCCCATAACAGTGCCATCCACAGATCCCAGTCAGTTCCCTGTACTGGAGAAGATCGTCTTGAAGACAGGGAGGGCATTCAGGGGTAGTCTTATACAGCGAGTATAGCCCAAATCCTATATTTTAAATGGAAAAGTAGGGGGTCGTCTTATACGCCAGGTCGTCTTATACACCCGAAAATACGGTACATCCATTCACTGTAATGCCATAGCCATGTTGGCTACTGGCATTACAGTGATTGGCTGGCCAGAACGCGTCATCGGGTGCTATATAGCACCCGATGACGCATGTTCGGCGTATTCGTAGTCAGGGAGAGCTGCAGCAGAAGGGACAGATAGTGTACGGAGTGAAATAGTAATATTTTTGTGAAAAAACTTGTTAGAGACCCAAAAGTCCTTTTAAGGACTATTGTTGTATCTGGCAGCAATATAATTATTAGCGCAACCTGCGCTAATTTGCGTGCAATTGTTAGTGCCGCTTCTGATAGTAACACAACCTCTGCTACATCTTTTATTTTACATTTGCGCAGCCTAAATATCTGTGACATTCAGCGCAATTGTTTGGCTGCTGGTGTCAGCGACATTACCAGCGCTACATCTCCTGTATAACGTTTGCGCATCCTAAATATCAGTGACATTCATTCAGTGTAATTTTTTATTAGCCGCTGGTGACAGCGACATTACTTGTGTTATACCTCCTGTATAACCTTTGCGCATCCTAAAATTATCAGTGACATTAAGTGTACTTATTTCATAGATGCTGCGGACAGCAAAATTATCTGTGCTACATCTCCTGTTTAACGTGTGCACATTCTAAAAATATCTGTGACATTCTGTGTACTTTATTTGCTCACACACCTACAAAACCTGCGCTACTGTACGTGTGACATACTTGCAAGCATATAAACCATTTAATAAGCTCAAGGCGAGCAGTAAGGTATGGGGAAGTGGCCGTGCTGCTGATGGTGCACGCAGAGGCCGCGGCTCTGAGCGCGGTGAAACTGTGCCTGCTGCCAGAGCACAAGAAACACACTCATCCACGATACCTAGCTTCATGTCCCAGTTTGCAGGGCGGCACAGGACACCACTCTCGAAGTCAGACCAGAGCGACCAGGTGGTCGGTTGGATTACAGCAGATAATGCTTCCAGTCGGTTAAGCACCACCCTGTCTTCTACAAAGTCCAGTCTCAGTAGCCAAGAGTCTGGTCAACAGAATCCTCCCCCTGATACTCCTTCCTTCCACCATGGAGAGTCTTGGCAAACAAGTGATCCCACACTCGGATATTCCGAGGAGCTCTTTTCGTCGCCATTCCTTAATTTGGGCCTCTCGCCAAGCCCGCTTGAAGAGAAAGATGAGGAGATATTGTGCACTGATTCCCAAACTCTTGAGCATCCACAGTCACAAGAAGATGATGGTGGGAAACGGCAATTAGTGTTTCAAGAGGTGGATGATGATGATGATGAGACACAGTTGCCAATAACTGAGGTTGTTGTTAGGTCAACAAGTCAGGAGGATGACCAGAGTGAGGAAGTGGAAGAGGAGGTGGTGGACAATGAAGTCACTGACCCAACCTGGAAAGGTGGCAAGCCGAGCGTGGACAGGAGTACAGAGGGGGAGGATTCCGCAGCACCGCAGTGGGCTGGAAGAGGCAGTAAGGTGGCAAAAGGGAGAAGGCGGGCCACACCAAACAAGCCCGCAACTGTTCCCCGGAGCACCCCCTTGTGGCAATCTCCCTTGCCAAGGGGTTGGTGTTCCAAAGTCTGGCGCTTTTTTGAAGAAAGTGTTGATGATAAAAGAATTGTCATTTGCAACCTCTGCCGTACCAAAATAAGCAGGGGTATGAACACTAGAAACTTCACCACCACCAGCATGATCCGCCACATGGCATCAAAGCACCATAATAGGTGGGCCGAATGTCTGGGTCCACAATCAGTGTCTGTGGGTCACACCACTACCTCCTCTTCCCCTGTGTTATGTGCTGGCGAATCCCCTGTCCAAGATGCAGGCCTGGATGCCTCCTGCCATGCACCTGTACCTTTGCAAGCACCATCAGCTAGCACATCCACTTCTGTGTCCAGTGCAACGTACAGATGTCTATACGCCAGGCCTTTGAACGAAAGCGCAAATACCCAGTCACACCCACATGCCATAGCACTAAATGCGCACACCTTTCCAAATTGCTGGACCTAAAAATGTTGCCATTTAGGATTGTGCACACTGAGGCATTCCGCAGCCTGATGGCGGTGGCCGTCTCATGTTACTCTGTCCCCAGCCGCCACTTTTTTTCAAAGTGTGCAGTCCCAGCCTTACACCAGCATGTGTCCCGTAACATCATTCATGCCCTGACCAACAGAGTGTTTGGGAAGGTCCACTTAACGACTGACACATGGACAAGTGCTTTTGGCCAGGGACACTACAGTATTGTTATACCAGCTGCAACATGGTCGTCGCCTTTCCAGTCAGCTTCCGCTTTTCACAAGCGACGAGTGGGCATTGATGTCTGACATCTGTGAGGTTTTACGCAACTTTGAGGAATCAACACAGATGGTGAGCGGCGATAACGCTATTGTCAGCATAACCATCCCACTTCTGTGTCTACTCAAATGCTCGCTGCTCACAATTAGGGCGGACGCTTTGCATGTGGAAGAGGTGATAATGGGGGAAGATAGTACACAGGGTGATAGCCAGACCACCCTCAGTTCGTCTTCTCAGCGCAAATTGGATGAGGAGGAGGAGGAGGAGGAGGAGCAGGAGACGGTTGCCTCCGCTACAGAGGGTAGTACCCATGGAAGTTTTATTCCATCTGTTCAGCGTGGATGGGTAGAAGAAGAGGAAGAGGATGAGAAGAGAGTCATCCTCCTGATGAGGACAGCGTAGTCTTCTCTGTTGGGACTCTGGCACACATGGCTGACTTTATGTTAGGCTGCCTTTCCGGTGACCCTTGCGTTGTACGCATTTTGGCCAACACCGATTACTGGTTGTGCACTAGAAATTGCTTTGCGGTTCGCCCGGCAGTCGTTTCGCGGCAAACTTTGCTCGTTTGCGATTCGCCGAGCATGCGAACATAAGGCTATATTCGCACACACCATTTTTTTTACATAGCCCCGAACTTTGACCCATGAGACATCCATCAGGTGGGGCAGGACAGCCAATTGAGACGTTTCAGGACATGGACACACCCCCAACCCAATAACAAAACCCAATTTGGCAGCCATTTTACATTATGTGTTTTGCCAGTGTAGGGAGAGGTTGCATTTTGTAGCAGGGACAGTTAGGGACACCAAACGCTAGCTAATAGGGCCAGAAAAGTCCTTTTAAGGAGTGGTATAGGTGTGCTATCAATAGGTAGGATATAGAGGGGTGTGATATACTTATAATGTCTTTCTAACATAGAAATTATATTATAGTGTATTTGTATTGTGCAGCATTTGTGTGCGGTTCTGCTGCGATACCGCTGCTAGACAAACGCTATTGGAGTAACTAATTGCAACAGGTGTAATATACCTGTTGCCCCCCAAAAAAATGCTTGAGGGCTGCGATATACCTTCTTCCACAAAATCCTGATTGAGGGGTGCTATATACTTGATTTCACCAAATACTGATTGAGGGGTGCTATATACCAGTGTCCGCCAAATACAGATTGAGGGGTGCTATATACCTTCTTCCACAAAATTCTGATTGAGGGGTGCTATTGCTATATACCTGCTTTCACGAAATACTGATTGAAGGGTGCCATATACCCGTTTCCGCCAAATACTGATTGAGGGGTGCTATATACCTGTTTCTACCAAATGCTGATTGAGAGGTGCCATATACCTTCTTCCACTAAATACTGATTGAGAGGTGCTATTGCTATATTCCTTCTTCCACCAAATACTGATTGAGGGTTGCGATACATCTGCTTCCACAAAATACTGATTGAGGGTTGCGATATACCTTCTTTCACAAATACTTCTCTTCTCAACGGACTTAGGCAGAGGGTCATTTAGAAAATGACAGGAAGAGGAAGAGGCAGATTGTTCCACAGGGATAGTAGGGGTTGGGCAGGTGCACAAGGCTGTAGCCTAAGTGGGAAGTTGGAGAAGGCGCGTGCGATAACTTCAAAGGACGCACCAGAGTTGGTTGAGTGGCTCACTTAGCCTTCCGCTTCTGCACCCTGCTCATCCTCTGTATCTGCACCCTCCTCACTCTCTGCTGTGTGCACCCTCAAAGACACCACCACAACCACCACCACCATAGCCCCTCCACTCGAGTCAGAGGAATTATTTTCCCATCCATTCCCAGACCTTACCGATGCGCAGTCATTCTTGCCTAATATACCTCCAGCCACAGAATCCAAAGTTCTTTGCTGTCAGGTGAATGCCTATTGCCTAATTTATGGGGCCTGTAATGGCCGACAGTTACATTTCTAGCCACATAATCACACCCCTGTCTCACTCCTCTGCCTCTCATAATGGTGGCGTATGAACCGCATTCACCATAAGGACCTTCTAATGTCACAATGTCATGTGACTGTGCCCCCCACCCTGTACTGTGCCCCCTTATACCCTGTATTGTGCCCTCTTCCTACACCCTCTGCAGTGCCCCTAGTCATTCCCTGTACTGTGCCCTCTTATACCCTTTTATCCGGTCACTGTACAAAGGTATTATCCGGTCAATGCATGGCGGTGGTATCCAATAACTGAATGGCCATAACTGTATCCCTGTCCCTGCCCATGCCATGCTTTTTTAGACCTGGCATGAGTGGGTAAAATATGCAGATTGCGGTGCTAAGGACCTTTGCGCCACAATCTGTGTCAGAAATACTCCTAACATAGACGTATTTCTATATAATAAATGATCACCTAATTTTATTATCATTCGGGGGTAGGGCTAAGTTCTTTATATTATATAGATTCTAGTGTATTATACTGTGCCCTGTATTTCCCAGTAGAAAATGATCCTTGGGAAACACAGTCCTCATCCCTGACCACCAGGACCAGGTAGCGCTCTGTCAGTACATGGCGGCCTCCCCTCTCCGCCACGCTGCTCCGTTGTGTACTGGCGCTTATTCTGACACTAGGGCTGGGTTCACATCCTATTTTTGCCATCCATTTAATGCATACCAAAAATGTATGCGTTAACAGATGCCTCAGACTGATGCCGTACAGTGGCGTCCGTTCACCATACAGTTCCATGGTAGAAAGAAAATTTTCCCTTTAAGACGCATAAAAATGGCCCCTGATTAAAATACATATTTTTTGTGGGAATTTTTGCCAATGACCCCCCTCTGGTATATCACTGTCCATGTTGTGGGACTATTTGTGTACTTCTAGTAAGTGTTTGCTGGCTGCAAATATGAGCTGAAGGTTTTTCAGGTTCGCCTGCCATTAAGGGTCCATTCACACATCTGTGTGTTTTGCGGATCCGCAAAACACGGACACCGGCAATGTGCGTTCCGCATTTTGCGGACTGCACATTGCCGGCACTATAATAGAATATGCCTAATCGTGTCCGCAATTGCAGACAAGAATAGGACATGTTCTATTTTTTTCGGGAACAAAAATGCGGACCTGGAAGTGCAGGTCCACATTTCCAGATCCGGGCAGCACATCGTGCAGTCCCATAGAAATGAATGGGTCCGCAATTCTGTTCCTTAAAATGCGGAAGAGAATTGCGGACGTGTGAATGGACCCTAAAGTGAATGGGGCCTGCCGCAAACACGCAGTTCGCGAACATTTGATCGCGAACGCGCATTCGCGAATCGTCCCGGCCGATAATCGTCCATCACTATTGTTCACCCTTCTCAACCCCCGCTACAAAGAGAACTTCTCATCTCTCATTTCTGTGGTGGAGAGGACGAGCAAAATGGTGCAATACCAGAAGGTTCTTGTGGAAAAATTGCTCCAAAAATTTCCAGCTGACAACGCTGGCGGCAGAGTACTTAGTTCCTTGGCCAACCGAGGAGGGGATACGAGGGGAACACACAGCAGTTCCAACAGAGGTAGGGCAACACTCTCCAAGGCCTGGGACAGTTTCATGACAGCCCCCCAGCACTCTCAACCTGATGCGCAGCCTAGTGTCACAAGGAGGGAAACATTTTGGAAGATGGTGAAGGAGTACATAGCAGACCGTGTCAGCGTCCTCAGTGATCCCTCTGTGCCTTACAACTATTAGGTGTCCAAGCTGGACACGTGGCACGAACTGGCGCTCTGCGCCTTGGAGGTGCTGGCCTGCCCTGCCGCCAGCGTTTTGTATGTGTGGGTATTTAGTGCTGCTGGGGGCATAATAACTGATAAGCCTGTCAACTGAAAATGCTGACAGGTTGACTCTTATAAAAATAACCAAGGCCTGGATTGCCCCTGACTTCTCTACTCCAACAGAGGAAAGCGGCTGAACATAAAGGCACTCTAAATGTGGCTTTTATGGTGCATTGAATACACTGTATTCCCATGCGCCCCTTCCACCACAAAAAAGGGTATATGGTTTGATCTCCCTTTTCTCGTCCTCCTCCTCCATCATATCAACATGCTTATTAGGCTCCCCTCGCCCATAATGTTTTTGAGGGTCATCAGCAGGCACTCTCCCCTAATGTTTTAGATGGTTAGATAAGCAGCAGGCCCTCGCCCATAATGTTTTAGATGGTTAGACCAGCAGGCCTTTGCTCCAATAGTATTAGAGGGTCACCAGCAGGCCATCAATCATAATTTTTCAAGGCTGTGTATGATGCCCTCCTTTATGTGTAATAAAGGGTGTATTGGAGTGCCGGTTCCTTGTAATTCTTGGCAGCCCTTTCACTTAGTGCATAGGCTTTATGAGTGTAGGAGTCCCACTACCTGAACAATTGTACCACTATGTGAATGAGGCCCTCCTCTATGTGATATACAGGTTGTATCGGAGCGCCTCTTCCTTGTAATTTTTGGCAGCACTTGCACTTTATATACAAATAAATATACAGGAAAGAATGTTTCCTAACAATTTTTCCACTAAAATCTATTTTATCTTCGGTTTTGTGTGTATTATTGTCAGTCAGACAATATCGTTCCCAGCAGTGACCTGGGAGTCCAAGATGCATCCAGACATCCTCCCCATGCTGTTCCCGAACCATTTCGGTGGTGTTTCCATCAATTTCTGACCTTTTCCTGTGAACCAGACACCCTCCCCTCTTCAGATCAGGGGGTGCCTGGTTTAATGCTCGGGTTCTCCCATTGACTTCCATTGTGCTTGGTGCTTTGTAGAGCACCCAAGCATCCCAAGGTGTTCTACTCGAGCACCCCAGCACTTTGGTGTTCGACCAACACTAACAGTGATAACTCTCTGAGTACAGATAATGTAGTTGATCACTTGCAGTCCTACGTAACACCACAGATAACACAGTGATAACTCTCTGAGTACAGATAATGTAGTAGATGGGTGTGAGCCCCCAGAATACAGAACACTCACAGTGTGACCTGAATTCTGGGGCCGTGCTGAGGCAGTGTGGGCCAAATTCTATATCTCCCCCCCCCCCACCCCAACCCTACAGTGAAATAGATATTTGGATGAACATTTCATACATTGCTACAAAATATACAGGAGAATACAGCAGCACATACCTCTTACATCCAGTGACATCTCCTGTGATGTAGACTTTCCTCAATGTCTTCATTCAGAGATTAGCCCGCCATGACACCGGCATGCTCCCATAATAACATTCTCCCAAACTGTCCTTAATGGTAATAGCGTTCCCTACAGCAGGGTTCCTAAATTCCAATCCTAAGGGCTCACCTACTGGTCATGTGTTCAGGATTTCCTTAGTATTGAGCAGATGATACAATTCATTCTGTGGGATACTCTCAAACCATGACCGGTAGGTGTGCCCTGAGGACTGGAGTTGAGGAACACTGCCCCACAGTCCCTCCAATAGCATCCCCATTAATATGTGCTCAATAATAATGCCCCCAGCAAGGCCCCTCTATAAGGTACCCCTATGAGAGCCCGCAATAGTAATAAAGTCCCTTATACTGTCTGCAGTGATTATATTTCCTCCTATAGTGTTCTAAGTATTTATAAAGACCCGCTGCAGTGCCCCATGAAGTTACAATGACCCTCTGTAGTGCCACTAGATTAAAGACCACCCCTCCCCCCGTAGTGCCCATATATATAATACCCTCTGTATTACTTTAATATATAATGGCCCCTCTGCATTATTATTATTAGTATTATTAGTATTAATATTATAATGGACCGCTGTGTATTATTATTGTAATAATTATGGCCCCCTCTGTATTATTATTGTAATAATTATGGCCCCCATTCTTTCTATATATGATTGCCTCCTTTGTATAATGTCCCCCACCGCCATAGTGCCCCCAGTCCATGCCTCCCATTCTTTCTATGTATGATTGCCTCCTTTGTATAATGTCCCAGTATGGCCTGCCTAATAAGAAAAATAGGCATAGGCTCCCATGGCCCACATTGTGCACCCCCCCCCCCCCCCCCCCCCCCCCACCCCACACACACACACACTACGCCACTTCTCTGGTGTGAGAGTGGCCAAGATAAAATGTTAACACAAAATCTGCTAATATAGCTTTTTAAGGGGCAGAGTTGGGTTTGGGGGGCTTGAGTGCTAAGTGCCAGGTGAAAACAAGCCACAGTATCTTGGTCAGCGTATTTAGACACAAGGTTAGGACATCAATTTGAATCTACTCAGTCTCATGTTTCACATTCCATATAGTATGATAGTCTTATCCTAGAAGCAAATGCTGGATTTTCTGACTTTCTGGATTGCTGGAATGCTAAACTAAAGAAGTTGTACTTTACAGTCACAGATAATTGTTCACATTGTTTATGTACCAGGGGCATAGCTATAGGGGTGCATAGGTAGCAGTCGCTATCGGGCCCAGGAGCCTGAGGGGGCCCAAAGACCCCTGTGCCATATAAGAAGTCACTGGTATTAAAGAAAGTGCATGCTGGTCAAGTTACACCTCTGACTGGAGGGAAGGGGTAAGGTCAAGAATTTGACATGGGGGGGGGGGGGAGATGCCGTTTCAATTTTTGCCTCAGGCAGCATGAAAGCTATGTGCTTCCCTGCCCCTGGCCACAAAGCACTGAGGCAAGGGGGGCCCAAGCTGAACTCTTGCACCGGGGCCCATGAGTCTTTAGCTACGCCCTTGTTGTGTACCCAATTGTTTCTAATTCTATTTAAATTCCTGGGACATATATAGTCCCCAAGGGTTTTGCATCTCTTTAAAATTCGGTGCAGTCGCTTATGAACAGTATGATGGAGTCAAAAATCCCACCGATAACAGAAGATGCCAGTTGCCACCCAGCTTTCCACAGACTCTGAGTGATATTTAGATATGGATTATTCCATCGTTCTACAATCACTCCTGTTCTCCTGCTTGTGTATTCCTAGCTTTGTCTGCATGACCTCAAAAGCTGAGGTTGAATAGTATCATGGGTCACACTCAAAGAGGAAAATGTTGTAGTGTAAGAAAAAATATTCTTAAATTTGAAAAAAAAATTGACTCCCCGCCCCCAAAAAACAAACAAAAACAAAACAGCACTACTCTTGTCTATGTTGAGTTGCAAATCTCCATATTTAATTTTTCTATGGCTACCCGTCCCCAGTGGTTTGTGGGAGGTTGCTTCCTTGCATTGTGGTTGTGGTAGAACTTCCAACGGCCTGCCGCAAAGAGAGTCCCTTCGTTCTAGTCAATTACTTTTAATAATCAATCCTGATAAAAACCACGTAGGTCTTCGATTCTCCTAGCGTTAATGAGAACGGTTACGGCTCCTACATAGAAATAGGGTATGGAAAATAATAACTTATGTGTCTTTATAGGAATGGGAGTAGTAGTAGTTCCTATTAAATGGTAGTAATAAGTCCCCTTTCGAGGAGATAGCTGCGGAGTCTCGGTGCAGTGTTATTTCTGGAGTAGAACTAATAAAGGCACCAGGGAGTTTTAATGTGCGTCCAATGCAATTTTATTGCCTAACAGCACAGCAGGTGAAACCGTCCATCAAGGGCGAATTAGAAAAATACAGTCAGCTAGCTATATACAGTAGTTCCCTCTGCTCCTTCACATTGGTGAAGCCACGTCTCTCCATTCGTTTCATTATCCACAGTAGCTTTTTATATAAACCTCTTAAAGAGGACCTGTTACCTCTCCTGACATGTCTGTTTAGTAACTACTTGAATACCCCAACCCCCCCCCGCCGCCGTGATAACAATTCTGGGAAATCTATTGTTATGAGTCCATGTTGTGCTATTCCTGTATTTTTCCTGCTAGAAATAATGAATGAAATTGTAGCAGTCTGCAATGAAGGTTTAGATCAGTGATGGCGAACCTCCGGCACTCTCTAGCTAGAATGTCGCCCAGCATGCTCCATTCATTTCTATGGAGTTCTGAGAACAGCCAAGCAAGTATGCATCTTGGGAGTTGTAGTTTTACCACAGCTGGAGTGCCGAAGGTTAGCCATCACAGGTCTAGATGGTCTTTGACAATATTCAACCAGTGCTGCCAGTGTCAGACTGTGCAGGAACACACCCCCAGCTGGTAACACTCAGCTGGACCTTCACGGCAAACTCCTAGTAATTCATTGATAACTTCTAGAAGGAATAATAAAAGAATGGCACATCATAGTCATAATCATAGATGCTCCAGAATTGTTATTACATGGGCCTCTTCAAACAGCTGATTAGTGGACCCTCACCGATGAAATATTGAAGGCCTATCCTCAAGATAAGTCATTGATATTCTGCTCTCAGCAAACGCCTTTAATCCATTCACTGACCTCTTCCTATTCTCTATAGATTGAGAGGATGTGCAGGCTCCCTACCAGCAAAAGCTGTAAGCGTGGTTTCACACACAGCAAACTATAGTTTTTGATGCAGTGTTTTAAATCAAATCCAGAAAAGGATCCAGCAGGAAGGAGAAGTATGCGCTATTCCTGTAAAGGCTATGAGCACCTTTGGGGGCAATTTTTTTTATTTTATGATTGCATTTCACTTATTTGGGGCTAAAAATCTTTTTTTCAAATGGTCTTTATTAAAAATATTGAGCCGTTCTGTCACAAAGGGTTAATTGTTTTTCTAGCTGTGTGCATCCTATTTTCACTTTATGCCAGTCATCTAATAACCCTTATCTCTAAAATTACTAAGAGGTCATAAACACTTATTTAAGCCACATTCTTATCAGTAAGATAAAGGATTGAACTTGGATGAGTGTTAAGGTCAGAGATAAGTAGGCTGGAGCTGACGGAGCAGAGAGAAGATACTGATTCTGCTAGAAGAGCATCTCAGCTCTGTACACAGAAAAGGACACCACATTTTTAATAAAGACCAAATGAAAAAAATATTTTTAGCTCACAATGAGTACAATGCTTTAATAAAAAAAATTGCTCCCAAAGGTGTACATAGCCTTTACATTTCTCATTCCTTTTGAATCCACTTCTGGGTTTCGCTGAAAAACTGCATCAAAAACTGCAGTGATGTTTTTCCAGTGTATTACCCCAATATTGAACGTCTTTTACAGTGGTTGCTAGCACTCTATAATTACATAATCCTTCCTGACATGCCCCCTTGTTATAGGGACTGTGTGCTTTTTATGTCTTTTATATATACAGTTGCAAGAAAAAGTATGTGAACCCTTTGGAATTATATGGATTTCTGAACAAATTGGTCATAAAATGTGATCTGATCTTCATCTAAGTCACAACAATAGACAATCACAGTCTGCTTAAACTAATAACACACAAATAATTAAATGTTACCATGTTTTTATTGAACACACCATGTAAACATTCACAGTGCAGGTGGAAAAAGTATGTGAACCCCTAGACTAATGACATCACCAAGAGCTAGTTGGAGTGAGGTGTCAGCCAACTGGAGTCCAATCAATGAGATGAGATTGAGGTGTTGGTTACAGCTGCCCTGCCCTATAAAAAAACACACACCAGTTCTAAGTTTGCTTTTCATAAGAAGCATTGCCTGATGTGAATGATGCCTCTCACAAAAGATCTCTCAGAAGACCTACGATTAAGAATTGTTGACTAGAGATGTCGCGAACATAACATTTTCTGTTCGCGAACGGCAAACTGGGCGAACTACCATAGACGTCAATAGGCAGGCGAATTTTAAAACCCACAGGGACGCTTTCTGGCCACAATAGTGATGGAAAAGTTGTTTCAAGGGGACTAACACCTGGACTGTGGCATGCCGGAGGGGGATCCATGACAAAACTCCCATGGAAATTACGTAGTTGACGCAGAGTCGGGTTTTAATCCATAAAGGGCATAAATCACCTAATTGGAATAACGTGCTTTAAAACATCCAGTGTGTGTATACGATCAGGTATAATGTTGTATCGATCAGGTAGTGTAAGGGTTACGCCCTCTTCACAGTGACAGACCAAACTCTGACAGACCAAACTCCCCGTTTAACGCACCGCAAACAACCGCAAAGAGTTGTCAATAGTTGACACACTCATGACATAAATTTTATTCCTCTATGCGTCAATCTTGGTGTAGTGATGACTGTGCTCGTGCGCACGTTCGGGAGATTGCAGGCGATGGCGGTTTTTCAAAGCCTATGGTCGTGCTGAGGTAGTTCAGTGATAGTTAAGTGACCCAGAAAACAATGATTCTGCAGTGTGGGCCCATTGTTGGCCTAGTAGGCTTTAATGATCACCTTAGATCAGGGGTGGCCAACCTTACAGACACAAATAGCCCCAAAAAAATAATATATGCCTCCTAGGAGCCTCAAGCTATACATTTACACACGAGTCACCGTATTTTCTCCCTACAGGATGCACCTAGGTTTTAACAAAGAAAAATAAGAGAGAAATTTTTTTTTTTATCTGATCTGAGGTCTGATAAAAATATTTTTTTCTTATTTTTTTATTAGCAGAGAAAAAAAGAAAAAATATATTTTTCATCAGACCTTAGATCAGACTCCTCAATCAGATCCCCAATCCTCATCTGACCTAAAATAAGATCCCCAAACCTCATCAGACCTCCAAATAAGACCCCCCAATGCTCGGATCAGACAACACAAATCAGACTCCCAGTGTCAGACCCTCAGTGTTCTGATCTCCCCCCCAATGCTCAGATCTGTCCCCCCATGCTCAAGCAAGACCCCCCATGTTCACATATGCCCCCCATACTCAGATCTTCCCCATGCTTAAATTTTAACCCCCATGCTCAGATCTTCCCCCATGCTCAGATCTGACCCCAATGCTCAGATCAGACCCCCATGCTCAGATAAGACCCCTATTGCTCAGATCTTGACCCCCCATGCTTAGATCAGACCCCCATTGCCCAGATCAGGACCCCCCATGCTCAGATCAGAACCTCCCATGCTTAGATCAGAGCCCCATGCTTAGTTGTATAATTTTTAAAAATTTCTTCCCTCGATTTCTCTGGCACCTTCTACTCTGCAGGTCTGACACGCTCTCCACTGTGACCTGATGAGCACAATGTCAGGTCATAGTCTGTGTCTCCACGTACTACATTCTTACACTGTGTGCATCAGGACGTAGTGGAGAGTGAGCTGGAGCTGCAAAGTAGCAACAGTGCCCGATCAGGAAAAGAGATCTGAGCATGGGGTGGAGAGTGAGCCGCCTGACTGCTTCCCAGCTCCACAGCTAGAGCTGCACTTGAAGAAGCAAAGAGCCGCATGCGGCTCAAGAGCCACGGGTTGGCCACCCCTGCCTTAGATGATCACAAAGAAAATTTATATTTTTTCTATGAAAAGTTATCCAGCCGATCGCTTTTGGTCTGCTCACAATGAAGCAACGACCTTATCATCTGGGGTGTGCCAACATTGCCAACACACTCATAGAGGTGATCACTTCATTGTGATACGCAAGCCCCTTCACCACAACAAGGTAATGATCACGAAGGGGAATTGACACATGTATGTGCCTTTTTTTTTGTTTTGTTTTTGCAGCCACAGTGCAGCACCAGAGGCCAGAAAAATTAGGCATGTACACATGCCTAAAAAATTAGGTATTGTTGCAGTCGCTGCTGTAGCAGCGGCCGGAAAAATTTGCGGCTTGAACCCTAGTTGGTGGCAGAGAAGTCACGCAAGTCATCCGGCATGCAGAGATAAAATACAGCAGCGTGGGGACCATTTTTAGCTCAAGGCATCTCATCAGGCCTTTTTTAGCCAAATGCATCCCCCACTGTCAGTCCCTTCGGGATCCATGCCTCATTCATCTTAATAAAGGTGAGGTAATCTAGAATTTTTTGACCTAGGCGACTTCTCTTCTCAGTGACAATACCTCCTGCTGCACTGAAGGTCCTTTCTGACAGGACACTTGAAGCGGGGCAGGCTAGAAGTTCTATCGCAAATTGGGATAGCTCAGGCCACAGGTCAAGCCTGCACACCCAGTAGTCAAGGGGTTCATCGCTCCTCAGAGTGTCGATATCTGCAGTTAAGGCAAGGTAGTCTGCTACCTGTCGGTCGAGTCGTTCTCTGAGGGTGGAGCCCGAAGGGCTGTGGCGATGCGTAGGACTTAAAAAGCTCTGCATGTCCTCCATCAACAAACACGTCTGTAAAGCGTCCTGTCCTTGCCGGCATGGTCGTGGTAGGAGGAGGATTACTTTCACCTCTTCCCCTGTTAGATTCCTGTTGTGCTGTGACATCACCCTTATACGCTGTGTAAAGCATACTTTTTAACTTGTTTTGGAACTGCTGCATCCTTTCCGACTTCCGGTAATTCGGTAACATTTCAGCCACTTTCTGCTTATACCGGGGGTCTAGTAGCGTGGCCACCCAGTACAGGTCGTTCTCCTTCAGCCTTTTTATACGAGGGTCCCTCAACAGGCATGACAGCATGAAAGACCCCATTTGCACAAGGTTGGATGCCGAGCTACTCATGTCCCGTTCCTCGTCCTCACTGATCTCATTGAAGGTCTGTTCTTCCCCCCAGCCACGTACAAAACCACGGGTCCCAGATAGGTGACAACGAGCACCCTGGGATGCCTGCTGTGGTTGGTCTTCTGCCTCCTCAAAGCCACATTCCTCCTCAGACTCCAGCAAGCGATGATGATAAGGCTGTTTCTGGTGGTGATGGTGACCACAACTCTTCCTCTTCCTCTTCACGCTCATCTACGGCCTGATCCAGCACTCTTCGCAGGGCACGCTTCGGGAAGAAAATAAATGGGATGAGGTTGCTGATGGTGCCTTCGGTGCGACTGACTAGGTTTGTCACCTCCTCAAAAGGACGCATGAGCCTATAGGCATTGTGCATGAGCGTCCAGTAACGTGGCAAAAAAATACCCAGCTCAGCAGAGGCTGTCCTAGCACCCCGGTCATACAAATACTCATTGACGGCTTTTTCTTGTTGGAGCAGGCGGTCGAACATTAGGAGTGTTGAATTTCAACGTGTCGGGCTGTCGCAAATCAAGCGCTTCACTGGCATGTTGTTTCGCCGCTGAATATCGGAAAAGTGCGCCATGGCCGTGTAGGAACACCTGAAATGGCCACACACCTTCCTGGCCTGCTTGAGGACGTCCTGTAAGCCAGGGTACTTATACACAAAGCGTTGTACGATCAGATTCAACACAGGTGCCATGCACGGCACATGTGTCAACTTGCCCAAATTCAATGCCGCCAACAGATTGCTTCCGTTGTCACACACCACTTTGCCGATCTCCAGTTGGTGCGGGGTCAGCCACTGATTCACCTGTGCATTCAGGGCGGACAGGAGTGTTGGTCCGGTGTGACTCTCTGCTTTCAGGCAAGTCAACCCCAAGATGGCGTGACACTGTTGTATCCGGGATGTGGAATAGCCCCTGGGGAGCTGGGGGGGTGCAGTTGATGTGGAGCAAGACACAGCAGCAGAAGAGGACTCAGCCGAGGAGGTTAGCGAAGAGGATGGAGTAGGAGGAGTAGAGGAGGTGGCAGGAGGCCTGCCTGAAAGTCGTGGCGGTGTCACCAACTCCGCTGCAGAGCCACGCATTCCATGCTTGGCAGCCGTCAGCGGGTTTACCCAATGCGCAGTGTACGTGATAAACCTGCCCTGACCGTGCTTTGCAAACCAGGTATCAGTGGTCAGATGGACCCTTGCCCCAACACTGTGTGCCAGACATGCCATGACTTCCTTTTCCACAATAGAGTACAGGTTGGGGATTGCCTTTTGTGAAAAAAAAATTCGGCCGGGTACCTTCCACTGCGGTGTCCCAATAGTTACAAATTTTTTGAAGGCCTCAGACTCCACCAGCTTATATGGTAAAAGCTGGCGGGCTAAGAGTTCCGACAAGCCAGCTGTCAGACGCCGGGCAAGGGGGTGACTCTGTGACATTGGCTTCTTACGCTCAAACATTTCCTTGACAGACACCTGACTGTGGGCAGATGAGCAGGAACTGCTGAAGGTGAGAGGCGGAGTGGCGGGTGGTTGAGAGGGGGAAAGGAGGACAGCAGTGGTTGACGTGGCTGAAGATGCTGGACCAGGAGGAGGATGGTGGATTTGAGTTTGTGTGCTGCTTGTACTCATGTGTTGATCCCATAGGCGTTTGTGATGTGAGATCATGTGCCTTCGCAAAGCAGTTGTACCTAGGTGGGTGTTGAACTTCCCACGAGTTTCATTTGGCACAGGTTGCAAATGGCATCGCTGTTATCAGAGGCAGACACACAAAAAAAATGCCACACTGCTGAGCTTTGCAATGATGGCATTCTGGTGGTGGCAACAGCATGCGTTGATTGGCGTGCTGTCTGGCTGACCCCGGGTGGCGATACATGCTGTCTGACTGCGCCACTAGCTCCTTACGACGACCTCCCCCTGCTTCCAACTCGTCTCCTCCTCCTCTCTGTCTCCCCATCTGAACTTTTCCCCTGTTCTTCTTCTCTTCGAGCGGGCACCCACGTGACATCCATGGACACATGGTCATCATCAACCGCTTCACTTGACAACTCAGCAAAGGAAGCAGCAGCGGGTACAACATCATCATCATCACACCGTACGTCAATGTGTGTAATGCTGCCTGACTGATATCCCTATCCCTGTTATCTCCATCCTCTGGCAATAATAGTTGCGCATAACTCATTTCTTCCAACAGATCAAGTGAAGCGGCTATGGTGCTAGTGTTGGTGGTGGCGGCGGGCGGGCGAGTGGTAACTTGAGAGGTGCCCGAAGCTAAGCTGGAGGAGAATCGTGCATCAAGGTTCGGAGCGGAAGCTGTAGAAGATTGGGTGTCCTGTGTAAGCCAGTCAACTATGTCCTCAGAATTTTTTGAGTTCAGGGTACGTGGCCTCTGAACACTGGGCATTATTCTAGGGCCAAAGGAAATCACAGCACCACGACCACGACGGCCCCTGCGAGGTGGTCTACCTCTGCCTGTAATTTTTTTTTTAGATTAGTGGTACTATGCGTGCAAGGTACTGTGCCACCCTATATGAGTGGTGGGCAGTGGGCACAGTACAGTCAGTGGGCCTGACACTCACTGGCAGGCAACTGCAATTACAAAACGGATTCCAAAAAAGTTGGGACACTATACAAATCGTGAATAAAAACTGAATGCAATGATGTGGAGGTGCCAACTTCTAATATTTTATTGAGAATAGAACATAAATCACGGAACAAAAGTTTAAACTGAGAAAATGTACCATTTTAAGGGAAAAATATGTTGAATCAGAATTTCATGGTGTCAACAAATCCCAAAGAAGTTGGGACAAGGCCATTTTCACCACTGTGTGGCATCTCCCCTTCTTCTTACAACACTCAACAGACGTCTGGGGACCGAGGAGACCAGTTTCTCAAGTTTAGAAATAGGAATGCTCTCCCATTCTTGTCTAATACAGGCCTCTAACTGTTTAATCGTCTTGGGCCTTCTTTGTTGCACCTTCCTCTTTATGATGCTCCAAATGTTCTCTATAGGTGAAAGATCTGGACTGCAGACTGGCCATTTCAGTACCCGGATCCTTCTCCTACGCAGCCATGATGTTGTGATTGATGCAGAATGTGGTCTGGCATTATCTTGTTGAAAAATGCAGGGTCTTCCCTGAAAGAGATGACGTCTGGATGGGAGCATATGTTGTTCTAGAACCTGAATATATTTTTCTGCATTGATGGTGCCTTTCCAGACATGCAAGCTCCCCATGCCACACGCACTCATGCAACCCCATACCATCAGAGATGCAGGCTTCTGAACTAAGCGTTGATAACAACTTGGGTTGTCCTTGTCCTCTTTGGTCCGGATGACATGGCGTCCCAGATTTCCAAAAAGAACTTCGAATCGTGACTCGTCTGACCACAGAACAGTCTTCCATTTTGCCACACTCCATTTTAAATGATCCCTGGCCCAGTGAAAACGCCTGAGCTTGTGGATCTTGCTTAGAAATGGCTTCTTCTTTGCACTGTAGAGTTTCAGCTGGCAACGGCGGATGGCACGGTGGATTGTGTTCACTGACAATGGTTTCTGGAAGTATTCCTGAGCCCATTCTGTGATTTCCTTTACAGTAGCATTCCTGTTTGTGGTGCAGTGTCGTTTAAGGGCCCGGAGATCACGGGCATCCAGTATGGTTTTACGGCCTTGACCCTTACGCACAGAGATTGTTCCAGATTCTCTGAATCTTCGGATGATGTTATGCACAGTTGATGATGATAGATGCAAAGTCTTTGCAATTTTTCGCTTGGTAACACCTTTCTGATATTGCTCCACTATCTTTCTGCGCAACATTGTGGGAATTGGTGATCCTCTACCCATCTTGGCTTCTGAGAGACACTGCCACTCTGAGAAGCTCTTTTTATACCCAATCATGTTGCCAATTGACCTAATTAGTGTTAATTGGTCTTCCAGCTCTTCGTTATGCTCAAATTTACTGTTTCCATCCTCTTATTGCTACTTGTCCCAACTTTTTGGGGATTTGTTGACACCGTGAAAATTGGAATCAACGTATTTTTCCTTTAAAATTATACATTTACTCGGATTAAATGTTTGATCTGTCATCTACGTTCTATTACAAATAAAATATTGACATTTGCCATCTCCACATCATTGCATTCAGTTTTTATTCAAAATTTGTTTAGTGTCCCAACTTTTTTGGAATCCGGTTTGTATATTACAGAGGAAAAATTTAATTACTTTTTTATCTGCAAGGTACTGTGCCACCCGATATGAGTGGTGGGCACTGGCAGTGGGCACTGTACAGTCAGTGGGCCTGACACTCACTGGAAGGCAGCTGCAATTATATTACAGAGGAAAAATTAAATGACTTTTTTTATCTGCAAGGTACTGTGCCACCCTATATGAGTGGTGTGCTCACAGTACAGTCTGTGGGCCTGTGGCCTCTCACACACAGGCAGGCAACTGCAATATATATATAGAAAAAAAAATAAAAGCAGACTGATGTACCAGCCCTAAAAAGGGCTTTTTGGTGTGCTGTCAGGACGCTGTCCTTACAGCAGATGAGTCTTTGAGGACTGTAGTGGACACAGAACACTGGCCTAGCTAACGCTTTCCCTATTAATTCAGCAGCAGCAGCAGCAGCACTCTAACTAACACTGCAGCTTCAGAATGAATCTAAGAGGGTTGCCGTCCTTGCTTTTTTATAGGAGGTGGGAGGGTCTGGGAGGGAGGGTATGTTGATTGGCTGGAATGTATCTGCTGACTGTGAGGTACAGGGTCAAAGTTTGCTCAATGATGACGTATAGGGGGCGGACCAAACAAGCGATGTTCGCCGGCGAATAGTTCGGGACATCTCTATTGTTGACTTGCATAAAGCTGGAAAGGGTTATAAAAGTATCTCCAAAAGCCTTGCT
Organism: Bufo bufo; assembly: GCF_905171765.1. Classification (NCBI taxonomy): domain Eukaryota; kingdom Metazoa; phylum Chordata; class Amphibia; order Anura; family Bufonidae; genus Bufo; species Bufo bufo. Next base: position 193,003,261 of record NC_053397.1, read on the forward strand.
GTTCATCAGTCCACGGTAAGACAAATTGTCTAGAAATGGAGAAAGTTCAGCACTGCTGCTACTCTCCCTAGGAGTGGCCGTCCTGTAAAGATGACTGCAAGAGCACAGCGCAGACTGCTCAATGAGGTGAAGAAGAATCCTTGAGTGTCAGCTAAAGTCTTACAAAAGTCTCTGGCATATGCTAACATCCCTGTTAGCGAATCTACAATACGTAAAACACTAAACAAGAATGGATTTCATGGGAGGATACCACAAAGGAAGCCAATGCTGTCCAAAAAAAACATTGCTGCACGTTTACAGTTTGCACAAGAGCACCTGGATGTTCCACAGCAGTATTGGCAAAATATTCTGTGGACAGATGAAACCAAAGTTGAGTTGTTTGGAAGAAGCACACAACACTATGTGTGGAGAAAAAGAGGCACAGCACACCAACATCAAAACCTCATCCCAACTGTAAAGTATGGTGGTCGGGGCATCATGGTTTGGGGCTGCTTTGCTGCATCAGGGCCTGGACGGATTGCTATCATCGAAGGAAAAATTAATTCCCAAGTTTATCAAGACATTTTGCAGAAAACTTAAGGCCATCTGTCCACCAGCTAAAACTCAACAGAAGATGGGTGTTGCAACAGGATAACGACCCAAAGCATAGAAGCAAATCAACAACAGAATGGCTTAAACAGAAGAAAATACGCCTTCTGGAGTGACCCAGTCAGAGTCCTGACCTCAACCCGATTGAGATGCTGTGGCATGACCTCAAGAAAGCTATTCACACCAGACATCCCAAGAATATTGCTGAACTGAAACAGTTCTGTAAAGAGGAATGGTCAAGAATTACTCCTGACCGTTGTGCACGTCTGATCTGCAACTACAAGAAACGTTTGGTTGAAGTTATTGCTGCCAAAGGAGGTTCAACCAGTTATTAAATCCAAGGGTTCACAAACTTTTTCCACCTTCACTGTGAATGTTTACATGCTGTGCTCAATAAAAACATGGTAACATGTAATCCTTTGTGTGTTATTAGTTTAAGCAGACTGCGATTGTCTATTGTTGTGACTTAGATGAAGATCAGATCACATTTTATGACCAATTTGTGCAGAAATCCATATCATTCCAAAGGGTTCACATACGTTTTCTTGCAACTGTATGTCATTATAACAATCTTGACTTTGGATTCTTCTTGTTGTTGGAAAGCGTTTCTTCAGAACATCTAACAAGCTTATTTGTGACATCTGTTGTCTTGGATAACAAGTAAGAATCGCTGTGCAATTTCCATTCTTACACTGCACTTAACATTCTTCCTCACAAGAAAATTCTAAAGTGTTATAATCAAGTTCTCCTGTTCTCGTGATTGCTCTCCAACTGAGGTGCCTGGGTTGATCCCAACAGGTCTTTTTAGTAAACTAAAGAATGTAAGAACATTTAGTGTGGTTTACCTTCACTCGAGCACACCATATGTAAGGTAAACCGCATTGCCTAAAATACGAGAAAAAATAAATCACCTATAAACAGGGGTGGCACTGTTTTTGGTAAAAGACATTATAGTTTTTCTAATGTTAAACAACCTTTTCAATAGGTGAATCTATGAATATCAAGCAAAACTGTCCTGGAAACTATTAGGTTTAGATAGGAAAGATACAAGAATATATGTACTGTACTGTATACTATACAAGCATTGATAGCCATTCACCACTAAAAAGCCAACACCTTAGGCTACTTTTACACTAGCATTTTTGCTGGATCTGGCAGGGCTCAGCAAAAACGCTTCCGTTCCTGATAATACAACGATCTTCATCCGTTATGAAAGGATCTGGTTGTATTATCTTTAACATAGCCAAGACGGATCCGTCATGAACTCCATTGAAAGTCAATGGAGGACGGATCCGTTTATTATTGTGTCAGATTGTATCAGAGACAACGGATCCGTCCCCATTGACTTGCATTGTGGGTCATGACGGATCCCTCTTGCTCCACATCCCATGATGGAAAGAAAACAGCAGCTTGCTGCGGTTTGCTCTCCGGTATGGGAGCGCAACCAAACGGAATAGAATGCTTTTTGGAGCACTCCATTCTGTTCAGTTATGTTTTGTCCCCATTGACAATAAATGGGGACAAAACTGAAGTGTTTTTTTCCGGTATTGAGACCCTATGATGGCTCTCAATACCAGAAAATAGAAACGCAAGTGTGAAAGTAGCCTTATCCAAGCTAGTAACTTCATACCACTGTTAGTATATGCACAGAAAAAATCTAGCAATATATTGTCATGTCTATAGACTTTAATGTGCAAATTGCAAAAATATCCCACAGTCGTAAATATATGAAAAGCAATTCATGGTGATTGGTGACAGTTTATAAGGTCCCCGATTTCTAGGCCATTACAAATGAGGGCACAATAATGATTACCAGCAGATGCCCACCTATCTGAAATTGATGGCCTGTCCAAAGGGTAGTAGTAGTTCCAGATAACCTCTTGCCCAGTTACAAGATCTTATGTCCTATCCACAAGATAGGGGTTTGACCGCTAGGACCCCCCTGCAAATCAGGGAAAGAAGGGGACCTGAAGAACCTAACCTGAAGAAGGGGACTTGAAGAACTGAAACCTGAAGAAGGGGACCTGTGTAACCCCAGAATGAATTGTTATTTTGCCTGTATATGAAATAAAGAGTAGATTCCTAATTATCCTCACATTGCAAATTGCTATGGTTCCGTGTGCCGAGCAATAATTGAAGCAATATTCTTCCTCTGGAGAAGTTGGGCTGCATATGTATCAACTTGATCTTATCTCTTATGAGCCTACAATAGAGTTGTGCCTATACATGTCTATAGCACAAGTGAATAAGGTGAGCCTTCAATTGGAGAACCTCCGTCTTCGGTGTATTGCCAAGACGTACTTACCCTATGTTGCGCCTGTTCTCTCTCTTTCTACATATATCGCCTGCCTACTTTTTAACATAGTACATAAGGCCGAAAAAAGACATTTGTCCATCCAGTTCGGCCTGTCATCCTGCAAGTTGATCCAGAGGAAGGCAAAAAAAAACCTGTGAGGTAGAAGCCAATTTTCCTCACTTTAGGGGAATAAAAAATTCCTTCCCGACTCCAATCAGGCAATCAGAATAACTCCCTGGATCAACGACCCCTCTCTAGTAGCTATAGCCTGTAATATTATTACACTCCAGAAATACATCCAGGCCCCTCTTCAACTCTTTTAGTGAACTCACCATCCACACCTCCTCAGGCAGAGAGTTCCATAGTCTCACTGCTCTTACCGTAAAGAATCTTCTTCTATGTTTGTGTACAAACCTTCTTTCCTCCAGACGCAGAGGTTGTCCCCTCGTCACAGTCCTGGGGATAAATAGATGATGGGATAGATCTCTGTACTGACCCCTGATATATTTATACATAGGAATTAGATCTCCCCTCAGTCGTCTTTTTTCTAACGTGAATAACCCTAATTTTGATAATCTTTCAGGGTACTGTAGTTGCCCCATTCCACTTATTACTTTAGTTGCCCTCCTCTGGACCCTCTCCAGCTCTGCTATGTCTGCCTTGTTCACTGGAGCCCAGAACTATATACAGTACTCCATGTGTGGTCTGACTAATGATTTGTAAAGTAGTAGGAATATGTTCTCATCACGGGCATCTATGCCCCTTCTGATGCAACCCATTATCTTATTGGCCTTGGCAGCAGCTGTAAAAAAAAAGCAGGAGAATCGGGGCCCACATTCCCTTGTTTGAGTGGAGTAACAAACATGCATGTGTGTCCACTCCTCTATCCCACAGAATTGAATGAAGCGGTGGACAAGTCTGCTGCTTCATTCAAATGGGGGAACACAGGCCCTGTATTCTTGGAATAGGGGATAAGTTCTTGTAAAGGGACAACCCTTTAAGGGTGGTGTCACTTGATGGTGTCACGTCAGTCTGTGTTCCAGTTTTTTGAGCCAAAGCCAGAATAGGGTTGGAAGGGAATTAGAAATATAAAGGAAGGACTTCCCCTTCCAGCTGGATCCACTTCTGTCTTCTGACTCAATACTAAAAGCTGTCTAGGACACCATTCTTGTGCACATTTGCAGTTTTAGCAGTGTAGCCCAGGCCTGAATGTTGCGTATTTGCTGCCACAGGTTTGCATGCGGCAGATTTTCAACGTTTTACGGTACCAGCATTGTAGATGCAATTTAAAGAAATCTGCATCATGTTCATTTACGCTACTGATTTCTTGCACGGATTTTACCCTTTGGAGTGCATTGGTTGACATCTGTGACAAATCTGCAGAAAGATATGCAACAGATCTTTGCTCTGGTTTTAGCTCATGCGACTGCCTACGGGTGACACGACCACATCCTTCAAGCTTGATACTTCCAAAACTGATGACCACTTTGAGATTTATCAACCTCTATTCAATTAAATTAGCCCATAATATCTTCTCTACAACCTTATATACAAATACATTTTGGTCAAAACTGCAATTATGGGGCACCAATATCAGATGAGATAGGTCATCAATATCAGATCGAGGTGGGAGTCTATCTGCTCGCCATTAGCACTGCAGCAGCAAGCAGTGTAATTGCAGCTTCTCCATCCCCATTCACTTGAATAGGACAAAGTGTAACATTCAACTGCTCCTTCCCATGGAAGTGAATGGGACTAAGTAGCTGTAATTACACTGCTCGCCCTCGGCAGTGTTGACGGTGACTAGTGAAGCACTGCAGTCTCTTCATACAGCTGATTGCCGGCGCTGCCGGGAGTCGGAGCCCTGCCAATCTGATAAAGATTACCTATTCTGAGAATAGGTCATCAATTGTGACACCCGGACAACCCTTTTAAAGCTATACAGCTTTTTTCTAGCGTAGAAAAGTCACCAATTTTATTGCAAGCGCCGCTTTGCCACAAACTTTACGGCGTTTTAACCTGTTCTGACACCATCAAGACTTTTCTGAGAATTGGGTAAGGAGGAAGCGTATAGACAGGAGCTGCCCGCACAGTCTCTATTGTGACTGTAAGAAAAAAATTGCTCGTACTTCTGTAATTTTTTATTCACAGAGGCCGTTGTAAACTAAAGCTGAGATATATATTAATCTCTGCATTCTCACAATATCAAGCGGATATTGCAGCTGTGAGCTGCCATATAAGATCCAGTGACTTGAGGCTGGCACAGCAGTCAGGACATCTAAGCTGAAGTAAAAGTAAAATTGTCTTTGCAAAAATATAAATAACAATATAAATAAATAAATAAATAAATAAAATAAAACGGAAATACATTCGGTCAAGTGCAGACAAAATAAATCAATAAAAAAAAGAATTACAGTGTATCAGGTGGTGATTTTAACCACTGCAATCATTTACAACACGCATTATCTGTGAACCATAAAATGAGCAAAAATGAAGTCAAATTTATTTTTCATTTAAATATATTTCACTTAATTATTTTTATTGATTTATGCTATATTTATTACAGAGTGATAGTTATTTATACATGCAGAAGCTGGCAATGTTGCCTTTAAGGGTCATTTGCAAGTAAGTCGATTTCCTCGGGTCTGAGCACAGAAGAGCAAGAAAAAAAATATAACAGGAATATAATATCACCTAAAACCGCAATCATATACAAGTGACCTGCACTTAGCTTGCAGGTCTATGAAGGACAAAGGTGACAAATTCATAGGTGCCAATGCCATCAAATAGCATCTGTTAGTTTCTGTTGTCATTTTTCTCACTAAGAAACCTATGAAGAATATCTGACTCATTCAGGTAGGAGAAGAGTAGAAACTGGCACTATGACGCTGAGCTAAAACTAAAAAATAAATAAAATAAAATCCATCTAAAACAACCACCTGCTCTTGTATTTCTGCATGGATCATTTATGTATTTATTTATTTTAATGCATAAAAATATACATATTTGTTATTTTAATAAATTAATGTTACTTGATTTGCATTTGGTAATTTGCATAATATTGGTATTATTTAAGCAATGTGTATTATATGCAATTATGCATTATGATGCCGACCAAATTTATTAAAGAGGTTGTCTGGTTTCACGAGAAAACCAGACAACTTATGGGACTGAGATAAAGAATAAATGGTTACATACCTGACGTATCCTGCACTGCCTCTCCAGTTCTCCCATCAGGACTCTGGCTACAGCAGTGACATTATTTCAGCAACACGTTACCACTGCAGCCAGTCACTGGTCTCAGCAGTGCATTGAAGAGGCCAGTGATTGGCCACAGCAGTCACTTGTTGTTGATGTGATGTCACCGCTGTAACCAGGAAAACAGAGCCCTACCTTGAGAACTTGAGCGGCACCGTGGGATCTGTCAGGTAAGTAATCATCCATTCTTTATTACAAGAGGCCTTTACAAATGTTTGGTGTATCTTCTGACTGTCCATGCACCAGAAACTGAAATCTATGCCAGCTATAAGCTGACATAAATTTCTGCTATAATTCATGTCAATTTTTTTTGCATAAATTGTACTAAATCTGTCGCCTGCCAAGTCGGTTCCACTTTTCTCACCACTTTTGAAAAGAGCTGAGAAGTGTAAAAAGTTGAAAATTACAGCACTAATATGGTGCTTGCCATCATTTGCAACTTTTTTACGACACTTTTGTCGCATAAGACCACTGATAAGTATGATGACATCAAATAAAAGATGAGATACTTACCTCTTTTCTCCCCTGACACTTCCTGGACTGCGCTCCTATCCTCCCTGCTGCTGACAGCATCTTACTGGGTACGGCGATGATGTTCTATCCACACAGGTCACTGCTGCATCAGGCCTGGCCCTGTCAATCAAAGTGGAGAGGGTGTGGCAGTTGCAGAGAGAGCAGAGCCTCTAGGTGTAATGGCAACGCCCTCGTTGCTCCTAGAATCTCATTTGCATATATTAAAACTTCATTTTTCTCAGCAATGCGGGCACATATGAACATGGGACCAACACAGATGCCTTCAGCTGCCAACCGCACTTGCAAAAGGTCTTCCAGTTTCATAGGTACAAAACTGCTGACAGATGCTCTTTAAGCACGGTATAGTGGGATCATGACAAGATTACATGAAGGCTATATGGCAGAACTATTTTTACAGTACAGCATATGGTGGTATTATTCTGTTTATACAAACCATTTGGACACTATATGGCAGGGATGCTCAATCTGCAGCCCTCTAGCTGTTGCAAAGCTACAACTCCCAGCATGCCTTCATAGCTGTAGACTGCGGAGACATGCTGGGAGTTGTAGTTTTGCAACAGCTGGAGGGCCACAGGTTGGGCATCCCTGCTGTATAGTAATATTATTTAAGCATTATTAGAATATTTTTGAGCACTGTATGATGGTATTCATTGCAGTCCTCTTTGGATGATGAAATGCAATATTCTACCTATGCAAGAAATGTAACAGCATTTTTTTCTGGTTTTGCTATTTTTATAATCACAACTTTAGCGTAAAAGAGCACAAAGCGTCTTGTTGATGTGTCCCAGAAAATGATCCAACTTATTCTTTTAGGGTTTCAATTTTTCCATTGTACCTACAGCATTTTATTCAGCGTAGCCATTTGCCAGCTTTTAGCAAAATGCCTTTATTAGAGCAAAAGAGCATACAACAAATGCAGACTACACGGATGAAAAGGGAGAAATTTGACAAGCCCCGTATGCCAATTTTCTTCTGTAAAAAAAAAGTTGTGAATTTTAGGACACACCATTTTCAAGCAAGTTTTTGTGACTTTAAGCCACCTTTGCCACTTTCGAAAAGTTTATGGTAAAGTGAGTGAAATTTACTAGGCAAGTAGGTAAACGGCTAATTTATTAGCTATAACTTTTAAAAAATCTCGCTACAGCAGGATGGTGATGAAAAACTGGAGTAACATCTGTATTGTGTTATTTTTGTGTTATTTTTAAAGATGCACCAAATTGATCAAACAACATAAAACATTTCATAAATTTGGTTCAAATTATGGCAATGCAGGCTCAAACAAAATATAAATCTACCCTAATATGTGTGAAGCTAATTAGAGTTATTTTAAGCAGGAGAGAGGTATGAGAGGTACTGTATATAGGAGCTTGGTAGTATAGTGGCATATCTACCATAGAGGCTGCTGTTGCTACTCATATTGGGCCCATGATGAGAGGGGGTCCACAATTTCCTGCTCCGACTGTTTCTCTAAAAAGTTATTAGCCACTGTTAGGTGAAGCTAATACAGATGTATACAGCTTCCCATCTGTTCAAAAGGAGCTGTATTAAAGCACTTGCAGTGAGCTCCATCTAGTGGTGGATGTAGACCACTGAATTTTATTATTTGAGTTTATGATAGTGTGAAGGGAAACAGAACTTACAGCCCTAACCCTATTTAAAGATTGTTAGGCCTGGGCCTTCTGCCATACCTCCTGCAGTCTCACATGTCATATCCCCAACATCTCCTGCCTCGCTGCCCACTGCTGTCTCCTCCAAATGGGGCAGGCGAGTGCCTGCCAGACGCATCCTCCGGCCACGCTGCCTCCGTGCTCCATCCCATGCTGGCGTCCCATAGGGGCGCGTGCCCGCCAATTCCTATCATTTATGCATCCAGGGGCGCGTGCTTCCTGCCTTCCAGCACGGTCCCTGGACGGGGTTACAAGTTTGAATGGCAGCTTCCTCTTCCAGGAAGTTTCCTGAGCATTTAGTTGCTAGCAGTAATACCAAAGATGCTCTGTTGATCTCCTGTGCTTGATCCAGCCTGTTTGACCAGACTGGTTGGGCTGATACCGCTGATGGGGGGTGGGGGGGGATATGGGATGATACAATATGCATATCCTGTCCCTACCTTGCCCTGTCAGGTCTATTATGCCCTAATGACCTCCTAAATAGGGAGTCATCACCCTGACAAGAGCGGCCCCGTCCGGAACCTTGCCCTGTTGCCAATCCCTAGTTGGTGGAGGGAATACCTGATATCTGTCAATACCCTCCCTAATCCAAACCTCAAACAAAACAAATCAAAAAATATATCAGAAATATTCTCAAAAAAAGTCCCAACGCATTTCGTCTCGATGGGTTCCCCCAGACTCATCAGGGGACAAGTGGTCAAAATTGAAAAGGTAAAGAATGATAAAATGCCTTGTGATCACCACAGTTGCAGTCCGGTGTCACTGTAACACTGAGGGAGGGTTGGTCGATCACCCTACTACCTCTAAGTGTAGTAAATGTGGCAGTGTGACAAGTTCACATGTGTCTGGCGGCAGCCTAGAGCCCCACGTGGCCCATTTTAATTGATACGAGGTCACAGATATACTACCGGGAGCGCAAGACAGCCAGAGCGCTTCACGTGAGAACAGGAGGCGTGGTTGAGATGACAGTATCTTGTCAGCGCTGCCTAGCAACAACCAACACTCATACTGGTAACTCACAATGCAGGGCGCAATGTGCGCAATATGTCGGTGGAATTCTCTATGTGCTTTGCCCACGTACTAGAGGCCCTCTACTCCTCCATACCACACCAGATTGGACTGAAGGCAGTCGAACATTTCTTGAAGGCTAGGGGACAACACCTGATAGCCCACAATACATTCATAGTGGAGGTACATGAATTTGTCCTGACTAGGAACTTCTTCCTGTTTGACTGCCACTTTTATCACCAGCTCAGGGGCACCACGATGGGCAGTTCTTGCGCACCATCTTACGCAAATCTGCTCCTGGTCTGGTGGGAAGAGACCATGGTGTTTAGAGATGTCCCATTACACGGTATAACTGATATTGTCCTCTGGACCCGCTTCATTGACGATATCTTCGTCATGTGGAGAGGGTCCAGAGAGAGATTCTGTGAATTTATTAAACAATTGAATATAAACTCTATTAATCTAAAATTCACATTTGAAATTGCAAAAGATGAACTCCCTTTTCTGGATATATGTACAAAAAGGTCGGATGTAGGTAACCTTACAACTACCATCTATCGTAAACCTACGGCCACAAACTCCTTACTGAGTTGGGAGAGTAATCACCCAATCCTACTAAAACAGGGCGTACCGACAGGGCAATATCTAAGACTCCGGTGGAATTGCTAGGAAGAACAGGATTTTTTGGGCCAGGCAAATTGTTTAAGAACACTTTTTCATGAGAGCGGTTATCCTGACAAAGTTTTGCGCTCGGCATATCAAAGGGCACATAATCAAAACCGCATCACACTGTTATAGCCACCAGATACGGAAGTCGAGCCACAAAAAATAATCAGACTGATTGGGACCTTTGATACCACATCCAGACGGGTGAGGGATATCATCTTTCAACATTGAGATATTCTCTGTATGGACCCGGATCTTTGTGATGACATTGATCCCCGATAGTGTTGATCGAGCATGCACGGCCGAACACCAGTTCGGCTCGAGCATCGCGAGGCTCTGCACATCACGGTGTTCGACCGAATACTGCGTGTGCTTGAGCGCGATGCTCGAGTCTCCTCCCCGCACGTTTGTTTCGCTGCTGGTGACAGCGACATTTGCTGCGCTACATCTCCTGTATAAAGTTTGTGCATCATAAATATCAGTAACATTCAGTTTATTTTTTCGCTGCTGGTGACAGCGACATTACTTGCACTACATCTACTGTATAACGTTTGCGCATCCGAAATAGCTGTGACATTCCCTGTAATTTTTTATTAGCCGCTGGTGACAGCGACATTACCTACGTTACATCTCTTGTATAACGTTTGTGCATCCTAAATATCAGTTAAATTCAGTCTAATTTTTTTGCTGCTGCTGTCAGCGACATTACCTGTGCTACTTCTCTTGTATAACGTTTGCACATCCTAAATATCAGTGACATTCAGTTTAATTTATTTGCGCATACACTTACAAAACCTGCACTAGTGTACATGTGACATATTTCCAAAAATATATACTATTTAATATGCAGAAGGTGAGCAGTAAGGGTGGCCGCGCTGCTGATGGTGCACGCAGAGGCCGTGGCCCTGGGCGCGGTGAAACTGTGCCTGTTGCCAGAGCACAAAAAACACACTCATCCACAATACCTAGCTTCATATCCTAGTTTGCAGGGCGGCGCAGGACACCACTGTCGAAAGTCAGACCAGAGTCTTGCCAAACAAGTGATCCCACCCATGGATATTCTGAGCAGCTCTTTTCATCGCCATTCCTTGATTTGGGCCCCTCGCCAAGCCCGCTTGAAGAGGGACATGAGAAGATCGTGTGCACTGATGCCCAAACTCTTGAACATCCACAGTCACAAGAAGATTGACAGTGGGGAACGACAATTAGTATTTCACGAGGTGGATGATGATGATGAGACACAGTTGCCAATAAGTCAACGGCAATTAGTGTCTCAAGAGGTTGATGATGAGGATGATTTTTATTGTTTTTATTGCATCAAATCAAATCGATATGTCCCAGGACGCGTTTCGGCAAGCATGCCTTTATCAACAGGTAAGAATATACTCCAAGGATACAGGTATATATAAGGAATAATATAAGGTACCGCCTCTCATGACGTCACGCCCACAAGGGCGGAAACTAATTAAACAATCACTTCATACAATTAACTCAGCAATATATAGAAGGGCAATGAAAACAAATGAATCAAAGTAACCTGAGTAAATATGTATCCAAATACCATATTGTCAGATGTGGGATCCTTCAATGGACCGTGGATGTCTGAAAAAAATGTATATAATGAGACAATCAAAATATAATTTTTGATGGTCAGCTCAGCAGCAGGACCTCAACCATAATTTTTTTTCATGGTCAGATCATCAGCAGGCACTCACCCCTAATATTTTAGAGAGTCAGCTCACCAGCAGACCCTCAACCAAACTTTTTTCGATGGTCAGCTCAGCAGCAGGCCCTCAACCATAATTTTTTCGATGGTCAGCTCAGCAGCAGGCCCTCAACCATAATTTTTTCCATGGTCAGATCAGCAGCAGGTCCTCGCCCCTAATGTTTTAGAGAGTCAGCTCACCAGCAGACCCTGAACCATAATTTTTTCAATGGTCAGCTCAGCGCAGGCCCTCAACCATAATTTTTTCGATGGTGAGATCAGCAGAAGGCACTCGCCCCTAATGTTTTCTATGATCAGATCAGCAGCAGGCCCTCGCCCCTAATGTTTTAGAGAGTCAGTTCACCAGCAGACCCTCAACCTTATATATATTTTTTTTTATTTTTTGGGAATTACACATTTATTTTGTGCCATAGATTTTTTACAATTACAAAAATATATATATATATATACATTTTATTTAGCCTATATTTCTAAAACATTTCTGTTGGGATTTGAACTCACAGTAAGGTCCTCAGGGACAACCCCTTTAAGTCTTTCTTAGTATTGCCCCTTTAGGTTTGATAATTATAGCAACTTTAGTGATGGGTCTAATTTATTTGCTAGATATGCAAATAAAAAATTCATCCATTAAATTCATTTCTAGAGATAGAACAAAATTAATCTGCAATTGAAAAATGTCCCCTGTGAGGCACTATGATTATTATCATACATGGTGCAGAGTGAATGGTATAGAATGAATCCCTGTAATATTAATGATAGGCGAGATCTCAGGTTTCCATTTTTCTATAGACTTAATTTTGTATTAAGTGAAGAATATCAGCATATTCATCCTAGAATGAATTCCTGCAGTCACTGGATCCTTACAGAGTCAATTTCAGAAGAGGCAGTATATTCACATTTAATATTTAATTAAGTCCGGGAACTGTCAGTATATTTACCTTTGCTTTGCAATTGGAATTTCACTGACCCCGAGACCCCGCTGAAGCGAGGAAACGTCAGTGCACACTGAGGGATTATTTTTGCTTCAACATTAATTCCAAATCATGTAATAATATTAGAGTTTCTATTTCTATTCCTAATTTTTCTGAAACACTAAGATATTAATATAAGGTTTAGGCATATAATAACACGCTGGATGAAAATATTGTCTTGTTTGGATCTAGAATTAAAACAAGTCTCTGGTTTGAAATCACTTTAATATGTAAGACACCTGTAAACTGCATCACAATGTGAGTGAGGAACTGTTACACAAGTTAAATAATAATAATAATAGTGTGAGGCTGTAACAAATCATTTATTATTCTTCATTAATAATATTATTATACCAAGAATTCTTTATAGCTAGAGGAACATTTCAGTAACAGATAGATGGATAGATAAATAAATGAATATGTGGTACCCCAGACCTGGGGGTATTATGAATTGTTTATTGTTATGCATTGCATTTCACTATTCGTTTCCCAGCTATTACTACTAGCAAGGAAGGTATGGCAAAGGTTGGCAGGAAAAGGGTTAACCACCTGTTCCTCTCCTCTTGGTAGGAGTGGGCTACAGCACGGAGAGGATGCAGACTGCAGTGTTCCTGTTACATATTTCTCCAGAGAGAACCACTACTAAATGACCTCAAATAAAGTATTGAGAAGATAAAGACAGCTGTCATGAACTAGGGAGTGGGGAAAAGGAAGTGCACCCACTAGCTGCCACCCACGCCTCTGCCCCTGCCTACTTACACTACCCGTCCTAAGCGACGGGGCGTAACTGGGCGACGGTCCCTAACCTCTATAAGTGCAGAGAGGCAGAGCGGAAAGAGACAGATTATAGCCAGGCAGAGGCAGTAGGAGGGAACCCTGGAGATGGATATGAAGTCAAGTGTCAGGAGCAATACTGAAATACCAGAGATAGACACTAACGTAGGTGAACAGGGGTAACAAGGACGGTAACCAACACGCCTAGGGTCAAATCAGGATGTAACGTCAGTACACAAGGAATAGCAAGGACGGGTGAGAGTACAAGCCAAGGGTCAAACCTGGAGGTAACGTCAGTACACAAGGAATAGCAAGGACGGATCAGAGTACAAGCCGAGGGTCAAACCTGGAGGTCACGTCAGTACACAAAGGCAGGCGAGGTCGGGTCAGGAACAAAAGCCAAGGGTCAAAATCCAGAGTAGCAGAAGCACTGAGTAGTAGCAGTTAGGCACAAGACCAAAATCGCAGGCAACCTGTGGCCAGCAGGCTGCCTGTATAAATAGTGAAAGGCTAAGGTCATGTGACATGGCCAGCGTCACATGACCCGCTCAGACACAGAAGCCGAGCACCGAGTGGCCAGCTCGGTGCTCAGCCTGATACTCAGCACAGGAAGATCGCGTCGCCGGCACCCTGTGACAACAGCAGAGTAAACTGCTATATTCAACTTCTACAGACATTACTGTGAAGTGAGGGAATACGGCTAAAGACACCCTCATCACCAAACAACCACTAGGCCAGTATCAATTAAGTGCTGAATTGCCACCAACCAACCTGCCTCAATATCCTTGCTGGTGCCAGAGAAGAACTGCACTAAAGTCTGTTGCTACTGTATGTATTTTCAAGTTCTATGTTGCACTTACTAAAAAGGGCCTGAGGCAGGACACTGTGACACTACAACACTACATCAGGGACACTACCACTCCCATCCTCTACATCAGCTCCCACAGGGGCTCGCTGCAAATAGATAGATGATAGACAGACAGACAGATAGATGTATTAGATAGAAAGATAGATAGATGATATATAGATAGATAGATAGATAGATAGATAGATAGATAGATACTGCTTGAAAAAAGTCCCAGTAAGAGGAATAAAATGTTGCATTGGTGATTAAAGAACACTACTACTGAACTTTCTTTGGAGTGCCATGGAATTTTCTCATTTTTTTTGACAGATACAGATTATCCAATGTCTAATCAGTGGTGGTATAGGCTGTGTTAGGCTTGTGCTTGGTGGCAACTGTACACACTTGATATAAAGTAACTGCAGTACCCTTGTTGTCTTCTATAATCTTCCAAGTTATTCAACAAGTGTCTGCAACGTTTCGACTACAAGCAGTCTTTATCAAGCAACTTGTAAATCTGCACCATATACCCTTATATGTCCTTCATTCATATGACCCTGAGAGGGGTGGGTATATAAGGGTATATAGATAGATAGATAGATAGATAGATAGATAGATAGATAGATACATAGATAGATACATAGATAGACAGATGATAGATGGAGAATTCTGTTTAAGATTGGCTTATTGACATTCAAATCCTTGCACAATCAAGGCCCTGGATACCTGAAGGACTTGTTGCAACTGCATCACACTCCCTACAATCTTAGATCAAAAGGATCTAATAACTTGATCACTCCCAGAGTCCACCTCAAAACCTTTGGAGACAGAGCCTTCTGTCATGCTGCCCCTACACTCTGGAACTCCCTGCCACACCCAATTAGGACATCCCCATCCCTGGAAGCATTTAAGTCCAAACTGAAAAGCCACCTGTTTAGTCTGGCATTTATCAACACCTGACTATTTCCTCTGTAACACAATCCAGCCTGCGACCCTGTATTGATCTGAGACCTATCTATGCGCTTTGAGTCCCATGGGAGAAAAGCGCTTTACAAATGTTATTGTTATTATAGATTGATTGATAGATCGATAGATAGATAGATACCATTGAGCGATTTACATATTGCTTGATAAAGACTGTTTAAGTACTTGGTGAATAAACTTGGAAGATTATTAAAGACAACAGGAGTCCTGGATAGGGATGAGCAAACCCAAACCTTGGTAGTGAAGGAATTCTGCTATGGATTCCGTTATAACGGAATATGACGTAATGCAAAACAGAGGCCTTTAAGAGACATCCCGTTTTGATCCGCTATAATAGAAGTCTGTTTTCCGTTATGCAGGACTTTGTTTTCAGTTCGCTCATCCCTAGTCCTGAATTGCTTAATATCTAGATAGATAAATGGATAGATAGACAGGAGATAGATTAGATAGATAGATAGATAGATAGAAGAAAGACAGCAGCACAGTCAGTAGTAGTATGGTAGTATGGGTGTAATCCCTCGGGGGCAATGGGCAACAGGTCCAAAAATGTGGTGAAAAAAGGATGGTGGACACAGTTTATTCCCCTGCAACGTTTCAGCCAAGCACAGTGAGGCCTTTATCAATCTTGACAAAGGCTGTGCTGAAATGTTGCAGGGGAATATACCTGGTACACCACTTTTTTTTTTCACTACATTTTTTGACTGCTGCCTCATTCTTCTATTTTCTATTTTATAGATAGATATAACATAGATATGAGATAGATAGATAGATAGACACATGCATGTAATGGCTCATTTCCCTATGAATTAAGTACTTTTTCTCCAGAATGAAGCAACAGATCGCTAAGTGAAAGCTTGAGCTAGCCCTAGAAGACATTGTGACTGGTTTATCAGTGAATTTTTTGGTGACAGACTCCTTTTAAGTACCATTTTCTCACCATGGACTATTGACACTTGAGATCCATGCTGGATCAGGTTCTGCTCATTGCAGCCTCACTTGGTCCTCACAAAACTTTTCTGAAGTTCGTTGCTGAAACATTTAGGGAAGAAAGATTGTCCTGTCCCAGGAAGTGCAACGGACAAGTACTAAACAGGCACTTGGCCTTCTGAAAACCGCTCACTGAGTTACAGCAGTCTATTCCAGTGTCCCAAATATTAGCCATTGATTTTCAACAACTATGCCACTCGAGGTTGACAAGTATAAATGTAGGGAGATGATGGATGTTTTTTGAGTGGAGCTCAGCCTCTATATGTTTCCCTCTCTTGTTTCATCTCTTTAATCCTGTCCCTTGGAATGAGTAAATCTTTCATAGAAGCCATGCAGCATTTCCTAACCATGAAGCTATAGAAGAATAATACAAAAAGCATAATGCAATTTACAGTAGGTGACACGGCCTGGTAAATCTGAAGCCGCTTATGCATTAGGAAAAAATTTAACTCTGAATTAATAGTGTTGTCATCAGCATAATTAAAGAAACACTAATTCATGAGAAAATCGCACTGCCTTAAGAATAATAGTCTAGAAGTATCTTTTTACCTAGCGCTATGCGATGTAAAGCACAGATCAACTGATATAATAGTTATTACATCCTCCCCCCACCAAAAAAACTGTTTTCTGCTCTGCAACAATTCCTAATCATCGGTGCATCCATGTGTATGACCTGAATGAAAAGTTCTTGACACTATTAATTCTCCGAGATAAGTAAATCCTCTTCTGAAGTTTTCAGTTTCTAAGAATGTCGGCTTTTTTTTCATCCTCTCCAGATGAATTAGTTCGCAAAGGTCATTCATTCTCAAAAGTAGCAGATTTGGGAACAAATAATCTTGTAAGTTGTTTTGAAGACAATGAATGGCTTAAATGTAGATTTTGAACAAATATGAAATATGCAAAGCCAAGTGGGTTCTACTGTACATGGGTGGTAGACTCTAGACATAAGTCCATTATGTTTAAGTGATTATTTTAATTTCATAAGGTACAGAATGAGGTAGTTGCCGATCCCTCCGAATCAATAACTAGCTTTGAGCAAATGTCTCGAAACTTGATTTGGATTTGGACAAATTGGTCCATCGATTCAATTCAAGTCTGAATAAATTTGACCCAAATCAAAAGTGCTCCAGTTGCCCTGAGAAGTTGTGGATGACATGCCTGGGTTCCCTATGCAACTCATTTCAAACTCTTTAATGCCTAGCCAGTGCTATAACCTTAAAGTGTCAGCAAATAATATGGCCATGGTTAATAGCATACCTGCTGGTAGTGACAAACAGCCTCTTTAAAGGGCATCTTTCAGCAGTTTTGTACCTATAAAACTGGCTTACCTGTTACATATGCAGTTGGCAGCTGAAGGCATCTGTGTTGGTCCCATGTTCATATGTGCCCGCATTGCTGAGAAAAATGATGTTTTAATATATGCAAAGAAACCTCTAGGAGCAATGGGGGCATTGCTATTATACCTACAGGCTCTGCTCTCTTTGCAACTGTGGCTCCCTCTCTACTTTCATTGACAGAGGCAGAAGTGATGGCGTTTTCACTACCTGGGCCTGTCAATCAAAGTGCAAAGGGCGCGGCAGTTGCAGAGAGAGCAGAGCCTGTAGGTGTAACGGCAATAATAATTAAAAATAATAATTATTGTACATAAACAGTAATTCTATGTAACATGCAACTATAGCAGAGGCACAATCAACCCAAGAGGCCTGCTTCCACATGATGTAGCAATCTTTATCTTGACACCTCTAATGCTTATAAAACAATTGCAGCAAAAGTTAAATTGGATTTTAGTGTTGAGCGAAGCAAGCTAGTACCGACTCGGAAACCAAAGCCGAGTTCGGTTTCAAGTTTTAAAGTGGTTTTCCACTTTAAAAATCAAATACCGTAGTTACTCAACAAAGTCCCACGCGACTTTGTGAATAACTTCGGCTCATCGGAGCCCATACATATTGTACTGAGACGAATCTCCGTACAGTATAATTCCGAAGTTTTGAACGAAGCGATTTCGGATGAAGCATCCAAAGCTTACTTCTCTCAACACTGTTGGCTTTCAATGGTTTTCTTTGTGTGAAGTGTCAATTTGAAGACTGGTGCATTGATTAGCTTTGTGTTTCACCCAAATGTTTCTGCATTGATATAACACAGAGCCTTTTAAAGGTTAGATTCTGGGAGTATACTAAGTATGGCCTTTTTTGGATAAAACATTAAAAATATATTACATTCTGGTTTCGGCATCATGCACGCAGCCATTGCTCGGCCGTTCCGAGCATTAGGGACCGCAATATGAAGTCCCTAATGCATGGGAAACATCCATGTGGCTGCCGCAGACGGATCAAGGCCCATTCAGTGTGCACTCGGCCGGTGCCTGTATATTGCGAACCTGCTGTTTGCGGGCCGCAATACTGGAACAGCTGGGAAATGGCCATGTGCATGAGGCCTAATGGGTATGACAAAATATCATGGGGCCTATAGAAAACCAACAAAAGGGGTCTCAGTTATGTCCCAAGAGTTTTCAGTATACTGGGTCCCCAAGGCAAATGGACCTATAACAGTTGCCTGACAATTACATATAATGTCCAGTGTTGGCTGTGTTGTCTAACCTCACAACTAATATGCTGCCAAATAATGACTATACCAGGACAAACATGAAATCACGTAAACATTGTACAGAAATCAAATTATAATCTAGGTTGAAACCATTGTAGATTGTCTAATTGATCAGATTATGGATACTATTGAATGAATCAAAGTGAAACAAATTCACTTTGATCCAAATTTCAGGAAAAATTTGATTCACCACAAAGTCGAACGCGCTGGGCCATCATATCAGTGAGCACAATATTTGGCATGGTCAAGATGACCACGACTGCCTCTCCGCGAGCATGGATGAGGTGAGTATGTATTTTTTTACCCCTGAAAAGCCTCAATGTTACTGTCAGATGCCGCAATCAGCATTGAAGAGGTTCAATGACGCGCCAGCTATATACAATGGAATGCGATTTGTGACGCAGTAATTTGTAACTAATAGATTTTCTTTGAGAACTTCGGCAAATTTTTGATAACTTCGC
The DNA here is from genome assembly GCF_905171765.1 of Bufo bufo. NCBI lineage: Eukaryota > Metazoa > Chordata > Amphibia > Anura > Bufonidae > Bufo > Bufo bufo. The sequence continues at coordinate 193,022,629 of NC_053397.1, forward strand.
TCATCTCTAATTATAGATGTCATTTCTGGATGACCTTTAACTCAAGAACATACTTTAATAAACAATGGCATTACAATGCGATGGCTAATTTAGCAGTTTATCTGGAAAGTATTCCTAGTGGTCTCATTTTACAGTTACATATCTGAAAAGATCCATAAAATTGATGACTGACGTCATTGCTAGGCACAGCAATAAGACTAATCCATAAATCCCATGAGTTATGCAAATTAAGGAAAGGCTGCATTGTCTATCTAACCACGTTTTCTGGAATTAGCGTGAAAATAAGTCACCATGCTTTTTAACTGGCAAAAAGCTATAAAAAATAGAATGTGCACAAATAAATTACTTTGGGTTAGGACAATCCTTGACCAGTGTTTACTATTCATGTGCTTATTCTAATTGGAATCAAGAAGTGTTGATCGAGCACCAAAGTGCTTGTGTGCTCGAGTAGAACACTTCCCGATGCTCGGGTGCTCTATAGAGCACCAGAGCACAATGGAAGTCAATGGGAGAACCCGAGTATTAAACCAGGCACTGAAGAGGGGAGGGTGTCGGGACTGTAGTTTGGCTTAGGAGTCCCTGCTCTGACTCCATATATATATCTATGTCCATATATGGAGTCAGTGCTTAGGGACACCCAATGTATTTAAATCTAATTTAGCCTCTATTTCTGAAAAGTTTCTGGCGGGATTCAAACTCACAACCTTCTACATTACAGCCAAGAATGTTAACCACTACACTATAGAGCTGCATTGCCAGTTACAAAAATTTTTTAAAAAAAATAAAAAAATATGAGACTTCTGCAACTGACTTTTTAAGCAACTGGCCATGCAGCTCTGTAGTGTAGTGGTTAACTTTCTTGGCTGTAATGTAGAAGGTTGTGAGTTCAAATCCCGCCAGAAACTTTTAAGAAATAGAGGCTAAATTAGATTTAAATACACTAGCTCGAGCACACACGATATTCGGCCGAGCATCGCGATGCTGGAGCCGATCTCGTGTTCGGCCGAGCATGCTCGATCAACACTAGAAATAAGACAAATGTTCTTGATCTGTGCATTTACTCAATTTTTTAAGACTTTCTCAAGAACACATTACATCTTTTTGTGTAAAAGGTAAAATCATTTTGCTTATAGAATATTATATTTCATAAATTAAACCTTGCATTTTAAAAGAACATTTTTTACCTTCTTGAAAACTTCTTATAGGTCATCTGCTGCAAAAAGAAGACAACATTCCTCTCTTGGGAGAGTCTATGACATCTAAGAGTTTCTCCTTCTTCAAAAATCTATAAATGTAATATCTTACAAACAAGAAAAGAAAATTTCAATTCTCGCCATATGTCTTAAAAATATAAAATCATTTGGCATTGTTAAGGTTTTCATTCTCAGGAATGCTCTCAAAATTCTTCTTATTAACTTTAGCAGATGACTACCACGTTATTTTCAAAGATGTTGAAAAACTCTTCCCCACTGGAGAGTCACTTAAGACAAAAAGTTTTCTGCTCTGATAGTATCCAGTGGAAGTCGATCAGATATTAGAAAAATTATGCAAGTTGCATAAAATCATTGCAAAATATGTTTACACCTTTCCCTCATTTTTCATTATGCCAATAAGGTGTAGACATTGAATCTTAATAAAACTGATGATATAGTTGGGCTAATGTTATTGCCAAAGCAAGGTTGGTAGAAACCCCTGGCCAATTTTTTTTCCCCCTCTCTACTTATATCTAAAGGCTTAAAGGGGTTGTCCTGCCATTTATACTGATGACTTATCATTAGGATAGGTCATGAATATCTGATCAGCGGGGGTTCAACACCCGACACTGCCACTGATCAGATGTTAGACATTACACTAGGCATCCTCTTCTCTGGAGCAGTGCCGTAGTAAAATTACAAGCACTCGATCCACTCAAGTGAATGGAGCGTGTACTTATTACACTGCATTGCCGAAACTTCATAGACGACAGCATACCCCTTTGAACAGATATTGATAATTTATTCTGACTATAGTTCATCAATATAAATTGCAGGACAACCTCTTTAAAAGGGTTTTCAATATCTTTTTACTGATGACCTATATTTGATCGGTGGGGGTCTGACACTCGGAACCCCCTGCTGATCAGCTGTTTGTGAAGGCAGTAGCACTCGCAATAGAGCCACAGCCTTCTCTCAGCTCATCAAGCCCAGCTTCATCCATTTAATAGCGAACGTGCTTGGCATTGTAGCTCAGTCTCATTCATTTAAATAGGGCTGAGCTGCACCTAGGCCACGTGACCGATGAAGGTGACATCACATAGCCTAAGGAAAGCTTTGAGAAAGTTGCGGTGCTACTGCGAGCTACGGTGCCTTCTAAAACAGCTGATTGGTAGGGGTCCTTGGAGTTGGCACCCCACCGGTCAGAGGATAGGTCATCTGTAGTAATGTCTCAGAAAACCCCTTTAACTTACTTCTGGATTTCTACCAGATTTAAAACTTTACAAAGTCCATCTATTTTGGAAAGACTGGGTGGTCAATAGCCCACTTTTCCTTGGCAGACATGAACCTGTAAGAGGGTTAACAGATTGATACTAGCAACTAATGTGTCTAAAATATGTTTTTTTTAAATAATCCAGTTGAGAATGGTTCATTTGGGTAGAATAAAGAAAACCAGAAATAAACAGGTTTTCATAGGTTAACGCTGTCATCTGTGCTCATTGGTTTGGCTGAGGGACAACTGTTCCACTTTGCTGCCTGATATCTAGCATTGGACTGACACTCCGTTGAACTTGAAAATGATTCCAAGGGGCCACTCTTCCTCTAATCAAAACGTGAGCTCATGTTATTTTAAATTCATTGTAGCCTTGGTCTTTATTATTGCATATAGAGGACATATCAGTCCAGATCAAATTGGTTATTTATGACTCATCCCAAAGTAGCAAGTCATGGGTTCTAAATAGAGTTATCTTCTGCTGGACCGTTGAGTCTCTGTCGCAATAAAGGTCCATTATACCTATTATACCCAGGATGTCTGATATAAACATTGCCTATGCAAAAGTAATATAAAATGTACGCTCAAAGTGCACAATAGTAGTCAACCAGTGATTATCTGCAGCCACTGAATAAACTAGGAGACCACACTAGACTTATAGCTCATCTGCAGAACAGAAATTATAGGCATGTCTGCATAGGGCTCCATTAGGAGAATACAGCTTTATTCTGTTAAAACTGACCATTATTTTATTTTGGCTTTCGAATGCAATAAAGGGAAATCAATCAAGAGAGCATAAACATTCCAGATTACCAATGCAGAAAGAACTGTCATGGGAATAATTGTACACAGATTCGCTTTGTGGTATCCAACGAATGGAATGTATTACTGTCTACTGTGATAGAAGTCAATTAGCCTAGCAAGTGCTCCTATATAAGAAATACCCCATACTGATAAATGATACCCCTACTGCTGCATATGGTAGCCTCTATTATATGTGTTATTACATGTCATTGTAAATACCACATTATCTCCTAAAAGAATACTCTAGATAATCATTAAGTACAGAAAGAGCTTTGTGCAGGGAAAGAGGAATCACGCAATGTCGATATTGAGGTATTCTCTACTGCAGAATATACCAGCTGCCAAAGAGATACATATTGTTGCTAGTGGCAGATTTTCCACCATGTAAACCAAGCAAGTATTTGGTGCCCCAGAGATCATAGTGCCCCCTGTAGGCCAGAATCGGTTGGCTGAAAAAACTGACCATAGGGATGGGCATACCAACTGTGCAGCCGGTTCCAATGAACAGGGGCCCAGACACAAGTGGGGCCCTTCCTAGCTGCAGAGCAGTAGCAGAAATGCCCAGACTCCACTAAGTGTGGGCTCAGCGGTCTGAAGGGGGCAGAGCTTAGTGAGCTGAATGGTGAAGCTTAGCAGTGCAATGGGTGGAGCTTAACAGTGCAATGGGTGGAGCTTAGAAGTGCAATGGGTGGAGCTTAGAAGTGCAATTAGGAGGCCCCAAGACATAAATCCATCCCAATTGTTACCTACAATTATACTTGCCAACAGTTCAGATTCTGACAGGAACATCTTGCAAATTTCAAAGGGAAGCATTTATATTAAATGGGTTCTCCAGGAATTAGGAAAATGAAGATACTTAAATATTGCTTTATTATAAATATATTCCCAAATACCTTTCATTAGCTATAATGACTCATTTTGTCTAGAGAGCAATCATTATGAGAAATAAAATGGCCGCCGTCCTATTAGTACACACAAAACCTGTCCTAATCGCACAGGAGGACAGGTTACTTCACAACATTGAGGTAAAGAGCTGCCTCATCCTCCTTTCTGCTCTGCTTCTCAGGGGTTATGATCCTGAATACAGATGGTAAGATCTTCAGCTGAATCTCTAAAGGAATGGAGTTCATGAGGAGACATGAAGTGCATAGAGGAGGGTTGGGATTTGACTTAAGAGCAGCAGCTCTTGTATGCAGTCTCCATTACCACAGTATGTCCTGTCCCTCCTCTCTGCACTTCATGTCTCCACATGAACTCCATTCCTACAGAGATTCAGCTGACAATCTTATCATCTGTATTAAGGATCATAATCCCTGACCAAATATTAACATCATACACCAATCGTCCATAATACTAGAACCATTGACATTATCATTAAAGTGTCGCCTGTTAAGGGGTGGGACATATCAGGCAGTAAATGAACAACCAGTTCTTGAAACCGATGCTTAGGAAGCTGAAAAAGGTGGCAAGTAAATTTGTGAAGGGCTAAACTGTGATGGCTAAACAACCTATGAAAGTGGCCCAAGGAAGGACAACCAGTGAACGAGCAACAAGGTCATGGGTGCCCAAAACTGATGCATATGAGGAATGAAGGCTAGCCTGTTGGTCCAATAACACAGAAGAGCTACCGCACTGTAACACTAATTGCTGAAATGTTGACTATGATTGAAGGGTGTCCAAACAGCTGTGTAGAGGGCTGTAGACCAGTCTACTTTCCACCACTAAAAGCACCCACAATAGGTGCCTGAGAGCAGAATTTGTGATGCAATGAAGGAAGACTGTTTGGGTCTGAAGCATGAAGGAAGGTGACCTGGTGTAGAGATGGCACAAGCATGCTCTATGGGAAGAAGGCATGCAGTAGGGAACAGTGTGATGTTCTGGACAACCTACTTCGAGAAACCTTGAGTTCTGTATTCATGTGTATGTTACTGTGACATGTATCACTGACCTAAACATTGTGCAGTCCAAGTACACACATTTGTGGCATTGGCTCCTTATAGATGTCTTGTCAAACTGCTAAAATTGCCTAGGGATGGTTTGAAGAACATAGGAAGGGGCGCAAGGTGTTGATTTGGCCCCCAATTCCCCAAATCTGCATCCTATCAAGAACATTCTGGAAAAACTAATCCGATCTATGGAGAAAGCAACTCACAACTTATTTGTCTTAAAGGATCTGCTAACAATGTCCTTGTGCCAGATATCATATGACAGGACACCTTCAGAGTTGTTATGGAATCTATGCCTTGAAGCTGCTTTTGTAGCACAAGGGATACTAACAAATAGAGGATATATCTTCGGATATATAATTTGGACTCAGAATAGGTGGCTGTATCTGCTGGCACACCACCCTTCTCATTTTTACACAGTGCTGCTTAAATTACACAGTCTATATAGACAGAGGTAGATAGATAGATAGATAGATAACATAGATGTTTGGTAGCTAGATGGTTAGATTAATAGATCAAGACTGGATAGACAGAGATATACTGTAGATAGATAGATCGAAAATTCTAAGATGTAGAGCACTAGGGCACCTCATGCCTTTATTACTATGCATTACTGTCCTCTGAAGTTCTTGTCCTTGTCTTGATATCAGTATTGCTTGTGGACATGACTATAGATGAGTTCACAGTCCCCGCCACGCCATGCATAACTATTTTTAATATAGATTTTGTGTAATGGATATTTGTAATATTCATGGTGGCCACAGCCAACAAAGACCTTTGTGCATTCCTACAGACTCCTTTCAATTATTCTGGCCTATGACAGAGCTTGTTACCGACAACTCCCGAGGCCAAGATGATGCAGAGGGTTTGGCAGAACTGCAAAATATGAAAGGAGTTCCTTGTGAATTCAAGAGGGGATGTCAGGGGATAAAGTGAGCTCATGACTGCAATGATAAATGAATGATCCCCCCGCCCCTCCTCCCCCCCATATAAAAACTGGTGGTCAATAAAGGACAACAGACACTATGGTCCTTGTGGTTTTTAAAATAAATACATTTGCAGTTCCATTGCTTCGAGATGGTTGTCATAGAGCAACTTGCAGCACATCACATCGATGATGGAGAAATAACGCGCCTTTTACCCTACATTTTAAAACCAGTAGCTAAGAAAGAGCTAACTGGCCCCGAGCCAGCGAGCAGGGTTAAAGGTGGCTCAGCGTAAAAGGGACAAGTTGATACCTGTCAGCCTTTATTTCTTCTTTATTTTCTGCTTCCCCCGGGTTTTGTAGATTCTTTTGTTCTGCATAAAAAGGACATGAAATTAGAATGGATGAACACATTCCGACAACCTTGGTTTAGCGAGCGGTACAAGATTATACAATGCAGAAAAAAAAAAAAGTTGATCTACCGAAGAAGGGTTTAATGCTAAGCTTCTGAAGATTTGTAATTTGCTATTATGTATGTGAATGCATTATTGGCCTGTTTGCACAGGTGAATCCATCCGGGCACCGGACATGATATTGATTTACATGTTAAGGCATGTTCATGAAAGTTCTCGGAGGACTCGCTGAGGCGTCGTCGCTGTGAACATTTCATTTTGGAAGCAGTTGGACTCCTGGTCCTGGGCGAACGTATAACAAAAACCATAAAAGATCAAGAAAGTGTGACAAGTAATGAGAACCAAGGTTATTTTTTGCTTTTAAGGGTAATCTGCATTTTAGTTTTTCATGACTGCAAATAAGAGCATCGTGCGCATGGAGTTATCAGACCAAAAGCACCAATGGCATGCTACCCTGTTAGCGTGGTCTCATGATACTGGTGGAGACGGGATTCTGTCTTGTTGTATCAATGGCTTCTTCTCTACATGGGTGCAGCCATGGAAGAAACACACAAACATGAATAATAGATATGAATAGAGATGAGAAAAGTTATTGAAAATTCGATTCACTCGTGGAATTTCAAGCGGTATCTTCAATCTTTTTCAATTTTTTTTTTTTTTACTGCCAATTCAGGGAAAATTTATTTATTACCCCGAAGCGCCAGGATATTTGGCTTTGCGGCAAATCCAATTTTTCCTGAAATTCACTAGACATGAACAAAGGGGGATGGGATGGTATAGGGCTGTGATGGCTAACCTCCGGCACTCCACCTGTGGTAACACTACAACTCCCAAGATGTACGTTTGCTTGTCTGTTCTCAGAACTCTATAGAAATGAATGGAGCATGCTGGGAGTCGTAGTTTCACCACAGCTGGACTGCCGGAGGTTAGCCATCACTGATATAGGAAGATCAGGAAGTGTCTGTGTATATTTATATTCAGTATACGGTATATACTATATAAAAAAAAGGAGTATGAGATGCAAGATAGGATAACCTGTGATAGCAGTAATGTGGTATATTTGCAATATGTAGGCTGCACGGGTCGGAAATGAAAAACTAAAATAAATGAGCATCTAAATAAAATCAAAAAGGGAGCGATGAGCCACAGTATATCACACAATTAGGTGCATCCTCCAGCAGTCTGTACGCCTAAACAGAAATCTACGTCAGCTTGCAACTGCCATAAAACTGGTGTAAAAAAAGACAAATTTGTCTCTGGTGTTGACCATGCCCCTTGATCTTCCTTGCCATACCCTCTTTTGGAAAACACACAGCTTGCAACTTTTTGTATCCACTGCAAGGCAGATGATATAGATTCCCCTGTGTCACCAAATGGGTTGAACATTAAGGGTGGGTTCACACTAGCGTTAGGGATTCCGTTATGTTTATAACGGAAAATAACGGAATGCCCAGACAGAATGGAAAACGGAAGCCTTTAAAAGGCATTCCGTTTGCTTTTCGTCCTAATAGAAGTCTATTGGAAAGCATAACGGATCCGTCTGGGACCCGTTATGCAAGACGGAAAACAAAGTCCTGTCCGTCTTGCTTAACGGGACCCAGACGGATCCGTTTTGATTCCCATAGACTTCTATTAAGACGGAGACCAAACGGAATGCCTTTTAAAGGTTTTCCCGTTTTGCATTCCATCATAAAGTACATACAAGTCTATGGGCAGAAGAACGGATCCGTCCTTCCGTCTTATGGATTCCGTTATTTTCCGTTTTGCATTCCATCATAATACAAGTCTATGGGCAGAAGAACGGATCCGTCCTTCCGTCTTATGGATTCCGTTATTTTCCGTTATAACCATGCTATAACGGAAAGCCATAACTGAATCTCTAACGCTAGTGTGAACCCACCCTAACCTGGATTTGAACTGTTTCATTACAAAGGGTTAAAAATGCCTGAAAGGATTAATCTGACATTGCTCCTAGAGGCTCATTTGCATATAATAAAACTTCATTTTTCTCAGCAATGCGGGCACATATGGACATGGGACCAACACAGATGTCTTCAGCTGCCAAGCGCACATGTAACAGGTTAGCCAGTGTCATAGGTACAAATCTGATGCCCTTTAAGGCCATATTTCATATGGAGCAGTAATAGGGTTGCTATAGCATTTCAGGAGGTCACTACTGTTTCTCCATATGCCTCGGATTTCATACAAAATCAAACTTTAGTTGTTTTTTTTTGCTTTTTTTCTGTACAATTTGGACAAATTTCACAGAAAAAAAATATAGCATCTTGGATGAAGGCAACCTCTGAGTATGGTTTTCTATGCAAATCCATCAACACCTCATAAGAAAAACCTTCAAAAAACGCACAAATTAAATACTATGGTAGTCATTTATTAAGACCGGCGGTTTTGACGCCAGTCTTAATAACCGCTATAGCTAGTCGGCCTCTACATAACTTTGGCGCATCCAGCGCCAGTCTAAATGTAAGACAGCTTCCTACCTGTCTTATATTTAGGCCATTTTCTATGCCTTAGGCTAAGTCTACACGACGACATTTGTCGTGCGACAATTTGTCGCACCAATGTCACGCGACAATTTGTATCATGGTAATCTATGATGTCGCACTGCGACATGCTGCGACTGCGACGCGACAGTATCAAAAAACCCATTCAAGATGGATTTTTCTGCGATGACACATGTTGCAGTGTAGTTTTGCCCTATGTGTCGCGCAATTTATTGTCGCGTGACACATGTCGTCGTGTAGACCTAGCCTAAAACTGGCATAGAAAATCCTGAATCCTTCGCCTCCCACACCAAGCCCACTTTTTTAGACCTAACGCCAACGGTGAAAAGTCGCAGATTGTGGCGCAAATAACCTTTGGACCACAATCTGTGCCAGAAATATGACTAATATAGGCATACTTCTGGATAGTAAATGACCCCCTATATGTTTCATGTAGTTTAGAATACATTTCACCCAGCCAGCCATTTGAGGGCACCCAATAAATCTATGTAATAGACCTTAGAAATATTCCAGAACCGACAAGCAGCAGATATAAATGTCCAATAACTCTATAAGTTATCTTTATTATTGTATGTACTAAGCAACAATGAAGACATTTTTTTCCCCAGCAATGAAAGCATTATCAGCGGTCCCAGCAGTATTTATGCAAATGATCACTAACGAGCTATTGCACATTCATTTGTCCTCTACTTACCGTGCGGATCATTAAATGATACTTAAATGAGCTTTTATCATCTTCTTCTATATTCTGATAGTATGCACCAAGCGCCGATCCTTGCTAGCAATCATTGGCCACCAGTGAAAAGACACGCTGCTTTGTTAAATGAGAAAATGTTAGAATATAGAATATAAATGATGTAATGGCATCATATCTTCCTTAGTCAGCATGAAGTAAACTCGAATCAATACCTGGTTAGAAGGTGGGGATCAGATGTTTGCCGTACTGGTACATCCTAAGTTAATGTAAGGCGTAGGAGACACCTAATGTTTTAACCAGACTAAAATTTGACGTCCGTTAGCCTTTTATAGGGTGTTAGAAATGCATGACATGGGTAAGAAAAAATGTATTTTACGTAAAACCCTTGGTTCAATATCTACCTGGAGGGAATATACATAGAGGCAAGGGATGCAAACCAATCTTAGTTTTTTCCTGGGCAACTCGAATGTGTTTTTAATCCTTGTACTTATGGCTTATGTATTTTTAGAGAGACACACATTGACTTATAGAGCCAATAGGTGACTCTAGAGCAGGGGCGTAACTACCATAGCAGCAAACCATGCGACTGCTATGGGGCCCAGTTGGGATCATTCCCTCTTCTACTGGTGGTAAAAACTTGGTCAGGACTCTACCTTCTAAAGGAACATCTTTTAGCAAATGAGGCATTGGAAAAATGGCCCAAGGGTCATTGAAAAGGGCTTAGGCAGAAACCCTTCTGTCCTGTGTGGGGGGCTTGGTTTGATCCTTGCTATGGGGCCCTTACTTCTCTATGTACGCCACTGCTAGAGATAAAGCTTTGGTCCTCCTGGTTAAGAACTTATTTACATTTCCCGACCCCCTATACCAACTTGATGGTCTCCACAAGCAGAAACTTATTTTTTTCACCCCAGATCCAAATTCATCTGGTCTTACCCAACCAACCAATTCATTTGGAAATAGCTGAGTGTCCACTGTCCTTTTCTTATGCGAAAGATTTAGGTTTTGGCTTTTATCTCCAATCATGTTCCGAGGTGTGTTTAAATGGCCAGACATTGAGTTACAGGGTAGGCATCTAATAAGTAGACCCGGACAGTGAACTTTTGTCCTCCTGGATTAGGGTGCATTCAAGTGTTTTGCAGTCTGCAAATTGCGGATCCGCAAAACACGGATGCCGGCCATGTGCGTTCCACATTTTGCAGACCGCACATGGCCGATCCTATGATAGATATGCCTATTCCTGTCCATGATTGTGGACAAGAATAGGACATGCTCTATCTTTTTTGCGGGGCAAGAGAACGAAACTACGGATATGGACAGCACACGGTGTGAATAGACCCTTAGAACTTATTTACATTTCCCTTTTCCCAGGACTATTGCCTGGCCTATCAAACTTCCTATGCCAACTTTGTCGAACTTGTATATCATAGATTAAATAACAGCATACAATGTAAATCAGCTGCTTCTAAGGCTACCAGGATATTGTCATATATTAAAGTGTCATGGACTCGCGGAACAGGGATATAATATCACCACTTTACAAAGCTATAGCATGGACTCATCAGGAATATGCAGTTCAGTTCTGGGCACCTGCCCATAGAAAGAAAGCCCTAGATCTGGAAAAAGTACAGAGGACTGATAAGGACATGGAGGGTCTTAGTTATGAGGAAAGATTAAAATAATTACATTTATTTAGTCTTGAGAAGAGAGGGGACATGATTTTATATCAGGACACGGAGGCTCCTATTGCTATCTCTCTCTTTACTGAATCTACCATAGCAGCAAAGAAAAAACATTGAGGAAACAGAAAAAAACATGGCAACAGCCCCTCCCCTCAGTCCCAGTATATATGGCCTCTTCCCACTGGGATCCTCCTCTTTCTTTGCTGCTACCAGATAAGTACATTTGTCTATATTGTTCTGTGTCATATCAGACCCCATTTTGCAGCTCGCCCCGTCAGGGTCCTCAGCCTTCCCTGATCCTGAGGACGCCGTCTGGGGAAGCTCATGTGGGCGTATCCTTTTTTCAGTTATATATTATATAATTATCCTATTTGCTGTAGTTTTTTTTGCCATTCCGGCATACTGAGGGTTCTTTCCCCTCAGTAACCGCTTCCTTGCGGCTTGGTCTTTTTCCTCCTGCCCCCGAGTGTTGCTTCGGGCGCCGGGGTTTTTTTGTGTTGTGCCTCATTTTCTTCTGTTTTCTTACCTGCCGGAGCATGCGCTTCCTCCTGTTCTTCTTCCCTCCTCGCGGTTCGTCTGGTCGCAGGCGCCATCTTCCTAGTCCGGCCCGGGTTTCTTCTTTCTTCTTTCTCCTTCTAACCGAGATCTCGCAAGATCACGCGGGATCTCGGGGGGGAGTGGTTTTCCTCGCTTCTCTTGCAGTTTCTCCAGGTGGCCACGCCTCCTGTCTTCCTGCGTCCCATTCCTTCTCGCGGGAGTTCAGCCGCAGTCTCCTCCGGCCCTGCGGACCAACGGTTGCGTCTGTTATACCCCAATATTCAGTGAGGGGGTCCTTGCGGTTCCTCCCCCTTTTTTTTCTTTTCCCTCTATACCACCGGGTTTGTCTGCGGGGTGACCCCCACCAGTGTAGCTAGCATGTCTAACCAGCCCTCAGGTTTTACACCTCCCCCTGCACTACCCTTATAGGACCCTTTGCAGAGTTATAGAGCCCTCTGCTTCAGAGGCTCAAGCCTTGGCTCTGCAGCAATCGATTTCAAATGCCATTATGACGGCTATGGGCTCTATGTCCTCCGTCCTCACACACTCCATCTCCCAGGTTCTGGTGGCCCAGCCTCATACAGCTCACCAAGGGTTAAATTTACCACTGTTACCACCTCCTTCTGCCTCCAGAAATCAAATTACTGATGGTTTTGCTCCATCAATTGAGAAGGCGCCTGGATTGTGTAAGAGAGCCTGTCCAGGCAGAACATGCACGGCTATGGAAATCAGCGCGGTCACAGCCCGAGCCCGAGTCCGACTCCGATAGGGAGTCCGAGGAGGAGGCACAGTTGCAATCTCTGCATGGTTCAGAGGAGGATTTAGCAGATATTGTGGTGGATCCGGCTACACAGGGTGATCCCTCTCCGAGTCTGCAGCCTACTGGCGCTTACCCGGACTTAGCTTCAGGGTCTGCCGGGTCCCTTACGGATTCGGCAGGAGAGCCGCTGTTTGATCATGACTCTTTACACCACCCCCGTGATTCGTAAGCCTCTCAATAAGGACGCCCGCAGCAAGCTACGGGCTGAATGCCCACGGCCGTTAATCCCACACAACATTTGTGAAACACTAGTGGTGGACCCAAAAATGGTGCAGTTTTTGGCAAAGACGGGATTCAACCCTCGCAAGGGTTTAGATTTTGCGCTGAGGGCGTGCCAAGACAAGCTTTTGGATATAGAAGGCCCTTTGGCGAAGATTTTTGACATGGCAGAATCCGCTAAAGCGGTCGGAAAACAGGTGGACCCTGAGGAGCTCAGGGGGTGGATTCAGAGGCCACCTGTATAGCAGGAAATATCAATACGTCTGGCCAACTTGGCGTTATCTGAGGCGGGCAAGGATGCCCAAGGGCTCCTATTTGGAGCCTCCTTTATTAAGGAGCTAGGCAAGTAGGTGGGTGCCTTTACAGCCCTCTGCCAGGGCCGCCAGTTCCCAGGGCCGTCTGTCCGGCCGGTCCTCTGTCCATACCCAAGGTTCGGGTAGAGGCTCCTTTGCATACCGGGCATCTCTACAAGACCCACGACACCAACCCGCATTCTTCCCGTCTCGGGGCAGACTAGGTCGTTCCAGGGGGTTCCGAGGACATCCAGGTTCCAGACGTCTATACGGTGAGTCCCCGTCCTCCTATACTTTCTTCTGTTGTTTACGTCTTTTTTCACATGCGTGGTCAAGGATCACCTCCGACCCATGGGTCTCGTCCACGGTCAGAAGGTTTGAGATAGATCTCGTGGCCATCCCGGTAGATCTGCCTCCTCCACACCCCATGGTGTTGTCCGGTCCAGCACGATCTCTCATCCACATGGAACTGACAGAATTATACCAGAAAGGTATAAACATTTTAACATTTTCTTAGTTCAAAAGAAGGGAGGCCAAATGCGCCCCGTTATCAATCTCAAAACCCTGAACACGTTTGTTCAGTATCGTCACTTCAAAATGTAGGGCATCCATCTCCTAAGGGACATGCTTCTCCCGGGGGATTGGATGGCCAAACTGGACCTCAAGGATGCCTACCTGACGGTCCCTGTGGCACCCAGTTCCAGAGATTTACTACGTTTTCGCTGGAACAATCAAATTTGGCGTTTCACGTGCCTCCCTTTTGGTCTCTCCTTTGCCCCATGGTGTTTCACCAAGCTGATGCGCCCAGTAGTGGCTTGGCTTCGCAGCCGGGGAGTGCGTTTAATTATTTACCTGGACAATATCCTGTTCATGGCCCACAGTCCCTCCGTCCTCCAGGAACACTTAGAAATGTCCACGACGCTCATCTCCAGCCTTGGTTTCATCATCAACCAGGAGAAATCCTGCCTGATCCCTTCCACGTCCATGGAGTTCTTGGGTTTCACCATAGACTCCGTCGCTCAGACGCTCAGTATTCCCCAATCAAAAGTCCAAGCTATTCGCAAGGAGCTACAACACTCCCTAGCGCTGCCTCAAGTGTCCCTGGGACATCTGGTGCAAAAAATCGGTCTCCTGGCATCGTCCATTCAGGTGATTTTTCCGGCCCCTCTGCACTATCGAGCGCTGCAACTCCTCGATTTCGCATCTGCGGGCGGGGGGCATCTTATGCCAACACTCTCGCCTTGGACGTGGAGACCAGACACGAGTTGATGTGGTGGATCCACAATCTCTTGGTCTGGAATGGCAGGGCGATCTTCGGGTCCCAGCCAAACCTAGTTATAGAATCGGATGCCAGTCTTCACGGCTGGGAGGCTCATTGCAACGGTGTCTCCACCGGAGTCCCTTGGTCCCTGGATGAATCACGACTCCACATCAATGCCTTGGAGCTTCTGGTGGGATCTTTGGCGATACGGAGCTTCGTCAACGGCACAGTCAGAGCCTGTATCAGGCTCCGTATGGACAATGTATCGGCGGTCCGATACGTCAATTGCATGGGCGGCACGCGTTCTTCCGTGCTGACACACTTAGCGAAAGATTTCTGGGATCACTGTTTCACCAGGGACATCACGGTGGTCGCAGAATACCTCCCGGGCCTCCACAATATTCGGGCAGACTGGAGCTTGCGTTTCATGTACGACTCCAGCGATTGGAGATTAGATGTGACAATTTTCTCTGCCATCTCGTCCCGATGGGGCCCCTTCTCCATCGACCTCTTCGCGTCACGGTTGAACGCACAATTACCCAGATTTTTCAGCTGGCGACCGGACCCGGAGGCGGAAGCGGTGGACGCTTTCCTCCAGCAGTGGTCAGGGGCCCTTATGTATGCGTTCCCGCCATTCACGCTGATTACAAGGGTTCTACTCCAGATTCGGCGTCAATCAGCCGAGTTGGTTCTGATTCTACCCCTTTGGAGGTCCCAATCCTGGTTCCCCCACCTGTTAGAGCTGCTCGTCAACAACCCGGTCCTCCTGCCCACTCACCCTTATCTTCTCAGAGGGCCAGCGGGTCAGCTTCACCCGTTACTTCAGGAAGGAGCCTCGGAGCAGTCTACAGACCACCATGTCTAGAAGAAATAGCGGATCTGTAAAGATTAATAGTTCGAACAGGGACGTCAGAAAAAGCAATACTGCAGTTACAGGTGCCTCAACGGGATCCAGATCCCGAGCGAAGCACCAACGAGCCCAGGTGTCCCAGGCTGCTCGACAGGCTCGTTTAGTTCCGGGAGCCCATGCACTCTCCAGTAAGAGTCTAGTCGTCTCCGAAACGCCCGCGATGTCCCAGGGACCCACGACACCCTCAGCTGTTTTGTGGCTTCTGTTTTGAACCATGACAATGTTTATGCTCGTGATGATGATCCCTGTCGGCTTCTCAATGCTTCTTTATCGAACATTTTTTCCATAGGTTGAAGATGTGAAGACTTGGAGAACATGTTTCAGCACTTATTTGATTCCGAAGACCGTTTTCCCTCGTAGACGATATTCTTGTTCCAGTTAAAGAGTCACTGGCGAGAGTTCTTCAGTCGTCCCGATTTTTTTTCGCCAGGAAGATGTTCATTCACCAAGTTGGACTCAGATGCAGATGATGGCAGTATACAAAGAAAGAGGAGGATCCCAGTGGGAAGAGGCCATATATACTGGGACTGAGGGGAGGGGCTGTTGCCATGGTTTTTTCTGTTTCCTCAATGTTTTTTCTTTGCTGCTATGGTAGATTCAGTAAAGAGAGAGATAGCAATACTCGTTTCCGTGTCCTTCATAAAATCATGACTTTACGTCATAAACTAGGAAAATCATGTAATTAACATATACAAATATATAAATGGGACGTACAAAAAAAAGTATGATGAAAAGCTGTTCCATGCAAAATCCCCTTAAAGGACAAGGCGGCACTGCCCCCTTTCAGTTCCCCTTTTGCTACCACACCCATGGTTTATTGGTCCCCCACCAGTCTATGTTTACTATACCTCAGCTATAAATTGTCACACTCAACCCAATGAAAGCTGATGACTGGCCATATTGCTGATGCTAGTATAAATGGCACATCACAGCTGTAGCCAATAATTGACTGTTAAGTTCACAGGTCAAAAATAGTGTTTAGTGCCATACCTGTGGTCTAGCGAACAAAGACAGACAATGGACCATAGGAGCACGATATGTGCCAGAGAGGCAGGGAGTTTGTAAAATAAGAATGTGAGAGTTTGTTATTTTAACCATATAGAATTTTTTGGAAGAGTTGAAATCCCAAATTAACAAGACAAGACAAACAACCAATAATTTTAATATAAAAATGAATGATAGAGACAATGAAGTAGTATATGTCTGTAGATCAACATACTCATATTTATTTTATGCACTTATATAGCGCTACTATATTCCGCAGCACTTTACAGGCATTAGCATCACACTGTCCCAAATGGGGCTCACAATCTAAGGTCCTTATCAGTATGTCTTTGGAGTGTGGGAGGAAACCCACGCAAACACGGGGAGACCATACAAACTCCATGCAGATGTTGTCCTTAGTCGGATTCGAACCTAGGACCCCAGCACCAGTGCTAACCACTAGTGTTGAGCGAACAGTTCGAGCATAGTTCGGGTCCGTACGGAATTTTGGGGTGTTCGTGACACGGACCCGAACCCGAACTTTTTCGTAAAAGTTCGGGTTCGGGTTCGTCGTTCGGCATGTATTTTGGCGCATTTTGAAAGGCTGCAAAGCAGCCAATCAACATGCATCATACTACTTGCCCTAAGATGCCATCGCAGCCATGCCTACTATTGGCAAGGCTGTGATTGGCCAAGTGCAGCATGTGACTCAGCCTCTTTATAAGCTTGTGCGCACGTCGGGACGTGCTCACTCCCGATGTGAATAGAACAGGGATAGACGCAGCTGATGCTAGGGCGAGAATAGGCAGGGATAATTGAATAACTGGAAGCAAATTTCTCTCCTCCACCTGTGATTCATCTGAACAACTGCAGCTGAGCTGCTTTTTTGATAGGGATTGGCTATTTTTAGAGTGGCCAGAGTGATTTTTCCATCCACATGTACCTGGGCTGACCGCCGGCCGCCATTTTGCGACTTGTAGTGCTGCAGCAGAAGCTGCCACAGTGTGCATTCCAAAGCTCCAAACAAGTCAGACATCTACACCTGGGATTCAGACCAATAGCGATTTAGCAGCACAGTCCAAGGCTATTTTTTTTAAAGGTTGTGCAGACCATTTTGTGGCACATGTTACTGGGCTGATAGGCGGCGGCCATCTTGGGACTAGTGCTGCAGCACAATCTCTCCCAACGTCCATTAATCACTTGTAATAGTGGTCTGTGCCATAGAAATCCTACATCAGGGACTTGGGTGTGCTTGTGTCACCCCTACTAATACCAGTCCACCTGTAATCCATACAGTGAAAAGCCATAAAGTATTCCAGTGAGGGAATTTTTATTTTATTTAAAAAAGGCCAAGTTAGTTTATCTGGCGTTCAATATACTAGATACAGTTAGGCCTGCGTTTCATACATCTGGAATTAGCAAACTAATGTGCTGGGGTTGGGAAAACATATATGTACCCATACTAGAATCTGTCAAAGAAAGCGGTACTCACATATAACAGTCATTCCATCTGTAATCCATACAGTCAAAAGACTGAAAGTATTCCAGTGAGGGAATTTTTTTTATTTAAAAAAGGCCAAGTTAGTTTATCTGGCGTTCAATATACTAGATACAGTTAGGCCTGCGTTTCATACATCTGGAATTAGCAAACTAATGTGCTGGGGTTGGGAAAACATATATGTACCCATACTAGAATCTGTCAAAGAAAGCGGTACTCACATATAACAGTCATTCCATCTGTAATCCATACAGTGAAAAGCCATAAAGTATTCCAGTGAGGGAATTTTTTTTTTATTTAAAAAAGGCCAAGTTAGTTTATCTGGCGTTCAATATACTAGATACAGTTAGGCCTGCGTTTCATACATCTGGAATTAGCAAACTAATGTGCTGGGGTTGGGAAAACATATATGTATGTCACGGCTGAGGATGGGGGAAATCCTCAGCCGTGTGGAGCCCGGTGATGTTTCGGCTGCTTGGCCATGAAGACAGGATTAGGGAGCAGGTCACCTCCTAAGGCATCCCTAACCTGACCCTAGCTCCTAGCTGCATGGGCCAACCTTGATGGTAGGAGGGCCCATGCTCCGGAACCTAAAAGTCCCTGCTAGCCCTCAAGATGACCCTCACCTAGGAGCTAAGTAAGACAAGCCCACTCCTCCTAGACACGGAGGAGCAGGAGTCTCAACGGCCAAGCTGCAGGAAAAGGGGAGACATAAACAGCTCTATGGATATGGCAGGTGAACAAAGAGTTCCACCTACCTGCCACAGCCTTGCTGACTGGATCCCTGTGTTAGCAGGGTGCAGATCACAAGCGCATCCCTACACAGGGACCCAGATCCATAGCTGCACAAAATCACATATAAAACATCACACGGACATCACACATAACTGGAAATAACTAAAGCACAATATGGTTATGACATAAAGGTTTATGACCACAGGGGTGGCTCTTACTGGCAGGTAATAAATACATGAGGCTGCTCTCAGCTAAGCATGGCTGAAGCAACCTGAAGGCCTGCAAAAGCAGTGAGGCTTTATAGGCCAAGAAGCCACACCCCACAGTCGGACACACCCAGTGATCACACACACTAGGAAGGGGATTAACCCTTCCAACACCAGGGAAGGGAAAACACCACTTAAAGGGAACGTGCACACAATAACATAAAACACAGTGCACACATCCACACATCACACACAAAACCGCATGCGCAGCGTAGCGAGCTGCATGGCACAGCTCAGCCTGCTACGCTGCCACATACATACTGTTGCCAGCGGCAACCACAGGTGAGGCCAATACCACAGCCCTCACCTGTGATTGAACACCAATGAAAACCGCATGCGGTTCAGGAGTCACGGTCATAGCCATGGCCGTGACACTCCCACCCCTCAAAGCCCCCCCACCAAAAAAAGACACGTGAGGGACTCAGACAAGGGGATAGGAGAAGGGGACGTCCACTCTCAGTGCCGGTTCTAAAAAGGGGTCGCTGTCAGCTGCATCCTCTCCCGGCTCACACTAGCCAGTCCGACGAGGACTGCAGCCCGCACCAGCAACAAAGAGAAAAGAACCACTGAGAGATGGACGAGGGGACTCTCCACTCACGTCCCCACTCCAGTCGCTGCCAGCAGACACCCCTAACCAGCACGCAGCTGGACTACTTACGGAGTGCTGCCAGCAAACGACCAGAGATGGGAACATGGAGAGGGACGAGGGATCCCCAACACGGACACGGAAGGTGAGGTGGCGGGGAATACGCCACCAACCGTGCCGTTAACGGAGAACCCCCAGGAACGCTCTCCCTCCGGAGAACGCGCATGCAGGCCACAAGGATATGGCACTGCATGCTGCACCCTCTTTCGAAGGTGTGCAACTCACACACCAAACAAACACCCTAGTGCTATAAAATCAGGGGGACGCCAAACGAGGCAACGGTGAAGGGAAGGCGGGGAAACGCCACTCACCGCGCCGTCAGAGGCGAAACCCCCAGAACGCTCTCCCTCCGAAGAGCGCGCATGTAACCCTTCCGCAGAGGGCGGTACATGCTTCACCCTCTTTCGAGGGATGCATACTCCCACCCCTCAAAGCCCCTCCCAACAACAAAAGGGGAAAGTTGGTGAGGCATAACAAACAATGGGAGGGGGGGGAGGGGAAAGACAAACAAAAAGGGGACACCAACACGGACAACGGTGAGCTGGGAATGCCACTCACCGCGCCGTAAATGGTGAAAGCCCCATAACGCTCTCCCTCCGGAGAACGCGCATGCACCCCATCCGTAGACAGCAGTGCATGCTTTACCCTCTTTCGAGGGAGCGCCACGTAAGAAGCGACTGTGGTCATACTGTCACGGCTGAGGATGGGGGAAATCCTCAGCCGTGTGGAGCCCGGTGATGTTTCGGCTGCTTGGCCATGAAGACAGGATTAGGGAGCAGGTCACCTCCTAAGGCATCCCTAACCTGACCCTAGCTCCTAGCTGCATGGGCCAACCTTGATGGTAGGAGGGCCCATGCTCCGGAACCTAAAAGTCCCTGCTAGCCCTCAAGATGACCCTCACCTAGGAGCTAAGTAAGACAAGCCCACTCCTCCTAGACACGGAGGAGCAGGAGTCTCAACGGCCAAGCTGCAGGAAAAGGGGAGACATAAACAGCTCTATGGATATGGCAGGTGAACAAAGAGTTCCACCTACCTGCCACAGCCTTGCTGACTGGATCCCTGTGTTAGCAGGGTGCAGATCACAAGCGCATCCCTACACAGGGACCCAGATCCATAGCTGCACAAAATCACATATAAAACATCACACATAACTGGAAATAACTAAAGCACAATATGGTTATGACATAAAGGTTTATGACCACAGGGGTGGCTCTTACTGGCAGGTAATAAATACATGAGGCTGCTCTCAGCTAAGCATGGCTGAAGCAACCTGAAGGCCTGCAAAAGCAGTGAGGCTTTATAGGCCAAGAAGCCACACCCCACAGTCGGACACACCCAGTGATCACACACACTAGGAAGGGGATTAACCCTTCCAACACCAGGGAAGGGAAAACACCACTTAAAGGGAACGTGCACACAATAACATAAAACACAGTGCACACATCCACACATCACACACAAAACCGCATGCGCAGCGTAGCGAGCTGCATGGCACAGCTCAGCCTGCTACGCTGCCACATACATACTGTTGCCAGCGGCAACCACAGGTGAGGCCAATACCACAGCCCTCACCTGTGATTGAACACCAATGAAAACCGCTGACAACCGCATGCGGTTCAGGAGTCACGGTCATAGCCATGGCCGTGACAATGTACCCATACTAGAATCTGTCAAAGAAAGCGGTACTCACATATAACAGTCATTCCATCTGTAATCCATACAGTCAAAAGACTGAAAGTATTCCAGTGAGGGAATTTTTTTATTTAAAAAAGGCCAAGTTAGTTTATCTGGCGTTCAATATACTAGATACAGTTAGGCCTGCGTTTCATACATCTGGAATTAGCAAACTAATGTGCTGGGGTTGGGAAAACATATATGTACCCATACTAGAATCTGTCAAAGAAAGCGGTACTCACATATAACAGTCATTCCATCTGTAATCCATACAGTCAAAAGACTGAAAGTATTCCAGTGAGGGAATTTTTTTTATTTAAAAAAGGCCAAGTTAGTTTATCTGGCGTTCAATATACTAGATACAGTTAGGCCTGCGTTTCATACATCTGGAATTAGCAAACTAATGTGCTGGGGTTGGGAAAACATATATGTACCCATACTAGAATCTGTCAAAGAAAGCGGTACTCACATATAACAGTCATTCCATCTGTAATCCATACAGTCAAAAGCCATAAAGTATTCCAGTGAGGGAATTTTTTTTTTATTTAAAAAAGGCCAAGTTAGTTTATCTGGCGTTCAATATACTAGATACAGTTAGGCCTGCGTTTCATACATCTGGAATTAGCAAACTAATGTGCTGGGGTTGGGAAAACATATATGTACCCATACTAGAATCTGTCAAAGAAAGCGGTACTCACATATAACAGTCATTCCATCTGTAATCCATACAGTCAAAAGACTGAAAGTATTCCAGTGAGGGAATTTTTTTTATTTAAAAAAGGCCAAGTTAGTTTATCTGGCGTTCAATATACTAGATACAGTTAGGCCTGCGTTTCATACATCTGGAATTAGCAAACTAATGTGCTGGGGTTGGGAAAACATATATGTACCCATACTAGAATCTGTCAAAGAAAGCGGTACTCACATATAACAGTCATTCCATCTGTAATCCATACAGTCAAAAGACTGAAAGTATTCCAGTGAGGGAATTTTTTTTATTTAAAAAAGGCCAAGTTAGTTTATCTGGCGTTCAATATACTAGATACAGTTAGGCCTGCGTTTCATACATCTGGAATTAGCAAACTAATGTGCTGGGGTTGGGAAAACATATATGTACCCATACTAGAATCTGTCAAAGAAAGCGGTACTCACATATAACAGTCATTCTATCTGTAATCCATACAGTCAAAAGACTGAAAGTATTCCAGTGAGGGAATTTTTTTTATTTAAAAAAGGCCAAGTTAGTTTATCTGGCGTTCAATATACTAGATACAGTTAGGCCTGCGTTTCATACATCTGGAATTAGCAAACTAATGTGCTGGGGTTGGGAAAACATATATGTACCCATACTAGAATCTGTCAAAGAAAGCTGTACTCACATATAACAGGCATTCCATCTGTAATCCATACAGTCAAAAGACTGAAAGTATTCCAGTGAGGGAATTTTTTTTATTTAAAAAAGGCCAAGTTAGTTTATCTGGCGTTCAATATACTAGATACAGTTAGGCCTGCGTTTCATACATCTGGAATTAGCAAACTAATGTGCTGGGGTTGGGAAAACATATATGTACCCATACTAGAATCTGTCAAAGAAAGCGGTACTCACATATAACAGTCATTCCATCTGTAATCCATACAGTCAAAAGACTGAAAGTATTCCAGTGAGGGAATTTTTTTTATTTAAAAAAGGCCAAGTTAGTTTATCTGGCGTTCAATATACTAGATACAGTTAGGCCTGCGTTTCATACATCTGGAATTAGCAAACTAATGTGCTGGGGTTGGGAAAACATATATGTACCCATACTAGAATCTGTCAAAGAAAGCGGTACTCACATATAACAGTCATTCCATCTGTAATCCATACAGTCAAAAGACTGAAAGTATTCCAGTGAGGGGATTTTGCTTATAAAAAATAATATATTTCATTGTGGTGCGAGTTGAATCGCAACAATGAAGAAAAATACTATTAAGGGACGAGGACGCGGTCGTGGTGGTGTCCGTGGAGCCTCTGTTGCTGGTAGAGGACGTGGACGTTCGGCCCCAGGCGCACACAGTAGGGAACGAACTCCCTCAACTAGCCGGCAGAATGTACCGCAATATCTCGTGGGGCCCAATGACGCTCTTAGGATGGTAAGGCCTGAGCAGGTACAGGCATTAATCGATTGGGTGGCCGACAGTGCTTCCAGCACGTTCACCACATGGTCTTCCACCCAGTCTTCTGCGGAAAGCGCACAGGTGGCACCTGAAAACCAAGCCCATCAGTCTGTCACATCACCCCCAAGCATATCAGGGAAACGGTCTGAGCCACAAGTTATGCAGCAGTCTCTTCTTCTGTTTGAAGACTCTGCTTCCAGGGTTTCCCAAGGGGGTCCACCTAGCCCTTCCCCAGTGGAGGAAGACATACCATGCACTGACGCACAACCACTTATGTCTCCAGATGAAGAGGACATGGGAATACCACCACAGCAGAGTCACCGACTCTCTGATGATGACGAAACACAGGTGCCCACTGCCGCGTCTTTTTGCAGTGTGCAGACTGAACAGGAGGAGGTCAGGGAGGGAGACTGGGTGGAAGACGATGCAGAGGACGATGAGGTCTTAGACCCCACATGGACTGAAGGTCGTGGCGATGACTTTCACAGTTCAGAGGAAGAGGTAGTGGTGAGACCGAGACAACAGCGAAGCCAAAGAGGGAGCAGGGGGCCAAAGCAGACGAGCCGCCGCCCCCAGAGTTCGCCTGCTACTGGACATCGCCAACAGGGACCCAGCCCCACAAAGGCAGCTTCAAAGAGTTCCCTGGCATGGCACTTCTTTAAACAATGTCCTACCGACAAGACCCGAGTGACTTGCACGCTCTGCCATCAGAGCCTGAGGCGAGGCATTAACGTTCTGAACCTCAGCACAACCTGCATGACCAGGCATCTACATGCAAAGCATGAACTGCAGTGGGGTACACACCTTAAAAACCAGGCACTCGCTGAGGCTCCCCCTGCTCCCTCTACCGCTGCTGCCTCGGCTTCCGCCTCGAGAGGAATGTTGCCACCTGCCGAGCAGCAAACAGAGGATGTGCCACCGACACCACCACCACCGCCACCGTCAACTAGCGTCTCCACTATATCACACAGCAGCGTTCAGCTCTCAATATCTCAAACCTTAGAGAGGAAGCGCAAATTCCCCCCGAGTCACCCTCGAGCCCTTGGCCTGAACGCCAGCATTTCTAAACTGCTGGCCTTTGAAATGCTGTCATTCCGGCTGGTGGACACAGACAGCTTCAAACAGCTGATGGCCATGGCTGTCCCGCAGTATGTGGTTCCCAGCCGCCACTACTTCTCCAAGACAGCCGTGCCTTCCCTGCACATGCAAGTGTCCGATAAAATCAAGTGTGCACTGCGCAACGCCATTTGTGGCAAGGTCCACCTAACCACAGATACGTGGACCAGTAAGCACGGCCAGGGACGCTATATCTCACTAACTGCACACTGGATGAATGTAGTGGCGGCTGGGCCCCCGGCGGACAGTTCCTTGGCGCACGTCCTTCCGCCCCCTAGGATCGCAGGGCATCATTCTCTGCCTCCTGTAGCCTCCTCCTCCTACTCGGCTTCCTCCTCCACTGCTTCCACCAGCTCATCCGGTCAGCCACACACCTTCACCACCAACTTCAGCACAGCCCGGGGTTAACGTCAGCAGGCCATTCTGAAACTCATATGTTTGGGAGACAGGCCCCACACCGCACAGGAGTTGTGGCGGGGTATTGAACAACAGACCGACGAGTGGTTTCTGCCGGTGGGCCTCAAGCCAGGCCTGGTGGTATGCGATAATGGGCGAAATCTCGTGGCAGCTCTGGGACTAGCCGGTTTGACGCACATCCCTTGCCTGGCGCATGTGCTGAACTTGGTGGTGCAGAGGTTCATTCACCACTACCCCAACATGTCAGAGCTGCTGCATAAAGTGCGGGCCGTCTGTGCGCGCTTCCGCCGTTCACATCCTGCCGCTGCTCGCCTGTCTGCGCTACAGCGGAACTTCGGCCTTCCCGCTCACCGCCTCATATGCGACGTGCCCACCCGGTGGAACTCCACCTTGCACATGCTGGAGAGACTGTGCGAGCAGCAGCAGGCCATAGTGGAGTTTCAGCTGCAGCACGCTCGCGTCAGTCGTACTGCCGAACAGCACCACTTCACCACCAATGATTGGGCCTCCATGCGAGACCTGTGTGCCCTGCTGCGCTGTTTCGAGTACTCTACCAACATGGCCAGTGGCGATGACACTGTTATCAGCGTTACAATACCACTTCTATGTCTCCTTGAGAAAACACTTAGGGCAATGATGTTAGAGGAGGTGGCCCAGGTGGAGGAGGAGGAGGAGGATGAGGGCTCGTTTGTAACACTTTCGGGCCAGTCTGTTCGAAGTGGCTCAGAGGGAGGTTTGTTTAAGCAGCAGAGGACAGGTTCACAAGTCGCCAGCCAAGGCACTGTACTGGAGGACGAGGAGGAGGAGGAGGTGGAGGGGGACGAGGATGACGCAAGTTCACAGCGGGGTGGCAGCCCAGGCCCATCACTGGTGCGTGGCTGGGGGGATATGGTGGACGATGACGATACGCCTCCCACAGAGGACAGCTTGTCCTTACCCATGGGTAGCCTGGCCCACATGAGCGAATATATGCTCCAATGCCTGCGCAACGACAGCAGAGTTGCCCACGTTTTAACGTGTGCAGACTACTGGGTGGCCACCCTGCTGGATCCCCGGTATAAAGACAATGTGCCCACTTTAATTCCTGAACTGGAGCGCGACCGTAAGATGCGCGAGTACAAGCGCACGCTGATAGAGGCGCTCTTGAGAGCATTCCCACATGTCACAGGGGAACAGGTGGAAGGTGAAGGCAGAGGAGTGGCAAGAGGTCGCCAACGCAGCTGTGTCACGGCCAGCTCATCTGAGGGCAGGGTTAGCATGGCAGAAATTTGGAAAAGTTTTGTCTCCACGCCACAGCTATCTGCACCGACACCTGATACGGAACGTGTTAGCAGGAGGCAGCATTTCACTAACATGGTTGAACAGTATGTCTGCACACCCCTCCACATCCTGACGGATGGTTCGGCCCCATTCAACTACTGGGTTTCGAAATTGTCCACGTGGCCAGAGTTAGCATGTTATGCCTTGGAGGTGCTTTCCTGCCCGGCGGCCAGCGTTTTATCTGAACGCGTATTCAGCACGGCAGGGGGCGTCATTACTGACAAGCGCAGCCGCCTGTCCACAGCCAACGTGGACAAGCTGACCTTCATAAAGATGAACCAGGCATGGATCCCACAGGACCTGTCCCTCCCTTGTGCAGAGTAGTCCTTATTAACTGCCTAAAACATGTCTTGTTGTGCTACGGGCCACTTCTTTATTTGATACAAATTTTATGAAACCCACAGTTGAATGAAGCTCTTCTCTGTCTGGGCGCCGGGGCCTAACCAGATGAAAGTGGCCGGTTAAACTAACGGGTGACATGAAGCCATAACCTCTGCCATGCTACCTCTGTCTTCTGTCTGGGTGCTGAGGCCTAAGTCAAATAAAGCGGTCTTCTGCTGTGCTGGGGGATATGAAGCTAATCTCTGACCTCTCTCCTCTGTCTGGGTCCAAAGGCCTAAATCACTGAAAGAGGCCTTCTCCTGTGGTGTGTGATATGATGCCAGAATATGTGCTGTGGGGCCTCTCTCCTCTTCCTGGGTGCAGGGGTCAAATAAACTAAATTGTGGCCTACTCCTGTGGTGGTTGATATGATGCCTGATTCTCTGATGTGGAACCTCTCTCCTCTGTTTGGGTGAAGGGGTCAAAGTAACTAAATGGTGGCTTCTCCTGTGGTGGCTGATATGATGCCAGAATATGTGCTGTGGTGCCTCTCTCCTCTTCCTGGGTGCGGGGGTCAAAGTAACTCAATGGTGGCTTCTCCTGTGGTGGCTGATATGATGCCAGAATATGTGCTGTGGTGCCTCTCTCCTCTTCCTGGGTGCGGGGGTCAAAGTAACTCAATGGTGGCTTCTCCTGTGGTGGCTGATATGATGCCAGAATATGTGCTGTGGTGCCTCTCTCCTCTTCCTGGGTGCAGGGGTCAAAGTAACTAAATGGTGGCTTCTCCTGTGGTGGTTGATATGATGCCTGATTCTCTGCTGTGAAACCTCTCTCCTCCATCTGGGTGTAGGGGTCAAAGTCTTTCAAAGTCGCCTTCTCCTGTGCTGATTGATATAAAGCTGATGGTTGTGCCATCTGACATGGTTGCCAGGGTCTGATTCAATGGGGGCCTACTCCTGTGGTGGGTGATCTAAATGCCTGATTCTCTGCTGTGAAACCTCTCTCCTCCGTCTGGGTGTAGGGGTCAAAGTCTTTCAAAGTCGCCTTCTCCTGTGCTGATTGATATGAAGCTGATGGTTGTGCCATCTGACATGGTTGCCGGGGTCCCATTAAATTGGGGCCTACTCCTGTGGTGGGTGATCTAAATGCCTGATTCTCTGCTTTGAAACCTCTCTCCTCCGTCCGGGTGTAGGGGTCAAAGTCTGTCAAAGTCGCCTTCTCCTGTGCTGATTGATATAAAGCTTATGCTTGTGCCATCTGACATGGTTGCCGGGGTCTGATTCAATGGTGGCCTACTCCTGTGGTGGGTGATCTAAATGCCTGATTCTCTGCTGTGTAACCTCTCTCCTCCGTGTGGGTGTAGGGGTCAAAGTAACTAAATGGTGGCCTACTCCTGTGGTGGGTGATATGATGCCTGGTTCTCTGCTGTGGGACCTCTCTCCTTTGTCTGGGTGCTGTGGTCAAAATAATAGTAAGTGACCTTCTCCATTGGTGGGTGACTTGAAGCCTGATTCTGTGCTATGGGACCTCACTCCAATTAATATTGTTTAATTTTTATTTATTTTATGTTAACTCATCATTTCCCTATCTACATTTGTTTGCAGGGGATTTAACTACATTTTGCTGCCTTTTGCAGCCCTCTAGCCCTTTCCGGGTGTGTTTTACAGCCTTTTTAGTGCCCAAAAGTTCGGGTCCCCATTGACTTCTATGGGGTTCGGGTTCGGGATGAAGTTCGGGTCGAGTTCGGATCCCGAACCCGAACATTTTTCGAAAGTTCGGCCGAACTCGTCGAACCCGAACATCCAGGTGTTCGCTCAACTCTACTAACCACTTAGTCACCGTGCTCATATGAACAACTGCTAGTACAGTGAACATTTTTAGAAAGACAATCTCATTGAGAAGACCGTTGCTTTATCTAGATTGGATTACATTTAACAGATTTTCAGTTCCATCATTTAGTATACATATTGGCCATCTTCTTCGAGAGGACAACCCCTGCAGAACATCACAGTGGCCTCAATGTAGTCCTTTTGCCATATACAATTGGAAAGCTCTTGCCGCATATATCAATTGTACCCATAGGCCCCCATTCACATCATTCTGCTCTCTTTTTTGGCCCGTCAGACTCTTATATGGTATCTAATTTTAGGATGTATGGAATAATCCAAGGTCTTAGTGATTTCATACAGAGACATTCTGTGAAATGCACAAATACTTTTTTATCTTGTGAGCCTATAAGTGAGGTTCACTACTGTATGGCTTAACAGTGGCATTTGTCAGAAGCATCCATCAAATCTATACCTTGGGAAATCCTCTTGATGTACACAAGAGATGAGCGAAGTATTGGAAAATTCAATTCGGTTGCTTCACAAAAATTTTACAAAAAAATTAGCTTTGTGATTAATTACTTCGTCATGAAGCACATTTCTTTGTAAGTAGTGAGTGCAATGTTTGGGAGCAGTGATTGTGCTGCCCCCCGTCATTGTACCCCTCAGATGCCGCATTCATAGCTGATCGCGGTATCTGATAGGAAAATGCAGTGTAAAATAAAAAAAATTATAAAATCATTCTTACCCTAATCCATTTGATCACAAGCCAGCCGCCGCAACCTAGTGTGAAATGTCACGCAGCCTGTGATGACGTCATCACGTCAGCCTCCATGATGACGTCACAGGATTTTATGAGATTATCACGGGATAATCAAGATGGCGGCGGGTGGCTCCTTGCACTCAAATGGATGATGTGACTATGATTTTTTTTTTACACCATTTCAGGTAATATTGATTCATTACCACGAAGCACGAGGAAGTTTGGCTTCACGGTAAATCGATTTTTCCCTGAAATTTGGATCAAATTCCACTTCATGGAGTTCCATTGGCTCAACACTAATGTACACCTCGAACATACACTGCAAATGCAGCATGAATGGGCTCTTACTAACAGGTCTCCTATTGTTGACCAGATATTCTGTTGTGTCTTGATAGTATCTTCTTGTGTATATCTGCAACAATTTTTTAAGCCTAGAGAAGTCAATTCCTTGAACAAGCCAAGGAAAGAACAAAATTGAGATTGTTCTTGAACATTTGGTTGCCCTCATTGGATGCATACTGGAGGAAAGATCTTTTCATAACTAATCTAAGATAGGACACTTTTTTCTTCTGTAGCCAACAACCAGTCCATAAAGTCATTGATGATCACCTTCTGGAGAGATCTCAAGAAGCTAACGCTCATGACTGTAAGAGTTTAGATTTAGATGTGACATCTGATTCTTAACAATGAAGATGGCATTTAAAACTCTTAATGACAACGTTCTATGAAACATGAATTATAAAAAAAATCTAATCTCCCTTTATGTACATCTTTGGTAATGTAGTGTAGCTTACTGTTTTATCATGGTGCCAGTTTCCATACATTTCTTTTTTTATTATACAATGAACTGGGGTTAATGAGCCTATTATGGAACATTTCTGAATGCAATGAGAATGTGAAAGAAAGTAATGTTTGCAAAATCCATTCAGAAATTATTCATTTCATGTTGCTTTGGAAGCTGATGGAAAAGGCACAAATTGGTAGCCAAAAAAAAGGAACTGGTAAAGTACAGAGCATCTCTATGTATTTGGCCTCATGAATACAGCTGTATTATAGCCGTATGCAGATGCACATACAGATGTGTCTTCATACAGTTATGAAAGTCCTAAAAAAAACATGCCTTTTCAAATTTTTCTCCCAGAGGATACATACTATCAGTAACACATATGGGCTCATTTATTAAGACCGGCGTTTTAGACGCTGGTCTTAATATCCCTAAGGCTACTTTCACACTAGCGTTGTTTGAATCCGGCGTTCAATTCCGACACCGGAACTGACTGCCGGATCCGGAAAAACGTGTGAAAACGGATTACATTTGAATCCTGATCAGGATTTTGATCACAATGAAAAAATGCATTGGAAAAAACGGATCCGCCACTTATGGACTTTAACTTTTTTTTCACATTTTTCGGGTTTAACATGCAAAAGCCGGTCCCGGCTTGACGGAACACACGGCGCCGGATCAAGTCGGATCCGGCGTTCAGTCAAAGTGTTCAGGATTTTTGGCCGGAAGTAAAAATACAACATGCTACGGTTTTCTGAAAAAACTGATCAGTCGAAAAGACTGAACTGAAGACATCCTGATGCATCCTGAAAGGATTACTCTCCATTCAGAATGCATTAGGATAAAACTGATCAGTTCTTTTCCAGATTTGAGCCCCTAGGACGGAACTCAGCGCCGGAAAAGAAAAACGCTAGTGTGAAAGTAGCCTAAGGCCTCTTTCACACTTGCGTTGTTGGGATCCGGCATGCACTTCCGTTGCCGGAGGTGCCTGCCGGATCCGGAAAAACGCAAGTGTACTGAAAGCATTTGAAGACGGAACCGTCTTCCAAATGCTTTCAGTGTTACTATGGCACCCAGGACGCTATTAAAGTCCTGGTTGCCATAGTAGGAGCGGGGAGCGGGGGAGCGGTATACTTACAGTCCGTGCGGCTCCCGGGGCGCTCCAGAATGACGTCAGAGTGCCCCATGCGCATGGATGACGTGATCCATGCGATCACGTGGTCCATGCGCTTGGGGCGCCCTGACGTCACTCTGGAGCGCCCGGGGAGCCGCACGGACGGTAAGTACACTGCTCCCCCGCTCCCCGCTACACTTACCATGGCTGTCAGGACTTTAGCATCCCGGCAGCCATGGTAACCACTCTGAAAAAGCTAAATGTCGGCTCCGGCAATGCGCCGAAACGACGTTTAGCTTAAGGCCGGATCCTGATCAATGCCTTCCAATGGGCATTAATTCCGGATCCGGCCTTGCGGCAAGTGTTCCGGATTTTTGGCCGGAGCAAAAAGCGCAGCATGCTGCGGTATTTTCTCCGGCCAACAAACGTTCCGTACCGGAACTGAAGACATCCTGATGCATCCTGAACGGATTACTCTCCATTCAGAATGCATGGGGATAATCCTGATCAGGATTCTTCCGGCATAGAGCCCCGACGACGGAACTCTATGCCGGAAGACAATAACGCAAGTGTGAAAGAGCCCTAACACTGGCACATGATATGCCTAAGTTATGTATTTCAAATACGGTTGATCACAGCACTCATCTAATTGCTGGCTTTTCACAGGGTGCTCGTCTGTACAGGTCCCCCAAATACACCTATGGGACCCTATTCTTGTTGTATAAACAAATTTACAGCACTCCAAAGTTGCAGGTGAAGGATTGTGAGATTTATTCAGTTGGACATAATTTTAGGCAATGTTTCGGGCTATATGTAGCAATTCATCAGGCCCAATGGATGTAAGCAGGTGATTAAGGAGCCGGGCTGACCTCTACAAAACTTAGGTGCATCCACCACTGGCCTAAATCTATGCCATCTCCCTTGTTGACGTAGATTTAGATAATATTTTACACCTGTTCTAAATGATAAATGAGATGGGCCGGCCAGGCCGCCCCCTTCTCCACGTCCCCTTTTTTAGACCTGGTGTGAGCAGGGAAAAGTTGCAGATTCAGCTGCAAATCCCCTTTGCGTCCAAATCTGCGACAAATGTATGCCAAAAATTGGTGTATGTCTAATAATAAATTACCTCCACAGACCCTATGTGTCCAACAATTTGGCCTTTTTTATGTCTGATTTTGTCATATATTTTATATAATTTGACCTTGGAATATACTTATACTTAGTCAATCTTCACTACCCGGATCTAATGATATGCTCAACCTCCACCTGCCTGACCTGTACAGCTGGCAATTTTGCATCATAGCTAATAACAAAGTTGCAGGCTGGTTTTTAGTCTCACTAAACAATTCATGCACATCTTCCATCCATTGACTACCCTTCTATTAGCTAACCACTGTTTGACAAGACTCATTTATTGATTCTCCATAACCGAGCCTGGCCAAACCACTGCTATCTAAATCTGTTTTCCTTCAAATGTAGCTAGTCACATATGTTCAGAAAAACAGAAATTTAACATGCTGCTAAAAATATTCTCTTCATCAGAATTAATTATCATTTCTAGAGATTGTTAAATTAATTAGAATAACACTCTGTAATTATCTTCCAAGAGACAAAATACAGTAAAAAATGTATATATATACAGTCAGGTCCATAAACATTGGGACATCGATGCAATTCTAACATTTTTGGCTCTATACACCACCACAATAGATTTGAAATGAAATGAACACGATGTTCTTTAACTGCAGACTGTCAGCTTTAATTTGAGGGTATTTACATCCAAATCAGGTGAACGGGGTAGGAATTACAACAGTTTGCATATGTGCCTCCCACTTGTTAAGGGATCAAAAGTAATGGGACAGAATAATAATCATAGGTCAAACTTTCAATTTTTAATACTTGGTTGCAAATCCTATGCAGTCAATTACAGCCTGAAGTCTGGAACACATAGACATCACCAGACGCTGGGTTTCATCCCTGGTGATGCTCTGCCAGGCCTCTACTGCAACTGTCTTCAGTTCCTGCTTGTTCTTGGGACATTTTCCCTTCAGTTTTGTCTTCAGCAAGTGAAATGCATGCTCAACCGGATTCAGGTCAGGTGATTGACTTGGCCATTGCATAACATTCCATTTCTTTCCCTTAAAAAACTCTTTGGTTGCTTTTGCAGTATGCTTTGGGTCATTGTCCATCTGCACTGGGAAGCGCCGTCCAATGAGTTCTGAAGCATTTGGCTGAATATGAGTAAATAATATTGCCCGAAACACTTCAGAATTCATCCTGCTTCTTTTATCAGCAGTCACATCATCAATAAATACAAGAGAACCAGTTCCATTGGCAGCCATACATGCCCAAGCCACGACACTACCACCACCATGCTTCACTGATGAGGTGGTATGCTTAGGATCATGAGCAGTTCCTTTCCTTCTCCATACTCTTCTCTTCCCATCACTCTGGTACAAGTTGATCTTGGTCTCATCTGTCCATAGGATGTTGTTCCAGAACTGTGAATGCTTTTTTAGATGTCGTTTGGCAAACTCTTATCTGGCCTTCCTGTTTTTGAGGCTCACCAATGGTTTATATCTTGTGGTGAACCCTCCGTATTCATTCTGGTGAAGTCTTCTCTTGATTGTTGACTTTGACACACATACACCTACCTCCTGGAAGATTCTTGATCTGGCCAACTGCTGTGAATGGTGTTTTCTTCACCAGGGAAAGAATTATTCGGTCATCCACCACAATTGTTTTCCGTGGTCTTCCGGGTCTTTTGGTGTTGCTGAGCTCATCGGTGCATTCCTTCTTTTTAAGAATGTTCCAAACAGTTGTTTTGGCCATGCCTACTGTTTTTGCTATCTCTCTGATGGGTTTGTTGTGTTTTTTCAGCCTAATAATGGCTTGCTTCACTGATAGTGACAACAGATTCCAAATGCAAATAGCAGACTTGAAATGAACTCTGGACCTTTTATCTGCTCATTGCAATTGGGATAATGAGGGAATAACACACACCTGGCCATGGAACAGCTGGGAAGCCAATTGTCCCATTACTTTTGGTCCCTCAACAAGTGGGAGGCACATATGCAAACTGTTGTAATTCCTACACCCTTCACCTGATTTGGATGTAAATACCCTCAAATTAAAGCTAACAGTCTGCAGTTAAATCACATCTTGTTTGTTTCATTTCAAATCCATTGTGGTAGTGTATAGAGCCAAAAATGTTAGAATTGTGTTGATGTCCCAATATTTATGGACCTGGCTGTATATATATATATATATATATATATATATATACATACCGGTATAAAGTATATATGTATTCTATCTATCTATCTATGTATTTAATCTATATATCTATCTATCTGCATTAGCCGTTTCAATACAGCTAAGATAGATTCACATGGGACATAGGAGTCAGACTAAGATGTATAACAATCTTTGTAATGTGTAACCTTTCTGGGGTAAGCATTTCAAGGAGGAGATAGAATGAAGAAAGAGCTTTATAGTATGACAGAATAATACAACTTGAGGACTTTTATTTCCTATTTTTCACCCTTAGGTTGCATTCACAGTATCACCCAACTCCGCTTCATCCACTTTACCCAACTTCTATGGAGGAAAAAAGTGAAACTTGTGCTTCACAAATATAGCACTCTTTCTGAATGCCATATTGACCAAGGTATTTACACCACCTCACTGGCATGAATACGCTGATAAATCTCTTCCTTAAAGATCTAAATCATCTGCTTCCCTTCACATAGTACATAATTCAACTAGCAGAAGCCTCCACTAGAGGGAGCCCAGTCATTGAAATGTATACATAGCCATTAAACTTAATGGGAGCTGGAAACATATTTAGGTATCGAGCTCCCTTAGTGGAAGTTGCAAAAAAATGCCAGGATTTTTTTTGGAAAGAAGAAGGGGAAGTTCAGCACCAGCCCTCATCTTTCTGGACTCACATGGTCTACTACCTTTGGAGGTATGTTTGCCACATGCGCAGGGTATGTTTGCCACATGCGCAGTCTCCTCAGGTCTCTAGTGTCTCTATTCTGGTCAAATGTGTGTTCTGTATATGTCAGTATATCTATTTTCCTTTTTTAGACTTTTTTATTTTATTGACTAGCACAGGCCAGATGTGTCTTGAAAGTATACGTTGGAAAATCCTTGTGACTTTTACATCTGACACATAATAGCATGGTGTACAAATAACCTTATTGAAATTGCTTCACAATATCTGCATAATACCTTTTAGTCATGGATCTCTTGTAAGCAGAGATAGTGTAAACACCAGGCAAACCTTGACCAGTTCCAAGGTCGATTGAGTTTTGGAGTTGCATGGTAATCTTGGCAAACATATTCTATCCTTGTCAAGCTAGAGCTGGGTGGTCTTATGCGCCTAGGTTGCAAACGGTTAGATACACCCAGCCCTGTGAATAAGTGCTAGAAAATGGCAATTATAAACCTAATATAACTTCCTTGAAAAGCATCATTTCCAACTTTATACCAAATAAACCCATGATTTATTTCTCTAAACATACAAGTGTACAATGACCACTACGAAGATAAATCGAGGACGTCCAGGCTGCTTTTAAGTCATTAGCTACACTTTTAGCACTATACACCTCGGTAGGCAAAGATCTTCCTAGGAAAACCAACCTGAATTGATTGATTATATTTTTCCCCATTGCTCCAGGGATGCTTGTCTAGCTCTCGCTATATCTGAGAATCAGGCCGTCAATGACAAAACTACAATGTCCTTCTTGGAACACATAACGTCTAATTCAAATCAGCCCTGACTGATCTTCCATCTCTTTTCATCTTATCGGGGAAGAGACTCATTGTTTGCCTTACCTCTCCTGGCAAAGGTTTCTTTTATTTTTGCCAGGGAATGGTAATTAAATTGTTATAATTTGATATTGTACAGAATCTGCAGAGTTTTTATAGAAGTTTTACATTTTTCCACCCAATTTGCATAGTATAAAATATTAACTCTACTGGGAAATAAGAAATGTGTAACAATGTGGCGAGCTAGCCAGGATGATGCCAAATGGGTTAACTCAGCTATCTCCAATGCTGTGCGAGGCTGTGATGTGTTACCGGCCCCACTGTGGTTAAAAGAGCTTGTCCGAGCTCAGAGTCTCCTTTATGCGCTCATGATTTTCTGAAGGACTCAGGCCTTGCATTGCAAAGTACTGACATTCATTCTTGAACCAAGGGGGTTAATCCACACTCGGCTTTAGGAGGAAGGAGAAAAAAAATTCCTGGCATGAAAAGGGATTTGAAGGTAAAACAAACAGAGTCCTCATTTGCATGTCTGCACCCGGAATCTCACTACGGTACATGAATTTTATGTTCCGTATGATGTTCAAGACTAAAAGAGGCTCGTGGCTGCTTTGCGAGGACAGTATTTTTTTTTTTTCGTCCTTTCCGTTTATCATTAAACAGATGGCCACTTACGACCCCCTTTTGACCATTTTACAAAATCACGATCACCATTCCAATTTACAGTGAAAATAAAGTATTCTTAATGCCGCTCCTGAAAGCAACAGTTGACCATATGGGGATTTTTTTTTCCCAGTCTAAACCATTTATTTATTTAATTCTGTTTAATCCGCAGTATTAGATTACTTTTCAGATTTGAGAATGCCTTGCTGGATGAATTTGAAACAATATTTTTCACAATGGCATAAAAAATGAGCAAAAGAGAATCTTTGTTTTATATGCTTAGAATAATCCAATATATAATCTAATTATCTTGTATGTTTACAATAAGTACGCATTTTAATTTTTTTACAAATTTTTTTTGTGTGTTTTGTTTCAGCGGTTTATGGGCAGTTCCAGTCATAATTTTTATTTTACATAGAATTCTAATGGATAGATTCTAAGTGAGGACTTTTTCTTACATTTGAATATCTGTATAAGTTAAAGGGACACTACCATCAAATGTTTTTATCACATATTTACAGCCTATATATGAGTATTCTATGTAATGTTCTTTTGGATATAATTTTTTAAAGTCACTCCATGTGCCCCAGTCCTGGGGGCTTCTGCAAAAGTTTGTATTGTAATATTATGTATTTTTCATTGTAGCAGGCATGTGTTCCGCCCCTCTTGGTAGGAACAGGCTGCTCCTGCTTCCTGCCAGGAGAGGGAATTCCAGTCTAGTGAGAGAGAGGAGAGGAGTTGTCAGAGCTTCCACTCCCAGGAACCGTATCTTAATGCCCTATGAAACCAGCACTGCAGAGGGGAACTCAGGAACCAGAAATTCTTCTCCAGTTAAACCAACAATCCAGATAGATCAGCAAAGTCAGCTTCAAAAAAGCTTCAGTGCGATAAGATAGCAGGGTATCAGAGAAATACAGCTTTACAGACACTGCTGCAAGGTGAGGGACAACAGCTGAGACACCACCACTTACTCAAACCATCGGTAAGCCTGACTAACATTAAGTCTGTACTACAGTGGACACTTATACCCACAAGTGCTTGCTAGTGCCAACCAACCAGCTGACATACCTCTTTATCTGGTGCCAGTGAAACTGAACTTTATATTTATTGCTGCTGGATGTACCAAAAGTTATATTCTGCACAAAGTAAAGAGAGACTGTTATATATTCTTCCTAAATACTAAAATCACCTGCGTGATCACAATAACCAGATATGCAGTAGTACACAGTGCATTAGTACACGAGCTGGTACCGTCCGCTAGCTTAATGACAAAATGCCAAAGACAGAATGTGTATTGTGACTGCCCTATCAATGTCAAAAATCCAACTAGAATTCCCAACCGCTGCACCCTATATTACTGTGTGTTTTCTAACCACCAGAATGTGTACAGCTATTCGTAATACACACAGGATATTTCCCACATACACATGTCCCTCAGGCACCTACCAGGGACAGTTACACCAGAGAGGAAGAAGAAGTCCTATGTATCTGGCGTCACCACGCAAGATTTCGGGTCGTTTCTTCAAATCAGGATTAAAATAAACAAATTGCCAGAACCGGATGGCATACACCCCCGTATCCTAAGATAATTAAGTAATGTCATAGCCAGACCCTTATTTCTGATATTTAAGGACTCTATACTGACAGGGAATGTGGTGCCAATATTCAAAAAGGGTCCAAAAACAGAACCCGGAAAAATAGGCCGGTAAGTTTTACATCTGTGGTGGTTAAACTGTTTGAAGGTTTTCAAAGAGAGGCTATCTTGGAGTACCTCAATGAAAATAAGAAAATAAAGCCATATCAGCAAGGCTTCACGAGGGATCGGTCATGTCAAACTAATTTAATCAGTTTCTATGAGGAGGTAAGTTCTAGACTTGACAGCGGCGAATCAAAGGATGTCGTATATCTGGACTTCTCCAAAGCATTTGACACTGTACCGCATAAAAGTTTATTATATAAAATGAGAATACTTGGACTGGAATAAAAATGTCTGTATGTGGGTAAGTAACTGGCTCAGTGATAAAAAACAGAGGGTGGTTATTAACGGTACTTTCACGAATAATGGGGAGGGGAGGGACACCAGAAAGACAACAGAAGGGAAAAGACAAAGAACTAGGCCTCAAGGCTAGGGAGAAGGGAAAGGTCACCTCCTAGGAAACCCCTAGATCAGGCCCTGATTCCTGTCAGTATGTATAGACCCTGAAGGCGGAAAAATACATACTCTGTAACCTAAACACTAGGAGCTCTGAGATGCCCTAGAGGTAGTAAAAGGGAATGAGACTACTGGTTCCTTCCCAGGTGAACAAACCAGTGTCTCCCTGTGAACAAGGAAACAACCAAATACAATGAGCAGTACAACTTATCTAATAGAAAATGGATGAGCAGGAACACAGGTCAGGGCCACACACCAACTCTTCCAAATCCAAGCAGAGAATATCAACCGCATGGTATGAAATGTGAAACCAAACTAAATAGGGAAGCAGTAATTACCCCCAGCTGCACCTGACAAGAGGTGTGGTCATTACCAACAACAACACTGAGAATCAAAAGACTGTCAGTTAACCTCACATGCAGTCAGTCTCTCTGATCTTCTAACCTCTGTCACAGAAGGTACTGTGAAAGTACCCCCCCTTCTATGGGTGACCTCCGGACACCCAGGACTGATCTTAGCTGGATTAGCCCTGTAAAAGGCTTTCAC
This sequence comes from Bufo bufo, assembly GCF_905171765.1. Taxonomy (NCBI): domain Eukaryota; kingdom Metazoa; phylum Chordata; class Amphibia; order Anura; family Bufonidae; genus Bufo; species Bufo bufo. Next base: position 193,061,873 of record NC_053397.1, read on the forward strand.
AAGGCGACTGGCATTAACGTCGGCTGCTGGAACCCACATTCTCTCCTCTGGACTGTAACCCTTCCAGTGAACGAGATACTGGAGGGATCTACGGAGAATTCGGGAGTCCACTATCCTGGCGATCTGAAATTCGAGATTACCGTCCACCATGAGAGGAGGGGGTGGCAGGGAGGACGGTTCAGCAGGTTCGACATATCTCTTCAGTAATGATTTGTGGAAAACATTATGAATCTTTAAAGCCTGCAGAAGTTCAAGACGAAAGGCTACCGGGTTAATAATAGCAGAGATCTTATATGGACCAATAAATCTTGGGCCCAACTTCCAAGAAGGTACTTTCAACTTAATGTTTCTTGTGGACAGCCACACAGAATCACCCACTCTCAGGTCTGGACCACTAATACGTCTCTTGTCAGCCACACGTTTATACTTTTTTCCCATTTTTTTTTTATTATTTAGAATTTTTCGCCAAATAGATAACAAATAAGCGTAGGGAGGAGTCCTTTGATAAGTCGCTGTTTTTTGGGGCATATGGGTTCCATCTACAGTTTGGCACATTTTCTGGTACTAAGACGTCTGGTATACCTGAAGAAGACCACTCCTCCTGATTTTCTGAGACAAAACATCTCAGATAAGTCTCCAGATTCTGGTTAGGGCGCTCAGTCTGTCCGTTCGACTGAGGGTGAAAGGCAGAAGAGAATTGTACTCGCAAGCGAGAGCAGAACGCCTTCCAGAATCTGGAAGCAAACTGAGTCCCCCTTTCAGACACCACATCAAAGGGAATACCATGTAGCTTCACGATGTTGTCAACAAACACTTGTGCGAGACTTTTAGCATTAGGTAGCCCTAGTATTGCTATAAAGTGTGACATTTTGCTGAAGCGATCAACAACTACCAGAATCACAGTTTTTCCTGAGGAATTCAGCAAATCTTAATAAAGTCCATGGACAAATGAGTCCAAGGTCTGGACGGGATGGACAACGGAAGTAGAGATCCTGAAGGCCAAGTATGTGTCACCTTAGCACGTACACAAGTACTACAGGCTGACACATAGCCCTCCACACATTTTTGCAACCCTAGCCACCAGAATCTATGGGAGATGAGCTCAACTGTGGATCTGCTCCCAGGGTGTCCTGTAAGAACAGTACAGTGATGTTCCTCAAATAACTTGTGCCGTAATTCCAAAGCAACAAACAACTTTCCTGGAGGACAAGCATCCGGCGCATCTCCCTGGGCCTCCAACACCTCTGCCTCACCTATCGCCCCCACCCCCAGGAAAGCTATGCAACAAGGCATCCGCCTTGACGTTCTTAATCCCAGGGCGATAGGTGACAATGAAATTAAATCTGTTAAAAAACAACGACCATCTGGCCTGCCTTGGGTTCAGATGTTTAGCCGACTCCAGGTAAGCCATATTTTTGTGATCAGTAATTACCATAATAGTATGCATTGCTCCTTCCAACCAATGCTGCCATTCCTCAAAAGCCAACTTAATTGCCAGCAATTCTCTATTGCCTACGTCATAATTTCTTTCAGCAGCCGAGAGTTTCTTAGAGAAGAATGCACATGGGCGCCATTTGCTAGGTGAAGGACCTTGCGACAAGACTGCTCCAACCCCTACCTCGGATGCGTCAACTTCCACAATGAATGGCTGTGACACATCAGGTTGCACTAGTATAGGAGCAGAAGCAAAACACTCCTTCACCGCTGAAAAGGCATGTAATGCCTCATCAGACCAGTCTGAGAAATCCGCACCTTTCTTAGTCATATCTGTTATTGGTTTAACAACAGTCGAATAATTCAAGAAAAATTTACATACATACTCTGGAACCTAAACCCTAGGAGCCCTGAGATGCCCTAGAGGTAGTAAAAGGGAATGAGACTACTAGTTCCTTCCCAGGTGAACAAACCAGCATCTTCCGAAAGGCTTACTAACAACAAGCACAAGGGAACAACCAAATACAAAGAGCAGTACAACCTATTTAATAGAAAATGGATGAGCAGGAACACAGGTAAGGTCCACACTAGAGATGAGCGAATCACAGCTGACAATTTCCTCTTCTTCGTGGTAACGAATCGCAATTTTCCTAAAATGGCTGCTACACATGTGAGGACTGAGGACATGGGGCTAGGATCTCTGGGAAGGCAGGATCACTCAGATTGACATGCCTGCATGCAGCCAATCAGCAGCCAGCTAGCCTTGTGATGTCACAGCTCTATAAATACGGCAGCCATTTTAGATTCTGTCATTTTCCAGCTTTCAAAGTGCAGGGACAGACATGTGAAGGCGCTCAGGACAGCAATTGGAAAAACCCCAATGTGGAAAAAAAAAAGACAGAAAAAACGATATATAATTGCAGGGAAAGGATAGGGAGGAATCATTTCAAAGCATCTTAGTGCAGGGAGAGATGTCAGAAGGCGCTAGGGACATTGATAGGAAACTGATTTACAAGTTAAGGGAACGATTAGGGGATCCAAATAGTCATTAGACAGCTCTGTCATTCTAGCTTATTGTTATCGGGCCGCGTTATGTTGAAAAGCCCTTAGAGGCTTATATCTTAGTATCTTATTCAGTACTACAAGAAAAATATATACACATTTCACTTTTGCAGTTAGTTCTGGTGAAAGCGTATAGGGGCATATTTCAGTCCAACAAGAAATATATATACAAACTGCACCGCTGCAGTTATTTCAGGTAAAAGCGTATAGGGGAGTATTTACGTACGACAAGAAAAATATATACGCACTTCACTCTTTAATTTTTTTTCCGGTCAAAGCGTAAAGTGGCCTAATTCAGTCCAACAAGAAATATATCTTCTCAGTTCACTGCTGCAGTTATTTCTGGTGAAAGCGTATAGGGGCGTATTTCAGTACTGCAAGAAATATATATATTGATGTATATCAGTAGAAAAATAAAAATATATTCAGTTGCAGTTATATGTCGTAAAGCCTTTAGTGGCGTATTTAAGTAGAAAAATAAAGATATATTCAGCGCTCAGCACTGCGGTTATATGTGGGAAAGTCCTTTTTGCGGTATGGACCGAATTACGTCGTAGTGAAATTTTGTATTTACGTTTCACACACTGCGCGCTTACGTGACGACGTCTATAAGAGTGGCACACCAATACAGGTGAATACACTATGCACTAACCCTGCACAAAAATGCAAACTAATTCACACCAGCCCGCATCTATCTGCGGTATTGCTTACTGGACACAACGGGGACTTCTCTAAAGCACAGAAACCGCACGAGGACCACGTCTCGCTCTTCCAGCGTGGACCAACTTCCTTCGCTAAGTCTCGTTCACTTCAGATCACTCCTCCTCAGGCGCCGTTGTTTTTTTTAAACTGACAGCCTATAACCCGCTGTTGAAAACCATTTAGTGGCGTATATATGTGGAAATAAAAATATATAATCGGCGTTCAGGGCGGCAGTTATATGCAGTAAAATCTTTTGGGACTTATTTAGGTGAAAAAAAAAAAAAAACGCTGCAGTTGGATGTGGTCAAATCTCCATGATGTCTCTATGATAAATCCCCATGTGGCTTCTACACACCTTCAAAATAACCCTTTAGCGGAGCGAATAGATGCCGGATGACCAGGACGCTCCATGACCTTCCCAGGATCTTGTATTCAGCAATGCTGTTGTATATGGTAAAATCTTGTGTTATTTATTTTGGTGGAAAAAATCTTGTATTCTGCATTAAGCGCTGCACTTATATGCGTTAAAATCTTTTTTGAATTATTTCAGTGGAAATACAAAATTCCACCTCCTCCATTAACTTCCTCATCTCTTTATTAGCATCAGACACACTAACTTTACACCCCCCAGCTATATATATAAATGGCGCAAGCACCACCTAGGGGGCGAAAAAAGGTAAATGACACTGCCAGCCTGTTAAAGGGAATTACAGCATGATACCACAATACATTTGATATAACATTTAGCAAGAGTTTAAAGTGCCCACATATAGCACATAGTGGGACACTGCATCAAGATGAATCAGGCGTGGATCAGCCAAGATTTCCATACATCAATGCCTGATGCATCAGATTAGATCATCCATGGTGCCACACCAACAATTTGACAAAAGAGACCAGTTTCTTCTGGCTACGTGCCTCAGCTACTATTCTGATGCTGTTACCCGCCTGATGCCACACATCTGATGCCAAGTGCTCCTTCTTTCACCCACCATCTTCAGCGGGTACTGGTATTGCCACCCACCTCCACAGTATGTCACCTTGTCACTCTGTGGCCTCCTGATGCTGCCACCACCTCCAGACTCTGTCATTGTGCCGCTCTATGGTCTCCTCATGCTGCTGCCACCTCCAGACTGTTATTGTGCTGCTCAGTGGTCTTCTCATTCTGCTGCCACCTCCAGACTCTGTCATTGTGCCGCTCTGTGGTCTCCTCATGCTGCTTTCACCTCACCACTATGTCATAGTTCCACTCTGTGGACTTCTCATGCTGTTCCCATCCTCCCCACTTCATGACTGGTCCACTATTTTGGCTTTTGGCTTTGCTGACATCATCATTTATTTGACACTTCTTCTGATCTGTCAGAAGGAAGGAAAAACGAGACGCACAACGGATCTTGTCTGTGTAACAGCTTTAAGGCCTGTATGGTCCCATCAGAATTGGCTTATGATTTGGTAGCCAAAAGCAGAAGTGGGTAGAAAACACAGAAGACATGCAAATATTCCATTCACGTGTCATCTCTGATTGAGATCCACTCCGTTATTTTTTTGCCTTTAGCAATACTGATGGATTGTTGAGCAAATGCTGACCTAGTGCAGGCGTATGCTCCACAGACAGGATCAGTTTTTTCTGGGTAATTATTCTGACGGATCAGAGAATGGGGAAAATTAATCAGTGGCGTCATTACAAACTTACTGCTGACACCCTCTCCACTCTGTCGGGGGGCTCTACTTGTATAAGCGTTTAATAGAACAGGTTCTGTAGACATCTATGTGGAAACAGCTGATGAGGCTGTAAAAGGAGTGCGCTTCATCTTGACGCTAACATCTACCTGTAAGGCTGAGTTGATACTTGAGTTATTTGGTCAGTTTTGGCCTGGTGACCGCCCAAATAAGTGAAGTGTGCAGTGATTCTAAGAGTGACCCCGGTCATCTTCATGTCATATGTAGTCACAGTATTATTTCACTAACAAAGCAGACTCCCTATGCGTTTTAAGGCACAGTGTTCTACACCACTATAAATGCTCTCAGCAGCCAGGAAATAGCCATTTTTTTTTACGTAATTCGCAGCAAATTTATTCCGATTTATTCGCTCATCTCTAGTCCACACACCAACTCTTCCAAATCCAAGCAGAGAATATCAACCACATGGTATGAAGTGTGAATCCAAACTAAATAGGGAAGCAGTAATGACCGCCAGCTGCACCTGACAAGAGGTGTGGTCATTACCAACAACAACACTGAGAATCAAGAGACTGTCATTTAACCTCACGTGCAGTCTCTTTGATCTTCTATCCTCTGTCACAGAAGGTACTGTGACAGGTACACACTCAGATTGGGTCACTGTCACTAATGGAGTACCTCAAGGATCAGTATTGGGCCCTATTCTCTTTCATATATTTATTAATAAACTTGTAGAAGGCTTGCACAGTAAAATATAAATTTTTGCAAATGACACTAAACTGTGTAAAGTAATTTACACGGAAGAGGGCAGTATACTACTGCAGATGGATCTGGATAGAATGGAGGCTTGGGAAAAGAAGTGGCAGATGAGGTTTAACACTAGAAATGGCCTTGTGGTTCGCCGGGCTGTCGTTTCGCGGTGAACTTTGCTCGCTCACTATTCGCCAAACATGCGAACATATGGCAAGTTTCGCATGCGCCTTATTCTTTTGCATTGCTCTAAACTTTGACCCATGACACATCCATCAGGTGGGACAGGACAGCCAATTGAGACTTTCAGCACATGGACACACCCCCATCCTATAACAGAACCCAATCTGGCAGCCATTTTACATTCTGTGTTTTGCCAGTGTAGGGAGAGGTTGCTGTGTGGAGCAGGGACAGACTGTTAGGGACACCAAATGCTAGCTAATAGGGCCGCAAAAGACCTTTTAAGGACTGGTATAGGTGTGCTATCGATAGGTGTGATATACTGAGGCGTGTGATATACTTATAATATACTTTCAAACATAGAAAGTATATTATAGTGCATTTGTATTGTGCAGCAGTTGTGCGCGGTTCTGCTGAGATACCGCAGCTATACAGAGGGACAAATGCTATTGGAATAACTAATTGCAACTGGTGTGATATACCTGTTGCCCCCCAAAAAACTGATTGAGGGTTGTGATATACCTATAATATAATTTCTAACATAGAAAGTATATTATAGTGCAATTGTATTGTGCGGCAGTTGTGTGCGGTTCTGCTGTGATACCGCAGGTATACAGAGGGACAAGCATTATTGGAACAACTATTTGGAACGGGTGTGATATACCTGTTGCCCCAAGAAAAACTGATTGAGGGGTGCAATATACCTGTTTCCACAAAATACTGATTAAGGAGTTTGATATACCTGCTTCCACAAAATACTGATTGAGGGGTGCGATATAACTGCTTCCACCAAATATTGATTCAGGTGTTTTATATACCAGTTTGCACAAAATACTGATTGAGGGGTGCGATATACCTGCTTCCACAAAATACTGATTGAGGGGTGCAATATACCTGTTGCCACAAAATACTGATTAAGGGGTTTGATATACCTGCTTCCACAAAATACAGATTGAGGGGTGCGATATACCTGCTTCCACCAAATATTGATTCAGATGTTCTATATACCTGTTTCTACAAAATACTGATTGAGGGGTGCGATATACCTGCTTCTACAAAATACTGATTAAGGGGTTCTATATTCCTGCTTCCGCAAAATACTGATTGAGGGGTGCGATATACCTGCTTCCACCAAATATTGATTCAGGTGTTCCATATACCTGTTTCCACAAAATACTGATTCAGGGGTGCAATATACCTGCTTCTACAAAATACTGATTAAGGGATTTGATATATCTGCTTTCACAAAATACTGATTGAGGGGTACGATATACCTGCTTTCACAAAATACTGATTGAGGGGTTTGATATATCTGCTTCTACAAAATACTGATTGAGGGGTGCGATATACCTGCTTCCACCAAATATTGATTCAGGTGTTCCATATACCTGTTTCCACAAAATACTGATTCAGGGGTGCAATATACCTGCTTCTACAAAATACTTATTAAGGGATTTGATATATCTGCTTTCACAAAATACTGATTGAAGGGTGCGATATACCGGCTTCCACAAATACTGCTCTTCTCTAGAAGAGACTTTGTCACAGGGTCATTTTGAAAATGACAGGCAGAGGAAGAGGCAGGCCGTTCCGCAGGGGTGGTAGGGGTCGGGCAGGTGCACCAGACAGGAGCCTAAGTGGGAAGTTAAAGAAGATGCGTGCAATTATGTCAAAGGATGCACCAGAGTTGGTTGAGTGGCTCACTCAGCCTTCCGCTTCTGCACTCTCCTCATCCTCTGTATTTGCACCCTCCTCACTCTCTGCTGTGTGCACCACCAAAGATACCACCACCACCACCACCAAAGCCCCTCCACTCAAGTCAGAGGAATTATTTTACCATCCATTTCCAGACCTTACTGATGCACAGCCATTCTTGTCATCAGATGAGGAAGAGGAGGTAGCCATTACCGCCATTCAGCGGTCTGATGACAGAACCCAGATCAGCCCAATAAGGGTGGTCCCTGTTGTTGCTGCCTACTCCGAGATCTCTAATGTCAGTGGTGGTGAAGGTAACGATGATGACGCGTCGATGGACGTCACGTGGGTGCCCACAAGAGAGGAAGAGGGGGGTTTAGAGAGAGAGACGGAGCAGCAGATAGGGAGGAGAAGGAGGAGAAGCAGGCAGAACATGCAGAGTACAGGAGGCAAAAAGAAGACTGTAAATGTTTCTGGAGTGAGCCATCCACCATGCACGGTCACATCTTGCGCTCCCAGGATGCCAGCACATGGCTCCGCAGTGTGGGCTTTTTTTTAACATGTCACCTGGTGACAACAGTGTTGCCATCTGCAGACTGTGCTGTCAACACATAAGTCGCGGTAAGCCCAACACTCACGTAGGGATGACCATCTTAAGAAGGCACTTGGCCTCCCATCACCAAGCCCAGTGGGAGCAACACTGTCAGAACCCACAAAGCCACACTCCCGGCGCTCCACATCCTGCCTCTTCTCCTTCTCTTCTCTCCTCCCATTTGTCCTCCACTCCACCTTCCATCGTGCCATCATTGCATTCATCTGGCAGAAGGCAGGCTTCCGTGGCCCAAATGTTCGAGCGTAAAAGTTGATGACGCCGGATAACCCTCTTGCCCAACAGCTGACTGCTGGCTTGTCGGAACTGCTAGCCCGCCAACTACTGCCATATAAATTGGTGGACTCGGAGGCCTTTAGAAAATTTGTGACCTTTGGCACACCGCAATGGAAGGTCCTCGAAAGGAAATATTTCTCCCAGAAGGGCATCCCAGAGCTATATGGCCACGTTCAACAGCAATTGAATATATCTCTGGCACACAGCGTCAGTGCCAAGATACATCTGACCACAGACATGTGGTCTAGCAAACACGGGCAGGGAATGTACATAACTTTTACTGCCCACTGGGTGAACCTTCTGACGGCTGTCAAGCAGGCCTGCCTCTTCTTCTCCTACTCCATCCTCCGTCTCCTTCTCGGCTGACTCCTCCTTTTCCACTGCTACCGCCTCTTCCGCTGCACCCCCGAAGCTCCCTAGAATCTATTCGACGTGCCAGGCGAGACACTGCCATGCTGTGCTGCAGCTGTTGTGCCTGGAAGCCAAGAGCCACACTGGTACTGCACTGCTTTCAGCTCTGCGGTCACAGGCCGATCAGTGTCTAACCCCGCTCAATTTGGTAAGTGGTGTGCGACAAGTCTGCTGAGTGCGCTGAAACAAGGCAAAATACCCCACGTGCCGTGCATGGCACACGTCCTGAACTTAGTCATGCAGCGATTTATTGCCAAATACCCCGGGGTCCAGGATATTTTGCGGCAGGCCAGGAAAATCTCTGCCCATTTTAGATCTTACAAGTCCATGGCTCGCCTTGCTGACTTTCAGCAGCGACTCCACCTGCCCTTCAGACGTCTGATTTGTGACAGGCTCAGCCTGACACACTGGAATTTGTATATGCTTGATAGGCTGCTCCAGCAGCAACGTGCCGTTAACGACTACCTGTACGAACTCTGCAGCATGACAGGTTCTGGGGAGCTTGGTTTCTTTGCACCGTGCCAGTGGCTGCTCATGCGCGACGCATGCAGACCTCTGCGGCCATTTGATGAGATCACCAAACTGGTCAGTCGCAGCCAGGGCGCCATCAGTGACATCGTACCTTATGCCTTCTTTCTGGAGCGTGCATTGCGTCGTGTCATTGATTAAGCCGTCGAGGAACAGGAGTTGGAAGATGAGGAAGTCGCAATGCTGAATGAATTCCCAGGGGGGCTACTCCATCTGAGACAAGTCAGCAGGAGTCTGAAGAGGAGTCAGAGGAGGATGGTGGCTGGGGGAGGTGAAGGAGGAGGAGCAAGAAGAGCAGGCTTTGAGGGGGAATTTAAACTTTTTGGGGATCTCTGGTGTTGTCCGTGGCTGGGGGGAGGAGACTGAGGATGACATTCTCCTGGGCGATGAGCAGGAGCCAGGGCGCTCCACCACTTCCAATTTAGTGCAAATGGGGGCCTTTATGCTACTGTGTTTGAAGAGGGAACCCCAGTACAATCACAAAATGTCAGACAAGTTACCACCATCACAGAGGGCTATCAGAATGCAGCATTTCCATGCCTTGCTGCGAGAGATGCTGCATTCTGCTGTTGCGGGCACTAGCAGAGGAATTTCCACCCACAGCGAAACAGGTGCGGGTACCAATCCTACCGAGCAAGAAGAGAGCGGTTTGAAGATGTGTTGGTCACTTCGGATATGAAATCATTCTTGCAGCCAACCCATCGAGAGCCGCCCTCCGGATCCCGCCTCAGGGAACACCTACATCAGATTAACGGCCGATGTGGACGCTCTGAGAAGCGAGTAACCTCTGGACTTACCGGGTGTGCAGACTTGACCTGTGCCCAGACCTGGCACAATTTTCCATGGAACTCTTGGTATGCCCCTTGTTGAGTGTCCTTTCCGAAAGGGCGTTCAGCGCAGCAGGGAGGGATCGTGACCGATAAGCGCACTCGCCTAGCTCACAACAGTGTGGACTACCTCACATTTCAAAAAATGAATGAGGCATGGATCTCGGAGGAATTCAACAACTGTGACGACCACGTGTAATTTAATTTCCTAATGCCAGCCCACATATATCCACCACCATCCAGAACAAAGAATGGTCCTTGTCTTTTGTATATACAGCGGCATAAAAGGCCTTTTCTGTCAGGTGAATGCCTAATTTTTGGGGCCTGTACTGGCCTACAGTAAAATTTTTAGCTGGCGACCGCCTATTGTACCTTCAGCCACATCATCACAAGTTCTTTTCTGTCAGGTGAATGCCTAGTTTTTGGGGCCTGTACTCCCGTGGCCTAAAATAAAAAATGTCTAGGCTACAGCAGGGCACATTTTTGAGAGTTTCCCTTTAAGACGCATAAAAATAGCCCCTGATTAAAATACATATTTTTTCTGGGAATTTTTGCCATTGATCCCCCTCTGGTATGTCACTGTCCATGTTGTGGGACTATTTGTGCACTTCTAGTAAGTATTTGGTGGCTGCAAATATGAGCTGAAGGTTTTTCAGGTCCGCCTGCCATTAAAGTGAATGGGGTTCGCTGACAAATGTAAAGGTATGCACATGGGAAGGAATAATGCAAGTCACCCGTACATACTAAATGGTAAAACACTGGGTAACACTGACATGGAAAAGGATCTAGGGATTTTGGTGAACAGCAAACTAAGCTGTAGAAACCAGTGTCAGGCAGCTGCTGCCAAGGCCAATAAGATAATGGGTTGCATGGATGCCTGTGATGAGAACATAGTGCTACCACTCTACAAATCATTAGTCAGACCACACATGGAGTACTGTGTACACCTTTGGGCTCCTGTGAACAAGGCAGACATAGCAGAGCTGGAGAGGGTTCAGAGGAGGGCAACTAAAGTAATAACTGAAATGGATGGACTACAGTACCTTGAAAGATTATCAAAGTTAAGGTTATTCACTTTAGAAAAAGACGACTGAGGGGAGATCTAATAACTATGTATAAATATATCAGGGGTCAGTACAGAGATCTATCCCATCATCTATTTATCCCCAGGACTGTGACTGTGACAAGGGGACATCCTCTGCGTCTGGAGGAAAGAAGGTTTGTACACAAACATAGAAGAGGATTCTTTATGGTAAGAGCAGTGAGACTATGGAACTCTCTGCCTGAGGAGGTGGTGATGGTGAGTTCAGTAAAAGAGTTCAAGAGGGGCCTGGATGTATTTCTGGAGGGTAATAATATTACAGGCTATAGCTACTAGAGAGGGGTCGTTGATCCAGGGAGTTATTCTGATTGCCTGATTGGAGTCGGGAAGGATTTTTTGACTCCTTAAGAGGGGAAAATTGGCTTCTACCTCACAGTTTTTTTTTGCCTTCCTCTGGATCAACTTGCAGGGTAACAGGCCGAACTGGATGGACAGATGTCTTTTTTCGGCTTTATAAACAATCTTACTACAGTATGTTACTTACTATGTAGGATGGCAGTGACGGCCTCTCTGTGAACAAATGGATGAGGTGAGCATGTATTTTTTTTTTACCCTGATTAACCCCTGAAAGTCCTCAATTTTAATGTCAGATGCTGCGATCAGTGATAAACGCAGCATCTGCGGGGTTCAATGACGGGGGTCCATTCCCCATCATTGTATCTGCTACATACAATGGAATGTGATTCACGATGAAGTAATTTGTAATAATGAAGTAATTCGTAATAAATTGAATTTCTTTGTGAAATTCGGTGAAGCAGCCAAATCTAATTTTGATAACTTTGCTCATCTCTACTATAAATAGCTGCCATAGGACTTTTTAACTTTAATGGCCTACCATCACAATTAGTCAACAATATAGGATCGGTGGGGAACCAACACCCAGTACACCTGCTGATCTACCGTTTGAAGAGGTGCCCGGTTGAGCGTTGTGGCCTCTTCCCAGGTCAATGACATCAAGTTCATCGGTCACATGGCCTAGACCATCAGTCAATTGACTAGGGTTGAGCAATGTTCTGTGTTGTAACCAGTGGCATACCTACCATATAGGAAGACCACGCAGCTGCTATGGGGCCCGTGAGAAAGAGGGGCCCGAAGTGGAGGAGAGGCCCCGCCCCCTAATTGCTCCTGTCTATCTTTCATAAGCTAAATGACCTTTGAAGATGTCATCACAGGTCCTGTAAGGGAACTGCACAGTGTAAAGTGTAGTTCCCAGGTTAGAACAGTGCATCTGCCAGGACCTGTGATGACATCATCTTCAACATCACAGGTCCTGCAGAATCTAGCAAAGGAACTGCACCAAAAATTGTGTAGTTCCTAGGTTTGAAAGGTACATCTGCCAGGACCTGTGATGACATCATCACAGGTCCTTCAACCCCTAACAGCAAGTATTAAAAGTTCGCAATCAGCTCTGCATTGATCCATACAGACTGGAATGGAGTGGTAAGAGGAGGTCCTCCACTTCTCGTCATTTACCCCCCATGCCCTGTTTTTACTCATTGCTCACTCATATGTCTAATTCTTCAGACGTCACCACTACCTCATGTACCTCACACACACAGTGACCATAATGTATAACTGACCACATATTTCTGTAAACACTGCATCTACAGTATTATACCTTCTATGCCTCACATCAATACACTGCTCTGCATATATATATATATATATATATATATATATACACTGCATATATTACACAGTATTATAGATGCAATATGTACAGATATATAGTATATACAGCAGTGTACTGATATGTTAGGTATAAGGTATAATACATGCAGTGTGTACAGGTATATAGTATATACAGCAGTGTACTGATATGTTAGGTATAAGGTATAATACATGCAGTGTGTACAGATATATAGTATATACAGCAGTGTACTGATATGTTAGGTATAAGGTATAATACATGCAGTGTGTACAGATATATAGTATATACAGAAGTGTACTGATATGTGAGGTACAAGCTGTCAATACCCTGCTGTATTTACTATATACCTGTACACACTGCATCTATTATACCTCGTACCTCACATGTCAGTACACTGCTGAATATACTATATAGCTATACACACTGCATCCATTATACGTCTTACCTCACATATTACACTACTGTATATACTATATACCTATACACACTGCATATATTATACAGCGTACCTCACATAACAGTACACTGCTGTATATACTATACATTTGTACACACTGCATCTATTATAGCTCTTTTGTGTGCCATAGATGTTTTGTAATCCCAATCTGGCCCTGATGGCATAAATTATAAAACGCAGCAGCAAGAATAGTTCATGGAACAAAGGGAGAGGCCTGGAATGGGTAGTGGGAGGGGCTATAAAAGAGGAATGGGGGCCCAATTTAGATTCTTGCTATGGGGCCCATTGATTTTTATGTATTCCCCTGGTTGTAACTATGACACAACTATACAATTTATGGTGCTGGGATGCTGTGAGGAGACCACAGCGATTGACCTGTCTGTGGGGTGCCGTGAGTCAGACCCCCACCGATCTGATATTGATGATCTATCCTGGGGATAGGTCATCATTATTATACTCTCAGAAAACCCCTTTAACCTAGACAGAATTGGGAAAATAATATTTGCTAATTATTAGCTGTATTGGTTTTTATAAATGATCACCAATGTAATGACTTTGGCTATTTATTATACCTATTAGTCCATAAGAATAGTGTACAAAAATGGTACGGTCTTATCAGATCTCAGACTGTACTATTTTTTGGAGCGTAACTTTATTTTACTTTTACTTCTTGGCCCCTTTTAATAATGTTTGGGTAGTTCCTAAGCTCAATACTGAGTTTGAATGACTGAGTGTTAGGATCTGATCTAATGATACCAACTGGGCCCAGTGAGTTTTAATCCTCATTACTAATATATAACCAATGTACCTGAAAAACTACCAAAACAAACAAAAAAGAAGCAATAAAACAAGCACGGATTAGCTCATTGTTCATCCTACATTTCAAAGTAGAGCAATTTAACCAAGACAATATCTCCCTTGGAGCCTCTTGATGGAGCAGGCCAAGGATAGTATTTGATAAAATTGCTGTTGTAAAGAGAAATCGAGACACAGAGGAACTCTGCGGTGAGGTTTCTTGACTATCTGCATCTATTTTGAACAACTGGTGACAAATTAACAGAACATTTGTGTGTAAATTGTTCTACTGTTCTCTGCTCTGGGCAATACCAGGCAATGCAAGCTGAAAAATTATGTTTATTTCATTTTAATGCGGACACCTTAAGCCATCTAGAACCTGGAGCAGATGTAATAGTTCACATATCTCGGAGCACTGGCACTTATGAAGAAATACTTGTGAACATAACCTCTTCGGTTATTGTTGCTGCATTATACCAAGTGTATTAAAATCCAAAATTGACGCTATAGGTAAAAATTTTAATTCGTTTTTCACCTGGGTTAGCATCCATTTTATAATTTGACTACCCAGCAAATACTTGGGAGCCATGGTATCTTAGAAGTTCTTCTGGATTTTTCATGATAAGACCCAAGCACATGACACAGATGTGTAAGAGCTTGTATGGCAATGCACAGAGGTCATTTTTAGGGTTGAGCAAACCCGAATTTTTGGGACCCCTGGATTTTTGGACCCCGGACCCGAACCCGAACATTTCCGTAAAAGTTTGGATTCGGGTTCGGTGTTCGGCGCTTTCTTGGCGCTTTTTGAAAGGCTGCACAGCAGCCAATCAACAAGCGGCATACTACTTGCCCCAAGAGGCCATCACAGCCATGCCTACTAATAGCATGGCTGTGATTGGCCAGAGCAGCATGTGACCCAGGCTCTATATAAGCTTGGGTCACATAGCGCTGCACGTCACTCTGCTGTTACAAGTGTAGGGAGAGGATGCTGCAGGACTTGTGATTTCAGGGAGAGCATAGGAGAGAATCTAATTCAGCGATCTACAGAGAAATAGTTGTGTGGGTGCAGGGCACTATCGTTTTACCCTGCCCTGGGCTCATTGACCAAAAAATACAAACTTTTAGAATTCTGTTAGTTAGGTGGGTGGCGGCGGCGGTGGCCATTTTATGCATGTTAAGTGCACCAGCACTGCATCTGAGCTTTTGGGACATTGCAAATCACCATTTTTTGGGGGGCAAACTACAACATCTGGATTAGTCAGTGTGCAATTTAAGGTAGAAAAACACCCATCATTTTCTGGGGTTTCAAAAACACACAATTTCTTTTTTCAAAAAACTGTATTTTCCAGATCTGCAAGTGTTAAATTCAAGTTTAATATATACAGCTTTCATATTCTGTTAGCAAAAAAAAGACTTTTTTGGCAATCTACAACATCTGGATTAGTCAGTGTGCAATTTAAAGTAGAAATACACCCATCATTTTCTCGGGGTTTTGAAAAACACACTTTTTTCTTTTCAAAAAACAGTATTTTCCAGATCTGCAAGTGTTAAATTCAAGTTTAATATATACAGCTTTCATATTCTGTTAGCAAAAAAAAAGACTTTTTTGGCAATCTACCACAACTGTATTAGTCAGTGTGCAATTTAAGGTAGAAATACACCCATCATTTTCTGGGGTTTGAAAAACACACTCTTTTGACAAAAAACACTATTTTCAGGCCTTGCAGCATCAGCACGTGTGAAATTACAGGCTTATACACTGCTGTCAAATTCAGTTTTTAAACAAACACTCATTTGGGCACAAAAAATTTAGTTGGCAGCCTTTAATGCAGATGTCATTGTGAGATACACCCTTAATACATTTGGGTTACATTCAGAGATTTTAAATACCGCCATTTGGTGCACCAATATTGAATTCAGGTCTACACTGGTTCAGGCCCTGTGAGATACCCCCTCTACATACAGGGGTTTGAATTAGGCATTTGAAATACAGCCATTTGAAATACAGCCTTTTTGTGCAAAGATATATTTACTTCAGCCCTACAGAGGTTCAGGCCCTGTGAGATACCACCTCTACATACAGGGGTTTGAATTAGGCATTTGAAATACAGCCATTTGAAATACTGCCATTTTGTGCAAAGATATATTTGCTTCAGGCCTACACTGGTTCAGACCGTGTGAGATACCCCCCTACATACAGGGGTTTGAATCAGGCATTTGAAATACAGCCATTTGAAATACAGCCATTTTGTGCAAAGATATATTTACTTCAGGCCTACAGAGGTTCAGACCCTCTGAGATACTACCTCTACATACAGGGGTTTGAATTAGGCATTTTAAATTCAGCCATTTGAAATACAGCCATTTTGTGCAAAGATATATTTACTTCAGGCCTACACTGGTTTAGACCGTGTGAGATACCCCCCTACATACAGGGGTTTGAATTAGGCATTTGAAATACAGCCATTTGAAATACAGCCATTTTGTGCAAAGATATATTTACTTCAGGCCTACACTGGTTCAGACCGTGTGAGATACCCCCCTACATACAAGAGTTTGAATCAGACATTTGAAATACAGCCATTTGAAATACAGCCATTTTGTGCAAAGATATATTTACTTCAGGCCTACACTGGTTCAGACCGTGTGAGATACCCCGCTACATACAGGGGTTTGAATTAGGCGTTTGAAATACAGCCATTTGAAATACAGCCATTTTGTGCAAAGCTATATTTACTTCAGGCCTACACTGGTTCAGACCGTGTGAGATACCCCCCTACATACAGGGGTTTGAATTAGGCATTTGAAATACAGCCATTTGAAATACAGCCATTTTGGGCAAATAAATATTTAGTTCAGGCTTACAAAGGTTCAGGCCCTCTGAGATACCACCTCTACATACAGGGGTTTGAATTAGGCATTTGAAATACAGCCATTTGAAATACAGCCATTTTGTGCAAAGATATATTTACTTCAGGCCTACACTGGTTCAGACCATGTGAGATACCCCCCTACATACAGGGGTTTGAATTAGGCATTTGAAATACAGCCATTTGAAATACAGCCATTTTGTGCAAAGATATATTTACTTCAGGCCTACACTGGTTCAGACCGTGTGAGATACCCCCCTACATACAGGGGTTTGAATTAGGCATTTGAAATACAGCCATTTGAAATACAGCCATTTTGTTCAAAGATATATTTACTTCAGGCCTACACTGGTTCAGACTGTGTGAGATACCCACCTACATACAGGGGTTTGAATCAGGCATTTGAAATACAGCCATTTTTTGCAAAGATATATTTACTTCAGGCCTACACTGGTTCAGACCATGTGAGATACCCCCCTATATACAGGGGTTTGAATTAGGCATTTGAAATACAGCCATTTGAAATACAGCCATTTTGGGCAAAGAAATATTTAGTTCAGGCTTACAGAGGTTCAGGCCCTCTGAGATACCACCTCTACATACAGGGGTTTGAATTAGGCATTTGAAATACAGCCATTTGAAATACAGCCATTTTGTGCAAAGATATATTTACTCCAGGCCTACAGAGGTTCAGGCACTCTGAGATACTACCCCTACATACAGGGATTTGAATTAGGCATTTGAAATACAGGCATTTGAAATACAGCCATTTTGTGCAAAGAAATCTTTAATTAAGGCCTAGTCTGGTTCAGGCCGTGTGAGATACACTCTTTACATACTGTCGTTCTTTTCTACTATTTATTAAACACCCATTTAGGGCAAGATCCTAAATTCAAAAAAAATTAGGAGAGCGTTGAATAAGGGACATAGCCCAGATCGTGGTGCTGCTGGTGGAGCTCCTGTTGCAGGGAGAGGACGTGGTCAATCTGTGCAGCTACATGCACAAGTGAAACCCCTTCCTCAGGTGCGAGTAGGTGACAAAACCTGCAGCGGTATTTGGTCGGGCCTAATGCTGCTCTACGAATGGTGAGGCCTGAACAAGTACAGGCGATAATAGATTGGGTTGCTGACAGTGGATCCAGTTCCTTCACATTGTCTCCCACCCAGTCTCCTGCTGAAAGACCACAGTTGGCACCTGGAGCCGATGTCCATCAGTCTTTCACCTCACCCCCTTGCAAATCAGCCAAGCAGTCTGAGCCCCAAGTCATTCAGCAGTCTCTTCTGCTTTTTGATGACTCTGTTAGCAGGGTTTCCCAGGGCCATCCACCTAGCCCTGCCCCAGAAGTGGAAGAGATTGAGTGCACCGATGCCCAACCACTTATTTTTCAAGATGAGTACATGGGAGGACCATCGCAGCACGTCTCGGATGATGACGAAACACAGGTGCCAACTGCTGGGGCTTTAGAAAGTGTGCAGACCGACAAGGAAGTCAGGGGTGAAGACTGGGTGGAAGATGATGTGGAGGACGATTAGGTCCTTGACCCCACATGGAATCAAGGTCATGCGAGTGACCGATGTAGTTCGGAGGAAGAGGCGGTGGTCGCACAGAGCCACTAGCACAGCAGAAGAGGGAGCAGGGTGCATAAGCGGAGCAGCCGTCCTCTAGACAGTACGCCTCCTACTGCCCACCGCAGCATGGGACCGAGCACACCAAAGCCAGTTCCAAGGAGTTCCCTGGTGTGGCAGTTCTTCAGACAATGTGCTGACGACAAGACACGAGTGGCTTGCACGCTGTGCAATCAGAGCCTGAAGCGAGGCATAAACGTTCTCAACCTGAGCACAACTTGCATGACCAGGCATTTAAGTGAAAAGCACGAGCTGCAGTGGAGTAGACACCTCAAAAACCAAGAAAGGTCTCTGGCTCCTCCTGCTTTCTCTTCTGCTGCAGTCGCATCCTCTTCATCCACTTCTGGAGTGACAGTGCCACCTGGCACCCCACAAACAGAGGATCTGCCAGCAACACCAACACCTGGGTCACCAAGCATCTCCACAATGTCACACGGAAGCGTTCAGCTCTCCATATCCCAAACGCTGGAGAGGAAGAGGAAGTACCCCCCTACCCACCCGCGATCCCTAGCCCTGAATGCCAGCATTTCTAAATTACTTGCCTTTAAATGCTGTCATTCTGTCTGGTGGAGATGGATAGTTTTAAAGGCCTTATGGCGGTGGCTGTCCCACAGTACGTTGTGCCCAGCCGCCACTACTTTTCAAGGTGAGCCATCACTTCCTTTCACAACCAAGTAGGGGACAAAATCAGGTGTGCACTGCGCAACGTCATCTGTGGCAAGGTGCACCTGACTACGGATACGTGGACCAGTAAGCACGGTCAGAGACGTTATATCTCCATAACAGCACACTGGGTAAATGCAGTGGCGGCTGGGCCTGAGGCGGATAGCAGTTTGGCGCATGTCCTTCCACCACCAAGGATTGCAGGGCGCTTCAGTTTGCCTCCTGTTGCTTCCTCCTCCTACTCTGCTTCCTCATCCTCTACCAGCTCCTCATCCGGTCAGCGTAACACCTTCACCACCAACTTCAGCACAGCCAGGGGTAAACGACAGCAGGCAGTTTTAAAACTTATCTGTTTGGGGGACAAACCCCACACCGCGCAGGAGCTGTGGACGGGCCTTGAACAACAGACCGATGAGTGGTTTGTGCCAGTCAGGCTCAAGCCCGGCCTGGTGGTGTGCGATAATGGGCGAAATCTCATAGCAGCTCTGGGACTAGCTGGTTTGATGCACATCCCTTGCCTGGCGCATGTGCTGAATTTGGTGGTGCAGAGATTCCTTAAAAATTACCCAGACATGTCAGAGCTGCTGCATAAAGTGCAGGCCGTCTGTGCGCGCTTTCGGCGTTCTCACCCTGCTGCTGTTCGCCTGTCTGCGCTGCAGCGTAACTTCGGCCTTCCCGCTCACCGCCTCATATGCAACATGCCCACAAGGTGGAACTCCACCTTGCACATGCTGGCCAGACTGTGCGAGCAGCAGCAGACGATAGTAGAGTTTCAGCTGCAGCACGCACGAGTGAGTCGCTCGGCGGAACAGCACCACTTCACCACCAATGACTGGGCCTCCATGCGATACCTGTGTTCCTTGTTGCGCTGTTTCGAGTACTCCAACAACATGGCCAGTGCCGATAACGCCGTTCTCAGCGTTACTATCCCACTTCTATGCCTCCTTGTAATGACCGGCGACACGCACAGGGAGGGAAAAGGGAAAGCCCTGCCCAAGGGAGAGGGAAAGGTGGTGACCCCTAACTCACCTTGCGGCTGGCACCTGACTGCCCTGACGTCCCTAGACGGGTTCCTCACCCGTGCGGCGATCACGTGCTCACACCCTGGCTTTCCCTAAAATGAGCCCTAGATAGTGAACGCCCGGTGGGATCGCTAGTCCGCACCACTATCACTAAGAGGGAAACACCAGGGAGAGGACAGACAAAACAGACAAACACATATACCACAAAGGTCCAACAGGGATCCGGAGGGTAGCGTTCTGGACCAACTACCAGAGAACGCAGCAACACAGCTCCAGAAGGTCAGAATAGATGTCCAGGCAGGAAGTTCTATCTCTGGCAACCAGAGAAGTGTGAGAGAGGAATATAAGGAGGATTGGGAGTGCTGGACAAGGAACAGCTGAGGAGAAAGAGCTACGGATCCCTGGGTGAGCCAAAAGGGTTTGCAAAGCAAACCCAAAAAGCTACCATAAGGAAAACAGCCCTATCTTAAATAGAGCGTGCAGCCAACCGCTGTGACTTCCTGACCCCGGGTATAACGGAGTCAGGCGTGTTTCTCAATACCCTCGTGACAGTACCCCCCTCTCTACGAGGGGCCTCCGGACACTCAGGACCAGGTCTCTCAGGATGAGAGGCATGAAAAACCTGAACTAGCCTGTCGGCATTTACCTCAGACGCAGGAACCCACATTCTTTCCTCGGGACCGTAACCTCTCCATTGCACCAGATATTGAAGAGAGCGGCGGACCCGACGAGAATTAACAATTTTGGATATCTGAAATTCTAGATTACCATCCACAACAACAGGAGGGGGTGGCAGCGGTGACGGTTCTAGAGGTGGAACATATTTTTTGAGTAACGACTTATGAAAAACATTATGAATTTTAAAAGTCTGAGGTAACTCCAGGCGAAAAGCCACGGGGTTGATGATGGCTACAATTTTGTAAGGGCCAATAAACCTAGGACCCAGTTTCCAAGAGGGAACCTTCAATTTAATATTCCTAGTAGACAACCATACATAGTCATTCACTCCTAGGTCCGGACCTGGCGACCGTCTCTTATCAGCCATGCATTTGTATTTACCTCCCATATTTTTCAAGTTAGCTTGCACCTTCTGCCATACCGATGAAAGAGATGACGAAAACCGTTCCTCTTCGGGAACCCCAGAAGACCCCCCCTCTTTGAAAGTACAGAATTGGGGATGAAAACCATATGCACCAAGAAATGGTGACTTGCCAGTGGATTCCTGACGACGATTATTTATGGCAAACTCAGCTAACGGTAAATATGATGACCACAACTCTTGGTTTTCAGACACAAAACATCTTAGATATGTCTCCAGGTTTTGGTTGGTACGCTCAGTCTGTCCATTCGACTGAGGATGGAAAGCTGAGGAAAAGGACAAGTGTACCCCCAAACGGGAACAAAAAGCTTTCCAAAATTTAGAAATAAACTGGGTACCCCGATCCGAAACAACATCAGAGGGGACCCCGTGAAGCTTCACGATTTCACTGACGAATACCTGAGCAAGAGTCTTAGCATTAGGTAGTGCGGGTAACGCAATGAAGTGTACCATTTTTCTAAACCTGTCCACTACTACCAAAATAACTGTTTTACCCGCAGACAAAGGTAAGTCAGTGATAAAATCCATTGACAGATGTGTCCATGGTCTATTGGGAATGACGAGTGGTAATAGAGACCCTGCAGGACGTGTATGTGAAACTTTTGCGCGCGCACAGGTAGAACAAGAAGACACAAAATCCAATACATCCTGACGCAACCTTGCCCAGCAAGTGCCGAATTATGATGTTCCTTTAATAATTCGAAACGTAGGTTCAACGGTACAAACAATTTCTCTGAGGGGCAAGAGACCGGGGCGTCCCCCTGGGCCTCTAACACCTTCCCCTCCAAAACAGAGTGTACCGCAAAAACAACCACTCCTCTTTGAAGAATGGGCACCGGATCACTCACATTACCCCCTCCAGGGAAACAACGAGATAGTGCATCAGCCTTGGTGTTCTTTGCCCCAGGACGATAGGTAATCACAAGGTTAAACCTGGTAAAAAATAGCGACCACCTAGCCTGTCTAGGGGTGAGACGCTTAGCTGATTCGAGGTACAGAAGATTTTTGTGGTCCGTAATCACAGTGACGGGGTGGACTGCACCCTCTAAGAAGTGACGCCACTCCTCAAACGCAAGTTTAATAGCTAATAGTTCCCTATTGCCAATATCGTAGTTCTTTTTTGCTGCAGATAGTTTTTTAGAAAAGAAAGCACAAGGACGCCATTTGCCAGGAGACAGACCCTGAGACAGCACCGCCCCCACTCCCACCTCTGACGCATCGACTTCAATAATAAAAGGCTGGGAGACATCAGGTTGGACTAGTACAGGTGCTGAGGTAAACCTCTCTTTTAGAGAGGAAAAAGCAACTTTAGCGGCGTCAGACCATTTAGAAAAATCGGTCCCCTTCCTAGTCATGTCAGTAAGCGGTTTTACAATGAGTGAATAATTTTTAATTAATTTCCTATAGAAATTCGCAAAGCCCAAGAACCGTTGTAGTGCTTTGAGGTTCTCAGGAAGATCCCAATCTAAAATTGCCTGGACCTTCCTAGGATCCATACGGAAACCTGAAGCAGATAAAAAATAACCTAGGAATTGTATCTCCTGAACGGCGAAGACACATTTTTCAATTTTAGCATATAATTCATTCGTCCGTAGGACCTGCAGTACTTGTCTGACATGCACCTCATGTGTTTTCAGATCAGACGAATAAATTAAAATATCATCTAGGTATATTACCACAAACCTGACGATTAGATGACTAAAAATGTCATTAACGAAATGTTGAAAGACGGCAGGAGCATTGGTCAGACCGAAAGGCATAACTAGATTTTCATAATGCCCCTCGGGGGTGTTAAACGCTGTCTTCCACTGATCCCCCTCCTTAATACGAATCAGATTGTAGGCCCCCCCTAAGATCAAGTTTGGAGAACCACCTAGCACCCGCAATCTGGTTAAACAGGTCAGGAATGAGAGGAAGAGGGTATGGGTCTCGGATGGTTATCCGATTTAATTCGCGAAAATCTAAGCAAGGACGCAGGCCCCCATCTTTCTTTTTAACGAAGAAAAACCCTGCAGCCACGGGTGAAGAAGAGGGTCTGATGTGTCCCTCAGCCAAGCTCTCGGAGATATAATCTTTCATGGCTTGTCTCTCTGGACCCGAAAGATTATATAACCTGGTCTTGGGTAATTTTGCGCCGGGAATAAGGTTAACCGGGCAATCATAAGGACGATGAGGTGGTAACTTCTGACAACCCTTTTCAGAAAAAACATCCTCAAAATCCGAAATAAATGTAGGTAGGGTAGTTAAGGAGGCGACTAAGCAATTGCTATTTAAGCAATTTTCTCTGCACTGCTCACTCCACTCCAATATCTCCCTGGCCTGCCAATCCACTACTGGATTGTGCGCTACCAACCAGGGAAGACCCAGCACTACCGGAGTGGGAAGCCCCTCCAGAACATAACCTGAAAGCATCTCGTTATGGTGGTCCCCTACCCGAAGGTGTAAATTATGAACAATGTGGGTGAGGTTTCTCTGAGACAGGGGAGCAGAATCAATAGCGAATATGGGAATGGGTCTCTGTAACGTACAGAGAGACAAACCCAAAGTACGGGCAAAATGGGCATCTATCAAATTTACCCCTGCTCCACTGTCTAGAAAGAAAGAAATAGTCTCCGTCTTATTACCAAAAATAATAACCGCTGGCAACACAAATTGCGATGTACGTATGGAGGAAACGTATACCCCCCGGCTGACATCCTCCACACAGCCTGGGGTTAGTAGTTTTTCCGACGGTCTTTTGTTTCTGAGGAAAGAAGGACAGACATTAATGAAATGACCCCTCTCCCCACAAAAAAAACAAACCCCACGCCTACGGCGAGCCACAGGAGGACGGACCTGACGAGTAGTTCCTCCTAGCTGCATAGGCTCGTCTAAGTCCGTATAGACTAACTGCTGCTTGGGAGGGGTTACCAATTGCTCCGGTTTTTTCAACCTGTCCCTAAGGCGTCTATCTATACGGATAGAAAGGGACATAACCGCATCAAGGGAAAAGGGGGTCTCATATAATGCAAGCGCATCCTTAACCCTTTCGGATAACCCAGAGCAGAACTGACTCCTGAGAGCCGGGTCGTTCCATTGGGTATCCGTAGCCCACCTACGGAATTCAGAGCAATACTCCTCTACTGGCCGCTCTCCTTGTAAGAGTCTCCGTAATCTTGATTCAGCCAGTGCGACTCGGTCAGGGTCGTCATATATGAGACCCAAGGCCCCGAAAAACTCATCCACTGACCGAAGAGCCTGGGAATCAGTAGGTAAAGAGAACGCCCAGGACTGCGGGTCCCCCTGCAGCAGGGAAATAACAACCCCCACCCGCTGATCTTCATTACCAGAGGAGTAAGGGCGCAGTTTAAAATATAACTTACAGGCCTCACGGAATGTCAAAAACTTGTCCCTTCCCCCAGAAAATCTGTCAGGGAGAGGGACCTTGGGTTCCGCAACAACCTGGTTACCAGTAGCAACCGCTGGGCTTGCAGTCAGTTGTAATTGCTGCTGTTGCTGGAGGACCGACGCCTTCAATCCTACCACCTCCAAAGACAGGCCATGAAATTGTTTGGACAGAGCAGCAATTTGATCCATACTGGATTCTAAGTAGGTAAAAAAAAAAAAACATTTTTTTTTTTTTTTTACCTACACAAAATAAGGGCCAGAGATAATGTAATGACCGGCGACACGCACAGGGAGGGAAAAGGGAAAGCTCTGTTTAAGGGAGAGGGAAAGGTGGTGACCCCTAACTCACCTTGCGGCTGGCACCTGACTGCCCTGACGTCCCTAGACGGGTTCCTCACCCGTGCGGCGATCACGTGCTCAAACCCTGGCTTTCCCTAAAATGAGCCCTAGATAGTGAACGCCCGGTGGGATCGCTAGTCCGCACCACTATCACTAAGAGGGAAACACCAGGGAGAGGACAGACAAAACAGACAAACACATACACCACAAAGGTCCAACAGGGATCCGGAGGGTAGCGTTCTGGACCAACTAGCAGAGAACGCAGCAACACAGCTCCAGAAGGTCAGAATAGATGTCCAGGCAGGAAGTTCTATCTCTGGCAACCAGAGAAGTGTGAGAGAGGAATATAAGGAGGATTGGGAGTGCTGGACAAGGAACAGCTGAGGAGAAAGAGCTACGGATCCCTGAGTGAGCCAAAAGGGTTTGCAAAGCAAACCCAGAAAGCTACCATAAGGAAAACAGCCCTATCTTAAATAGAGCGTGCAGCCAACCGCTGCGACTTCCTGACCCCGGGTATAACGGAGTCAGGCGTGTTTCTCAATACCCTCGTGACACTCCTTGAAAAAACGCTTCTGGCGATGATGGAAGAGGATGTGGCACAGGAGGAGGAGGAGGAAGAGGGTTCATATTGTAGGGTTTCCGGCCAGTCATTCCCAAGTGGCTCCGAGGGTGGGTTCCTGCACCCACAAACCCAAGGTACACAATTGTCCAGCCAGGCCACAGTTCTGGAGGATGAGGAGGTGGAGGATGAGGAGGAGGAGATGCAGGAGAATGAACCATGTTCACAGCAGGGTGGCACCCAGACCAGCTCATGGCCATCACTGGTGCGTGGATAGGGGGATACAGAGTACACAGACGATACACCTCCCACAGAGGACAGCTTTTCGTTGCCTCTGGGCAGCCTGGCACACATGAGCGATTACATGCTGCAGTGTCTCCGCAACGACCGCCGAGTTGCCCACATTCTAACTTGTGCTGAATACTGGGTGGCCACGCTGCTGGATCCCCGTTACAAGGATAAGATGCGCGAGTACAAGCGCATGCTGGTAGATGCGCTGCTGATGGCATTCCCACCTGACAGCGGGGGCACAGTGGAAGCACAAGGCGAAGGCAGAGGACGAGGAAGAGGTCGCCAACGCAGCTGGGGCAGCGCCAGCACCTCAGAAGGCAGGGTTATGGCCGAAATGTGGAAAAGCTTTGTCAGCACGCCACAACAACCAGCACCACCAGCTGATATGGAACGTCTTAGCAGGAGGCAGTATTTCACCAACATGGTGGAGCAGTATGTGTGCACACGCCTACACGTACTGAATGACGGGTCTGCCCCCTTCAACTTCTGGGTCTCCAAATTGGGCACATGGCCAGAGCTTGCCCTGTATGCCTTGGAGGTGCTGGCCTGCCCTAAATCTCTCAAAATTGTCTGTTCTATTGCTGGGTGACATGAACCCCCTTTTGCCATGAATGAACCCCTACTGTGCCTGGATGACAGGGGCCTAAAAGCAATGCCAAGCTATCTGCCAAGCTATCCTCACCTAGAAGTAATGCTGCTATGGGAATATACCTGAGTACATACAGTATCCAGGCCACAAAATCCTTTGTATACCTGTAATGTTACAGGTG
Source organism: Bufo bufo (assembly GCF_905171765.1). Taxonomy (NCBI): domain Eukaryota; kingdom Metazoa; phylum Chordata; class Amphibia; order Anura; family Bufonidae; genus Bufo; species Bufo bufo. The sequence continues at coordinate 193,088,659 of NC_053397.1, forward strand.
GATGGCAAGAACTACACTACGGCAGGTGCTGTGATAACTGAATAACAATAGGATACAACAAAAAACATGACAGGTGCAACTAGTACACAACTTGAATGTCTCTTAAACTGCTATATGTGAACAGTCTCTAGAAACAATATATTTAATTGTCAAGGCCAACCACCAGGGGAGTATTGCCCATAGACTCTACAAGGAAATTTCCTGGTGGGCTGATGCCCAGGGGGCCACCCAAGTCCTCCTCTCTGCCGCTGACCGGGTACATAATGAGCTCTCAACAGTAATTAATGCTGTGAGAATCAGGCACTCATGTATCCAGCCAGTGATCGCACATGCCCTCCTGAATTCAACTGCTGTTGCCCGCATCTCACCTTCTAAGCCCCTTGCCTTATAGACAACTGGAGGAGAAGGACAGAACATGGAGCTGTTGATGGCCACCACAGAAGGACAACTTTTGGGGCATTATATTATATTGTGCTACACTGTGTTATTTGGTTCTGCTGGGATGGTATTTTGCACCATGATAGTCTTGACCCCACCTACTTGTGTTGCCCCACCTTCTGCCTACAACATGGGGTCATTTTAAATTTTTTTCCAGTGCCCCTGCCAACCACAGTGACTAAAGCAGTCACTAATCTTCCACAGGATAAAGTTCAACAGTCCTTATACCAGGTGCCCTTTTAACTTAATTATTTAGACACACTTTGCATTTTAATCCAGTGCTTGTACTGATATCATGCTGCTCCCCTCTTACAATTTACTGCTCTGTTATGGGGCTGGTACACAGCTTGTGGTCTGTCTCTGCAATGTGACTTCAGTTTGTGGCCTTCTGCACAGTTCTTCCTCTCAGAATTGAGCAGGACACTTGGTGGCTAGCTTTCTGACCTAGTTCTGCAGACACCTCTGATTCTGCTATTTCTCTGTTCACACACCTAACTCTCTCTCTGTTGCACCGTAGAACCTCTCAATGCGCAGGCTAAAAAAAACCTTCCCCATCTGTCTCCTGATCTTTGGTTCTACCTCCCTCCTGCTGACAACCATCACCTATACTCTCTTTCAGGCTCTGTATGCATTGGAAGTGCAGATTCTCTGGGTGTTACATATTTCCCTACATGTGCAAAGCAGAGCCATTATATGACCTCGTGCATGAGGGCTTAAAGGGGTTTTACAGGACCTAAGTATTGATTATCTATCATTAGCATAGGTTATCAATGCCAGTTCATGACTCCTGGCACCCCTGCTAATCAGATGCTAATCGGATGGGTGCTGCAGCTTCTTCACAGTATTCCAAGCACAGTGCCACCCATTGTACAGCGGCTGCCCATGATACAGCAGACCAGTTCATTTGAATGGGTCTGAGCCACACAAAAGCCATGTGACCAATGGATATAGCATCACAGGCCGAGGCTTCAGTCTTTGCACAAACACTGCAACCCCTTCCAACAGCAGATCAATGAGGGTGCCAGTAGTCAACCCCCACCCCCATTGATCAACTATTGATGACCTATCCTAAGGATAAATCATCAATATTTAATTCCCAGAATAATCCATTGTCATAGGCTACCTTGTCCTTTATAGCAAGGCTCCTAAAACTTTTACACTTGAGCTCCACTAGATCTAATATAACACAACAATGCCTGGACTTCTCCGTGGTCTAAGCCCATGTCAAAATTAGAAATACTGCAAAGTTTGCTTTTCATTTGGCCCCTCAACCCAGAAGGACAACACAGAAAGCACAAAATTAGTCAGTTGGAGGACTTGTGAATTTTCGCTCCTAAAATATATGGTAAAGATGAGCAAATGTATTCAAAATGAATCAAATTTGCTGCAAAATGTAAAAATTTTTGGGGATTCTAGCTAATCCAAAATGTTTGCAATTCATTTTGGATGAATCGCTCAAAGTGGCAGTCTGAATTTTAGTGGTCAGAAGATAGAAGAAACCATGTCCCATCAAAAAGGAATCATTTTTGGACCATTTTTAATTTTTATTTAAATGGAACAATACAGAATGTTAGGCTGGTTTCACACGGGCGTTGCGGGAAAATGTGATTTTTCCGCGCGAGTGCAAAACATTGTAATGCGTTTTGCACTCGCGTGAGAAAAATCGCACATGTTTGGTACCCAAACCCGAACTTCTTGACAGAAGTTCGGGCTTGGGATCGGGGTTGTATAGATTGTATTATTTTCCCTTATAACATGGTTATAAGGGAAAATAATAGCATTCTGAATACAGAACGCATAGTAATATAGCACTGGAGGGGTTAAAAAAATAAATAAATATGTAACTCACCTTAGTCCACTTGATCGCGCAGCCCGGCATCTCCTTCTGTCTCCTTTGCTGAACAGGACCTGTGGTGACGTCACTCCGGTCATCACATGATCCATCACATGATCCATCACCATGGTAAAAGATCATGTGATGGATCATGTGATGACCGGAGTGACGTCACCACAGGTCCTGTTCAGCAAAGAAGGAAACAGACGAGATGCCGGCAGCGCGAGCAAGTGGACTAAGGTGAGTTAAATTTAATTTTATTTTTTTAACCCCTCCAGCTCCATTTTACTATGCATTCTGTATTCAGAATGCTATTATTTTCCCTTATAACCATGTTATAAGGGGAAATAATAATGATCGGGTCTCCATCCCGATCGTCTCCTAGCAACCGTGCGTGAAAATTGCACCGCATCCGCACTTGCTTGCAGATGCTTGCGATTTTCACGAAGCCCCATTCACTTCTATGGGGCCTGCGTTGCGTGAAAAACGCTGAATATAGAGCATGCTACGATTTTCACGCAACGCACAAGTGATGCGTGAAAATCACCGCTCATGTGAACAGCCCCATAGAAATGAATGGGTCGGTATTTATTTCTTTTATTTTTATTTTACTGTATAAAACACATAATACTAATGTAACACATAATTTCCTGCTTGTAGAATACAATGTTTCCTGTGACAACATACATGAAATCCATTGCACTGATTTGGTTTATGATACATACTGTGAACAGACAGCACTTTTAACAGATTACCACTAGAGATGAGCGAATCGAAGTTGACGAAGTGGAATTCTATCCAAATTTCAGGAAAAATTTGATTCGTCCTGAAGTCGAATTTCCTTGCGCTTCATGGTAATGAATCACATTTTTTCGAAAATAGCTGCTGCACATGTTAGAAAGAGGAAGTAAAAAGCCGGGGAATTAGGGATTACCCATAATGCCATGCATGCAGTCAATCAGCAGATAGCCAGCACCTGTGATGTCACAACCCTACAAAAAGCCTCCTCATACCCGGTCTCCACCATTTTCCAGTAAACTACCGTAAGTGCAGGAAGAGACGTTGCAGGGACTAGAGACAGTGTTTAGGAAATACTTTATTCCAAAAAAAAAAACAACAAACGATCGAGCAGTTCAGGGGCAGATTATTGATAGTGTAGGGATATAATACGGAGGCATTATCCACACCATAGGGAGAGAACAGGGACCAATTGCACAGTGTACAGCCTGGGTAATAGGAGCTATACTATTACACCTTGCTGCACTAATTGGGGATCCAAATTGGTGTTATACTATTGATTTTAGGTTGTTTGCATTCTTTGATACATCAGTAATTCCAGTAATCGTTGATTCTGTTATTGGGGTGAAACTGTGGTCTGATACTACAGAATTTGGGGAGTTCATTGTGTTTTATATATAATCCAATCCGTTAATACTTGATTGTCTAATTGGGGTGAAATTGCAGCTTGATATTACACATTTTAGGTTGCTGAAGTTGTATTATACATAAGTATATCTGCCAAGCCCTAATTTTGAAATTGGTGTGAAATTGCGGTCCAGTTGGGGTGTTTTTATTTTATATATAAGTACATCCATCCATCCTTGATTCTGGGGTGAAATTGCGGTCCGATACAAGTTTTGGGGTGTTTTTTTGTTATCTATAAGTACATCCATTCATCCCTGTTTCTGGGATAAAGATTGCGGTCTGATACAAGTTTTGGGGTGTTTTTTTTTATTTATAGGCACATCCATTCATCCTTGTTTCTGGGGTGAAATTTTATTACATGACACGGAGGCTCCTATTGCTATCTCTTTCTTTACTAAAATCATATAGCAGCAAAGAACAAACGTTTCAATCAAAATGATAACCATGGCAACCAACCCCTCCCCACTGTGCCAGTATAACAGTCCTGGTCTCTGTCAACTCCTCCTCTTTCTTTGCTGCTCTTCTCACAGATAAGTACATTTTGCTCTTCTCATATCTGTGGGCAGAGGTATACTGTATTATATTATATTATACTGTATTATATTATATTATATTATCTATTGTTGGAATAGATTTGTTTTGTTGTTGTAGGTTTGCCTGCTGTGTTTGGGGGTGTCCCCCCCCCTTCGTTCTGGGGACTTATTTTATTTTATTCCATAGGTATTTCTTTTCTCCTTGGGATCTTCCCTTTTTCTTAGTACCGCTTCTATTAGCTCCCTTCCCCCCTTTTTCGGCCATTTCGCCGCTTTCTCCGTCTCTACCTCTTACCGTCCTTCAGCACTGCTCCTTTAGTGTCCTCATCTTCGGCGTCCGAGATCTCGCGTGATTTCGGCCGCCATTTCCTTTCAGGTCTCCGGCTGTTTCGCGCGTCTTCCCTGCTCTGCTCTCGGCGAGATCTCGCGGGAATTCGCGAGATTTTGGCCGTATCACCTCACAGAGCTGCCGGAGTCTCTCCTGCATTCCGCTTTTTTCCCTGCGGTATCTGGTCTGCTTGTTCTTGCCCCACATTTGCTCTTTTAGTCTTCTTGCCTTACTGGGGGTCTATTGTTATTATTATCTATATTCACTGGCTCATAGGGAGATTATTATTATTATAGTTACTTCCTGCTGCATTAGGTCACTATGTCTAAGGATAGTGTACGTGGGGGTGAGTCTGCCCCTGAGATCATGGAGGTTTCTCCTAATGCCCAGGAGTCTGTAGCAATATCTATCGATGCCCAAGCTTCAGCGATTCATCGCTCAGTAGCTGCAGCAATCCAAGCTGCTATGGGATCCATGTCCTCAGCCATTTCTAATTCTATTTCTGAGGCCCTTATGGCTGGTCCTTCCTCCAAACCATTGGGATCCCAGCTACCTGAAAATGTATTTTCTGCCTCCAGAACCGTTATGACTGGTGGAGCTATAGCCACCCAGGATGGCGCGCATCGTTCGCGCAAGAGAGCCTACGCCCGCCAGGCAGAAAAGGCGAGGCAATGGAAATGCGCCAGAGCGCAGCATGAGAATGTTTTGGGTTCTGAACTCGATTCAGATGAGGAGGCTCAGTATCGGTCTGTTGACTTTATAGACATGGAGGAGGACGATCCTTTGGATTCGGACCTTCCGGGTCCATCCTCAGCATCTGTCGCACCACTTACTGCATCCATTGAGGTTTCTTTGGAATCCTCTGCAATTCTGGATCCTGCGGGTGAACCGCTATTTGACCCAGATGCACTCCATCATCCCAGGTCTGCAGAGTGGCTCCCGTCCTCACATGTAGCCAAATACCTAGAGGCCCTTGTGCGCCTACCCCTTTCTAAGGAGGCGCGTAACAAGCTTAAGGCTGAGTGCCCCAGACCTATTATCCCCAACAAGGTCTGTGAGACACCCATTGTTGACCCGAAGATGTGTCAATTTCTGTCAAAATCGGGCTGGAACCCTAGGAAGGGCCCTGAGTCGGCCTTAAAGTCCTGTCAGGACAAATTATTGGACTTTTTGGGCCCACTGACAAAAAATTTTGAACTGGCAGAATCGGCCAGATCCCAGAATACGCTGGTGGATCCGGAGGAGCTCCGGGGATGGGTACAACGTGCCGTGTGAATCATGAGCAACGTCAACACTTCGCTGTCTATTGAGAGGCGAAAAGCGATTCTATTTAAGATTGAGCATAAGCTCTCTAATTTAGCCCTGACTGAGGCAGGCAAAGATGCCCATGGGTTATTATTCGGGGATTTATAAAAGATCTGTCCCGGTTTGTAGGAGCCATCACAGCCCTTGATAAGGCCCAGACGTCAATGAAGCGAGTCTTCCAGGGACAGGTCTCTAACAGGGCCTGCAGCTCTAGGGGCCGCCTGTCCGGCCGTTCTTCCTACCAGACCCGTGGTTCGGGTTGTGGCTCCTTCCCTTTTCGACCCTCCAACCAGGAGTTCCGGCAGCCGCCCACCTTTTTTCCCACCCGCGGATCTTCATGGCGTTATGGCGTTCACGTGGAGCCAGAGGTTCATCATCCAGACGCCCTTTCAGTAAGTCATATACCAACGTCTTCTTTGATTCCTTGGGTGGGGGGCAGGCTCCGTCTTTTTTCCCATGTCTGGTCAACCATCACTGCCGACCCATGGGTTCTTTCTACCGTCCAAGGGTTTCACATAGAACTGATTTGCTCCCATGTCCAGATCTCTCCCCCGCATCCTGTAGTTCTCCCGTCCTCATCGCGCCTGTTACTACACCAGGAGTTGACAGCGCTATATCAGAAAGGTGCCATAGAGCGGGCTCCCTCTTCCTCGGAGGGTATCATAAGCAGTATTTTCCTGGTGGCCAAAAAAGGAGGCCAGATGCGACCAGTGATCAACCTCCGGGCACTAAACGCCTTCGTGCAATATCGGCACGAAAGCGTGGAGGGCATCCACCTCCTCAGGGATTTACTCCTCCATGGGGATTGGATGGTCAAACTAGACCTGAAAGATGCCTACCTGACAGTTCTGGTGGCCGAGTCATCCAGGGATCTCCTTCGCTTCCTCTGGGACTCAGAGGTATGGAGGTTCACATGTGTACCCTTCGGACTCTCTTCGGCCCCTTGGTGCTTCACCAAGCTTCTGCGACCAGTCATTTCCTGTCTCCGCAGTCGGGGGATTCGCCTGATCATTTATCTGGACGATATCCTCATCATGGCCAAGAGCCCTTCAGTCCTTCTTACACATCTACGGTGGTCCATGGATCTGTTGTCTCGGTTGGGTTTCCTCCTCAACCTGGAGAAGTCGTCTCTTACCCCAGCCCAGTCCATAGAATTCTTGGGCTTTACTATCGATTCTTCCACGGAGACTCTCAGCCTCCCAGCCTCCAAGGTTCGTGCCATCCGCAAGGAGCTTCTTCACACACTCTCCCTTCCGCAGGTTTCCCTGCGATACCTGGCCCGCATCATAGGCCTTCTCTCCTCGTCCATCCAGGCAGTGTTCCCAGCTCCCCTGCATTATCGTGGCATGCAGCGCCTCACGATTGCCCACCTCCAGTTGGGGGCATCCTATGCGGATTTGATCACCTTGGACGAGGACACCAGAGACGAGTTGAGGTGGTGGATCCACAACTTGGAGGTGTGGAACGGGAAAGCGATCTTTGGTCCCCGTCCGGATTTCACGATAGAGTCGGATGCCAGCCTTCTGGGCTGGGGAGCTTACTGCAACGGTGTGACTACCGGGGGTCGCTGGTCAGAGGAGGAGTCTGGTCTTCACATCAACGCCTTGGAGCTGCTTGCGGGTTCCTTTGCAGTTCGCAGTTTTGCGAACGGCTTAGCCAGGACTTGAATCAGACTGCGGATGGACAACATCTCTGCGGTCCGGTATGTCAATGCCATGGTGGGCACTATGTCAATGCCATGGGGGGCACGCATTCTACAACTCTGTCCCACTTGGCTCGAGATTTCTAGACGTTCTGCCTGGCCAGAGAGATCACTGTGACGGCAAAGTATCTACCGGGTCTCCACAATACCCATGCGGACTGGAGCTCGCGTTTTCTGTCGGACTCCAGCGATTGGAGATTAGACAGCTCGGTCTTCTCTTCCATATCTTCCCGTTGGGGTCCTTTCAGTTTGGACCTCTTCGCGTCCCGTTTGAACGCCCATCTTCCACGGTTTTACAGCTGGCGTCCGGATCCAGACGCGGAGGCGGTCGATGCGTTTCTTCAGGATTGGGCCGGCCACCTCTCTTATGCTTTCCCTCCATTTGCGATGATTCCCCGAGTCTTAACTCAGGTCCGCCGTCAGGGCGCAGATCTCGTGCTCATAGTCCCGTTCTGGACCACCCAATCGTGGTTTCCTCAGCTTCTGGAGTGTCTGATCCTATGCCCTCTACTTCTTCCGGTCTTCCCGGACCTCTTATTGGATCCATCAGGTTTAAGGCACCCTCTCGTCCTCGAAGACTCTCCTCAGCTCCTGGCGTGCAGAATCTCAGGGAACCTTGGGACGTCGCTGGAATTTCGGAGGCAGCTAGACGCCTATTGGACGAGGCTTGGGCTCCGGGGACCAGACGGTCTTATCGGTCAGCCTGGAGATCTTGGGCTGATTGGTGCCTGGCTAGGCACCTGGATCCCGTCTCAGCTCCTGTAACTGAGGTTCTCCAATTTATTACTTCACTTTTTGAGGAGGGTAAGGCTTTCCGTACCATTAACTTATACCGTTCCGCCATTTCCGCTTTTCACCAAGGGTTTGGGGGGTGCCCGGCTGGTCAACACCCTTTAGTTTGCCGGCTTCTCAGAGGTTCTCGCCTTTCTCGTCCTCCCAGACCTCGTTTTTCCTCTACGTGGGATGTCTCCTCTGTGCTATCGTTGTTCTCCTCGTGGCCGTCTAATGCGGACCTTTCTCTTCGCCAGCTTTCGGCTAAGTTGGTTTCTTTATTTTGTTTAATCTCTTGCAAGAGAGTGTCTGATGTCCGCGCTTTAGATCATGACGCTCGCTCATTTACTCCAGAGGGGGTCGTGTTTAACATCACGCGACGCACCAAGACCAATATCCGGTCTGTTTCTTATCCTAGTTTCCCGGATGCTCCTGCTCTCTGCCCGGTGGCCTGCCTCCAAGAATATGAGGTTCGTACGGACCCTCATCGCTCTCCTTCTTGTCCTCAGCTTTTCCTGTCATACCGGCGCCCTTTCCAACCTGTCACCACGATCACTCTGGCCCGCTGGGTAAAGTGGATTATGTCCTTGGCAGGAGTGGATACTGCAGTTTTCACAGCTCATTCCACTAGAGGGGCCTCGGCGACCTCCATGGCACCAAGACCAATATCCGGTCTGTTTCTTATCCTAGTTTCCCGGATGCTCCTGCTCTCTGCCCGGTGGCCTGCCCCTGAGAATATGAGGTTCGTACGGACCCTCATCGCTCTCCTTCTTGTCCTCAGCTTTTCCTGTCATACCGGCGCCCTTTCCAACCTGTCACCACGATCACTCTGGCCCGCTGGGTAAAGTGGATTATGTCCTTGGCAGGAGTGGATACTGCAGTTTTCACAGCTCATTCCACTAGAGGGGCCTCGGCGACCTTCATGGTTGTGGCAGGGGCGCGTTTGGAGGACATTATGAGATTGGCTGATTGGTCACGTGTATCTACATTTCGAGAGTTTTATTTCCGGCCTACAGTTCATGTTTTTTCCTCTGTGGTAAGTCAGCTTTGAACTCGCAATAGGAGCCTCCGTGTCATGTAATAAAATTGCATGATTTTCCTATCTTGTGACGTAAAGTCATGATTTTATTAAAGACACGGAGGCGAGTATTGCCCCTCCCATTATTTTACCCCCCCTAGAATTTGGGACGTGGATTTCTATCGGTCTCTATTAGTTTTAGTTTTGCATTCACTTGTTATTTTATATATATGTACTGCAACGGATTACTGAGTATTGTTTTACTTCATTACTAGGACGTTTTCTACCCTTTGTCTTATTCTATTTTTTATAGGATGAATATGCCGTTTTCCAACTGCTGATCGAGTATGAGTTTCCAGCTTCATTCTTCTGTTAAAGAGTCGTGTTCGGTTTCGGTTTTATTTCGGTTTCGGAGGCTGGAGTGTTTTTGTTCTCGCACTCAGAGTTCCAGAAGACTATCATCAAAGAAAGAGGAGGAGTTGACAGAGACCAGGACTGTTATACTGGCACAGTGGGGAGGGGTTGGTTGCCATGGTTATCATTTTGATTGAAACGTTTGTTCTTTGATGCTATATGATTTTAGTAAAGAAAGAGATAGCAATACTCGCCTCCGTGTCTTTAATAAAATCATGACTTTACGTCACAAGATAGGAAAATCATGCAATTGCGGTCTGATACAAGTTTTGGGGTGTTTTTTTTATCTATATGTATGTACATTCATTCATCCTTGATTCTGGGGTGAAATTGCGGTCTGATACTATAAGTTTTGAGGTGTTTTTTATCTATAAGTACATCCATTCATCCTTGATTCTGAGGTGAAATTGCTGTAAGAGTGCCGCCCGTCAACTCCCAGTCATACAGACGCAAAGTACCTGTTTCACTAGCACAGCGGACTACCTATACATGTTTCTGCAATGCACAGTGTTCTACACCAATTTACAGGCTCTCTGCTGCCGGGTAGTTTTCTTACCGCAATTTGTCACGAACAAATTCGGAGCGAATCAAATCTTTTTGGGAAATTTGGAGAACCGTCTGAATTGAATTTTTGAAAAGTTTGCTCATCTCTAATTACAACATTTTATAACCATGGGAGACCCTGACAGGTTGGAATGCAGACCTTAATATTTTTCTGTGTGGTATAAGAGAAAATACATAATTGCTTAATTACCTCTAGCAGGCCTTTGTGCTTGGACATGTGCACTCCAGGGTTGAGCAGCATTGCCACGGAAATAGGCAGCTTGCAGTGTCTTTTTTTTTTTTTAACAAGCAAACTGTACATGCTCATTAAAGCAGTATAGTCTTTGAGATCCATGTGCTTCTCTGTCCAAAAGGGAGATAACACATTTTATGCTTCTCCAATACAGAGGTCTATTCTCTGTACCTACTGCTAATGAGCTCTCTCAACTACAGCTAACAGGTTCAGGATTCAAACCTCTCAAACAGATGGAAGTTAACGCAGTTTTTTTTTTTTTGTACAGGAACTGCTTTTTCTGCCATGTCTGCTTTTATTGCTCAAGAAATGTATGTTTTTTGCAAGATAAATTGAGCTCACAAATTTTACAATGCCTGAGTCACAACAACATGCTCCTTAAAGGGCATCTGTGAGCAGTTTTGTACCTATGAAACTGGCTGACCTGTTACATGTGTGCTTGGCAGCTGAAGGCATCTGTGTTGGTCCCATGTTCATATGTGTCCGCATTGCTGAGAAAATTTGTTTTAATATATGTAAATGAACCTCTGGGAGCAACGGGGGCGTTGCTATTGGTGAATACTGGGGGACTTAGACTCTGCACTTAAATCTACCCTTACAGCTTGTGGGCCAAATACACTATTCCAGGATTGGACAGACCCATCAAAGTATCAGAGGATCCTTTAGTGGGCCCAAGCTCTGACACATTAATGGACCATCAAGGTCTAGCAGAAGCTAAAGCTGACCAATAACTAGATCACAGGTGTACATACTATGTATGCAGACCATGCAACTGAACAGATTCCAAGTAGTATAAGGGACCGACCCAAAAGGATAAATTCCAATTTCTTTATTTCACCTCTTGTGGCAACGTTTCGACCAAAAGGTCTTTATCAAGCACCGAAACGTTGCCACAAGAGGTGAAATAAAGAAATTGGAATTTATCCTTTTGAGTGCCGCGGCTTCTTCTGTTGTTACCTACCACGGGAACCCACAGACCGGGATCCAACGCTGCAGGCACCACCACGAATTGGAAAGCTGGGATACCAGTGAGTAGTGCTGACCTAACAACAATTTTTGGTGGATAAGGGACCCACCACCATCTTATCAAGAACACGCTAATGCTTCCAAATGTCTACTTCATTATTTTTCTTGCATAGGAGCCCTTTGAAGTCTATATCTGCTTCTGAACCAGATGTCCTGCATGTGCAGTGATAACATTGTACAGAGGGTCGGCCCTCAGAATGATTTCCTCTGGTAGGCCCAAGGACCTTCAGTCCAATGATGACACTATTTATTGGATTGCAGATCATCACAAATTCTAGAACATTGGATTGTAGATTACATTATCGTTGCTATATAGATATTGGGGAGCATTTATCATCCCCTGTATGCCAGAAAACTGGTGTCAAAAAGTCACAAAGTTTGTGAATATCATGGTTGTGCAAAATTTTGTGACTTTTTGGAGCTGCCACTTCTCCAGAAACTGAGCAGAGAGGAGCAGGTAATCAGTGGTGCAGGGACAGCTACAGTGGGCCGGCAAATTTATTATAATTTTTGTTAGGAAAATGGTATAGATTATAGCAGAAATGTATACCAACTGTTCTGCTGGTGTACAGATAAGCTACAATTATTAATAGGTGTGCCTCTTAATAATTGTGGTGCATCTGATGCCATCAGAGAATACATTAATACTGGTGTGTAATACTCTGGGCCAAAAGTCCTCCGTTGTGTATGTCATTGATCTTACCTCACTGCTGGACCCTAAGGAACCTCTGGATCCAGTTCTGACACTAATGGCTTGCATTTTGACTACTTGTTGAGCTCCTTGAGTGCTATCAATTAGCTCACTTTGATTTGCCATGCAATCCAAGCAGAATGGTCATGAATGGTCATGAATTACTGGCAGTCAATAGAAGCTATTACACTCTCAAGTGATCTTCAGTGTATGGCCACTTGCATATGTGTAGAACAGTCCATTATATAAACAGGTAGTATCACACAAAGGAACCAATAGACCAAGCTTCATAGCTTCTTTATAGTAATAATGTGTAACTGGTCATCAAATTGTTCTTTGTGAAGAGTGGTCCCCCAGGGAGAAGAGCTGCAGATTGATGTTTTCTGTAATTATTGGGTCGTTCTATCAAACCTCATGAGTTCTTTTTATGGTTTATTGACAAAATATTTACTGCCGGTGTAATTAAGTAGGAAGAGCTACTTTTATTTGGACCGATTCAGGGCTGGAAAGTCTGAACTCTGGCTAGGAAAAAAATCTAGCTATTCTAGTTGTTTTTGCATGTTAATTATAGATTGTTGTCTATTTGATAAACATGAATTTGTTTTTAGCTTGTAAAGGCAAGTCTTGACCATTCCCTACAAAACCCTCATGGGCCTGACAAATATGACAAATACACCAGGATCTAACTCATATTCAAGAGGGCTATAAAAGCTGCCCATATATATTTGATTGATCTTGTTTCAATAGGGAGCAGTCTACTGTGAAGTAAGCCTCCCTAAGTGTCCACCAACCGCAGATGTAGGAGAAATGAGAATCTGGTATGTTACATCCCCTACCCTTCTTTCAGTCAGGAGACAAATTGCTGCTGGATGTGTCTGACAGTGGCCTGTCTCCCTGTTTCTCCTGAATTTGGGAATATTGAGCCTTGGCCAAATGAGCATTATAATGTATATGGTCAGTTAAGATCTTTCATTCCTTTGATAGGAAGATTAACCATTGTGCCAAATGACCTGATCTCTTAAACCGGCCATACACATAAAATAGATGTTGGTCCAATGCTCGTTTCGACAAGTTTGACTCCCGAACACTTTGTACACGTCCCTGTTACGCTCAACCAGGAAAGCATGTTTTTTCAGCAGGAAGAGGGGGGAGACTCCTCCAACAGTTGCTTATCTCTAAAAGAACAAAAGGATCAGGCAGTTGAAATCACACTTGCCCAATATATATTTACCCCAAAATCTACTGACTGGAGAGAGTTGGAAGGCCATCATACACAACAGTGTTCATAGGGACCTATCATGACCTCGGTATTAGGAATGATTTCAAGGCAGTTTTTCAGAAACCCTGTTATCTTCTGAATCCTTAAATCTGGTTTTGAAGAATGATTTACTTCCAGCGTTGGATTCGCAAAAGAAAATGTCTGATGATCCTACTGGATTGTGCTTTTATAGAATGTTTCAGAGTTATAAAGCAAAAGGCTATAAATGGAAGCAGATTCTTCAGCAATGAATCAGCAGCTGAATAGCAGAGGCATGTCTGCAAGTGATGGAGACAACCAGTTTAACCTGCATATTACTTTGAAAAACTGCTAATATCAGAAAATGGGCACATGGAGAGGCAGTATGAGCCCATAGTAGAATTTGGGTACCATATTATAGAGCTGACTACATGTACGGAACCTATGGTTAAAGGGTTGGCCCATCTCAGACAATTAGAGCATTTCTTTAGGATATGTCATGAATGTCAGATAAATGTTCGGGACCTACTCCTATCTCCAGAAGGGAGAACCCATAGTGAAGGAGAGTGCACCCCATAGCGTTGCCACCCCATAGGCGTAGCCACCCTCCTTTCACTACTATGAGAGTTCAGAAAATACTAAGCATTGTTTTGGCTGTTTCCTGCAGTCCCGTAGCGGTGAATAGGTAAGTGGGTGTACTTGCATAGTGCACTCTCCATTCACATCTATCGGACTTCTGAAAATATGAGGTCATGCGCACTGTGTTCATCATTCACTGCTATGGCGGTTGCAAAAAATAGCTGAGCAAGCGTTCTTGTCTATTTTCAGACCTCTCATAGCAGTGAAGAGAGAGTGCACCATGCATGAATGGCTGCCTCTCCATTCACCACAATAGGACTGATGAAAATAGCCAAGCCAGCTCTCAGCTATTTGTGGATCTTCTTTAGTGGTTAATGGAGTGACCGCACTTCCCCAGTGGGACCCACATTTATCTGACATTGATGGAATATTCTATAAATTATATCTAGAGGTGAGCAAATAGATACTAAAAGAATCAAATTCAACCAGAATTTATAAAAATAAAGTTGGATCCGAATTAGAATTTTTGGTGATTTGAATCAGGCAAATTTAGTGAGAAATAATAAAAAAAATGTAAAAGTTGATAGACTAGAAAAAAATTTGTCCTAGGAGACCTCAAACCGTAGATTTTCAGGACAATTGGATCACTTTTAATTTGGGTAAAATTGTCCTGTGTTTGTTTGAGAATGGGTGCATAATTATCCATCAGAAATTATTGTTTCTCTACAAACAATGGAGAACAAAGTTCATGAAAAATGAAGAGTGCCCCCGAACCCCACAAGCATGTATGTATGATGATGGGCAATATAAACTGCCACTCCAACCCCAATAATATACCTCATCTCTGAACTAAAAAAAAAAAGTTTACTTAAAATATCTATAATCTGCCCCCCTCATCCATTATACTCTACCAGTTCTTTTTGGGTCTAATATTTACTGAGCTGATAGGCCTGAAACAATTCCTACTAAAGCTCAGGCACCACCTTTTTTGGTTCTATCTTATTTTGTTGATTTTAATTTTTCGGCAAGCTTCTAATTTTTGCTCCATGAACATTGAATTATATCCTTCTCGCCTTTTTTATGCACTATGCTGGTGTTGGTCTTGTAAAGTGTGTTAAAACTGAACAAGGAAACTATTGTAGAATGAGATCTGTTTGCTAAAACTGTACAGTATTAATATTTAATTGGTAATAAAACGACTTTAATGGCTATTAATTAAATATGCTTTACCGAAACACAATTTAATAATACAAAAACCTTAATAAAACTAATATATGGCAGAATCTCGCAGTGATTTTTTTTATTTTTGAAGTAAATGGAAATTCTGTATAATTACCTAGTCTTCGTTTTTATAATTATATGGGTCTATTAACTCTTGCCACAACTACACCTTCAGTACCGGTTATTTCCTGTTGACTGCAAAATAGCCAAGCAGAGAATTTGATGGGATTTGTCACCATGTACATGAAATCTGACCTCCGTGCCTTGACCCCTGGCCCCTATTCTGATTATGTCTATCTCTCATGCTCATTTGTGGAATCCTGAGCTCTTTCACCACTTAATTCCTGACCTAGCTTTGGCTACCATTCCAAATGTTCCTAGCAACCTACGCACAATCAAACTGTGTCTACCATAAGGACCTCTACTGGGTATCTGAGAAGTATATTCCATACCTCCTTGGAGATTCCTAGACTTCATACCTCAGTTTAGCCAGTGATAAACTGATTGTGGTTCAAGGATCAAGGACCATCACAACAGGCATCAAGGAAGGAATTGTTCAGGAAGTTCATGACACCAAATTACATACATGAGCATCTTTTAAACCAGGAAAGAACTTTAAATTATCCAGAATAGCATGTTGAGATAATGCTGAGATATCTACAGGAGACTGCCAATGTAACCATACCATACCATACCAGGCATTGCTTATCACAATATGTGGTATATCTCACAAGCATTGCAGCTTTGTAAGGCAACTTTGAGATGTAGATGACATACCTAGTAGGCAGGGGCGTAACTACCATAGCAGCAGACCATGCGACTGCTATGAGGCCAAGGGCAAGAGGGGGCCCAGTTGGGATCATCCACACTTCTACTGGGGGTTAAAACTTGGTCAGGACTCTACCCTCTAAAGAAACAACTTTTAGCAAATGAGGCAGTGGAAAAAATGGCCCAAGGGTCATTGAAAGAAGTTTAGGTGGAAACCCTTCTGTCCTGTGTGGGGGGCCTGGTTTAATCCTTGCTATGGGGCCCTCTATGTACCCCACTGCTAGTAGAGTTCACAATCAAATTAGAGTTACTAGGAAATATGTACAGGGAAAATAAATCAAAAAAATATCTAGGCCCTTGTATGGGCAGATAGTGGTAATATACTATGTCCAACAAGCTCCATCTTGTTCACTAGTGAGTTGAACATTTAAGGAGGGCTCCTGGAGGAGGAACCAAAAAGTATTAACTGGGGCTTATGCACTTACACTAACATGAAATGAAAGCTGCCATGCTGGAAACCAGATGTACACACCAATGCTTGTCAAAACTTTGCAGCTCTAATACAGTGACCGTTTTGATGGTTAATGGGTGGGTGGCAGCCCACAGGAGAATGTGGGCCCCTGAGTTCCTTAAGATCCTTACTGTAGTAACTCCCATATAGCCCTAATGCTAATCCTGTTGAATATGTAGAAAGAGAAGGAAGGAGAGACTTTCTCCAAGCAATATTGAATCCTTCAGACTTATGTATTTGCAAGTTTTTTCAAACAGCTCTCGGGGGTGCCAGATACCACCGAATTAGACCACCACCTTAGCAGACGTTGATGACCTATCCTCAGGATACACCATCAATATTTAACTTTCTGAAAACCCCTTTAACTTACAATACTTCCTAAATAATGAGCCTAAAATTCTTAATTAACATACAAAGTAGAAAAAGCTTCACAAACATTCAAACCACAAGATCATTCTGTGTGTCATCTGCAGAGAAAGCAATTAAACATAGGACCACATTCGGGGAACAGATTGACAGATATAATCTCGTTCCCAGACAGAAAAAGATGAAGAAGATATCTTTTAGACTCGGGCCTCTGAAATACAGTAATGACTGGACACTTGTAATCAGAGTTATTTCTACAGATGGTTTCTCAAGGACAATGAGCTAAAAGTGTCCAACGTGACATCAACATATAACTCATGCAAATGGTCCAAGGCCTAAAACCACCATCTTCCCCTCTCACTTTTTACATGAGAGACTCTTATTTGAGCTGATGAACAGATTCTCTTGGGAAATCAGCTGAGATTTAACATAAAACAAAAGCAGCTATTGATCACTTGTAAATGTAAGACAGTGTTTAGTGTAGTAATGCTCTCTATATATCATGTCATCAATAATGAGTCAGTGGGTTAATGTCTGACACTGACCTTGGAAAATCCTTCATATTGTACTTCAAGGTGTGTCAAAGCTTAGAGCTCCAGTAGACATGACTGATGATATTATAAAGTTAAGAGGTTATACCAATTTCATTGATGGAATATTGCTAGTGTAGCGCTTCAGAGGAGGAGTGCAGAGAGGAGGATGAGAGTGGCAGCTGTGGGACTTGTAGGAGTGGCTACAATGGCTATCCTCACTCCAATGTTCCCTGGAGCTTTGCAGTAAATAAAGGACACACCCTTTCTTCCTTTAGGGCACACCCTGGTACTAGGGCTCCTGCCTGGTGTTAGGTGGGGTACCCTTGAGGTTAGGAATTTGGGTGCAAGGCAGGAATCCCTGGTGGTGCAGGCAATGCAATGGTGGCAGCAATGCAGTTGTTGAGTGCAACACAATAAAGTGGCCAGTGTAAGGTCCAACAAGCTTTACTGATGTAGTCTTGGCAAATAACACTTGCCAGGATAAGTTCGGTTGCTCTATATTTTCAAGGCTGAATATGGGAAAGCAGGTTGCATAGTTCCTTTCTATTAAATCCAGACTAGGGATGAGCGAACCCGAACTGTATAGTTCGGGTTCGTACCGAATTTTGGGGTGTCCGTGACACGGACCCGAACCCGAACATTTTCGTAAAAGTCAGTGTTCGGGTTCGGTGTTCGGCGCTTTCTTGGCGCTTTTTGAAAGGCTGCAAAGCAGCCAATTAACAAGTGTCATACTACTTGGCCCAAGAGGCCATCACAGCCATGCCTACTATTGGCATGGCTGTGATTGGCCAGTGCAGCATGTGACCCAGCCTCTATTTAAGCTGGAGTCACGTAGCGCCGCACGTCACTCTGCTATGATCAGTGTAGGGAGAGGTTGCAGCTGCGACGTTAGGGCGAGATTAGGCAGATTAACTCCTCCAAAAGACTTCATTCTGTGATCGATCTGCAGCTGTGGATCATTGAAGTGCTATTATTGACTTGCTCACTTTTTTGAGGCTGCCCAGAGCGTTTTTAGATCACTTTTTTTCTGGGGTGATCGGCGGCCATTTTGTGACTTGTGGTGCGCCAGCACAAGCTATCACCAAGTGTATTTAACCATCGATAGTGTGGTTATTTTGTGCTATATCCTACATCAGCTGCAGGCTGAGCCTGTGTCACCGAAGTGCATTTAACCATCAACAGTCTGGTTATTTTTTGGCCATATACTACATGAGCTGCAGGCTGAGCCTGTGTCACCCAAGTGCATTTAACCATAAACAGTCTGATTATTTTTTGGCCATATACTACATCTGGTGCAGGCTGAGCCTGTGTCACCCAAGTGCATTTAACCATCAACAGTGTGGTTATTTTTTGGCCATATATTACATCAGGGGCAAGTTGAGCCTGTCACCCAGCGCCTAAAAAATAGACCTGACATTTCTATTCAACCAAATCTGTACTGTTTTAGCTGGTCAAGTTATTTGTAGTGACCGTAAAAGCACACTTTTTTTTCTGGGTTGAAAAACTATTCCCAAATTTGCCATTCTCAAAATAACTAGTTTCTGGTATTTGAGGCCTACTTGAAATCTATCCCAAAAAGGATATCTTACATTGAAGGTGCTGATAGTGTCATTCAGAAAAACCTAAGACACACGCTAGCGTGCAGATAGAAGTCTGATTCTGTGATTAAACCTATACCTGTCACACAGCGCAAAAAAAAAAACAGGCCTCACATCTCTATTTAACCAAATCTGTACTGTTTTAGCTGGTCAAGTTATTTGTAGTGACCGTAAAAGCACACTTTTTTTTCTGGGTTGAAAAACCATTCCCAAATTTGCCATTCTCAAAATAACTAGTTTCTGGTATTTGAGGCCTACTTGAAATCTATCCCAAAAAGAATATCTTACATTGAAGGTACTGATAGTGTCATTCAGAAAAACCTAAGACACACGCTAGCGTGCTGATAGAAGTCTGATTCTGTGATTAAACCTATACCTGTCACACAGGGCAAAAAAAAACAGGCCTCACATCTCTATTTAACCAAATCTGTACTGTTTTAGCTGGTCAAGTTATTTGTAGTGACCGTAAAAGCACACTTTTTTTTCTGGGTTGAAAAACCATTCCCAAATTTGCCATTCTCAAAATAACTAGTTTCTGGTATTTGAGGCCTACTTGAAATCTATCCCAAAAAGAATATCTTACATTGAAGGTACTGATAGTGTCATTCAGAAAAACCTAAGACACACGCTAGCGTGCTGATAGAAGTCTGATTCTGTGATTAAACCTATACCTGTCACACAGCGCAAAAAAAAACAGGCCTCACATCTCTATTTAACCAAATCTGTACTGTTTTAGCTGGTCAAGTTATTTGTAGTGACCGTAAAAGCACACTTTTTTTTCTGGGTTGAAAAAGCATTCCCAAATTTGCCATTCTCAAAATAACTAGTTTCTGGTATTTGAGGCCTACTTGAAATCTATCCCAAAAAGAATATCTTACATTGAAGGTACTGATAGTGTCATTCAGAAAAACCTAAGACACACGCTAGCGTGCTGATAGAAGTCTGATTCTGTGATTAAACCTATACCTGTCACACAGGGCAAAAAAAAACAGGCCTCACATCTCTATTTAACCAAATCTGTACTGTTTTAGCTGGTCAAGTTATTTGTAGTGACCGTAAAAGCACACTTTTTTTTCTGGGTTGAAAAACCATTCCCAAATTTGCCATTCTCAAAATAACTAGTTTCTGGTATTTGAGGCCTACTTAAAATCTATCCCAAAAAGAATATCTTACATTGAAGGTACTAATAGTGTCATTCAGAAAAACCTAAGACACACGCTAGCGTGCTGATAGAAGTCTGATTCTGTGATTAAACCTATACCTGTCACACAGCGCAAAAAAAAACAGGCCTCACATCTCTATTTAACCAAATCTGTACTGTTTTAGCTGGTCAAGTTATTTGTAGTGACCGTAAAAGCACACTTTTTTTTCTGGGTTGAAAAACTATTCCCAAATTTGCCATTCTCAAAATTGTGGTGAACGGGAACAATAAGGAAAACATCTAATAAGGGACGCGGACGTGGACATGGTCGTGGTGGTGTTAGTGGACCCTCTGGTGCTGGGAGAGGACGTGGCCGTTCTGCCACAGCCACACGTCCTAGTGAACCAACTACCTCAGGTCCCAGTAGCCAGCAGAATTTACAGCGATATTTGGTGGGGCCCAATGCCGTTCTAAGGATGGTAAGGCCTGAGCAGGTACAGGCATTAGTCAATTGGGTGGCCGACAGTGGATCCAGCACGTTCACATTATCTCCCACCCAGTCTTCTGCAGAAAGCGCACAGATGGCGCATGAAAACCAAGCCCATCGGTCTGTCACATCACCCCCATGCAAATCAGGGAAACTGTCTGAGCCTCAAGTTATGTAGCAGTCTCTTATGCTGTTTGAAGACTCTGCTGCCAGGGTTTCCCAAGGGCATCCACCTAGCCCTTCCCCAGGGGTGGAAGAGATAGAATGCACTAACACACAACCACTTATTTTTCCTGATGATGAGGACATGGGAATACCACCTCAGCACGTCTCAGATGATGACGAAACACAGGTGCCAACTGCTGCGTCTTTCTGCAGTGTGCAGACTGAACAGGAGGTCAGGGATCAAGACTGGGTGGAAGACGATGCAGGGGACGATGAGGTCCTAGACCCCACATGGAATGAAGGTCGTGCCACTGACTTTCACAGTTCGGAGGAAGAGGCAGTGGTGAGACTGAGCCAACAGCGTAGCAAAAGAGGGAGCAGTGGGCAAAATCAGAACACCCGCCGCCAAGAGACTCCGCCTGCTACTGACCGCCGCCATCTGGGACCGAGCACCCCAAAGGCAGCTTCAAGGAGTTCCCTGGCATGGCACTTCTTCAAACAATGTGCTGACGACAAGACCCGAGTGGTTTGCACGCTGTGCCATCAGAGCCTGAAGCGAGGCATTAACGTTCTGAACCTTAGCACAACCTGCATGACCAGGCACCTGCATGCAAAGCATGAACTGCAGTGGAGTAAACACCTTAAAAACAAGGAAGTCACTCAGGCTCCCCCTGCTGCCTCTTCTGCTGCTGCCGCCTCGGCCTTTTCTGCTGCTGCCGCCGCCTCGGCCTCTTCTGCTGCTGCTGCCGCCGCCTCGGCCTCTTCCTCTGCCTCTGGAGGAACGTTGGCACCTGCCGCCCAGCAAACATGGGATGTACCACCAACACCACCACCTGCGTCACCAAGCATCTCAACCATGTCACACGGCAGCGTTCAGCTCTCCATCTCACAAACATTTGAGAGAAAGCGTAGATTCCCACCTAGCCACCCTCGATCCCTGGCCCTGAATGCCAGCATTTCTAAACTACTGGCCTATGAAATGCTGTCATTTAGGCTGGTGGACACACACAGCTTCAAACAGCTCATGTCACTTGCTGTCCCACAGTATGTTGTTCCCAGCCGCCACTACTTCTCCAAGAGAGCCGTGCCTTCCCTGCACAAACAAGTGTCCGATAAAATCAAGTGTGCACTGCGCAATGCCATCTGTGGCAAGGTCCACCTAACCACAGATACGTGGACCAGTAAGCACGGCCAGGGACGCTATATCTCCCTAACTGCACACTGGGTAAATGTAGTGGCGGCTGGGCCCCAGGCGGAGAGCTGTTTGGCGCACGTCCTTCCGCCGCCAAGGATCGCAGGGCAACATTCTTTGCCTCCTGTCTCCTCCTCCTCCTACTCAGCTTCCTCCTCCTCTTCTTCCACCTCCTCATCCAGTCAGCCACACACCTTCACCACCAACTTCAGCACAGCACGGGGTAAACGTCAGCAGGCCATTCTGAAACTCATATGTTTGGGGGACAGGCCCCACACCGCACAGGAATTGTGGCGGGGTATAGAACAACAGACCGACGAGTGGTTGCTGCCGGTGAGCCTCAAGCCCGGCCTGGTAGTGTGCGATAATGGGCGAAATCTCGTTGCAGCTCTGGGACTAGCCGGTTTGACGCACATCCCTTGCCTGGCGCATGTGCTGAATTTGGTGGTGCAGAAGTTCATTCGCAACTACCCCGACATGTCAGAGCTGCTGCATAAAGTGCGGGCCGTCTGTTCGCGCTTCCGGCGTTCACACCCTGCCGCCGCTCGCCTGTCTGCGCTACAGCGTAACTTCGGCCTTCCCGCTCACCGCCTCATATGCGACGTACCCACCAGGTGGAACTCCACCTTGCATATGCTGGACAGACTGTGCGAGCAGCAGCAGGCCATAGTGGAGTTTCAGCTGCAGCACGCACGGGTCAGTCGCACTGCGGATCAGACACACTTCACCACCAATGACTGGGCCTCCATGCGAGACCTGTGTGCCCTGTTGCGCTGTTTCGAGTACTCCACCAACATGGCCAGTGGCGATGACGCCATTATCAGCGTTACAATACCACTTCTATGTCTCCTTGAGAAAACACTTAGGGCGATGATGGAAGAGGAGGTGGCCCAGGAGGAAGAGGAGGAAGAGGGGTCATTTTTAGCACTTTCAGGCCAGTCTCTTCGAAGTGACTCAGAGGGAGGTTTTTTGCAACACCAGAGGCCAGGTACAAATGTGGCCAGACAGGGCCCACTACTGGAGGACGAGGAGGACGAGGATGAGGAGGAGGTGGAGGAGGATGAGGATGAAGCATGTTCACAGCGGGGTGGCACCCAAAGCAGCTCGGGCCCATCACTGGTGCGTGGCTGGGGGGAAACACAGGACGATGACGATACGCCTCCCACAGAGGACAGCTTGTCCTTACCTCTGGGCAGCCTGGCACACATGAGCGACTACATGCTGCAGTGCCTGTGCAACGACAGCAGAGTTGCCCACATTTTAACGTGTGCGGACTACTGGGTTGCCATCCTGCTGGATCCCCGGTACAAAGACAATGTGCCCACCTTACT
Source organism: Bufo bufo (assembly GCF_905171765.1). Classification (NCBI taxonomy): domain Eukaryota; kingdom Metazoa; phylum Chordata; class Amphibia; order Anura; family Bufonidae; genus Bufo; species Bufo bufo. Next base: position 193,112,069 of record NC_053397.1, read on the forward strand.
TCCCACACTGGAGCGTGATTGGAAGATGCGCGACTACAAGCGCACGTTGGTAGACGCGCTACTGAGAGCATTCCCAAATGTCACAGGGGAACCAGTGGAAGCCCAAGGCGAAGGCAGAGGAGGAGCAAGAGGTCGCCAAAGCAGCTCTGTCACGGCCAGCTCCTTTGAGGGCAGGGTTAGCATGGCAGAGATGTGGAAAAGTTTTGTCACCACGCCACAGCTAACTGCACCACCACCTGATACGGAACGTGTTAGCAGGAGGCAACATTTCACTAACATGGTGGAACAGTACCTGTGCACACCCCTCCACGTACTGACTGATGGTTCGGCCCCATTCAACTTCTGGGTCTCCAAATTGTCCACGTGGCCAGAGCTAGCCTTTTATGCCTTGGAGGTGCTGGCCTGCCCGGCGGCCAGCGTTTTGTCTGAATGTGTATTCAGCACGGCAGGGGGCGTCATTACAGACAAACGCAGCCGCCTGTCTACAGCCAATGCGGACAAGCTGACGTTCATAAAAATGAACCAGGCATGGATCCCACAGGACCTGTCCATCCCTTGTGCAGATTAGATATTAACTACCTCCCCTTAACAATATATTATTCTACTCCAGGGCACTTCCTCATTCAATACTATTTTTAATTTCATTTTACCATTATATTGCGGGGCAACCCAAAGTTGAATGAACCTCTCCTCTGTCTGGGTGCCGGGGCCTAAATGTGTGACAGTGGCCTGTTCCAGTGGTGGGTGACGTGAAGCCTGATTCTCTGCTATGACATGAATACAGATTCTGCGCTGACATAAGGCCAGATTCTCTGTTACGGGACCTCTCTCCTCTGCCTGGGTGCCTGGGCCTAAATGTGTGACAGTGGCCTGTTCCAGTGGTGGGTGACGTGAAGCCTGATTCTCTGCTATGACATGAATACAGATTCTGCGCTGACATAAGGCCAGATTCTCTGTTACGGGACCTCTCTCCTCTGCCTGGGTGCCTGGGCCTAAATGTTTGATAGTGGCCTGTTCCTGTGGTGGGTGACGTGAAGCCTGATTCTCTGCTATGACATGAATACAGATTCTGCGCTGACATAAGGCCAGATTCTCTGTTACGGGACCTCTCTCCTCTGCCTGGGTGCCTGGGCCTAAATGTGTGACAGTGGCCTGTTCCAGTGGTGGGTGACGTAAAGCCTGATTCTCTGCTATGACATGAAGACAGATTCTGCGCTGACATAAGGCCAGATTCTCTGTTACGGGACCGCTCTCCTCTGTCTGGGTGCCGGGGCCTAAATGTGTGACAGTGGCCTGTTCCAGTGGTGGGTGACGTGAAGCCTGATTCTCTGCTATGACATGAAGACAGATTCTGTGCTGACATCAGGCCAGATTGTCTGTTACGGGACCTCTCTCCTCTGCCTGGGTGCCGGGGCCTAAATGTGTGACAGTGGCCTGTTCCAGTGGTGGGTGACGTGAAGCCTGATTCTCTGCTATGACATGAAGACTGATTCTGCGCTGACATGAAGCCAGATTCTCTGCTATGGCATGAAGAGACTGATTCTCTGCTGACATGAAGCCAGATTCTTTGCTATGGCATGAAGAGACTGATTGTCTGCTGACGTGAAGCCAGATTCTCTGCTATGGGACCTCTGTCCAATTGATATTGGTTCATTTTTATTTTTTTTATTTTTATTTTAATTCATTTCCCTATCCACATTTGTTTGCAGGGGATTTACCTACATGTTGCTGCCTTTTGCAGCCCTCTAGCTCTTTCCTGGGCTGTTTTACAGCCTTTTTAGTGCCCAAAAGTTCGGGTCCCCATTGACTTCAATGGGGTTCGGGTTCGGGACGAAGTTCGGATCGGGTTCGGATCCCGAACCCGAACATTTCCGGGAAGTTCGGCCGAACTTCTCGAACCCGAACATCCAGGTGTTCGCTCAACTCTAATCCAGACAACTTCCCAAATAGACTAAAGGTGTGCAAATCCATTCCCAATAACCCTGCAATCCCTACTGTGGGGAGCAGATCTTAGACCACAATGGCCAATCCATCTCCAAAGTGTGGTGGGCACCAAAGACATATACCATCTCCACAAGCAGCAAAGCCGAAATCCAGTGTTACCTTTGATATCATGCACAGCGTTATGGTCCTAAACAGTCTATGAATATTAGTCCTCTTCCTCTCAGAAGTTTGGCACTTGTGCTCAGCATGTAGGCATGGAAAACCCCTTGTAGTAGGCCTCACACTGCACAGACCCATGCAGCTCCTCACACTTTGGCTGCCCAGGACAGACTCACTGGCTGATGCAAACAGACTACACAGCTCCTCTCTCAGAGGTGGCAGGTATGTTTTTTCCTCTACTTAGTAGGGCACGATAACTAAGTTGTTTTCCCATTTTCAGTTCTTGGAATCACATTCAAAACATGGAATGTACATTAACCCTTAATGGTATATATTAACCATTTTAGCAGTGATCTACTGGGTCACTGCACTAGTATATGCTATCAATGTCAGATTGTTGCTCGTTTCACCTCTGGGACACAAACTTATCTCCAGAACAGGACATCCAAAGGGATGGAGAGTACACTGTGCATTTGCAGTGTTTTCTCCTTTCACTGTTATGGGAGTTTCAAAACTAGCCGAGCGTGCATGCCCTGCTCTTTTCAGAAGTCCCGTAGATGTGAATGAAGAGCACACTATGCATGTGCGGCCACCTCTCCATTCACCGCTATGGGACTTCAGAAAATAGCCAAAACAGTGCTTAGTATTTTCTGAACTCCCATAGTGTTGAAAGGAGGGTGGCTGCAATTATGGGGTGCACTACCCTTCACTTTGGGGGGGCTCGTTCTGGGGATAGGGGCAGGTCCCAGAGGTGGGACCTTCACATATCTGACATTGGTGGCATATCCTAGCGATCCTAGCGATATGCGATATGCTTTCAATGTCTCCCAGACATGGGCATACGAGCCCCCGAAGTGAAGGAGAAAGCACCGCACATGCGAGACATGCTCCATTCACTGTTAAAACAAAGTTCTGAAAATAGCCGAGTGAGCATGCTCTGCTATTTTTGGCCATAAAGGTGAATGGAGAGTGCACTGTGCATTCATGGCCACCTCTCTATTCACCGCTATGGGACTGCCTAAAATAGCCGAGCCAGTGCTCCTCTATTTTTGGAACCCCCATAGTGGTAAAACGAGGGTGGATACGCTTGCGTGATGTGCTCTCCTTCACTTCGAGGCGCCAATACTGAAAAAGGGAGATGGTCTCAAAGGTGATACCCATATTTATCTGACACTGAGGGCATAGCCTAGCGATATACCATCAATGTCTCCATACCATCAATAACCACTTTAACCTATTTATACATGAATACTGATACTGGTTCATGCTCCCACATAATGACTGTGCATTAAATAGAATTGGCATTTACTGTGACTGATCAAACGTCCCAAAAACATCTAACACAACAGTCTAGGTTTACTAATCTGAGGGTACAGAATGGGGCTAAAATTGGTGAAACTTGGCGTACCTAGTGTTACAGAAAGTCTCTGCACTTAGCTTAGCAAAGATGTGGCTTAACAGAAAGCGTGCGGCTTAGTAATTGCACCCCAATTCTGCCATACAATTCGGTAGACTAAGCCAACCAATAGTTGATAGAAAGTTAGGCAATAGAATCTGGTCTTGCATCAAATTTATCACCCAGCATAAGCCGCTATATTAAATTAAATTTGGTGGAGGTCTAGAAAAACATATTAATATATTGACAACTGAGGGTTACCATGCACTTTGTCAAATGGGTGTATTCCTACACAAACAGATACTAGCAGCACTGAAATTACAAAAGAAACACATCACTGACTTGTCACATCCAGTTCTTACCAAATTTTGGGCACATCCCAGCATGACCGAATCTAGTTTTCTTTTTCCATATGAGGTGGAAAGGTAAATTGTGATGAAATTATTGTCCTGATCTTTTGCCTCTGAAAAGTAAATGCCCAGAGAGTAGAACCGCTGATTTCCTCACCTTTAGGAGAGATAACTACAACTAGACATTTTCTCTAATTATTGGGTTGATCTTGCAAAGCCCTGTGGTTTCTCTCTGAACTGTTTTTACTCCTCAGAGATTGTGGTAATTTGAGCAGCAACTACTGATTTTATTCTATCACTTATGGAAGGATTTCATAGATGGATAGAAATGATAGTTTATTGCCAGCAGGGGTAAGACTTCACTGTCCCCTATATACCTTTTCATACAGTACGCAATTTATGTGTCTGGCAAATCATAGCAACGTCATGCAATGTGTCTGCAATAGACCTCCTTTAAAATAATAACGCCATTTGGAATATCATACTTCTCCCTGTGTATTTAGCCATCATGGTTGTCTGTAAGGAAATAACAATTCTATGGCTGCTTATGAAGTACCCCAGACCTGGGTGGTATCTGCAAATGTATATAGTTGTATATTGTAATGTTATGCATTTTTATTGCTTTGGCCGTGTTTTCCAGCAAAAGGAAGGTATGGTTGGCAGTGGTTGGAAGGAATAAGACTAACCACTCTGTTCCGCCCCCTTTTGGTAGGAGTTGGCAGGTCCTGCTTGCTGCCAGGAGTGGGAGTTGCAGTATAGCGAGAGAGAGGAAAAGAGGCACATGTCAGAGCTTCTACTCCTAGGAACCATATATTCTTTTCTTGTGAGACCAATGCTCCAGAGATATCAGAAATTTCTATTTCCAGAAAACATGAGAGAGACCAGACAGCAGAGTAATCAGCAGAGTAATCATCAGACACGGCTGCAAGGTGAGGGACTACAGCTCAGACACCCATCATTTATATCACCACTAGACTAGAACAAAGTTCAAGTTTGAATCTTACAGTGGACACCTACAGTACAGACCAAAAGTTTGGACACACCTTCTCATTCAAAGAGTTTTCTTTATTTTCATGACTATAAAAATTGTAGATTCACACTGAAGGCATCAAAACTATGAATTAACACATGCGGAATTATATACATAACAAACAAGTGTGAAACAACTGAAAATATGTCATATTCTAGGTTCTTCAAAGTAGCCGCCTTTTGCTTTGATTACTGGTTTGCACACTCTTGGCATTCTCTTGAGGAGCTTCAAGAGGTAGTCCCCTGAAATGGTTTTCACTTCACAGGTGTGCCCTGTCAGGTTTAATAAGTGGGATTTCTTGCCTTATAAATGGGGTTGGGACCATCAGTTGCGTTGAGGAGAAGTCAGGTGGATACACAGCTGATAATCCTACTGAATAGACTGTTAGAATTTGTATTATGGCAAGAAAAAAGCAGCTAAGTAAAGAAAAACGAGTGGCCATCATTACTTTAAGAAATGAAGGTCAGTCAGTCAGCCGAAAAATTGGGAAAACTTTGAAAGTAAGGGCTATTTGACCATGAAGGAGAGTGATGGGGTGCTGCGCCAGATGACCTAGCCTCCACAGTCACCGGACCTGAACCCAATCGAGATGGTTTGGGATGAGCTGGAGCGCAGAGTGAAGGCAAAAGGGCCAACAAGTTCTAAGCATCTCTGGGAACTCCTTCAAGACTGTTGGAAGACCATTTCAGGTGACTACCTCTTGAAGCTCATCAAGAGAATGCCAAGAGTGTGCAAAGCAGTAATCAAAGCAAAAGGTGGCTACTTTGAAGAACCTAGAATATGGCATATTTTCAGTTGTTTCACACTTGTTTGTTATGTATATAATTCCACATGTGTGGAAAAGTAAATGCCCAGAGAGTGGAAAAGTAAATGCCCAGAGAGTAGAACCGCTGATTTCCTCACCTTTAGGAGAGATAACTACAACTAGACATTTTCTCTAATTATGATTAGTTTTGATGCTTTTATAGTCATGAAAATAAAGAAAACTCTTTGAATGAGAAGGTGTCCAAACTTTTGGTCTGTACTGTATATCCACAAGTGCCTGCTACTGCCAATATAAAGTCGTTCATCCTATCACCATATCTTCTCAACTGGTGCCAGAGAAACTGTACTTTGTATTTACTGTTGCTGGCTGTACAACAAGTTATATTGTGCACTTAGTAAAAAGAGACTGTTATATGTTTACTTCCTGCCTGATTTGTCAAACTACATTTCCAATGCACTTATCCCCAAGGAGCAATGGCCTGAAGGAGTACAATGTGACATAACATCTCATCAGGGCCACTACCACTGCCATCTTCTGCACCGGCTGCTCAGGGGCTTGTTGCACTTATAGAGCTAATATTAATTGTAAGTTGAGCAGAGTGATATACTTGGAATTGGATGGAAGCCTATGGATTGCTAGAAAACTCTGAAATGTTCCACTACTGTATACTGTCAAGATGGAAGGTTGGAGATAGAGATGAGCGAATTGAAGCTGACGAAGTGTAATTTGATCAAAATTTCAGGAAAATTTAGATTTTCAACGAATGCGAATTTCCTCGCGCTTCGTGGTAACAAATCACAATTTTCCTAAATTGGCGGCTATAAGTGCAGGGAAAGGATAGGAATCGTTTCACAGCATCTTTGTGCAGGGAGAAACATCAGAAGGCGCTAGGGACATTGATAGGAAAGTGATTTACAAGTGCAAGGAACGATTATTTGGGGATCCAAATAGTCATTAGACAGCTCTGTCATTCCAGCTTTTTGTTATTGGGGCTGCAAGTGTTATGTTGGAAAGCCTTTAGTGGCTTATATCTTAGTATCTTATTCAGTACGACAATAAAAATATATACGCAGTTCACTTCTGCAGTTATTTCTGTTGAAAGCGTATAGGGGCGTATTTCAGTACAACAAGAAAAAAAAATATGCATTGCACTGTTGCAGTTATTTCTGGTGAAAGCGTATAGGGGCGTATTTCAGTAAAAAAAGAAAAATATATACTCACTGCACTGTTGCAGTTATTTCTGGTGAAAGTGTATAGGGGTGAAGGGGCGTAGCTAGAAATGCATGGGCCCCATAGCAAAAAAAAATTATGGGCCCCCCCCCCCCCCTGTGCCATCCACAGATCCCCCTCCCCTAAATAGTGCCATCCACAGATCCCTCTCCCCTAAACAGTGCCATCCACAGATCCCCCTCCCCTAAATAGTGCCATCCACAGATCCCCCTCCCCTAAATAGTGCCATCCACAGATCCCCCTCCCCTAATCAGTGCCATCAACAGATCTCCTCTCCCCTAAACAGTGCCATCCACAGATCCCCTCCCCTAAACAGTGCCATCCACAGATCCCCCTCCCCTAAATAGTGCCATCCACATGTGGATCCCCCTCCCCTAATCAGTGCCATCAACAGATCCCCTCTCCCTTAAACAGTGCCATCCACAGATCCCCCTCCCCTAAACACTGCCATCCACAGTATCAGGTGCCTCTCTTCCCCCCCCCATTTGTTAGTATTAGGTGCCAAACCCCCCCCCCCCCCCAAGGTGTCAGTATCAGGTGCCAACCCCCCTCCCCCCATGTGCCAGTATCAAGTGCCCCCCGCTCCCCCCATGGCAGTAACAGTCGGGTATTAAAAAAAATAAAATAAACACTTCTACTTAACTCCATGTCAGCGATGCGATGCAGCCTCTTCCTGTGTCCCGCCCTGTATGTCCATATATGGAGTCAGTGCTTGTATTTCAGAAAAGGTTTCTGCTGGGATTCAAACCCACGACCTCCTGTATCAGAGGCAAAGCATCTAACCACAAGACCATAACAGCTGGCTTGCTGCTGACTGAAAAATTATGAGACTTCTACTGTTATAGCTGGCTAAGTGTACATCTATACACATGACAGCTGCTTATATATAGAGATATAGCAGTGCTGAGTGTGCTGGGATAGCTGTTATATAGAGATATAGCAGTGCTGGCTGTGTTGGGGCAGCAGTCATGTGTATAGATGTACACTTAGCCAGCTATAACAGTAGAAGTGTCATAATGGCTGCCTGTGTGTAGTGTCTGTGTGTGTTAATAAAAAAATAAAAAAACGGAATGCGGTCGGACGGGCCCTCCAGTGGCGTAGGGCCCCATAGCCACTGCTATGGTTGCTATGGCGATCCCTACGCCACTGTAGGGGTGTATTTCAGTACTACAAGAAAAATATATACACACTTCACTCTTTAACCCCTTAAGGACACGCCCATATTTCACCTTAAGGCCTCATGCACACGGCTGTTGTTTGGGTCCGCATCCGAGCTGCCGTTTTGGCGGCTCGGATGCGGACCCATTCACTTCAATGGGGCCACAAAAGATGCAGACAGCACTCCGTTGCTCCGTTCCGTGGCCCCGCAAAAAAAATATAACTTGTCCTATTCTTGTCCGCGCTTTGCGGACAAGAATAGGCATTTATATTGAAGGCTGTCTGTGCCGTTCCACAAATTGCGGAATGCGCACGGATGCCATCCGTGCTTTTCGGATCCGCGATTTGCGGACCGCAAAACACACCACGGTCGTGTGCATAAGGCCTAAGGTCCAGGTCATTTTTTGCAAATAAGACCAGTGTCACTTTATGTGGTAATAACTTTAAAACGCTTTTACTTATCCAGGCCATTCTGAGATAGTTTTTTCATCACATATTGTACTTCATGACACTGGTAAAATGGGGTAAAAAAAATCTTTTTTATTTATAAAAAAATACCAAATTAACAAAAAAAATTAAAAATTAGCAAATTTGCTAATTTCAATTTCTCTACTTTTATAATAGATAGTAATACTTCCAAAAATAGTTATTATTTTACATTCCCCATATGTCTACTTCATGTTTGGATCATTTTGGGAATGCCATTTTGTTTTTCAGAGACGTTACAAGGCTTAGAAGTTTAGAAGCAAATCTTGAAATTTTTCAGAAAATTTCTAAAACCCACTTTTTCAGGACCAGTTCAGGTCTGAAGTCACTTTGTAAAGCTTACATAATATAAACCACCCAAAAATAACCCCTTTTTATAAACTACACCCCTCAAGGTATTCAAAACTGATTTTCCAAACTTTGTTTACCCTTTAGGTGTTCCACAAGAATTAATGGAAAATAGAGATACAATTTAAAAATTTCACTTTTTTGGCAGGGTTTTCTTTTGAATCCATTTTTTCCAGTTACAAAGCAAGGGTTAACAGCCAAACAAAACTCAATATTTAGTTTACAGAAATGCCCCATATGTGGTCGTAAACTGTTGTACGGGCACACAGCAGGGTGCAGAAGGAAAGGAATGCCATACGGTTTTTGGAAGGCAGATTTTGCTGGACTAGTTTTTTGACACCATGTCCCAGGTGAAGCCCCCCTGATGCACCCCTAGAGTAGAAACTCCAAAAAAAAGTGACCCTATTTTGGAAACTATGGGATAGGGTGGCAGTTTTGTTGGTACTATTTTAGGGTACATATGATTTTTGGTTGCTCTATATTACACTTTCTGTGAGGCAAGGTAACAAGAAATAGCTGTTTTGGCACCGTTTTTATTTTTTGTTATTTACAACATTCATCTGACAGGTTAGATCATGTTGTATTTTTATAGAGCAGGTTGTCATGGACGCGAAAATACCAAATATGACAACATTTTTTTGGTTATTTGTTTCAGTTTTACATAACAGCATTTAAAAAAAAAAGATTTTTTAGTGTCTCCACATTCTGAAAGCCATAGTTTTATTTATTTTTTGGGCGACTGTCTTGTGTAGGGGCTCATTTTTTTCGGTATTAGATGTCAGTTTGATTGGCACTATTTTGGGGTGCGTATGACTATTTGATCGCTTGCTATTACACTTTTTGTGATGTAAGGTGACAAAAAATGGCTTTTTTTACACCGTTTTTATTTTTTTATGGTATTCACCTGAAGGGTTAGGTCATGTGATATTTTTATAGAGCAGGTTATTACAGACGCGGAGATACCTAATTTCGGTGGAAAAACTAATTGTATTCAGCTTTCAGAGCTGCAGTTATATGTGATAAAATCTTTTGTGACATATTTCGGTGGAAAAACAAATCTTATTTAGCATTTAGCGCTGTAGTAATATGCAGTAAAATCTTTTCTGATGCTGCTGCCAACTCCAGACTCGGTCATTGTGCCACTCGGTAGCCTCCTCATACTGCTTCCACTTCCAGACCCTGTCACTGGGCAACTCTGTGGTCTCCTCAAGCTGTTTCCACCTCACCACTATGTCATAGGTCCACTGTGTGGACTTCTCATGCTGTTCCCACCCTTCCCCACTTCATGACTGGTCCACTATTTTGGCTTTTGGCCTGGCTGACATCATCATTTATTTGACACTCCTTCTGATCTGTCAGAAGGAAGGAAAAATAAGACGCACAACGGATCCTGTCTGTATAGCAGCTTTAAGGCCTGTATGGTCCCATCAGAATTGGCTTATGAATTTGTAGCCAAAAGCAGGAGTGGGTAGAAAACACAGAAGACATGCAAAAATTTCATTCACGTATTATCTCTGTTTTAGATCCAATCCTGTTTTTTTGGCTTTAGCAATACTGATGGATTACTGACCAAATGCTGACCGAGTGAAAGTAGATGCTCCACAGACAGGATTCGTTTTTTGGGGGTTATTGTTCGGACGGATCAGAGGAAGGGCAAAATAATCAGTGACTTCAACACACACTTACTGCTGACACCCTCTCCACTCTGTCCGGGGGGCTCTACTTTTATAAGCATTTAATAGAACAGGTTATGTAGACATCTATGTGGAATCAGCTGACAATGGTGTAAAAGGAATGCGCTTCTTCTTGACTCTAACATCGACCTGTAAGGCTGAGTTGATACTTGAGTTATTTGGTCAGTTTTGGCCCCGTGACCGCCCAAATAAGTGAAGTATGCAGTGATTCTAAGAGCGACGCCTGTCATGTGCTTGTCATACTGACTCACGGTATTGTTTCACTACCACAGCAGACTCCCTATGCGTGTTACTGCAAGGCACAGTGTTCTACACCAGTATAAAGGCTTTCTGCCGCCCAGAAATAGCCATTTTTTAACGCGATTCGCCACGAATAAATTAGGATCAAAGCAAATTTTTATGAAAAATTTGGCGAACCGGCCGATTTTAATTTTTGAAAAATTCGCTCATCTCTAGTTGGAGATCTTCTCACCTCATGCATGGTGAATTGACTCTATGGATGAGCTTTAGGCAAAGAAAAGATGAAGTCATAGAATGGGCTGTTAGATGGTTGCCCAATTTATTGTCAACATTACTTAAATATGCAATATGGCCCTGTAATGACTGAAGGCTCCTCCTGGAGCTATCATACTTTTCTCTGAGATGTGAGGACTGTTGTCCAATGCTTCCTTTACTTTCCCACCTCTTGTCAAGAGTATAGATACCAAGGGATCTTCATCTGGAGATTCTTCAAGTGAATTAAAATTTTGACATTTAAACATCTAAAAACAAAAGATATGTTTTTAGACTAGACTTTGGAAATGTTATATATCTATTGATACTGAACCTTACAAAGTTTTGCTAGGGCAAAAGTACATACATGTCCTTCCAGATGAGTGGCACTAGATGACCAACTTAAAAAAAAAAAAAAATATATATATATATATATATATATATATACTTTTACATTACTCTGTCAGGCATGGTGGGTATTGCAAAGTTTTAGTTATCCAACCAACCAAGTGAAAAGGTAAGCAAGGGCACATCTGTAGCATGCCAACAGACCCAGCCTTTTAGAAGTGGCCTTTGATAGTTGTTGTGGGTAATATTTCTTGAAGAGATGACATGAACTTACTGGCTGACTGTGTATATTCATAAATTTTTAGCTCTTCACAAGACTCCAACAGACTACACCTTTTGAGCTAAAGAGGGTGCAGAGTTACAGTAAAGATTGAACTGAAGCCCAAGTGTCAGGCCAACCATCTAATGTGTATAGTCTTGAGTTTTGGTTTGAGGTAAAAAAAAAAGATCAGGCTGCTGGATTTCGGCATACCTTATACTTTTGTATTACATCTGGTGGCATTAGCGGCAGAGCTTGTTAAGAGCTCATTTGCAGAGGAGCATGGATGGCCTTTAAGCCTCCTTTATGCCGATTAAGGCACTCTCCCCCCCAAAGAGAGCTAGTACCCCCCAAATCTAATACTTTTGTGTTCAGGGGAAATAGGATGCTACTTACTCCTCTTCCCCCATTCTGAACAAATGCACAGTCAGCTGAGGATGAATGTGTGTCTATGGTGGGTGGGAGGAATTAAGGACTGGGAGATATCTAAAGCGTATGAACACCTCTTTGCCTAGTCGGGAATATTTTATTAGAAACTTTGTTATCTGATTTACTTAACCCCACTGAACCCTTCACAAGGATAACCGTAATTAGACGACAGATCTTTTTTTAGCTAATATTAAACCCTTTGACTATTTCTTGGTATTTCGCAGGCATTGATGCATGTTAATGATAAATAGCGAATTTGCTTTTACTGTTATGTTGAGTAATTCCTCAGTGACTATAGCTACAAACCCATTAGACTGTCAATGTTTCTTATTGTTTGTTTGTCACCCAGGAAATAATTACAAAATAACGAAATCCACTAAACGATGTAGCTCTATATCGTATGAGATAAAAACAAGGCTTTAGAATGAGCTTCCGTGCATACCATACAAAACATCCAAAACTATGCTCAAAAGTAAGTAAAAAATAAGCTAAATGGTTATGTCAACTTTTAAAACTACCCCTTATTCACAAGATAAGGCATAACTAATTCTACTGGAATCAAAACAGTTCCAGTTGGCCAGACATGTCATGTATGACACCCTGAGGCCTCGTAGGACTCATGTTTTGTCTCTATTGTATCTGACTATGGAAAAAATAAATAAAAAAAATATACATTTTCTTTTTTCTTTCTCAACAAAAATTTATATTCAGATGCAACTCGAATTTTTACGAAATTGGGGCCGGGTCCAATTAGTTTAGAATTGCTCATCTCTATTAGTAAAGTATAGTAGAAAAAACGCTTTGTAATAACCCCATATAGGATAGGGCTATGATCAGAAGCACAAATAGTAAATAGAGATGAGCAAATCACTCAAAATACGATTCAGGTTCGATTCGGCAAAAACAGTCAACCAAATTATTTCTACTCAAATGAAAAGTGCTCCAATTGGCCAGAAAATTTGATATGATACTCTGAGGTCTCCTAGGACTCATTCCTTGTCTCTCTTGCTTCTCACTTCTTAAAATGTTTTAAATAAATTTTTCATTTTAGTCAGTTCTTTTTTTTTCTTTCTCACAAAAAATTCAGATTAGGATGCAGCTAAAATATTTACAAAATTTGAATTGAATCTGATTAGTTTAGAATCACTCACCTGTAATGGTAAAACCTGGTAGAATATCAACTTGTAATAACCCCATACAGGATATGGCTGTCACACACTGATACCTACTGTAAGCCAATGGTCGCACTGTGCATACAAAAGGTGTTGTGATAATGCTGGAGAAAAGTTTGCCCATATGTGGCTGCTTTACAGAAAGTTTACACTGTAAACTTAAATTGGCTACATGAGAATTGTTAACAGGATATTAACAGAGTGATAGAGATGAAAGAGGAGCTGTCTCCTCTCCTGACATGTCTATTTTAGTAACTACTAGCATTCTTCATGTAACATAGTAACATAGTACATAAGGCCGAAAAAAGACATTTGTCCATCCAGTTCGGCCTGTCATCCTGCAAGTTGATCCAGAGGAAGGCAAAAAAAAAACCTGTGAGGTAGAAGCCAATTTTCCCCACTTTAGGGTAATAAAAATTCCTTCCCGACTCCAATCAGGCAATCTGGCAAAATGTAATAACAATTCTGGAGCAACTACTTAAAGGGAACCTGTCACCTGGATTTTGTGCATAGAGCTGAGGACATGGGTTGCTAGATGGCCGCTAGCACATCTGCAATATCCAGTCCCCATAGCTCTGTGTGCTTTTATTGTGTAAATAAAACTATTTAATACATATGCAAATTAACCTGAGATGAGTCCTGTCCCTGACTCATCTCACATACAGGACACATCTCAGGTTAATTTGCATATGTATCAATTCGGTTTTTTTACACAATAAAAGCACACAGAGCTATGGGGACTGGGTATTGCGGATGTGCTAGCGGCCATCTAGCAGCCCATGTCCTCAGCTCTATACTCAAAATTCAGGTGACAGGTTCCCTTTAAAACTCTATGTTGTATTATACCTCTATTGTTCCTACCAGAAGTTTATTAATAAGGGTCCAGATGGGTGTTACCAGTTTGGAATTCTGAATTTATCAAAATTCGTGTAAAGGAAAATTGGCTTAGTTGCCCCTAGAAAACAATCAGATTCTACCTTTCATAGCTCAAAGTGCAGCGACCGGACCGCAGGGGCAACACGTGAGCTACGGTGGGCCGATGGGGTAGTAGTAGTTTTACTCACGGTTAGCAGTGCTCCCTGAGCCGGCGTGCAGTTAATGGAAGGACGGCACAAAATCCCTCTGGGCACTCACTATTTGTCCAGGGATACCCAGTAGTGATGAGTGGCAGGGGTCATATTCGAATTTGTGATATTTCACAAATATTTTGTAGAATATTGGTCATATATTTGTGAATTAGATTTTTCGTTATATATTCTACATCCTTTTTTTTTAACGCGAAAATCGGCAAGGTAATGATTGCGTAAAATGCGAATATTGCACGCTCAATACAGGCATAGGTCAAAAACGAATATTTAGCACTATAGAATATAGTGCTATATATTCCTTTTTAGAATTGTCATAATTTTTTCCATCACATGATTCCTCTCTGCTTCTTGCTTGTGGGCCAATGAGTCATTGGCCCACAAGCAACTTAAGCCGGGAGGAATCATGACTTAAGATGGAAAAAAATGACGAATATTGTAAAAAACAAATATATAGCACTATATTCAATATTCGTCATTTCTTTCCATCTGAAGTGAACACATGATTCCTACCTGCTTCTTGCTTGTGGGCCAGTGACGTCATTGGCCCACAAACGAGAAGCAGGGAGGAATCATGAGTCCAGATGACAAAGAATGACGAATATTCATCATTACGAATATACAGCACTATATTCTAAATATTCGCGATTAAAATTCGCTATTCGAATATTTGCGGTCAACACTAATCCCCAGCTATATGGAAGTTGAGGTGCCCTTGATGGTGTAGACTTAAGGTCCATGGAGGCAGCGTCCCTGGTGTTCGTGACGCCAGGACCGTAGTGTGCATTGAGAGATAGAGTAGAAAGGATGAGGAGTCAATTTTTGTAACAACAGAACTTTTACTTGGTAAGGTTTGCCTTGATTTCAATACAGATAATGCCTTGGTACAGAAAAGGTATGCAGCTGCGACTTCATACAACAGGCACGGTGTGACGGTGGTAGATAGCAGGTTCCAGCTCAGACTACAAGAGGATCACACTTTCCTTCAACTTATCTCACTTGCTTCAGGAATTCAGCTTTTTGGGTACTTGGATCTTACTCTAAACTTGAACTTAGCACTTGACAACCAACAGGGCGGTCTCCCTAGCGGCAGGCATCAGTCTTCTGCTCCATTATTTGCACAGGTTGCTTCCATACACTTGATCCACTTAGTCTCTGACTCCAGGACAGTGGCACTACACAAAGGTGATCCAGTAATCCTTGAACTTAGTTCCCTTTTCTTCCTTTAGCCCTCTGGGGAGTACCCAGGGCACACAGCTTAAGTTACATAATCTCCTGCTTGCTCCCAACTAACGCTCCACTCTCAACTAACTTCCTGTTACAGAGCTGTCCTATATAAAATTAAGGGACAGCACCACCTAAGGGGAAATGTTTGTAAATGCAGAAACAAGCCTGTTGTAAGGAATCAGCAGCTTAATACATAGCAATAGATAATGGAAATTGATGACATAAACACAAGTTTGAAGTGTCTCCTTTTCACACGTAGTGGGACACTGAAAAAGGAGCTCTGAAAAATGAAAGGTGGAATCTGATTGTTTGCTAAGGGCAACTAAGCCAGTTTTCCTTTACACCAGTTTTGATAAATCTCCCCCTATGTTTTTACTTTCTTTCCTTACAACATCCATGCATTCCATGTATATGTATATAGCTTATGTAGGTTCATCATGGGGAGACACTTGCTCTCACAGGTTTTGCATATGGAGAACAAAAGTTGTGAATGTGTCTTTCATTGATAGTTAAGGGGTAATCTCATCTCATAATGCTATGACAGATTACTAGTATATAACAGAAAATTAAAAGGGTTATGTAATGTAAAAAATGAAAATCAGACATCATATAAAACAGGATAACCTTTTTCTAACAAAGCTAGAACCAGCCCTGTACCTCACATGGATCTCCTCATTCTTTGCTCTACTAGATTTATATCAAGCTGGCAGCTCAAGGGGAGTGTCTTTTCTGCTGCTGCTCAGGGGGCGTGTCTCAGCTCTACCTATCACAGCTCAGGAGGCAGTTGAAGGATGAAACTGAGCATGTGCGGCCTTCTCAGTGAGCCGGACAAAGAAATAAGAAAAACAAACAGCAGGTGGCGCAATACAGATACATTTTATTGAATAATTTAGTGTCCATACCAAATTTTAATTGCATGCAATTACAAAAGTATTCAGATTCAGGTGCTGGTTTGAAAACTGTAGAATATTTTGCATGGGACAACCTCTTTCAAATCAGTAGAGACTAACAACTGGGACCTCCAGGGACCAGAACATCCTGGGTCCCTTTGGCATACTCCTTGCATTCTGTAGTTGTATATGAACACACCAAGGAAAAATAAGTGGAGACCACTGAGGACTAAAATAGGCTTTTAATCAGGCTCCGACTGGCCTACAGGGTAACAGGTGAATCCTGGGTGGGCTCCTGAGCAAGGGGAGCAGATGGCACAGTAGATGGACATATAGATGGGCTGGCTGAGATTCTACACAGTACAATGACCTATGTTCATATAAAAAACTAGATAGTGTGGGCAGCTAGTTTATGCATGTAACGTTACAGTGGGCGCTCAGAATGAATTTTACTGGTGGGCCCTAAGTATATAGGTATTAGAGGGACTCAATGGGGGGAGTCAGTTGACCCCAAACTTCAGATTTCAAAGAGTTTTTCAAAAGTAAGTGTCTCCTTGGTCCCTTAGGATCCATCAAATCACGACAGTAGGTCTTCTGCAGATTGAAATAACAACACATTTATTGTAAGTGTATTCTATGTCAATGCAAACTCAAAATAAGCTTCTATGACAAATTGCACCTATGAATAGTATCTGTGTGAACAGGCCCTTAACTAGTCTGCACAACTAAATTGCACAATAACAGCATAATATCTTATCATCTTCAATATCAATTACATTTATCAACACAAAGTGCCCTGAATATCATACAAGTCATTATGTTTTATTGCAGACTGATTGCCCTGTCCTTTATATTGCCCTCCATTATTAATATCTCAATTGCTCCAATAACCGTAATAAACTCTAGGTGATGATGGACTTATGTGGAGCATAAGTGACTCATCAGGTAGAAGTGGTTCCAGCAGACTTTGCATGGATTGCAAATTAACTCCTGGAAGTTGTGTGTGGAAAATAGCTATGTATAGTTTACCTATGAGTGTGTGAATTTTTATTTTACTAAATCATTGGATCAGCCATTTTGATGATAAAGTCACACAAGGAACCTGCAGAGTTCTACTCTTGAGACCCTCAAGTGCAACCAAAAAGAAATGTCTGAACAGCATATTCTCATCTCTCATGCTCCTGAGATGACCCTCGCCAATTCAGAAACCAGTCGAAGAGACATTACTACGGTAGCTCTACCGGCTGCTGCCATCAGACATCGTCATATAGCTCCTACTCGGCAGGAGAATTCAGGGGCTGTATGGGAATAACATGGAGATAAGTGATGGCTGCTCTGAGATCAGGCGCCATATCAATGGGAACTGTAGGCTTGTGGGGGGGATGACTTGAGTTAGACCTTTTCAGTACATGATAACTTTAGGTCCTTTACCAGAAACCTCACAATATGCTTTATGTTCCACCAGAGTTGGGATGCAACAAAGTGACATTGCCATTGGGGGTCCATATGGGGCTACTCCCTGCCATAGCCTATGTAATCACTTGTGCAGGTGCACCAGTTACATAGTATGGACGCTTCACTGTGCTTCCGTGGTGCCTTTCATGGATGCCTGACTACCCATAAGTGTGTACAAAGTAATATAAAATCCTGAGCATGCAGGAGAACGGTCCCAAGCCACCATTTGGGTAACACAGTGGCAGTCGAATTCCCTTTCAGATAGCGGGCACTGTAACTCAATCTGGCTGGTAACAATAGTAGTATAGGCGTTATAATTTCAACTTATACATGGGTTAGCATTTGCTTGAAGAACATAATACAACACTTGTACCTAATCTTACAACTCTCTAATATTTGAAATTGTATCTGAACAGCGCATTTATTTACCTAACAGCTTACTCATTTAGCAGGCCACTATGTAGGCCTCAAGACAGCTCAGCCACTCTTTCATTATCCATGGGTGACTCCAAATCTGGTCTGGAACATCTACCAACCACACTGACCCAATGGTTTCCAAAGTCTCTCACTAGCTCACTGTTTTTCTTTCACTGCAGCTACACTTTGGCTCTTCACATTTTGGCATATTTCATGGTGGCATTATGCAGGCCAACTGCTCCGACACACTCTCAGCAGGTCCTTCAGGAACCATATAAAGTCATGGCCACACTCAACTCTGGTGCCAACTCTGCCCTTTTATAACTTCTCCTGCCTCTTCTCCAGCCCTTAGTGCCTCCACCCTTGCCAGTATGTCAGTGTTAAACTCTGCGGGAGCTCGCATGGATGTTCGGCATCCCCTCCTCCTCCTCGAACAAGCTGTCATCAAGGAAACGGTTTCTTGCTGCCCATAGATGTGGGCAGGGTCTGGTGGGATCGACGTGTAAAGCAGGCCTGCTAGGCATGTACAATGCAATGGCTGGACAATTGCCCAAATAAGTATATGGTATCCCTGGGATCACAGGAAACAAGACTCAAAAAACTCTTGAAGGGAAACAAAAATGTACCTTAACCCTTTAAGCACGTGCAGGGGGCGCAATAGCCACCGGGTTTCTGCTATTTTAAATAGCAGAGACCCGCGGCACATGTATGCGATCAGCCATAAGGCATCTGCCCAGTCCGGAAGCTGAAGTCGCGCACTTCCACTCCGGTTACATCATTCCCCGGCTGAGATCGGGGAACCTGTTACATTGATCTAATAGGCTGAAGCCTCAAGCAGGCTTCGGTGCCTAACAAATGACTATACCAGTACAGGACACTAGTTGGCAGCATTGTATTGGTATAGTGCAAATGAAGTGTTCAATGGTGTATATATAGACATCAATGAACACAATAGGCAATCTAATGATTGCCAGTTATTGTCACCCAAGATGACTTAAAAAAGTAAAAAAAGGTTTTGCAAATATAAAAAAAAAAAGTTCAAATTACCCCCCTTTCCTTAAAATTAAAATACTTAAACAATAAAAAAATGAGCATCGTTGCATGCGAAAATGCCCATACTCTTAAAATATAGCAATATTAATGGAATATGGCAAATGGAGAACAGGAAAAAAAAATAAAAACAGCCAATTTGCCCAATAATAATTTTTTTATAAATAGGGATCAAAAAGTCACACACACAGATCGTCCCACAAAAAATGAGCCCTCACACAGCCCTGTACACGTAACTACAAAAAAGTTATAGGGGTCAGAATATGGTTCTAAAAAAAAAAAAAATCCTCAAAGGTTTTAATTTTTTTTTCACTATTAAAACGCAAGAAAAATTATACAAGTGTGTTATCGTTGTAACTGTACTGACCTGGAGAATGAAGATAACAGGTCAATTTTACCGCATACTGTACAGTGTAAAAAAAAAAAAAACTCTATCAGAATTTCTTTTTTTTCCCAATTCTACCCCATTTGGATTTTTTTCCCCGCTTCCTACTACATGGTATGCAACTGTAAATAGTGCAAATAAAAAGTACAACTTGTCCCGCAAAAAATAAGACCTCATAAGGCTATGTGAAGGGAAAAATAAAAAAGTTAGGACTATGGGAATACGGAGAGTGAAAAACAAAAACGCAAAAATGGAAAATCCCAGGGTCCTTAAGGGGTTAAAGGGGCAATATGAGGGTTAGGCCTAGTTCACACGAACGTATGGCTTTTATAGTTTTTTTGCGGTCCGTTTTTTACCGATCCGTTGTTCCGTTTTTGAGTTCCATTGTGTTTCCGTTTTTCCGTTCCGTTTTTCCGTATGCCATGTACAGTATACAGAAAAATATATAGAAAAATAGAAATAGAAAAAATTGGGCTGGGCATAACATTTTCAATAGATGGTTCAGCAAAAATGGAACGGACACGGAAGACATACGGATGCATTTCCGTATGTGTTCCGTTTTTTTTGCGGACCCATTGACTTGATTGGAGCCACGGAACGTGATTTGCGGCCAAATATAGGACATGTTCTATCTTTCAACGGAACGGAAAAATGGAAATACGGAAACGGAATGCTTACGGAACATATTCCGTTTTTAATGCGGAACCATTGAAATGAATGGTTCCGTATACAGACCGTACACTCGCAAAAAAAACGATCGTGTGAACTAGGCCTTAACCCCTTTACACTACAGAGCATTCAGTACATACAGTAGGTGCTGTTTGGTACTGTGGTACTGTATGCACCATTGATCTGGGCACTGTGCAACATTGTATAAAAAAAAGGGGAAGGGGACAGGTCGGCAGCCCCGTCTCATTCATCATTTTCTATGACTGTTTTAGGCATAGAAAATGAACCAAATGTAAAACAGCAAGGAAGCTGGCTTACATTTAGACTGGCGGTGGATGTGCCAAAGTTATGGGGAGGACGGCGCCTCTACTTACCTCCGACGGATCCACTGCCAGCTATAGGGGATATTAAGACCGGTGTCTAAAATGCCAGTCTCAAAAAATGACCCACTATGTCTCACATTAATCTCTCAACTAAATGTATTAATAACTATGACTTCAAAAACCACACTTTTGTATTTCTGCAGTAGTCTCTTGATACATGGCATGAACATTGTAGATCATCAGCCGTGTAAAATAACAGTAATACATTTCTATTCTCAAGCAAATGAAAAAATGACTATAATTTCATAAAGTATCTTCACAGTTTGATTATAGCCTATGAATTGAATTATTAACTATTTTGGAAGAAATTTGTGCTTGATTGACTCATGTTTAATCAATTTGACAGCAATAAAGACAAAACGTACAGCTTGTTATTTCTCTCTCATAAAAATTCATAATTTTTTTTTTCTCCTGTAAAGATCATGAACAGTATGATTGTCTGTAGTGTTGTGGGAATTGAAGCATCCGAAGTTTAGGAAAAATTCGATTCACCATTTCCTACCTCGTGGTAACTAATAGTTTTTCCTAGAACGGCGGCTGGAATTGTCTAAGAAAGAACGGGGGAAAAAAATCACTCACCTCATCTACTTGCTTGTGCAGAGCCAGTCCACTAGTTTTTAACGGCCATTAAACAGGGTCACTTCTGTCTAGGTGGCCTATAATAATGGTCCCATTGATTGATAGGCTGAATAGGGTTTTAAAAAGGACCTTTCATGGGTTCGGATATGATTAAAGGGATTCTGTCATGAGATTTGAGCCCTATAAGCTAAACATATGGCCAGGTCCGTACTAATAACATGAATCCTAAACTGCCCTTATTAAACCTGCTTGTGGCTCTATTAGCCCAAAAAACTGGCTTTTATAAGCTGTCACTCACCTACCTAAGGTGCCCAAGGGGTTTTACGTTAACCCAGGGTGCCCGCCCGCACCCCTCGCCGTCTGGTGCCCAGCGCCACCTTCCTCGCCTCAGCCCCGCCTCCGCAATCCTCCCGTCCCTCTGCTAGATCCGGCGCCTGTGCACTAGGCTCAGCCTGATGCGCCGCGGACTCCTGGCAGCGGCTTCGTTGAGCTAAGTGCGCATGCGCCGCCTGATGCGAGGGGTGCGGGCGGGCACCCTGGGTTAACGTAAAACCTCTTGGGCACCTTAGGTAGGTGAGTGACAGCTTATAAAAACCAGTTTTTTGGGCTAATAGAGCCACAAGCAGGTTTAATAAGGGCAGTTTAGGATTCATGTTATTAGTACGGACCTGGCCATATGTTTAGCTTATAGGGCTCAAATCTCATGACAGAATCCCTTTAAGTAAGTAGCAGGACATTTAGGGCATACATGGGGGATGTCCCTGCACTTACCATTATTTCTGGGCGCCGCTCCGTTGCGCTGCTCTGGCCCCCGTTACCTTGTCCCACGCTGTATGTTAATCCCTAGCATCGGAACACCAGGGAGGAGACATCAGTTTCTCTGCCTGGGCGTTACTTCTCCCTGGCTGTAGCGCTGTCCAATCGCAGCGCAGAACGTCACAGCCAGGGAGGAAAAAAAAAACTCACCCCCTCCCTGGTTGTGACGCTAACTCACCCCCTCATTTGTATGTTTACTGTCCTTTCAATTCATTTGGAGCATCAAGCTCTATTAGAATAAAATTTCAGTTCATTACTAGGGTTGAGCGAACCCGAACTGTAAAGTTCGGGTTCGTACCGAACTTTAGGATTTTTGGACCCCGGACCCGAACATTTCCGTAAAAGTTCGGGTTCGGCGTTTGGCGCTTTCTTGGCGCTTTTTGAAAGGCTGCACAGCAGCCAATCAACAAGCGTCATACTACTTGCCCCAAGAGGCCATCACAGCCATGCCTACTAATGGCATGGCTGTGATTGGCCAGTGCAGCATGTAACCCAGCCTCTATATAAGCTTGAGTCACATAGCGCAGCACGTCATGTGATATTTTTATAGAACCGGTCGATGCAAACGCGGCGATATCAAATATGTATACCTTTTTTTTATTTATGTAAGTTTTACACAATAACAGCTTTTTTAAAACAAAAAAAAATGATGTTTTAGTGTCTCCATATTCTGAGCATTAGTTTTTCTTTATTTTTTGGGCGATTGTCTCAGGTAGGGGCTAATTTTTTGCGGGATGAGGTGACGGTTAGATTGGTACTATTTTGGTGGGCAAACGCCTTTTTGATCGCTTGCTGTTGTACTTTTTGTGATGTAAGGTGACAAAAAAATTGTTTATTTAGCACAGTTTTTATTTTCTACGGTGTTAATCTGAGGGGTTAGGTCATGTGATATGTTTATAGAGCCGGTCGATACGGACGCGCCGATACCTAATATGTATACTTTCTTTCCCCCCCCCTATTTTTTACCAATTTTTTTTAACTTTATTTGGGGAAAATTAAGTTTTTGTTTATTTTTACTTGAAACTTTAAATTTTTTGGGGGGAAAACTTTATTTTTTAAACTTTTTTTTTTTCACTTTATTTTTTGTCCCATTTTTGGAACTTTTGGGGGTCTAATCCTTTACAATGCATTCCAATACTTCTGTATTGGAATGCATTGGCTGTATGAGTAATACAGTGAGTATTACTCATACAGCTTCCAGCCTCTGAGATCCAGGGGGCTGGATCTCACAGGCTCGTCACCGGAAGGCAGCGCGATGCCTTCCTTAGGCATCACGCTGCCTTCCATGCCATCGGGTTTTCCTACAGCCGCATGGGGACCCGATGACACCGCCCGCCGCAGGTAAAAGCCGCAAACCGCAGGTCTGAATTGACCTGCGGTTTGCGGCGATCACCGACACGGGGGGGTCACGTGACCCCCCCGCGCATTTAGCCAAGGTGCGTGCTCAATGATTTGAGCAGGCACCGGGTTCCGATCGCCGCCCACCGGGCGGCGGTGATCAGAAATACACAGGACGTACCGGTACATCCTGGGTCCTTAAGGACTCGGGAAACATGGCGTAGGTACGTCCTAAGGGGTTAAACAAAAAAAAAATTGTCATTTACTTTTTCGGGTGAAATTAACTAATTTTGGGGTGTATAGTACCACTGCTATACCTAGTAGGCCGGTTTAAAAATAAATAAATTGTCATTTACATTTTAGGGTGAAATTCACCAATTTTGGTGTGTATAGTACCACTGCTATACCTAGTGGAACGGTAAAAAAAAAAAAAAAAATGTCAGTTACATTTTCTGGCGAAATAAACAAATTTTTGGGTGTATAGTAACACTGCTATACCTAGCAGACAGGTTAAAAAAATAAATTAGTCAGTTATATATTCTGGTGAAATTCACCAATTTTTGGGTGTGATGTACCACTCCTATACCTAGTAGACCGTAAAAAAAAAAAAAGATTGTCGGTTACATTTTTTGGTGAAATTCACAAATTTTTGGGTGTAATATACCCTCCTCTACCTAGTTGACAGCTTAATAAATTTCAATAATTTTTCTGTTACATTCTTGGGTTGACATTATACAATTTTAGACGTGAATAAACACCTGCTATGCATAGGTGACAGGGAATAAAATTTTATTAATTATTCAGTAATTAATGCGCACCACATCCTTAAATTCAATGCTTAAACTTTGAAAAGTTGTCACACTTTTATGCTTTAATAATTTCTCCCATATTTCAACTCCAATTTAAAATTTGAAAAAATGGATCCTCCCTTAAATTTGGTCTCTTTTTCTCACGCTCCCTCTCCGGCCTGGAACCCTGATTCCCCGCCACCCGTAATCACCATGGTAGGCGCATAAAAGAACATTGAAAGTTTATAGAGCAGATATCAAATTGGATCGTGAACATCACGTGGACGTACGACATGGTGGCGCAGTAAGTGTGCACACGCCTACACAAACTGACTGACAGGGGTCAGCCCCTGCAACTTCTGGGTCTCCAAAATGGGCACATGGCCTGAGCTTGCCCTTTACCCCTTGGAGGTGCTGGCCTGCCCTGCAGCCAGTGTATTGTCTGAACGTGTGTTTAGCATGACTGGAGGGGGTTATCACAGGTTATATTTCCCAATGTTTTGGGGTGTACCCTAATTTTAAAAATAAAATTTAAAACCAAAAACCAGTGTAGGCTACCTCCTCCACGGCCGCTTCCACCGACACCACCACATCCACCGCCTCCTCAACCTCCTACTCCATATGGACCTGGTCCTCCTAGATCAAGAGTATTATTTTTATTTGTATGTATTTTATGTTATTTAAAGTCATTTCCCTATCCACATTTGTTTGCAGAGCACTTGCCATGCTCTTAACCATATTTTGACGCCATTTGCAGCCCTCTAGCCCTTTTCATGACATTTTTACAGACATTTTAGTGTTCAAAAGTTCGGGTCCCCATTGACTTCAATAGGGTTCGGGTTCGGGGTCAAGTTCGGGTCAAGTGTGGGTCCCGAACTCTAACTTTTTTCCGAAGTTCGGTCAAACCCGAACATCCAGGTGTCCGCTCAACTCTATTCATAACTAATGGAATTAACAAATATATATATAATTTCCAAACACGTACATTTATTCACAATGCTTCTTACCTTTTTTGGCTTACAACTTCTTCAATCTTTGCCAAATCTTACTGCCCTAAATGATCAGCCCATAATATACAGTAGGTCTAGGTGACCTCTATTCTTTCTGTCTATAGAATGCACTGAATGCAATAAGATATGCTTATTACTGGAGATTTTATAACATCTCCATTAGTTCATACTGAAAACTCACCACCCACATTTCCCAATGTAGCTAAAAAGTCTAAATTATTAAGCTTGTTCCAAAAATATCATCAAGTGTTTCTCTAAGAACCTTTTTACTGACTATATTGTCAACACATTTATTGAGCCCTGACACTTGCTAATTGCTTTGCCAGAAGGTACAGGGTGATGAATGGGAGGGCTAGAGAAGTTACACAATGAATCTGTTCTATTTAGGTCTTTTTGTTATACAAATGATAGTTGTGGGCCTACAAAGGGCTGAAAGAGGAACGGTAGAGTTCCCCATTCAGATTGGCCAACACTATCCACTGGCGCATATTAAATTGTAAACCAAGTCCTATCTTTCAAGAGTGCATTGAGCTAGTAATATAGGCAAAAAAAAAAAACATAAGTTCATTCAGTTCAGCCTGTTATTCTGCAAAGTTGATCCAGAGGCAGAAAAAAAAAAACTGTGAGGTATAAGCTAATTTTTCTCATTTTATGAGAAAAAAATTCTCCCCGACTCCAATCAGGCATCAGAATATTTCCCTGGATCAACGACTTGTCTCTCTCTCCCGAAATTCGTTTAGTGAGTTCTCCATCATAACATTCTCTGTGTAAGTGTGTATACAGAGATAGCTGTCAGTCCCTGATAGTTGTAAATGGGGAGATGTAATCAGTGATTGACAGCATTCCCTGTGTAAGTGTGTATAATGAGATAGCTGTCAGTCACTAATAGCTATCAGTTATTGAAAGCATTCTCTGTGTAAGTGTGTATACAGAAATAGATGTTAATCACTGATATCTGTACACAGGGAGTTGTTATCAGTGATTGACCGTATTCTCTGTGTAAGTGTGTATACAGAGATAGCTGTCAGTCACTGATAGCTGTACACGGGGCGATGTAATCAGTGATGGATACCATTCTTTGTGTAAGTGTGTCTACAGATATAGCTGTAAGTCACTGATAGTTGTATACGGGTGATCTTATCAGTTATTGATAGCATTTTCTGCATGTGCATACAGAGAAAGATGTCTGTCACTGACATGGGGACATTCTTAAGTTCAGAAAGAGCAGAGGTTTATGAATAAATTGCAGGTTTTGCTTAATATACTGTACACTAGCAAGTGGATATCTTATAAAATGTGAAAATATAATCAGAAAATATATTAAAACATTGTTTTACTTTTCACTATATAATGAATAAATTTTCTTTAATAAAACCATAATTACATGATGTCTTAACAAGAAATGTCCATGTCAGCATTAAACAATAGAAAGCCTACACATTCTATAATAGTTTCTGTTGTTGATATTACATGATATCCCAATATCAATCTTTTCCACTAGTTTACTTAAAAAAAAAACATTTGTATAGTAAGGTATTTAAGTGGTTCTTTCCGATTTAATATCTTGTAATTTAGTTGGTTAGTGGTACCTTGCCGCTCTCCTGAAGTAACTTTACTTGCGTCCTGCACACTTGTGTTGTGAGAGTTGTTAAAGGAAAATATTAAATTATTCATATTTTGTGTTAATATCAATATTAGCGCCGTGACTACAAATGACCATAAACTGTGTTTTGAACAATAAAGGAATTTATTAACAATCACAAGTTTACAGTCTATTATATTGGCTATATCTATATAAAATTAATAGCAATGGTTATAAATAAATATACATAGACATACACCGCAATACAGTAACACTACAATACACCTAAACTACGCTAACACACCACAATACACAATTACAATTCCACCCCACAAACTATCTAAATATCACACTTACATACACACATAAATAGTATCAGCTCCCACCCACCTGGTTAGACACTGTCCCTATGGGCAAAACAAGGGGTTAAAACACAATACAGGGCGATGATGAACTGCAGGGGTTAATGCAGGCCAGAGATTAATGAATGTGCAGGGATAGCGGGGGGTAAATATAGTAGGGTCACCAGGGATTGCAGGGGTTAATGATTGGTGACAGTGGGAATATCAGGGCAGCAGGAGTTAATTAATGGTGAATGTATGAGTATAAAGAAAGGGTTAATAATATCAGGGCACAATGCAGGGGTAAATGCAGGGCATTGCAGGGATTCATGTAATAGTTGGTGGTATAGGGTTCAATGCAGGGTATATAAAGGGGTTAATGATATTGCAGGGGTTAATGATAGGGATAATGCTCGTTGGTCTAGGGGGGTAAAGGGTTACTCAGCCAGCTCCTTTCCAGGGGTTAATGCTTGTTCTCAGGGGATGATCCTCGCTTCTATGCTCATCCTCCAGGGGTGAACTCCCACTTGCTTGTTGTCCTGGGGTAGATTCTGGCTTCTCAGGGGGGGCTGCTCGCCTCAACTGCAGAGCGCAGAGCCGCTGGACTATTTAAATCCGTCGGTGCTCGCTCCTAAGCGGCCTGCGCTGCAGGCATATGCGCAGGAAAGTCCACGTGGGCTGGCGCGGTGATATGACATTGATCCTCCTGCCTGGGAAGTGATTGCAAATCTACGGCGCTGTAATTACAGCGCCGAAGGTCCGCGGCATACAAAAGCAGGGGAGCCCTTTGTTCCCCTGTCTTTGTAATGCTAAACATCTCTGGACCTGCTGGAGATATCACACAAATATTTTGACAGCACTCCGTGATGATGATAAATAGTGATTTATTTCATATTATTTCAGCCGGAAACAGTGGTATATCAGTTGCGTGCAACGTTTCGGGCTAACATACGCCCTTCATCAGGCCGACAAGACATAAAATACAAAAAATAGTGATGTGATAAAATGCTAAGAAGCATAGGAGAAACCAAAGAAGAGAACAAGAAAACAGTGGAGGAAATACTATAGTTAAATAGAACATTGATGAGTCACCAAGGGTGCTAAAATGTAGGAGCCGCAGGCTCAAAAACTCACCACTATTGAACCACAGCTAGTATATGGCCGGCGCTACCATATAATGCGGAGCGCCATGTTAAATAGCACCTAGGAGATGTTCATTGGTGGTTAAGCGGCATGTGACAACCTCAATGGGCGGTACTATATCCAAACGAGGCTTGGAATGCAGGGTGGCTAGCGCAGAGGGGATATGACGTGCACGTCATGTGACCCGTACATCATGGGATCAGAACCAAAAGGAAATTACGTGCGTGTCACGTGACTGCGCCAATCCGGCCTATTCAAATCAGGTGGGCGGAACCACTGGTGGGTGGGGATGAGAATATGAGTAAAGTCAGTGACGCATCTGTCACGTAGTCGCACTATCCCACCCAGTAAAACAATATAATGTATATCAGTGGACATGTCAATCGACATAAGTCTTCTAACACCAACAATACAAATTGAAAAAAAGGGGGGGGGGAGGAAGAGGAGGGCCACATCTACATGGCGCATGCGCTAAACTCTAAACATTCATTAGCAGCCATCTTAAGAGATGACAAGATACAGGCATCAGGGGAGACTCATCATATTGCTAGATATAGCACAATAAATAGGTACGAAACCATATGGTTAGATATGTACAAGGTAATGCGGCCGTGGAATTATACAATTATGAAACCATGTGTAACTATATATAACTCCAGGGCCAACCATAGTAGAGGAAACCGGGGAGCCATTGGAACATTCAAATAAGTGTGGCCGTGGGATTATATGATTATAGGACCATGAAAAATCGTATTTAACTCCAGGGCCAACCACAGTTGAGAAACCGGAGAACCATCGTTACATACAAATGAATGGAACCAAAACCATCACACTACCGTTGTGTGAAACACTGCTTAAATAACTAAGAGGTCACTTTAAATTGACGCATGGGATACTTGGGGTAATGGTAAACCGTGGAGGATGCTGGGACCGTAGAATGTGCTTGGCGGATGTCACCACCCGCTACTGGACAGTTCTGGTCCTGCAAGGAAAATAAAAAGGAGAGAGGCCAATGTTAGAAACACTTAGGACATATTGAAAAGCAATACTTAATACTATTCATCCAAAAGATAATCCTTATTAAGTCCAATTGGTTGTAAGGTACACAGCCGGCGAATCCATGACATCTCTCTCTCTCGTAACAACGCCTGGCGATCACCTCCTCTTCTCAGAGGGGGAATCCAGTCAATTACCTGAAATCGTAATTGGCTGATGGCATGTTTGTGTCCGATGAAATGTTCGACTAGTGGGGCGTCAGTCTTTTTGGTACAAATATTGGACTTGTGCTGGCAAATACGTTCCTTAATTTTTCGGATAGTGTTACCTACATAGCCAAGCCCACAGGGGCATTTAATTAGGTAGATAGCAAAGTTAGTTTGACATGAGAAGTGGCCCTGGATGTTATACGTTTTCCCAGACGTAGGGTGGGTAAAAGTCGGGCCCTTGGTAACATTGCTGCATTGGGCGCATGAGAGACAAGGATACGTGCCATTAATAGGGGAGCCTGTGATGGTGGTCTGAATAGTGGTGCCCTTACTGCTCCCAAGATCGGATTTCACCAGTAGGTCTTTGATGTTTTTTGCCCTCTTGTAAGACATTAGGGGCATCTCCTTGAAGACATTGGGAAAATTATTGGTAAGAATATGCCAATGCTTGTTTACAATTCTTTTAATATCCATACTCTGGTGCGAGAATGTAGTCACACATGGGATACATTTCTGAGTGGATGTTTGGTTTCGCAGTTTAGGTGTCAGTAAATTGCCTCTTGGGATATCTGTTACTTTGTGGGTATGTGTATGTAGGATATGGGTCAGAAAACCCCTCGCAATAAATTTTGTTGACATTTCCTTTAGTCTTATATCTATAATGGATGGATCCGACACAATACGTTTCAGCCTCATCAACTGTGATCGTGGTAACGACCGGATCAGGCCTGGGGGGTGAAAGCTATTGAACCTAAGTAGGCTATTTCTGTCCGTCCGTTTAGTATATAAATCAGTGATGATAGTGTTATCTTTTACCTTGAGACAGACATCCAAAAAGGAGTTTTCCGACTGAAGCTCAGAGAGAGAGAGAGAGATGGAGGAGACGCTTGAATTGATGTCCTGGTGGAAAACAAGGAGATTTTCCTGTGTACCCTGCCAAATACAGAAAACGTCATCGATATATCGAACCCAACAGTAAGCAAAATCATTGAACATAGCATGGGGATAGACCACTTTTTCTTCGAAAGAATTTATATAAATAACGGCAAATGTGGGCGCTACGTTACAACCCATCGCTGTCCCGGATGTTTGTAAATAAAATTGGTCCTTGAAAAGGAAGTAATTACGTTTGAGGACAAATGACAGTAGGGACAATATGAATTCCTGTTCACCCGGAGAAAATTCCGCCTGTTTTAGCAAAGAGGTCTTGACGCACTCAATGCCTGCATCCGTGAGGATGTTGGTATACAGACTCGTGACATTCATGGTTACTAGAAAGGGGGCATCACCTTATTCAAAAAATCTGTGGTATCCTGGATGAATGACCACTAAGGGCATACCTTGTACATATCTAACCATATGGTTTCGTACCTATTTATTGTGCTATATCTAGCAATATGATGAGTCTCCCCTGATGCCTGTATCTTGCCATCTCCTAAGATGGCTGCTAATGAATGTTTAGGGTTTAGCGCATGCGCCATGTAGATGTGGCCCTCCTCTTCCCCCCCCCTTTTTTCAATTTGTATTGATGGCATTAGAAGACTTATGTCGAGTGACATGTCCACTGATATACATTATATTGTTTTACTGGGTGGGATAGTGCGACTACGTGACAGATGCGTTACTGACTTTACTCATATTGTCATCCCCACCCACCAGTGGTTCCGCCCACCTGATTTGAATAGGCCGGACTTTATTCACTTAGCCTGAGTAAGCTTATTCATTCTCAAATTGGCACATTAAACCACTTGGGGGATCATTTAATAAATTTGCGACTTTTCCCTGCGCATCCCAGGTCTAATAAAGGGTGTGTGGCATGGGCGGGCCAGCAGTCGCATCTCTTTTATCATTTTCTATGTCTGTTTTAGGCATAGAAAATGGTCTAAATTTAATCCAGCAAGGAAGCTGGCTTTCATTTAGACTAGTGGTGGATGCGCCAAAGTTATGTACAGGCCGGCGCCTCTTCATAACTTCGGCGGATCCACCGCTAGCAAAAGGGGTTATTAAGATCGGTGTCTCAAGCGCTGGTCTTAATAAATAACCTCCTTGGTGTCAGAAGTGGGATTTGAGTAAATGAATATGCTTATTGTTGATAGGGTGAGACAGAGAGAGGACAGTTTGGTACCGCCACTTCAAATGGGAACCCAGGCATTCACGTGAATGTAATAATTAGAGATGAGCGAATCGAAGTTGAAGAAGTGGAATTCGATCCAAATTTCAGGAAAAATTCTATTTGCACCGAATCCGAATTTCCTCACGCTTCGTGGTAACGAATAACATTTTTTCCTAAAATGGCTGCTGCACGTGTGAGAACATGGAGCAAGGAACTCTGGGAAGGCGGGATCACCCATAATGCCATGTATGCAGCCAATCAGCAGCCAAACAGCCCTGTGATGTCACAGCCCTATAAATAGCCTCAGCCATCTTGGATTCTGCCATTTACCAGTGTACTTAGTGCAGGCAGAGACCTCAGCAGGCGCTAGGGACAGTGTTAGGAAAAACTTCATTGTGCTAAAAAAGTGATTTACAAGTGCAGGGAAAGATTATTCAAGGTGTAGGGAAAGGTTAGGGAGGAATCATTCCACAGCATTTATGTTGGACAGGGTTCAGTAGGGGAGTTTACAGCCTGTGTAATAGGAACAATCCTATTACACCTTGATGCACTGACTGGGGATCCAAATTGCCATTATACAGCGCTGTAATTCCAGCAAACCGTTCTTGTTTTTGGGGTGCAAGTGCTGTTTGATACAGCCATTAACAGGGTTTATTACAAGGAAATATTTCTATGTCTTATTTGCCCTTGTGCGGTGCAGTTTTATGTTCTAAAGCATTTTTGGGCTTGTATTAGTGGGAAAAGAGGGCTTATTAGTCGTTGCGTAGTGAAGTGCAAAAATTACAGTCCTTTTTGTCGTGTATTAGTGGCAAAAGAAAAAATATATTTGCCGTTCAGCGGTGCAGTTATATGTTCATAAGCCTTTTTTGTTGTGTATTAGTGGCAAAAGAAAAATATATTTGCCGTTCAGCGGTGCAGTTACATGTTCTAAAGCCCTTTTTGTCGTGTATTAGTAGCAAAATAAAAATATATTTCCCGTTCAGCGGTGCAGTTACATGTTCTAAAGCCCTTTTTGTCGTGTATTAGTGGCAAAATAAATATATATTTGCCGTTCAGCGGTGCAGTTATATGTTCTAAAGCCTTTTTTGTTGTGTATTAGTGGCAAAAGAAAAATATATTTGCTGTTCAGTGGTGCAGTTCTATGTTCTAAAGCCCTTTTTCTTCATGTAATAGTGGCAAAATAAAAATATATATTGCCATTCAGAGGTGCAGTTATATGTTCTAAAGCCCTTTTTGTTGTGTATTAGTAGCAAAAGTAAAATATATTTGCCATTTAGTGGTGCAGGTATATGTTCTAAAGCCCTTTTTTGTGTGTATTAGTGGGGGAAAAAAGAAGAAGGTCTTATTAGCCGTTCTGTGGTGACGTGTGAAAATTACAGACTTTTTGGGAGTCTTTTAATTTCCTCTTTACTTATTTATTTGGTCTTACAGTATGTCAGACAGAGAAGTACCAGGCCCTGCACAGAGGAGTGGCAGAGGCCTAAATGTTCCTGGCGCAGGCAGAGGTCGCATTTGAGTAAGGGGCCGTGGAAGCAAGGGTAACTTTGAGAGGCCTGAGCTCCAAGTGTCAGCTAGCGGTCATGTCTTGGCCAGCAACCCAGCGATTCTTGAATGGTTGACTCGGTCATCTCTGTTTTGGATCCATTCCTGTTTTATTTGATATTAGCAATACTGATGGATTACTGGCCAAATGTTGACCAAGTAGAGGCGGATCCTCAACAGACAGGATCCGTTTTTTTTGGGGGTTATTGTTCTGACGGATCAGAGGAAGGGCAAAATAATCAGTGACGCCAACACAAACTTACTGCTGACACCCTCTGCAGGTTCTGAAGACATCTATGTGGAATCAGCTGACGATGGTGTAAAAGGAGTGCCCTTCTTCTTGGCGCTAACATCAACCTATAAGTCTGAGGTCATACTTGAGTTATTTGGTCAGTTTTGGCCCCGTAACTGGCCAAATAAGTGAAGTGTGCAGTGATTCTAAGAGCTACGCCTGTCATCTACATGTCATACTGACTCACAGTATTGTTTCACTACCACAGCAGACTCCCCATGCGTGTTACTGCAAAGCACAGTGTTCTACACCACTATAAAGGCTCCCTGCAGCCAGGAAATACCCGTTTTTCCGCGAGTCTCCGCGAATAAATTCGGATCCAAATTATTATTTTTTTTTAATTTGGCGAACAGACCGAATCTAATTTTTTGCAAAATTCGCTGATCTCTAGTAATCTGTGTGTGGATTATTAATAGTTGCATGAGTTGTGAGAATCTGCTACAAGCTGTGAGAGGGGCTGTAGTAGGCTTGGTAGACTCTAGCAAGGTTATTGTGGAGTTGTAGAACTAAGCAGGATTCTAGTGAAAAGACTGTAAGAATTTGAATCGTCAAATTGCGGTCCCCAATGCACGGAACGGCTGCATGCATGAGGCCTAATTGACATAGACATACATAGCATGTGTCTCAGAAAAGCTGGATGAATGCTTGAGAGATAAGAGACAGGAAAGGGGGGCTGACTGTTAAAGAATATGTAAAGGGGGAGGGGAGAGGAAGGAGCAGTTGACGGAGGAGTAAGACAAATAGAGTCGAAGATTGTTCAAATGTTATTGATGTGTTTTAGTAAGCGATATGCAATTATTTTTTACAAGACTCAGTGAAGAGAGAAGAGTGAAAATTATTTAATAATTTTTAATTCATTTTTTTTCCAAGCAGCTGTCATGTGTGAACCCAGGCTTAAAGAAAAAATAGCATATTTGTGCACCACCAATTGAGTAAGACCGGGTGGCATATAAAATGATTACATGTTTCAGCTTTAACAAAAAATGTTTTATTATTATAAGAGTATGCTGTCTTATTTTAAGCTTTCATCGGTATGTGAAGGTTTGTGGCTTTGAGTTGCTATTGTGATGCTTGTGTGAAGTTGTAGCAGGGAAGGATTTGATGGGTGCTCAGCAGAGCTGTGTGTGAAGTCTGTACTCCAACAATAAGGAGATGTTTAGGCTACTTTCACACTCGCATTTTGTGCGGGTCCATCATGGCTCGGCACAAACGCATCCGTTCAGATAATACAACCGCAAGCATCCGTTCAGAACGGATACGTTTGTATTATCTGTAACATAGCCAAGACAGATCCGTCTTGAACACCATTGAAAGTCAATGGAGGACGGATCCGTTTTTTGTTGTGCCAGATTGTTTCAGTGAAAACGTATCCGTCCCCATTGACTTACATTGTGTGCCAGCACGGATACTTTTGGCTCAGTTTCGTCAGACGGACACCAAAACGCTGCAAGCAGCCTCCAAAGCGGAATGGAGACGGAACGGAGGCAAACTGATGCATTATAAGCGGATCCTTTTCCATTCAGAATGCATTAAGGGCAAAACTGATCCGTTTTGGACCGCGTGTGAGAGCCCTGAACGGATCTCACAAACGGAAACCAAAACGCCAGTGTGAAAGTATATCGTGCTGCAGCAAGGAATAAAAACGTGAAGGTGTATGAAATAAGAAAGTTGAGTACAACCTTTGTTTTTTTTTATTATGCGCATTGGGGATTTGAATCTTTTCTTGGGAGATTTTTTAATTTTTTATTTTATTGAGGCACAAAGTGTGATGGAAACGTTTCATGTGTTCATGTCTGTATTGTCAGATTTGGTCATTTCTATATTTATTGGTGCACGTTGACTGTTCTATGTTGAATGTTCAAATAACACCAGAGATCTGTCTTGATGAATGGTTAAGAGTAGACTGACTAAAAGAGGGAGGATTGCACTGTGCGACCGGAAAGGGTGGACTTAGGTGACCTACAAAAGGAGGGAGGAGGAAAGGGTGGATGTCACAGATAGTGATGAGCGGCAGGGGCTATATTCGAATTCGCGATATTTCAAAAAATATTTTGTAGAATATTCATCATATATTCACAAATTCGAGAATTCAAGATTATTTTATTGAATGCAAAAAAATCAGCAATGTAAAAATTGCATAATGCGAATTCGTAACGTGAAATACAGGCGTGGGTCACTTTGGCTACATTTTCTTAAGCTGGTATAAGTTTCCTGAGACTGGAGAAAATGGTTGGCACGGCAGAACATTACAATAGCTTTATATGCAGATAGAGTCAAGTGCTCCAATATATTCGCGATTGCGCTAATCGGCAGTGATTAGAATATTTTTTCGCACTACGTGCAACTTCACATTTTAGCA
Source organism: Bufo bufo (assembly GCF_905171765.1). NCBI lineage: Eukaryota > Metazoa > Chordata > Amphibia > Anura > Bufonidae > Bufo > Bufo bufo. The sequence continues at coordinate 193,147,999 of NC_053397.1, forward strand.
GGTCTGACTACAGATTACTGATCGGTGCACTAAGTATTGTTGTGAACTTGACATTGCTTCCTTCTCATTGGCCCATAAGCAAGAAGCAGAGAGGAATCGTGTGTTCAGATGGGAAAAAAATGCTGAGTATTCGATATAACGAATACATAGCACTATATTCTAAATATTCGTGAATTCTCGAAGTGGCGATATTCACGATAGAAATCTGCTATTCGAATATTCGCGCTCAACACTAGTCACAGACAGAGAGACATCTCTTTTGCCCATCTCTCAGTACAAGACACCCCTATGAAAGAAGAGAAAAGTCTTTATGTGTTCCAGGGTATGCCTTCATGGAAAATTTACATAACGGAAAGCGAAAATTCGATTCACTGCAAAGGCGAATTCCCTTATGCTTTGTTGTAGCGAATCGATTTTCCCTGAAATAGTGTAAAAAATAAATAAAAATAATCAGCTGGCCACTGCCATCTTGCTTGAAGATATTGCACGAAATCCTGTGCTCGGTGAAGTATGACGTCGTCACCACATCATCATCACGGGCTGTGTGAGATTTTGCGCTGGATCTTCAATCAAGATGGCGGTTGGCCAGTCGCAAGCAAATGGATGAGGGTAAGTGTGATTTAACTCCTTAGTGACCAGTCTGTGTTGGGCCTTACTGATGAAGCGTTTTTCTTCCTTTTTTCATTATTGGCTTCTAAGAGCTATAACTTTTTTACTTTTTTGTCTATATATAGCTGTATGAGGGCTTGTTTTTTGCAGGACAAGTTATAGTTTTAATGGCGCCATTGTTGGGTACACATAACTTTCTGAGTAACTTTTAACTTTTTCTGGGAGGTAGATGGAAAAACAGCAATACTGCCACTGAGTTTTTACAGCGTACATTTTTCAGCATAAATAACATAATATAATACCTTTATTCTCTGGATCTGTACGATTACAGCGATACCAAATACATTGGTGCATTTACATTTTACTACTTTTGTGCAATAATAACTCCTATTTTAAAAGGAAGAAAATCTGTTTGCATCGCCACTTCCCAAGACACAACTTTTTTTTTTACAAAGTTGTGTATGGGCTTGATTTTTGCAGGACGACTTGTAGTTTTCATTGGTATAATTTTGGAGTATATTACGCTTTTTGATCGCTTGTTATTAAGCTTTTTTGGTGGCAACTAAGAATAAATTTAGTAATTTTTTTTAAGGCATTCACCATAGGGGATCATTTACATGATATCTATGTAGTGTGGATCATTATTGACGTGACGATACCAAACGTATGGGGGAGATATTTTTTTTTTTGCAATTTTAAGCGTATTGTTAATGGGAAAAAAGCATAATTTTTTATTACAATTTTTTATTTATTAAATGTGTTTTTTTTTTTAACTTTTTTTTACCACTTAATACTCCCACAAGGGGACTATAACAGACAACATTTTGATTTCTTTTAAAATACAATGCACTATAGGAATAAAAAGGCCTATGGGTGGTCACTAAGGGGTTAATAATTTATATATTTTTTATTTTACACCCGATACTACTATCAAATGCAGCGATAATGTATAAATAAGGCATCTGAGGGGTACAATGACGGGGAGTGTCACAATCATGTTGCACCCACTACTTACAAAGAAATGCGCTTCTTGACAAAGCAATTCATCACAAAGCAAATTTTTTTGTAAAATTCGGCAAAGCAGCTGAATCAAATTTTGTAATACTTCACTCATCTCTAATTACAATCAATTATAAATATATAAATGTCATAGAACAAAAAAATATTTTGATACATGTTATGTTATAGTGTTATCTTGTGACAAAGGCCATCGAAGACAATTGAACATCATTGATTATGAAGATAAATTGCTCTATGTATAAGTTGGGTTTGAAGTGTTAGAACTTAGTACACATTAAGTCCAATATTTAATTACACATGTAACTGTTTATTACTTAAAGGGAGTCTGTCACCTCCATATGGCCATATACAGTGCTTACATGGCTCTGTAGCACACCTATACAGGAATGCAATGATACCTTTGTTCTTTTCTTTAGACTTGCACAAGCAGTAAAACGAAGTTTAATTCATATGCAAATGAGCACTCGCAAGTGCCAGGGGGCGGCGTTTAGTGTGTAGGTGCCCAGGCTGCTCTGCCTTCTTTTCACTTTACTCCTCCCAGTCTCTGCCTTTGCCCGCCCGATTCCTGTGCGACCGCGTCACTTCCAGTGCGGCCACGTCACTTCCGGTATAGACTTTTCGCAAGTTATAGAGATCTGGCAGAACACCGGCCAAGATCCCACGCCTGTGCACTGCTTTGCCGGGCTGGGGCATATGCATGGTGATGCCCATTGTGGGCACTGCATCGCTTCACCTAGTGCGCATGCCCTCGGCCGGACCTAGCGATGACGTAAAGTAGTAAGGCACAGAAGGATCATTGAGGGCGCTGACACGGTCTGCTACGTACTCCTTCACCATCTTCCAAAATGTTTCCATGTGACACTAGGCCGCGCATCAGGTTAGTGTCATGAAACTGCAGCGCGCAGGGTGTCATGAAACTGTCCCAGGCTTTGGAGATTATTGCCATGCCTCTGTTGGAACTGCTGTGTGTTACCCTTGTCTCCCCTCCTTGGGGAACTACTCTGCCGCTAGCGTTGTCAGCTGGAAATTTTTGGAGCAATTTTTCCACAAGGACCTTCTGGTATTGCACCATTTTTCTTGTCCTCTCCACCACAGGAATGAGAGATGAGAAGTTCTTTGTAGTGGGGGTCGAGAATGGTGAACAACCAGTAATCCGGTGTTGTCCAAAATGCGTAAAACGCGTGGGTCACGGGAAAGGCAGCCTAACATAAAGTCAGTCATGTGTGCCACAGTCCTAACAGGCAAGACTTCGCTGTCTTCATCCGGAGGATGACTCTCAATCTCCTCATCCTCTTCCTCCTCTTCTGTCCATCCACACTGAACAGATGGAATTAAACTTTCATGGGTACTACCCTCTATAGAGGAGGCAACCGTCTCCTTCTGATCCTCCTCATCATCATCAGAAGTGGAATGGTGACGCTGATAATAGCATTATCGTCGCTCACCATCTGTGTCGATTCCTCAAAGTTTCTTAAAACCTCACAGAGGTCAGACATCCATGCCCACTCCTCGCTTGTGAAGAGCGGAAGCTGACTGGAAAGGCGATGACCATGTTGCAGCTGGTATTCCACTACTGCCCTCTGCTGCTCACAAAGCCTGTCCAACATGTGGAGAGTCGAGTTCCAGTGCGTGGTTACGTCGCACAACAGTCAGTGAGCTGGCAATTGTAAGCGCTGCTGCAGCATTGACAGACCGGCGGAAGCTGTCGATGACTTGCGGAAATGGGCACACATGCGGCACACCTTCACCAGTAGCTCAGGAAAATTGGGGTAGGTTTTGAGAAACCGCTAAACCACTAAGTTGAAGACGTGGGTTAGGCATGGGATGTGTGTGAGCTTGCCGAGCTCCAAAGCCGCCACCAAGTTACGGCCATGCCAGGTCGTAGGTTGAGTGGCAAGAGTCACAGCTCAGTCTGATCTCTTATCCCCTGCAACAGCTCTGCGGCGGTGTACTGTTTGTCCCCTAAGCATATCAGCTCGGCTGTTGCCGCTTCCCCACTGCAGTGCTACACTGCTTCCAGCTACCGGCTGGTGGCTGACTGGTGCTGCACGCGGATATATAGGAGGTGGAAGTGGAGGAGGAGACGGAGAAGGAGAAGTGGGGGTTGGAGCCACTAACGTAGGTGCTGGCGGAAACCCTGAAGGAATTAGGGCCCGCAATCCTTGCCGTCGGTAGCACCTGTGCCATCCCAGGGTACGACTCGCTTCCGACCTCCACTTTGCTTCCGACCTCCAGCTTTGTAGCTGTTACTTACTCTGTATGTTATCTCTAGTATAGATCTTTTATCATAGTCTAGTAAACATTTTAAACACCTAAGTCTTGTTAAGTCTACTTTTTCCCTGAATCTCAGAATTCATTATAATTCACTATTAAAAAAATTCTAATGTAAACTAAGACACTCTGTTCCTAGTGGACATTTGCCACCTGAGCCTTGTTTCAGGACTGATGCAGTCACAACTCATCAAACTTCTCCTTACCACACACAATTCATGTTGTCTTTTTCAGAAGACTGAGCTCACAAATGACCATATTCAGGGCCATAAACACGTCTTCAATGTAGCTTCAATTATGTCCCAGAGAGGCTGTATTTCCCAAGACTGGAAAACATGTCTTGTTTTGCCCTATATAAATGGGCTCACCCTCTAGCCCAAGGATGTTTTGGATCTCCAAGGTCATGCTCTTATTAGCAAAACCTTGTAAGACAAAAGCACACTGGAGCTCCACAAAGCCAATTTAATACGGCTCAGTATCTTTAGATCATTTCTTAAGAAAGGATCCCATTATACGAGGGATTTTATTAGGAGCTCGCTTGTTATATATTTGATAATTATATTTTTTTTTCATAGAACATTGGGGCCTTGAGGAGATGTTGTTATAAGTGGGGAAGAGAGAACATTTCCACCATAGGGAGACATTCCCATATAACTTGTATCCCAGTTATTATTTCTACTGCTAAGACTATCATTGAGGCTTGGAGATTTTTAGCTCACAAGGGAAGTTCTCAAATAATGAGAATTATTTCTTTGGGGAACGTTGCAGATGCAGGATTTTTTTTCTCCCTTATAAGAAAGATTATTAATGCAGCGATATTTTGTAGAAGATGGAGCATTGTGGCTATGAGGAGACACTGTAAGAAAGTAAGCATTTTAATAACTGTAATTACTCCTTAGGTGAAAGCGCATTAGAGCTGTGATGATTCATTCTCTTACAGACAGATTTCCTCTAATTGTAATAATTCTTTCTTCATCTGCTGGGTAATAGCATAGTTCTTACAAGGTTCAACCCCATTTGGTCAACAATTTTTTTCTTTTTCATCTTTGCAACTAATTTAATAAGTTCACCTCTAAGTAGTTCAAATCATTCCTTTCCTTTTTACTTAGAATTGATCAGTTGCCGGAGAAACCTGTTCTTCCATCCCCTCCGTCCAGCACCACCTCCACGTCCTACAGTCATGTCACATTGCATACCTTATATTTATAACTCAGTAGGGTATAAGCCTCTACCTAATTGCTAACAAAAGGCCATATAGAATGGCACTCTGTAGTATCGTCTCTAGATGTTTTAATTTCCTTCTTTTGGCTGCTTCCAGTCTCAAACTAGTCGTTTATCTCCATAGGCCCAAGGCACCCAAAAAATTAGACTGTCATTTCTACATGGCAGTGACCTGTATCGGAAAGATTGTGTGCTCAACCACGCAGAACGAGAATATAAAAATGTTAGCATTGATTATAACTATTATTCTATAGCCATGGCTGTTACATCATCATCGTCCCTGTGGATCAGAATTTTTTGAATTCGACAGAAGCTTTATACATTTTTTATTCCAATCAGACTGAAACGTAAAAATATTCCAGTTGTCAGGAATTTTAATTTTTTTTCAGTCGTATGTTTTTCTCTTTCATGATTTATTTAGAATGTAGGGATAATGTTTCATAAACCATGTCAGAACTTGCTGCAGCGTTTCCTATCAATTTTATATGATCATCCTTGAAAGGGAAGAATGAGTATCGACGCTGGGGTCCTTATTAGAATCCGTGTTTTGCTGAAACTTTATATTTATGTTTAGAAGAGGAGGTTGTTACAACAATTATTACCTTCGGAGGCACGTTGATGCCATTGGGCGATAAGGATGTTTTTCCTGTAAGAATTATACTCGTAGCAAAGCGTTGCCATCTGTCACGTTTGACAGCCAGGTGTAGGAAGCTCCAGAATGCTGTATATTTTTTTGTGAGAATGCTAAGAGGCACAAGGAGGTGATATAAGCCCAGGGATTCAACGGTAGCTCTCAGCTTAAACTAGCACATGGACTTTTAAACACAGTTCGTAATGAGAGAAAAAAACTAGTTCAATTCACATCTGCCTCTCTGAACATGCAGATTTATTTCAGTCTTCAGGTCCCCAGTCATCTCCATTTAGACCATGTTCACTACACATACATACAAGAAGAAAGCTTTTCCCCTTGGGGCACATAAATGCCACGGCGAAAGATCCCGTTGGTCTGCACTCTGAGAACAATAAATCATACATGACAGTACACAAAATATGCATAAGAGAGGAGGCAAAAGTTAAAAGCAATTTTAGAACTGGCGATGGGGACAAAGTTGATTTTGATTTCGGGAAATTATTTATTGATTGAATTATAAAAAAAAGGATTAAAATATAATTACAATATTTTCTCTCCTGCATATGAAAATAAGGCCACTATCACATGGTCAGTATTTAGTCTTTAGTCATTATTTTTAAAGAGCATCTGTCGATATGAGTCAACCCTATTAAACCAGAACTTTCTGTTCGAAACGCGTCAACTGTTCTAAAGTTAAAGGATTTGTCCCTATGTGTTATTTGGTTACCACGAAATAAAGAAAAGAGCAACACAACTATATTATGAGTGCTGGAACCATCTTTTATTATCTATGATCAAAAGAATACCTTAGTTATTAGAAATGTTCCGAGATATTTTCTTCTTTATTATTATTATTATGCAAATTAGTTATTTCCAGCACCAAGGGGCTGTCCAGAAGACTTGGAGCACCGCTACCGAAATGCCCATCTCCTCTGGGCACTCCTAGGGGTGCACCACCAATGAGGCCAAGTGAGGAGATCGCCTCAGGGAGCACCAGGTAGGGTCAAAGGGGGGGGGGGTCGAAGGGCCATGAGCTGAACGGAAGGGGTTAAGTTAAGAAATTGGCATTGGGGGGGCACTGTTTCAGTTTTCGCCTCAGGCAGCATAAAGGCTAGGTGCACCCCTGGGCACTCCCCTCTTGAATGTGATTGACAGGGCTAGACATCTCGGCTAGCCCTGTATTCTGTTGCCTGTGCTGAGACTCATTGACTGGGCGCTAATGTAGACGTGCGCCTAATTTATAATCCTCCGTCAGTGCAAAGGGGTAACAAAGATCAGCGTAAAAAGCCTGTCTTTTTAAATGACCCCGAATATGTACACCTGATAAACTATATCATAGGGAACACAGTGGTACCAATACACCTTTTGATAAATGAAAGAACCAACTAATCCTACCGAATCCAGGGTTTCGTTGGTGCGTCGTCATCATGTCTGCAGGAACCGGTACAAGGTCACTGTGGTGATAGAACAAAAAGAATAATCATATAAACAGGGGATGGTGACTGTCCCTGTGAAATCACCAGCAGGGGGTGCTGTGCTGGCCCTGCAAGACCAAGGCATCTCAATGGTATAATAGGGTTAGTCTACGGTATTGCTTTCACATTGTGCCCTTTCACAGTACAAATGCCCACATTGTGCCCCCTCACAGTAGTAATATCCATGTTGTGCCCCCTCACAGTAATAATGCATACATTGTGCCTTCTTTACAGTAGTAATGCACACATTGTGCCCCCTCACTGTAGTTAGCCCACCTTGTGCCTCCCTCACAGTAGCTACGGCCAGATTGTATCTCTTTCACATTAGTTATTCCCACATTGTGCCCCCTCACTGTAGTAAGGGTATTTCAAACTTGCGGCAGAAGACTGATGGAATTTGTCAGACGGATCAGGATCCTGATCCATCTGAGAAATGCATTAAAATGCCGGATCCGTCTCTCCGGTGTCATCCGGAAAAACGGATCCGGCGTTTATTTTTTTTCACAGTTTTTGCAGTCTGAGCATGCACAGACCGCAAAAAACGGATTCATTTTGCCGGAACACTTGGGGCCGGATCCGGCATTAATGCATTTAAATGGGAAAAAATGTTCAAGTGTTCCGGAATTTTGGACGGAGATAAAACCGCAGCATGCTGCGGTATTATCTCTGTCCTGAAAAGTAAAAACAAAAATTTACTGGAGACGTCCTGATGCATCCTGAACGGATTGCTCTCCATTCATAATGCATGGGGACAAAACCGATCAGTTCTTTTCCGGTATTGAGCCCCTAGGACGGAACTCAGTGCCGGCAAAGAATAGCGCTAGTGTGAAAGTAGCCTTAGCCCACCTTGTGCCTCCCTCACAGTAGCTTTGGCCACATTGTACCTCTTTCACATTAGAAATGTCCACATTGTGCCTCTTCACAGTAGTTATTCCCACATTGACCCCCTCACATTAGAAATGTCCACATTGTACCCCCTCACAGCAGTAGCGCCAACATTTTGCCCCTTTTAGTAGTGCCCCCTCCAGCTCCATTAATATAATAAAAAATAAAATTAAATAAAAAACAGAAATATATCCCCGATGATCGGGCACATCCAGCATTCCCCAGCAGCGTGGTCACACACACATCACGCCACTTGGCTGTGCAGAATGCTGAATCCTGGGCCTGCACAACTTCTACTACAAAGCCCAGCAGGATGATATATGGGCTGGTAGGGAGCGCCACAGCTCAGCTGAATGGTGAAGCAGGGAGCAGACAGTTCTCTGCTTCACCATGTAAATGAGTTTCCAGGGCACGCCCTCAACCCTCTGTGCCCGAAGCATGTGCCCTGCTCACCCCTCCCCCGCCTCACTACGCCCCTGACATATGTGTGTAGTTATGTCATCTTGCTAACTCCAATTTATCATGCAGGTGTTCAGGAAAGCTGATCATGAGACCTGGCATGACCAGAGGTAACTATCTTGGCCCAGCACTCTCTGGAGCTTGGGGTGTGAGCTGGCCCCTTGCCCTAGTTCCAGGAGAAGATTCTACTTGTGCTAGGAGTATGCAGTGTGAGGACGGGCCTGGAGGAGGCAGGAGGCAAACAGTATGTGCTCCTCTTCTGAAACATTCACCTTCAATGCTTCCTGAAACTAACCCTGTGTGTCCTCCACTACTATCACGGAGAGAGAGAAGAATTGGAGAATTTTCATGGCTACTGAGTGAGAGTCAGAAAGTTAACCAGTGTGACACATTACAGACTTTGCTGCTGCTTGGTGTTAAGACTAGTGATGGACGAACAACTGCCAGGACGGTTCGCGAACCGCAAGTTCGCGGCGGGTCCCATTCATTTTAATGGCAGGCGAACCTGAAAAACCTTCAGCTCATATTTGCGGCCAAGAAATAATTACTAGAAGTGCACAAACAGTCCCACAACATGGACAGTGACATACCAGATGTATTATTCGAATTTGCGATCTCCATTCATTATTTTTTTCAATGCGAAATATCGGCGATATAGTTTTTGCGTACGCGCATGCGCACACCAGTTATAATTATTTTTTCCAATACCGTTTGTCACTGTGTGTAGCAGAGGGAACGCAGCAAAACCCAAACAAATGCTGCAGTACCCAAATGCACTATATAGAAAGTATATTATTGGTATATAAAACACCCCGCTTCTATCAGTTTTTTGGGGGGGGCGACTGGTATATTACGCCAGTTATAATTATTTTTTCTAATTGCGCTTGACACTCTGTATAGCTGCAGTATCGCTGCAGAACCGCTCACCACTGCTGCACAATACAAATCCGCTATAATATGCTTTCTATGTTAGTATATTATAAGTGTATTACACCCCTCTGTACTGCACACCTATCAATAGCACACCTATACCAGTCCTTAAAAGGACTTTTGTGGACCTATTTGATAGCGTGTTTGCCCCTAACAGTCTGTCCCTGCTCCACACAGCAACATTTCCCTACACTGACGAAAGACTGAATGTAAAATGGCGCCCAAAACGGGTCTATGTATAAGGTAGGGGGTATGTCCATGTGCTGAAACTTTTTAATTGGCTGTCCTGTACCACCTGATGGATGTGTCATGGGTCAAAGTTCTTCACAATGTAAAAGAATATGGCGGGCGTGAATATCGCCGTATGTTTGCATGTTCGGCGAATCGCGAACGAGCAAAGTTCGGCGCAAACCGACCACCGGGCGAAGCGCAAGGCCATCACTAGTTAAGACACCTGATGCCCCCTAGTTTAGTGGATTCAATAGCTAACAACATTTTAGTCAACAAGGTAATCAGTGTACAGCATTCTCAGGACCTGCTGGAGTGGAGGGATAATGAGTTCAGACACCCTGCACACTTCCAGTACGATTTGGCCAGTTGTATTATTGTAACCACATCCCAGCATGCGCATTGTGGACAGATTGCAGTTGCTAGCCAGAGATCCCAATATTAGAGACTGTTGTAAGAGAAAGAGTAATTTGAGGGCCATTACTATAAACATCTGCTTAGCTCATGCTTGATTAGCTGGGTAGAATTTACACTGTGTACAGACAATAATTGCTGGATGTACTATAACTCCTATTTGGTGTAAAGATGAATTTTTGTTAAGTAAAATCTGGCTTCATTACTGACTCTCCTAATACCATACATTGACTAATGCATCATTTTCAAGCTCTTTCTTTCTGTCTTGCACCCACACAGACATTTAATGTCAAGGGCACCCCCAAACTACCATCAGGCATGAGCCCTAGCTACAGAGAGGTCCCCGAGGGAATAAAGGGTGCCCCTCCTTCACTACACTGACCCAGGGAGCTACGGCCTGAGGGAGTATACAGTGACACATATCATTAGGGTCACTCCTCCACTTCTAAACGTCTGACATTTAGACCATTTTCTACGCCTAAAACGGCTGTAAAAAAAATGGTAAATGAGACAGGCCTCCTGGTCCGTCCCCTTGCCTGCCCACGACGTGCCCCCTTTTTTAGGCCTGGCGTGAGCGGGGAGAAGTCACATTTGCAGCGCAAAGGATCTTTGCGTAGCAATCTGCGCCAGAAATACGCCTAATTTAGGCATATTTCTGTTTGATAAATGACCCCCATAGTTACTAACACAGACACATGTCAGGAGAGGTTACAGCTCCTCTTTAAGACGATGTTGCCAAGAAACTCAAGAAGTTGTAAAGATCTATAAAAAGTGGCAACATATTCTTCCAGAACAGCCAGTTCTCACAACAATTTCATCTACAGGCTAAAAAGGCCTCAGCGTAAAGATGAATGATAGCAGAATAAAAAATATATGGCCCTTTTACAGCTGAATATAGAGTAATCTCACCCAGTTTACTCTTTGGGAATATTGAGAAGTTCATACTTCAGGATGTAAAACCGCAACACAGGTGAATTAGTCCTCCAGTTAAAATTGGTATTGGATCCTTAAATAGAATTAAAGGGAACTTGTCCTGTAGAACATGGCATCTGATCTCTAGGCTGCATGTTATAGAGCAGGAGGAGCTGAGCAGACTGATATATAGCTTTGTGGGCAAAGATTCAGTATAACTTGTATTTCATTCATTTAAATTCCTTTTAAGGCTGAGGATTCCAGTGGGCGAGCCTTTTCAGTGCTTGACACCCTTCCTGTATACAGATAGCTGTCAATTCGGACTTCCCACTGGACACCATAAAAGAAATTTAAATGAAAGCATGAATTAGAATTAGTGCTGAGCGAATCGAAGCATCCGAAGTGGACTTCGTTCCAAATTTCAGGAAGCAAATTTCCTTGCTCTTCATGGTAACGAATAAATTTTTCCTGAAATGGAGTTTTAAAAAAAGGGCGTGACGGCCTCTCCATGATTAAATGGATAAGGGCTCTTTCACACTTGCGTTGCTCTGTTCCGGCATAGAGTTCCGTCGTCGGGGCTCTATGCCGGAAGAATCCTGATCAGGATTATCCCAATACATTCTGAATGGAGAGAAATCCGTTCAGGATGCATCAGGATGTCTTCAGTTCCGGAACGGAACGTTTTTTGGCCGGAGAAAATACCGCAGCATGCTGCGCCAAAAATCCGGAACACTTGCCGCAAGGCCGGATCCGGAATTAATGCCCATTGAAAGGCATTAATACGGATCCGGCCTTAAGCTAAACGTTGCTTCGACGCATTACCGGATCCGACGTTTAGCTTTTTCTGAATGGTTACCATGGCTCCCAGGACACTAAAGTCCTGTTTGCCATGGTAAAGTGTAGTAGGGAGCGGGGGAGCAGTATACTTACCGTCCGTGCGGCTCCCAGGGCGCTTCAGAGTGACGTCAGGGCACCCCACGCGCATGGATGACGTGATCGCATGGATCACGTCATCCATGCGCATGGGGCGCCCTGACGTCATTCTGGAGCGCCCCGGGAGCCGCACGGACTGTAAGTATACCGCTCCCCCGCTCCCCACTACTACTATGGCAACCAGGACTTTAATAGCGTCCTGGGTGCCATAGTAACACTGAACGCATTTTGAAGACGGATCCGTCTTCAAATGCTTTCAGTTCACTTGCGGTGTTACTTGCGGGCACCTCCGGCAAATGGAGTACACGACGGATCCGGACAACGCAAGTGTGAAAGAGGCCTAAGTTGAGTATGTATTTTTTTTGTTAACCTCTGATTAACCCCTAAAAAGCTTCAATGTAACTCTCAGTTCATCGTGGCATTTGAGAGGGGTTCAATGACGGAGGGCGGCGCAATCGCCGCTCTCTGTCATTGCGCCTACTACATACAATGGAATGCGAGTCACGACGAAGTACTTTGGAACGAATCAAAGTTTTTGTAAAAGTTCGGCGAAGCAGCCGAATCGAAGTTTTTAAAACTTAGCTCATTCCTACAGTACTTATAATGAATGCTATCAGTCTGGTCAGCTCCATTTGCTCTATAACATACTGCCTGCAGATCAGACTGCATGCACAATGTGACCGCTTACCTTTAAGTTAGCACGTATAGACTTTGCCATATAGAATACTTTGTAAAAATAAAAAAATAAATACATTGTTATTGTAAAAAATAACATTGTATAGCTGTCAGGAACATATGCTATAACCTGCATAATTTTTGATTGCCAAGGGTAAAGTTCATTGTGCGGATGATTGACTTTTTCACGTATTTCCAAGATGATTTTCTTTATTAGGTAATTGGCTCAATATACAGAAATACGAGCACTAATGAGCTCGAAGGCTGGGTGTACATGGAGTGATAATGGTGATAATGTCCAGTCCAGATAGCTAGCCTCACAAGTAGATATAATTTCCACCATGAGAATGGGAAATACTGTCCCCATAACAATAATAAAGCCTTGTTATTCCTGATGATTGAAGACAAAAGATTGTTAGGTGCTATAACACGTGGGTTTGAGGACACTGAAAGTGCACGCAGTTTACCTCTAATTGCCGGGCTGCTCCTGGACCTGTCATTATGTCAAGTTGTAAGTATAGGTGCAGAGCGACAATTAGCGGTAAACAGGTGAGCATTACGTGTAATAGCACTTTAAGAATATTTTTGTTTCAAAGAACTGTCCTTCAAAATAAGAATTAAAGGGGGTTTCCAGGCTTCAGATACTTGTGGCATGACCTATTCCGAGGATAGATTATCAATATCAAATCTGTGGGGGTCTGAGAATTAACACCCCAACCCATTAGCTGTTCACTACAGTCTCCAATGAATGGGGATGACCTTTAGTAATTCGGCACAGCCACTACACGGTGAACGGAGCTGTGCTTCTGGCTCCATTCAAAGGGCGTAGCTGTAGGGAACAGCTGATCACTGGGGGTGCCAGGTGTCGGACCCTCGCCGATCTGATATAGATGACCTATCCTGAGGATAGGCCATCAGTGTCTGGAGTCTGGAAAACCCCTTTAAAGCCTCATTTCACTAAATACCTGAAAATATAAGCATGATTGTAATAACCCCGCTGGGGCTGTCCCTAGCTGTCAATGCCCCTTTTCACCACCCTAGAGTTACAAGAGGTTGAGATTAAGGGAACTTGCATGGAGGAGTCCTCGGATTGGTCTGTTTATTTCATGTGTTGTGGTTCTTGGTATAGATATTGCTTGGCCCTCCTTGTTTTCCCTCCTTGGACCTTTCAAAAGTTGGGAGGTATGGCCTTGGCTGCATTGTGTGTGGGTACTGGTGTATGAGGCCAGGGCCCTTAAAGATGGCAGGACTAAAATGACCTTGCAGGGACTGGACGGCATACTGTAAAATAAACTCTGAGTGGAGGCAGTCTTGACTAGCCATGGGTAGTGAGGGAGTTGAGATAGAATTGCTGGGGAGGAGGGTCCATTCAAAAAAATTGCTATGGGGCCCAGCTTTTTCTTGTTATGTCCCTGTATCTCATGGTGGGTCTAATATTTGCTTCAAAACCATATAACGCATCTATTGTCCAGGTTTCTCCTGAATTAAATTTTTATTTTATATCTGCTTTATCTATACAACATATAAAACGCTCACTTCAGAATTTTGCATGACTTCTTTTTCTGACTGATTTATATGAAGTTTCCAAAAGACGTTTTGATTGGGACATTAGGGTACACTAGAAGATACTTATGACCAGATGTATATGACTCACAGTTATTAAGACTGTAGAAAAAAAACGTGGTTTAATCAAACAAAATTTCTCCTTAATGAACCCATTGTTGATCCGAGGAAGACATGGGAGGGGGAAGGGCAAGGATCCAACGCTACTCCAGAGGCAGCAATTAGCTATATCATGAGATTAACATTATGCTGTAGACAAGTGCTTAATCACCCTTTAACACTGCTTCAATGAAATGAAATGAGCGTGTCTCGTTAGTTGGTAGGTGGCATGATCTGGACTATTTAAAGTGCAAATTTACCTTCGTTGAGTTTTGACATTGAAAATTCTCAGGTGCTAAAAAGTTACGTTCTGAAATTTTCATTTAAATATCATTCACCTTCGACTTGTATGTTGTTCTTATGGACGAGATGTAGAACCAGTTTTATTCTAGATATCTACATTTCCTTTAGAATCTCTGCATGCTCAATGTGTATTTTCTATACATTGCATGCCATAAAGTTTCATATTCTACAATAGACAGACCCTAGAAATGCTTCTATGAAGGGATATGATATGTTATATAGCACCTTATCAAAAAACATCATCTCTAATACAGTGCATAATACAATTGCATATTGCCCACCATACTGTGGACTGACCATCACTCAGATCCATAACTTGTATCTACTTAAATATTAAAAGGACATCAATTGTTTTATCCCATATTAAAGGGGATTAGCCCATGATTAATGTAAAACAACAACAGATATCACATAGTGCATGTCAGTAGACTGCCTGTACCTCACATGGATCCAGAGATCTCCCCTTTCAGTGCTCTGCTAGATTTAAATCTGGCAGCTTAGGGGGAGTGAACTTTCTCAGGGGCATACCCTTTCTGCTGCAGCTGGTGGCAGCTGGAATTGAGCATGGGCGCCCACCTCAGTGAGCAGGACAGAGAAATTAGAAAAAGAGGACAGAGTCGGTGGCGTTATACAGACAGATTTTCTGACCAATCATTGGTCAGATGGCCATTTACACACGCAGATCTTTTGTCATATACTATTAGACTATTGGTCTGATTGGACATACATTGGTCAGATAATCTGTAGGTGTAATGCAGTCTTAGCTAAGTGTCTATACTAAAGTTTAAAATATATGCAATTACAAAAATATTCAGATCCAGGTACTGGTTTGAATAATGTAGAATATTTTTCACGTGCAACTCAGTTAAAAACCTATATGTGAATATTGTATTTGTTTTTATTTATAAAAAACAAACAAAAAACAGGTGTACGGTTTCAGGATATAATTTTTGAAGTCACTCGATGTATTTTACTTCCTTTACTGTCTCTTTAGCTTCCTATTCGTTTGTACATATGACATTTCAGACAGTCTCAGTTAAATTCCACTACCACAAAAAAATTTATTCTCTCACCTGCATTTCACTGTATTTGTGAGTTATCCCCTCCCTTCTGATCCTCAGCTGTGTCATGTGACCAGCACTCTGATTTCCATCTTAGTTAGTTACTTCTCTATTCATTCCTATGAGACTGACATTGAGGCATATATTATGGGTTACACTAATCAATACAATGTTCTTCTGCAGCCATTTTTAACTAGACCTATCAAGAGAACAATACCGCCGACATAGTGTTATCCTAATTCCATAACTACTATTATCATGAGGATTATATCTTCCTCTCACAGCAGCAGTAACCTGACAATGGATTATATATCTATATAAGTTGCCTTATCATTCGTACTGACAGCTACATAAAGACAATATTTTGTATTTCCTTTACAGTACTGCCAAAAAATTCTATTAATATTGAGAATAATAAAAAAAATTCCCCTTTCTGATGGAAATATCGCTTTAACCATGACAAGAGGACATCTTCTACGTCTAGAGAAAAGAAGGCTTCACAACTATTACAGGCAGGGATTCTTTGCTGTAAGAGCAATGAGACTGTAGCTTTCTGCCACTAGATGTTGTGATGGTTGATTTATTTAACAAGTTCAAGAGGGGCGTGGATGCTTTTCTGGAAAGTAAGGCTGGGTTCACACGAGCGTGTCCGGATTAGGTCCGGATGCGTCCCGGTGTGTTGCGGCAAACTCGCGCGAGTAGGAATGCAATTGCAGTCAGTTTTGACTGCGATTGCGTTCCGATGTTCAGTTTTTATCGGGCGGATGCAATGTGTTTTGCACGTGCGTGATAAAAAACCGACTGTGGTACCCAGACCCGAACTTCTTCACAGAAGTTCGGGCTTGGGATCGGTGTTCTGCAGATTGTATTATTTTTCCTTATAACATGGTTATAAGGAAAAATAATTGCATTCTGAATACAGAATGCATAATAGGTGATCAATTGAGGGTTAAAAAAAAATAAAAAAATTAACTCACCTCCTCCGCGTAGTTCCCGGTCTCTTCTTTACTTCTTTAATGATGAGCTGTCGGTTAAAGGACCTTTGGTGACGTCAGATCACATGCTCCAATCACATGGTACATCACCACGGTGATGGACCATGTGATTGGAGCATGTGATCTGACGTCACCAAAAGTCCTTTAGCCGATAGCTTATCAGAAGAGACCGGGAACTACGCGATCAAAAGGAGAAGGTGAGTTAATTTGTTTATTTTTTTTAACCCCTCCAGCGCTATTTCACTAAGCATTCTGTATTCAGAATGCTATTATTTTCCCTTATAACCATGTTATAAGGGAAAATAATACAGTGAATAGACTGTCACCCAGCAACCATGCGTGAAAATCGCACCGCATCCGCACTTGCTTGCGGATGCTTGCGATTTTCACGCAACCCCATTCACTTCTATGGGGCCTGCGTTGCGTGAAAAACGCAGAATATAGAGCATGCTGTGATTTTCACGCAACGCACAAGTGATGCGTGAAAATCATCGCTCATCTGAACAGCCCCATTGAAATGAATGGGTCCAGATTCAGTGCGGGTGCAATGCGTTCACCTACCGCATTGCACCCGCGCGGAAATCTCGCCCGTGTGAACGCAGCCTAATAGTACCACATGTTATGGTTACCAGATTTCTGGAGATACGGTAGGACGTTTTTTCTGATTGCCATATTTGTAGTCAGGATTTTTTTCCTCCCTTAATATGGGAAAATAGCCTTTTTACCTTCTTCTGGATAAACACTGTAGGATTATAGTTTGGACTTGATGGACCCATGATCCGTGTACTAACTTCACCTTTAACTATTAATGAAAAGTCTGTTTCTGTTCATAAACTTTTAGGGAACATGACTGACCCCAGAGACTCAGTTATAAAAGAGAAAAGATGCAGTGTCGGTCATATACAGCAGTAAGAACTTTGCTGATAGTGAGCCAAGATGGAAAAGAAAGAGATGGATGGGGTTTTCTACTTTAAGTCCACAAATGGAAAAAAAAAAAATGTGTAGCTGACAGGGATGATGATTGACACTACTGAGAGTAAAATGAGTGAAAGGTCATGAGCACATTAGGAAAGAGGGGCGACTGGTGATACTAATTTAAGATGGAGCTCATGATGGAGCAGTCTATGTTGTTATTCTTAACTAAGGATAAGCAAATAAATTCTATGAACTCAGAATTAGGGTCCATTCACACGACCGCAATTCTGTTCCGCATTTTGCGGAACGGAATTGCGGATCCATTCATTTCTATGGGGCCGCACAATGTGCTGTCCAGATCCACACTTCGGGATCCGCAATTCCGTTCCCGAAAAAAATAGAACATGTCCTATTCTTGTGGACAAGATTAGGCATTTTCTATTATAGTGCCGGCGATGTTCAGTCCGCAAAATGCGGAACACACATTGCCGGTGTCCGTGTTTTGCGGATCCTTAGTCCTAAATTTCCCAAGAAGTTCAGATGGTAACAAACCTAAGGCTAGGGCTACATAGCGACACTGGTCGTATGACAACCCTCACAGCCAGATTCGCTGAGTGGCGGTGATCCCATAGAAATGAATTGGATAACTAGACCCGTCACAAGAAGTCCAGCAGTGTTGAATGTCTTGAGATAAGCGTGGTGATCCCATTCATTTCTAAAGGATGACCGCTCCTCAGCAAACCTGACCACAATGGTCAGCCAGTGTTGCCGTGTAGCCTTAGCCTAAAAGCTTATTTGTATAGCTTTTGGATTTTACGGAAAATATTCAAATTTGCTCTTCTGACAAAAAAGATAAGAAAAGTTATGCTAGACATGCTAATTTGCATATATTTTTCCAGAAACCAAGAGGAACATTGCCTAGCCTACAACAGTGATCACATTTATTAAATGGTCTGCTTAATAGAGAGTACCCAGCCAAAGGTCCCAGCTGATTCTATCTGCTCTGCTCAAAGAATTTTATTCTGAAAGAACTAGTTGCAGATGTGAGACTGGCGTAGTTTTTTTTTTCTAATTGTGCTATATAAGTCTATTTAAAAGGCCCTTTCTCTGTGCAACTTTGCTTTGGGTATAATTTTATTTTATTTTTTATTTGGAGAACCTGAAAGAAGCTTAATTTCAAAATGTCTGCTCATCTCTATTCCAAACCAAATATGCAGAATTTTGCAGTTTCACACCTAAAGATGAAGGCCTAAACCATTTAAATGATTTTTGCACCTTACCTGTAAATATTAGCTGCTGTGCATTGACTTACATGACTGCAAATATTATAATTTTTCTTAATTCCTGCTAGTGTTGGTCGAGCACCAAAGTGCTCGGCTGCTCGGGTGCTCGAGTAGAACACCTCGGGATGCATCTTGGACTTCCAGGTCGCTGCTGGGAACGATGTTGTCCGAGTAGTACGCCACTTTTACAGACTGACAATAATACGAAACCAAACCGAAGATAAAATCTATTTTAGAGGAAAAATTGTTAGGAAACATTCTTTCCTGTATATTTACTTGTATATAAAGTGCTGCCCAAAATTTCAAGGAAGAGGCACCCCGATACAACCTGTATATCACATAGAGGAGGGCCTCATTCACATTGTGGTACAATTGCTCAGGTAGTGGGACTCCTACAATCATAAAGCCTATGCACTAAGTGAAAGGGTCGCCAAAAATGACAAGTAACTAGCACTCCAATACAATCTTTATTACACATAAAGGAGGGCATCATACACACCCTTGAAAAATTATGATTGATGGCCTGCTGGTGACCCTCAAAAACATTAGGAGCAAGGGTCTTCTGGTGACCCTCTAAAACATTAGGGGCGAGGGCCTGCTGCTGATCTGACCATCTAAAACATTAGGGGTGAGGGTCTGCTGCTGAGCTGACCATCTAAAACATTAGGGGTTTGGGGCTGCTGCCGAGCTGACCATCTAAAAAATCTTGTGGGCGAGGGCCTTCTGCCAAGCTGACCATCTAAAACATTTTGTGGGCGAGGGCCTGCTGCCGAGCTGACCATCTAAAACATTTTGTGGGCGAGGGCCTGCAGCCGAGCTGACCATCAAAAAAATTATGGGCAAGGGCCTGCTGCCGAGCTGACCATCTAAAAATTTAGGGGTGAAGGTCTGCTGCTGAGCTGACCCTCTAAAACATTAGGAGTGAGGGCAGCCTAATAAGCATCTTTATATGATGGAGGAGGACGAGAAAAGGAAGATTGAACCATATACCCTTTTTAGTGTTGGAAAGGGTGCATGGGAATACAGTATATTCAATACACCATAAAAGCCACATTTAACCTGTTAAGGACACAGGGCGTACAGGTACGCCCTGATGTCCTGGTACTTGTCCTGTGTATTTCCGATCACCACCGCTCGGCGGACGGTGATCGGAACCCGGTGCCTGCTCAAATCATTGAGCAGGCACCTTGGCTAAATGCAAGGGGGGGTCCCGTGACCTGAGGTTTGCGGTGGCGGCTGGTGGCGGTGCCATCGGGTCCCCATGTGGCTGTATGGGGTACCCGATGGCATGGAAGGCAGCGCGATGCCTTCCTGAGGCATCGCCGCTGCCTTCCTGTGACGTGCCTGTGAGATCCAGCCCCCTGGATCTCACAGGCCGGAAGCTGTGAATACACACAGTATTACTCATACAGCCAATACATTCCAATACAGAAGTATTGGAATGCATTGTAAAAGGGATTAGACCCCCAAAAGTTGAAATCCCAAAGTGGGACAAAAAATAAAGTAAAAAAAAACGTTGAAAAAATAAAGTTTCCCCCCCCCAAAAAATTAAAAGTTTAAATTAAAAATAAACAAAAACGTCATTTTCCCCAAATAAAGTAAAAAAAAATTGATAAAAAATAGGGGGGGGGGGGAAGTTGACATATTAGGTATCGCCGCGTCCGTATCGACCGACTCTATAAACATATCACATGACCTAACCCCTCAGATGAACAACGTAAAAAATAAAAAATAAAAACTGTGCTAAATAAACTATTTTTTGTCACCTTACATCACAAAAAGTACAACAGTAAGCGATCAAAAAAGCGTATGCCCACGAAAATACTACCAATCTAACCGTCACCTCATCCCGCAAAAAATGAGACCCTACCTAAGTCAATTGCCCAAAAAATTAAAAAACTATGCTCAGAATATGGAGACACTAAAACATCATTTTTTTTATTTTAAAAAAGCTGTTATTTGTGTAAAACTTAAGTATATTAAAAAAAGTATACATATTAGGTCGTGTCTGTATCGACCGGCTCTATAAAAATATCACATGACCTAACCCCTCAGATGCACACTGTTAAAAAAATAAAATAAAAACTGTGTAAAAAAAGGGATCTTACATCACAAAAAGTGTAATAGCAAGCGATAAAAAAGTCATATGCACCCCAAAAAAGTGCCAATCAAACCGTCATCTCATCCCGCAAAAAATGAGACCCTAACTAAGATAATCGCCTAAAAACTGAAAAAACCATGGCTCTCAGACTATGGAGACACTAAAACATTATATTTTTTTGTTTCAAAAATGATATTATTGTGTAAAACTTACATAAATAAAAAAATTGTATACATATTAGGTATTGCCGCGTCCGTGACAACCTGCTCTATAAAAATACCCCATGATCTAACCTGTCAGAGGAATGTTGTAAATAACAAAAAAAAAACGGTGCCAAAACAGCTATTTCTTGTTACCTTGCCTCACAAAAAGTGTAATATAGAGCAACCAAAGTTAATATGTACCCTAAACTAGTACCAACAAAACTTCCACCCTATCCCGAAGTTTCTAAAATGGGGTCACTTTTTTGGAGTTCCTACTCTAGGGGTGCATCAGGGGGTCTTCAAATGGGACATGGTGTCAAAAAAACTGTCCAGCAAAATCTGCCTTCAAAAAAAACTTATGGCATTCCTTTCCTTCTTCGCCCTGCCGTGTGCACGTACAGCAGTTTACGACCACATACGGGGTGTTTCTGTAAACTACAGAATCAGGGCCATAAATATTGAGTTTTGTTTGGCTGTTAACCCTTGTTATGTAACTGGGAAAAAAATATTACAATGGAAAATCTGCCCAAAAAGTGCAATTTTGAAATTGTATCTCTATTTTCCATTCATTCTTGTGGAACACCTAAAGTGTTAACGACGTTTGTAAAATCAGGTTTGAATACCTTGAGGGGTGTAGTTTCTTAGATGAGGTCACTTTTATGATGTTTCTACTCGAGGGGTGCATCAGGGGGGCTTCAAATGGGACATGGTGTCAAAAGAACTAGTCCAGCAAAATCTGCCTTCCAAAAACCGTATGGCATTCCTTTCCTTCTGCGCCCTGCTGTGTGCCCATACAGCAGTTTACGACCACATATCCTCATCATCCAATTTGCGCTGAGAAGACAAACTGAGGGTGGTCTGGCTATCACCCTGTGTACTTTTTTCCCCCATTTCCACCTCTTCCACATGCAAAGCGTCCGCCTTAATATTGAGCAGCGAGCGTTTGAGTAGACACAGAAGTAGGATGGTTACGCTGATAATTGCTCCCCATCTGTGTTGATTCCTCAAAGTTTCTTAAAATCTCACATAGGTCAGACATCAATGCCCACTCGTCGCTCATGAAGAGCGGAAGCTGACTGTAAAAGCAACGACCATGTTGCAGCTGGTATTCCACTACTGCCCTCTGCTGCTCACAAAGCCTGGCCAACATGTGGAACGTGGAGTTCCATTCCAGCGTGTGCTCACGTCGCACAACAGTCGGTAAGCTATCAATTTCAAGCGCTGCTGCAGCGTTGCCAGACTGGCGGAAGCTGTCGATGACTTGCGGAAATGGGCACACACGCGGCGCACCTTCACTAGTAGGTCAGGCAAATTGAGGTAGGTTTTGAGAAACCGCTGAACCACTAGGTTGAACATGTGGGCTAGGCATGGTATGTGTGTGAGCTTGCTGAGCTCCAAAGCCGCCACCAAGTTACAGCCATTATCAGACACAACCATGCCTGGTTCTAGGTTGAGTGGGGAGAGCCACAGTTCAGTCTGGTCCCTTACCCCCTGCCATAGCTCTGCGGCGGTGTGCTGTTTGTCACCTAAGCAGATCAGTTTAAGCTTGGCCTGTTGCCGCTTCCCCACTGCAGTGCTACACTGCTTCCAGCTACTGACTGATGGCTGACTGGTGCTGCAAGATGATAATTCAGAGGTGGAAGTGGAGGAGGAGGCAGAGGAGAAGGGGAGGTTGCAGCCACTAACATAGGTGGCATCGGAAACCCTGATGGAAGTAGGGTCCACAATCCTTGGCGTCGGTAGCACCCTGCCATCCCAGGGTACGACTCGCTCCCAGCCTCCACAACGTTCACTCAGTATGCCATCAGGGAAATGTAGCGTCCCTGGCCAAAAGCACTTGTCCATGTGTCAGTCGCTAAGTGGACCTTCCCAATAACTGCGTTGGTCAGGGCACGGGTGATGTTACAGGACACATGCTGGTGTAAGGCTGGAACTGCACACCGTGAAATATAGTGGCAGCTGGGGACAGATTACCGCGGGACAGTCGCCACCATCAGGGTGTGGAAAGCCTCAGTGTCCACAAGCCTAAATGGAAACATTTTCAGAGTCAGCATTCGGGAAAGGTCTGCATTTAGTGTCATGGTCTGTGGGTGGGTGGCTGGGTATTTGTGCTTTTGTTCAAATGCCTGGGGTAAGGACATCTGTACGCTGGGACACAGAAGTTGATGTGCTAGCTGATGGTGCTTGCGAAGGTCCAGTTGCATGGCGGGAGGCATCCAGGCCTGGGTCTTGGACAGTGGATTGGCCAGCGCGTAACACAGGGGAAGAGAAAGCAGTGGTGTGAACCGCAGACACTGGTTATGGATACAGGCGTTCGGCTCACCTATTAGGATGCTTTGATGCCATGTGGTGTTTCATGCTGGTGGTGGTTAGGTTCCTAGTGTTCACACCCCTGCTCATTTTGGTACGGGACAGGTTGCAAACTATAATTCTTTTATCGTCCGCACTTTCCTCAAAAAAGCGCTAGACTGCGGAACACCTACCCCTTGGAAAGGGACATTGCTGCAAGGGGGGTGCTCCAGGGAACAGTTTCGGGCCTGTTTGGTGTGGCCCGCCTTCTCCCTTTTGCCAGCCCACTGCCTCTTCCAGCCTGTTGCAGTGCTGTGGATCCTTCCCCCTCTGTATTGCTGTCCTCGCTTGGCTTGCCACCTTCCCAGGTTGGGTCAGTGACTTCATCGCCCAGCACCTCCTCTTCCACTTCCTCACTCTGGTCATCCTCCTGACTTGTTGACCTAACAACAACCTCAATTATTGACAACTGTGTCTCATCATCAACCTATTGAGACATTAATTGCGGTTGACTTATTGACAACTGTGTCTCATCATCATCATCCACCTCGTGAAACACTAATTGCCGTTCCCCGTCGTCAGCTTCTTCTGACTGTGGATGCTCCAGAGTTTGGGAATCAGGGCACAAAATCTTCTCCTGTCCCTCTTCAATCGGGCTTGGCGAGAGGCCAAAATTAAGGGATGGCGATGAAAACAGCTCCTTGGAATATCCGAGTGTGGGATCACTTGTTTGCCAAGACTCTCCATGGTGGGTGGAAGGAGTATCAGGGTGAGGATTCTGTTGACCAGACTCTTGGCTACTGAGACTGGACTTCGTGGAACACAGGGTGATGCTTAACCGACTGGAAGCATTATCTGCTGCAATCTAAACCAGTGTTTCCCAACCAGTGTGCCTCCAGCTGTTGCAAAACTATAACTCCTAACATGCCTGCACAGCCAAAGGCTAACTGGGCATGCTGGGAGTTGTAGTTTTGCAAAAGCTGGAGGCACATTGGTTGGGAAGCACTGATCTAAACGACCACCTGGTTGCACTGGTCTGACTTCGAGAGTGGTGTCCTGTGCCACTTTGCAAACTGGGACATGAAGCTAGGTATCGTGGATGAGTGTGTTTCTTGTGCTCTGGCAGCAGGCACAGTTTCATCGCGCCCAGGGCCACGGCCTCTGCATGCACCATCAGCAGCATGGCTACTTCCCCGTCCCTTACTGCTCGCCTTGCGCATATTAAATGGTATATTTTCTTGCAAGTATGTCATACGTACAGTAGCGCAAGTTTTGTAAGTGTATGCGCAAATAAAGTACACAGAATGTCACAGATATTTTTAGGATGCGCACGCGTTAAACAGGAGGTATAGCGCAGGTAATGTCGCTGTCACCACCGCCTAATAAAAAATTACACTGAATGAATGTCACTGATATTTAGGATGGGCAAACGTTATACAGGAGATGTAGCGTAGGTAATGTCGCTGCCACCAGCAGCAAAAAAAATTTGACTGAATGTCACTGATATTTCGGATGCGCAAACGTTATACTGGAGAAGTAGCGCAGGTAATGTAACTGTCCGCAGCAGACACTGTCTACATAAAAAGTACACTGGATGTCACAGATATTTTTAGGCTGCGCACATGTTACACAGGAGATGTAGCGCAGGTAATGTAACTGTCCGCAGCAGACACTGTCTACGGAAAAAGTACACTGGATGTCACAGATATTTTTAGGCTGCGCACACGTTACACAGGAGATGTAACGCAGATATTGTCGCTGTCTGCAGCGGCGAAACAATTGCAAGCTATTTAGCGCAGGTTGTGCTAAAAATATATATTGCTGCCACACACAATAGTCCTAAAAAGGACTTTTGGGTCTATAACAAGTATATAAAAATGAAAATATTGCTATTTCACTCCCTACACTATCTCTCCCTTCTGCTCTCCAGCTCTCCCTGACTAATACTGAGCCGAACATGTGTCATCGGGTGCTATATAGCAGCCGATGATGCGTTCCGGCCAGCCAATCACTGTAATGCCAGTAACCAACATAGCTATGGCATTACAGTGAATGGCAGTACTTACCTGCACGTTTTATTGGCTGCATAGCAGCCAACAAACGTGCGGGGAGGAGACTCGAGCATCGCGCTTGAGCACACGTCGTATTCCGCCGAACACCGCGATGTGCCGAGCATCACGATGCTCGAGCCGAACTAATGTTCAGCCGAGCATGCTCGCCCAACACTAATTCCTGCCTGTTCTTTCTGATATGACCAGCTGCATGAAATTACTGAATTTTAGCCTTTCAACAATATCACGCTAATCTAGATGTATTACCATTTTACTATTCAGCAAATGTGCTCCGGGGACCTCATTGCCTACATAACACCTCATTACTATGACTCTGCTCTTCAGCGCCTTATTGCATGCAATATATAATGTCAAATTTTGTGTGATAAGATCAACATGTATAGGTTCATTTACACGTTATTGAGCTGTGGTTATATCTATAATAAAAATCAGGTATCGGGGTGCTATTAAAGGGCCAGCCTTGGGGCTATTAAAGTCCATATGATATGATAGAAAATAAAGGGAAGGTTAGCACAATCAATACGACAAATAAAATGAAATTAAGATGGTCATAATAACAAATTATCTGTCCGATACACCCCAAAAATGAGCAGCTGGAATGATATTCCTTGCATCTTTATTACGAATACCATTATGTCTGACCAAATGAAACTTTAGTAGCATGATACATTGAGAATAAAAATTCTCAGGGGCACACTGAACATACGGGTTGTAGATTTTCCCAGATGTTCAAGTATCAAACGGTATGAATCTAAAACAGCGCTAATATTATCTCATGGAGGTTTCGGTAATTATGTGTGATGCTGTATTTTTTGGTATGCATCTGCATAGAGATTTTGCTATCATAGCTGACAATGGAAACTGAAAAGCTGGATCTGTGTATAGGGATCCATGAGAAACTTCCATATTGTACTATAGGTGAATGGTTTAGGGGTGTTTCTGGTAAAGATATCATAAAGAATGAGTACACATGTAGAAAAACATATGGAAACAGAGAAAAATATGGTACCGTGTGGAGCTCCTGTCAGGCAGCTGATGCATCCATACGTTGCACCATATTCTACTGCATTTTATATATGGTATTGTGGTATGTAAATGGAATGCAACATTTTAATATACTTTGGGGAAGAGTTAATAAGCTAAAGCTAAATTCTTGACCAATGTGCAGCAAGAAATTGGCGTACATGACATGCACCCATACGTACGGTATGGGAACATGGCTTACTGTGCAATAAGGGAACATGGCTTACTGTAAATGTAACAATGTGCACCAAAATTGTTTAAAAAAAGGCACGCTCTGCTTTACAATATGGTGCTCATTCTACACCTCTCACTGTATTTGTACTAGGCAGCTAAAATAAGTCCATTGATAACTCTCTCCCTCCTGCTATAAATCTTCCTCATTCCTTTTACCCATTACATTACTCTGCGCTAGAGTTCGACACATCGCGGATCGGGTTGACAGATTACTGGGAGGGGCTGGAGAAGATCCAGCGGTCATGGTCCATATCGGAACCAATGACAAAGTTAGGGGTAGGTGGAGAGTCCTTAAAAATGATTTCAGGGATTTAGGTCAAAAGCTTTGGGCAAGGACCCCAAAGGTAGTATTTTCCGAAATACTACCTGTACCACGGGCCACACAAGAAAGGCAGTGGGAGATTAGGGAAATTAACAAGTGGCTCAAGAACTGGTGTAGGAAGGAGGGGTTTGGGTTCCTGGAGAACTGGGCCGACTTCTCTATCGGCTACAGGCTCTATCGTAGGGACGGGCTGCACCTCAATGGGGAAGGGGCAGCTGTGCTGGGGGAGAAGATGGCTAGAAGGTTGGAGGAGTGTTTAAACTAGGGACTGGGGGAGGGTAATTACACTATAGAAGGGGAAGATAGTGCAGATAGAGACCGGGGGCAAGGTAGTGGGACTGGGGGAGGAATGGAAGGAGGGACTAGAACAGTTCAGAAGGAAAGGTGTAGGGTAAAAAATATACATAAACCTCTCAAATGTATGTATACTAATGCCAGAAGCCTGACTAATAAAACTGGTGAACTGGAATTAGTGATGTGTGAGGAGGACTATGACATAGTGGGAATAACTGAGACATGGCTGGATGATAGCTATGACTGGGCGGTTAATGTACAAGGTTACAGTCTGTTTAGAAAGGATCATCAAAACCGGAGAGGGGGAGGGGTCTGCCTTTATGTAAAGTCCTGTCTAAAGCCCACACTCCGTGAAGATATAAGTGAGGGACATGAACATGTGGAGTCACTGTGGGTAGAGATACATGGAGCTAAAAACAACAATAAATTACCAATAGGAGTTTACTATAAACCGCCTAATATACCAGAGTCCACAGAAAATCTACTACTAAACGAGATAGACGAAGCGGCAAATCATAATGAGGTGGTTATTATGGGGGACTTCTACTACCCAGATATAGACTGGGAAACTGAAACTTGTATATCTCATAAAGGAAACTGATTCTTGGCAATAACCAAAGACAATTATCTCTCCCAACTGGTTCAGGACCCGACTAGAGGGACGGCGATACTGGACTTAATATTAACCAGTAGACCTGACAGAACAACAGACGTGCAGGTTGGGGGACACCTGGGAAATAGTGACCATAAAGTAATAACCTTCCAATTATCATTCAAAAGAGCGTTTCTACAGAGAGGAACAAAAATACCAAACTTCAAAAAAGCTAAATTTAGCCAACTAAGAGAGGCCATAGGCCTAACTAAATGGGATAAAGTCCTCACAAATAAAAATACAGCCACAAAATGGGATATCTTTAAAAGCATCCTAAAAGCTCATTGTGAGAGGTACATACTGTATGGGAATAAAAGGTTAAGGAACAAAAAGAAACCAATGTGGATAAATAGAACTGTAAAGAAAGCAATAAATGACAAAAAGAAAGCATATAAAACACTAAAACAGGAGGGTAGCACGGAAGCACTGAAAAAAATAGAACATGTAAAAAACAAATAAAAGCGGCCAAACTAGAGACCGAGAGATTAATTGCCAAGGAGAGTAAAACTAACCCTAAAATGTTCTTCAATTATATAAATGTTAAAAAGTATAAATCTGAAGGTGTCGGCCCTTTAAAGAGTAATGAGGGGGGATTCGCAGAGAGCGACGAGGAGAAAGCAAAGATGTTAAATATTTTTTTCTCCAATGTATTCACTGAGGAATATAAACTGTCAGATGAAATGCTGAATGTTGAAATAAATTCCTCATTAAAAGTGTCCTGTCTGACCCAGGAAGAAGTACAACAGCGACTTAAAAAGATAAAAATAGACAAATCGCCAGGACCGGATGGCATACACACCCGTATCCTAAGGGAATTAAGTCATGTCATAGCCAGACCCTTATTTCTGATATTTGCGGACTCTATACTGACAGGGAATGTCCCACAGGATTGGCGCATGGCAAATGTGGTGCCAATATTCAAAAAGGGTCCAAAAACAGAGCCTGGAAACTATAGGCCGGTAAGTTTAACATCTGTTGTGGGTAAACTGTTTGATGGTTTTCTGAGAGATGCTATCATAGAGCATCGTAACGGAAATAAGCAAATAACGCCATATCAGCATGGCTTCGTGAGGGATCGGTCACGTCAAACTAATTTAATCAGTTTCTATGAGGAGGTAAGTTCTAGACTTGACAGCCGGCGAATCAATGGATGTTGTGTATCTGGACTTCTCCAAAACATTTGACACTGTACCACATAAAAGGTTAGTATATAAAATGAGAATGCTCGGACTGGGAGAAAACGTCTGTAAGTGGGTAAGTAACTGGCTCAATGATAGAAAACAGAGGGCGGTTATTAACGGTACACACTCAGATTGGGTCACTGTCACTAGTGGGGTACCTCAGGGGTCAGTATTGGGCCCTATTCTCTTCAATATATTTATTAATGATCTTGTAGAAGGCTTGCATAGTAAAATATCAATTTTCGCAGATGACACTAAACTGTGTAAAGTAATTAACACTGAAGAGGACAGTATACTACTACAGAGGGATCTGGATAGACTGGAGGCTTGGGCAGATAAGTGGCAGATGAGGTTTAACACTGACAAATGTAAAGTTATGCGCATGGGAAGGAATAACGCAAGTCACCCGTACATACTAAATGGTAAAACACTCGGTAACACTGACATGGAAATGGATCTAGGAATTTTAATAAACAGCAAACTAAGCTGCAAAAACCAGTGTCAGGCAGCGGCTGCCAAGGCCAATAAGATAATGGGTTGCATCAAAAGGGGCATAGATGCCCGTGATGAGAACATATTCCTACTACTTTACAAATCATTAGTCAGACCACACATGGAGTACTGTGTACAGTTCTGGGCTCCAGTGAACAAGGCAGACATAGCAGAGCTGGAGAGGGTCCAGAGGAGGGCAACTAAAGTAATAACTGGAATGGGGCAACTACAGTACCCTGAAAGATTATCAAAATTAGGGTTATTCACGTTAGAAAAAAGACGACTGAGGGGAGATCTAATTACTATGTATAAATATATCAGGGGTCAGTACAGAGATCTCTCCCATCATCTATTTATCCCCAGGACTGTAACTGTGACGAGGGGACATCCTCTGCGTCTGGAGGAAAGAAGGTTTGTACACAAACATAGAAAAGGATTCTTTACGGTAAGAGCAGTGAGACTATGGAACTCTCTGCCTGAGGAGGTGGTGATGGTGAGTACAATAAAAGAGTTCAAGAGGGGCCTGGATGTATTTCTGGAGTGTAATAATATTACAGGCTATAGCTACTAGAGGGGGGTCGTTGATCCAGGGAGATATTCTGATTGCCTGATTGGAGTCGGGAAGGAATTTTTTATTCCCCTAAAGTGAGGAAAATTGGCTTCTACCTCATAGAGGTTTTTTTGCCTTCCTCTGGATCAACTTGCAGGATAACAGGCCGAACTGGATGGACAAATGTCTTTTTTCGGCCTTATGTACTATGTTACTATTAGGGATGAGCGAACCCGAACTGTATAGTTCGGGTTCGTACCGAATTTTGGGGTGTCCGTGACACGGACCCGAACCCGAACATTTTCGTAAAAGTCAGTGTTCGGGTTCGGTATTCGGCGCTTTCTTAGCGCTTTTTGAAAGGCTGCAAAGCAGCCAATCAACAAGCGTCATACTACTTGGCCCAAGAGGCCATCACAGCCATGCCTACTATTGGCATGGCTGTGATTGGCCAGTGCAGCATGTGACCCAGCCTCTATTTAAGCTGGAGTCACGTAGCGCCGAATGTCACTCTGCTATGATCAGTGTAGGGAGAGGTTGCAGCTGCGACGTTAGGGCGAGATTAGGCAGATTAACTCCTCCAAAAGACTTCATTCTGTGATCGATCTGCAGCTGTGGATCATTGAAGTGCTATTATTGACTTGCTCACTTTTTTGAGGCTGCCCAGAGCGTTTTTAGATCACTTTTTTTCTGGCGTGATCGGCGGCCATTTTGTGACTTGTGGTGAGCCAGCACAAGCTATCACCAAGTGTATTTAACCATCGATAGTGTGGTTATTTTGTGCTATATCCTACATCAGCTGCAGGCTGAGCCTGTGTCACCGAAGTGCATTTAACCATCAACAGTCTGGTTATTTTTTGGCCATATACTACATGAGCTGCAGGCTGAGCCTGTGTCACCCAAGTGCATTTAACCATCAACAGTCTGATTATTTTTTGGCCATATACTACATCTGGTGCAGGCTGAGCCTGTGTCACCCAAGTGCATTTAACCATCAACAGTGTGGTTATTTTTTGGCCATATATTACATCAGGGGCAAGTTGAGCCTGTCACCCAGCGCCTAAAAAATAGACCTGACATTTCTATTCAACCAAATCTGTACTGTTTTAGCTGGTCAAGTTATTTGTAGTGACCGTAAAAGCACACTTTTTTTTCTGGGTTGAAAAACTATTCCCAAATTTGCCATTCTCAAAATAACTAGTTTCTGGTATTTGAGGCCTACTTGAAATCTATCCCAAAAAGGATATCTTACATTGAAGGTGCTGATAGTGTCATTCAGAAAAACCTAAGACACACGCTAGCGTGCAGATAGAAGTCTGATTCTGTGATTAAACATATACCTGTCACACAGCGCAAAAAAAAACAGGCCTCACATCTCTATTTAACCAAATCTGTACTGTTTTAGCTGGTCAAGTTATTTGTAGTGACCGTAAAAGCACACTTTTTTTTCTGGGTTGAAAAACCATTCCCAAATTTGCCATTCTCAAAATAACTAGTTTCTGGTATTTGAGGCCTACTTGAAATCTATCCCAAAAAGAATATCTTACATTGAAGGTACTGATAGTGTCATTCAGAAAAACCTAAGACACACGCTAGCGTGCTGATAGAAGTCTGATTCTGTGATTAAACCTATACCTGTCGCACAGCGCAAAAAAAAAACAGGCCTCACATCTCTATTTAACCAAATCTGTACTGTTTTAGCTGGTCAAGTTATTTGTAGTGACCGTAAAAGCACACTTTTTTTTCTGGGTTGAAAAACCATTCCCAAATTTGCCATTCTCAAAATAACTAGTTTCTGGTATTTGAGGCCTACTTGAAATCTATCCCAAAAAGAATATCTTACATTGAAGGTACTGATAGTTTCATTTAGAAAAACCTAAGACACACGCTAGCGTGCTGATAGAAGTCTGATTCTGTGATTAAACCTATACCTGTCACACAGCGCAAAAAAAAACAGGCCTCACATCTCTATTTAACCAAATCTGTACTGTTTTAGCTGGTCAAGTTATTTGTAGTGACCGTAAAAGCACACTTTTTTTTCTGGGTTGAAAAACCATTCCCAAATTTGCCATTCTCAAAATAACTAGTTTCTGGTATTTGAGGCCTACTTGAAATCTATCCGAAAAAGAATATCTTACATTGAAGGTACTGATAGTGTCATTCAGAAAAACCTAAGACACACGCTAGCGTGCTGATAGAAGTCTGATTCTGTGATTAAACCTATACCTGTCACACAGCGCAAAAAAAAACAGGCCTCACATCTCTATTTAACCAAATCTGTACTGTTTTAGCTGGTCAAGTTATTTGTAGTGACCGTAAAAGCACACTTTTTTTCTGGGTTGAAAAACCATTCCCAAATTTGCCATTCTCAAAATAACTAGTTTCTGGTATTTGAGGCCTACTTGAAATCTATCCGAAAAAGAATATCTTACATTGAAGGTACTGATAGTGTCATTCAGAAAAACCTAAGACACACGCTAGCGTGCTGATAGAAGTCTGATTCTGTGATTAAACCTATACCTGTCACACAGCGCAAAAAAAAACAGGCCTCACATCTCTATTTAACCAAATCTGTACTGTTTTAGCTGGTCAAGTTATTTGTAGTGACCGTAAAAGCACACTTTTTTTTCTGGGTTGAAAAACCATTCCCGAATTTGCCATTCTCAAAATAACTAGTTTCTGGTATTTGAGGCCTACTGGAAATCTATCCCAAAAAGAATATCTTACATTGAAGGTACTGATAGTGTCATTCAGAAAAACCTAAGACACACGCTAGCGTGCTGATAGAAGTCTGATTCTGTGATTAAACCTATACCTGTCACACAGCGCAAAAAAAAAACAGGCCTCACATCTCTATTTAACCAAATCTGTACTGTTTTAGCTGGTCAAGTTATTTGTAGTGACCGTAAAAGCACACTTTTTTTTCTGGGTTGAAAAACTATTCCCAAATTTGCCATTCTCAAAATTGTGGTGAACGGGAACAATGAGGAAAACATCTAATAAGGGACGCGGACGCGGACGTGGACATGGTCGTGGTGGTGTTAGTGGACCCTCTGGTGCTGGGAGAGGACGTGGCCGTTCTGCACAGCCACACGTCCTAGTGAACCAACTACCTCAGGTCCCAGTAGTCAGCAGAATTTACAGCAATATTTGGTGCGGCCCAATGCCGTTCTAAGGATGGTAAGGCCTGAGCAGGTACAGGCATTAGTCAATTGGGTGGCCGACAGTGGATCCAGCACGTTCAAATTATCTCCCACCCAGTCTTCTGCAGAAAGCGCACAGATGGCGCATGAAAACCAAGCCCATCGGTCTGTCACATCACCCCCATGCATATCAGGGAAACTGTCTGAGCCTCAAGTTATGTAGCAGTCTCATGCTGTTTGAAGACTCTGCTGCCAGGGTTTCCCAAGGGCATCCACCTAGCCCTTCCCCAGGGGTGGAAGAGATAGAATGCACTAACACACAACCACTTATTTTTCCTGATGATGAGGACATGGGAATACCACCTCAGCACGTCTCTGATGATGACGAAACACAGGTGCCAACTGCTGCGTCTTTCTGCAGTGTGCAGACTGAACAGGAGGTCAGGGATCAAGACTGGGTGGAAGACGATGCAGGGGACGATGAGGTCCTAGACCCCACATGGAATGAAGGTCGTGCCACTGACTTTCACAGTTCGGAGGAAGAGGCAGTGGTGAGACTGAGCCAACAGCGTAGCAAAAGAGGGAGCAGTGGGCAAAATCAGAACACCCGCCGCCAAGAGACTCCGCCTGCTACTGACCGCCGCCATCTGGGACCGAGCACCCCAAAGGCAGCTTCAAGGAGTTCCCTGGCATGGCACTTCTTCAAACAATGTGCTGACGACAAGACCCGAGTGGTTTGCACGCTGTGCCATCAGAGCCTGAAGCGAGGCATTAACGTTCTGAACCTTAGCACAACCTGCATGACCAGGCACCTGCATGCAAAGCATGAACTGCAGTGGAGTAAACACCTTAAAAACAAGGAAGACACTCAGGCTCCATCTGCTGCCTCTTCTGCTGTTGCCGCCTCGGCCTCTTCTGCTGCTGCCGCTGCCTCGGCCTCTTCTGCTGCTGCTGCCGCCGCCTCGGCCTCTTCCTCTGCCTCTGGAGGAACGTTGGCACCTGCCGCCCAGCAAACATGGGATGTACCACCAACACCACCACCTGCGTCACCAAGCATTTCAACCATGTCACACGGCAGCGTTCAGCTCTCCATCTCACAAACATTTGAGAGAAAGCGTAGATTCCCACCTAGCCACCCTCGATCCCTGGCCCTGAATGCCAGCATTTCTAAACTACTGGCCTATGAAATGCTGTCATTTAGACTGGTGGACACACACAGCTTCAAACAGCTCATGTCGCTTGCTGTCCCACAGTATGTTGTTCCCAGCCACCACAACTTCTCCAAGAGAGCCGTGCCTTCCCTGCACAAACAAGTGTCCGATAAAATCAAGTGTGCACTGCGCAACGCCATCTGTGGCAAGGTCCACCTAACCACAGATACGTGGACCAGTAAGCACGGCCAGGGACGCTATATCTCCCTAACTGCACACTGGGTAAATGTAGTGGCGGCTGGGCCCCAGGCGGAGAGCTGTTTGGCGCACGTCCTTCCGCCGCCAAGGATCACAGGGCAACATTCTTTGCCTCCTGTCTCCTCCTCCTCCTACTCAGCTTCCTCCTCCTCCTCTTCCACCTGCTCATCCAGTCAGCCACACACCTTCACCACCAACTTCAGCACAGCACGGGGTAAACGTCAGCAGGCCATTCTGAAACTCATATGTTTGGGGGACAGGCCCCACACCGCACAGGAGTTGTGGCGGGGTATAGAACAACAGACCGACGAGTGGTTGCTGCCGGTG
This sequence comes from Bufo bufo, assembly GCF_905171765.1. Taxonomy (NCBI): domain Eukaryota; kingdom Metazoa; phylum Chordata; class Amphibia; order Anura; family Bufonidae; genus Bufo; species Bufo bufo. Next base: position 193,183,170 of record NC_053397.1, read on the forward strand.
AGCCTCAAGCCCGGCCTGGTGGTGTGCGATAATGGGCGAAATCTCGTTGCAGCTCTGGGACTAGCCGGTTTGACGCACATCCCTTGCCTGGCGCATGTGCTGAATTTGGTGGTGCAGAAGTTCATTCGCAACTACCCCGACATGTCAGAGCTGCTGCATAAAGTGCGGGCCGTCTGTTCGCGCTTCCGGCGTTCACACCCTGCCGCTGCTCGCCTGTCTGCGCTACAGCATAACTTCCGCCTTCCCGCTCACCGCCTCATATGCGACGTACCCACCAGGTGGAACTCCACCTTGCATATGCTGGACAGACTGTGCGAGCAGCAGCAGGCCATAGTGGAGTTTCAGCTGCAGCACGCACGGGTCAGTCGCACTGTGGATCAGACACACTTCACCACCAATGACTGGGCCTCCATGCGAGACCTGTGTGCCCTGTTGCGCTGTTTCGAGTACTCCACCAACATGGCCAGTGGCGATGAGGCCGTTATCAGCGTTACAATACCACTTCTATGTCTCCTTGAGAAAACACTTAGGGCGATGATGGAAGAGGAGGTGGCCCAGGAGGAAGAGGAGGAAGAGGGGTCATTTTTAGCACTTTCAGGCCAGTCTCTTCGAAGTGAATCAGAGGGAGGTTTTTTTCAACACCAGAGGCCAGGTACAAATGTGGCCAGACAGGGCCCACTACTGGAGGACGAGGAGAACGAGGATGAGGAGGAGGTGGAGGAGGATGAGGATGAAGCATGTTCACAGCGGGGTGGCACCCAAAGCAGCTCGGGCCCATCACTGGTGCGTGGCTGGGGGGAAACTCAGGACGATGACGATACGCCTCCCACAGAGGACAGCTTGTCCTTAACTCTGGGCAGCCTGGCACACATGAGCGACTACATGCTGCCGTGCCTGCGCAACGACAGCAGAGTTGCCCACATTTTAACGTGTGCGGACTACTGGGTTGCCACCCTGCTGGATCCCCGGTACAAAGACAATGTGCCCACCTTACTTCCTACACTGATGCGTGATAGGAAGATGCGTGAGTACAAGCGCACGTTGGTAGACGCGCTACTGAGAGCATTCCCAAATGTCACAGGGGAACCAGTGGAAGCCCAAGGCGAAGGCAGAGGAGGAGCAAGAGGTCGCCAACGCAGCTGTGTCACGCCCAGCTCCTCTGAGGGCAGGGTTAGCAAGGCAGAGATGTGGAAATGTTTTGTCAACACGCCACAGCTAAGTGCACCACCACCTGATACGGAACGTGTTAGCAGGAGGCAACATTTCACTAACATGGTGGAACAGTACCTGTGCACACCCCTCCACGTACTGACTGATGGTTCGGCCCTATTCAACTTCTGGGTCTCCAAATTGTCCACGGGGCCAGAGCTAGCCTTTTATGCCTTGGAGGTGCTGGCCTGCCCGGCGGCCAGCGTTTTGTCTGAACGTGTATTCAGCACGGCAGGGGGCATCATTACAGAGAAACGCAGCCGCCTGTCTACAGCCAATGTGGACAAGCTGACGTTCATAAAATTTAACCAGGCATGGATCCCACAGGACCTGTCCATCCCTTGTGCAAATTAGATATTAACTACCTCCCCTTAACAATATATTATTCTACTCCAGGGCACTTCCTCATTCAATACTATTTTTAATTTCATTTTACCATTATATTGCGGGGCAACCCAAAGTTGAATGAACCTCTCCTCTGTCTGGGTGCCGGGGCCAAAATGTGTGACAGTGGCCTGTTCCAGTGGTGGGTGACGTGAAGCCTTATTCTCTGCTATGACATGAAGACAGATTCTGCGCTGACATAAGGCCAGATTCTCTGTTACGGGACCTCTCTCCTCTGCCTGGGTGCCTGGGCCTAAATGTTTGACAGTGGCCCGTTCCAGTGGTGGGTGACGTGAAGCCTGATTCTCTGCTATGACATGAAGACAGATTCTGCGCTGACATAAGGCCAGATTCTCTGTTACGGGACCGCTCTCCTCTGTCTGGGTGCCGGGGCCTAAATGTGTGACAGTGGCCTGTTCCAGTGGTGGGTGACGTGAAGCCTGATTCTCTGCTATGACATGAAGACAGATTCTGCGCTGACATAAGGCCAGATTCTCTGTTACGGGACCTCTCTCCTCTGCCTGGGTGCCTGGGCCTAAATGTGTGACAGTGGCCTGTTCCAGTGGTGGGTGACGTGAAGCCTGATTCTCTGCTATGACATGAAGACAGATTCTGCGCTGACATAAGGCCAGATTCTCTGTTACGGGACCTCTCTCCTCTGCCTGGGTGCCTGGGCCTAAATGTGTGACAGTGGCCTGTTCCAGTGGTGGGTGACGTGAAGCCTGATTCTCTGCTATAACATGAAGACAGATTCTGCGCTGACATAAGGCCAGATTCTCTGTTACGGGACCGCTCTCCTCTGTCTGGGTGCCGGGGCCTAAATGTGTGACAGTGGCCTGTTCCAGTGGTGGGTAACGTGAAGCCTGATTCTCTGCTATGACATGAATACAGATTCTGCGCTGACATAAGGCCAGATTCTCTGTTACGGGACCTCTCTCCTCTGCCTGGGTGCCTGGGCCTAAATGTGTGACAGTGGCCTGTTCCAGTGGTGGGTGACGTGAAGCCTGATTCTCTGCTATGACATGAAGACAGATTCTGCGCTGACATAAGGCCAGATTCTCTGTTACGGGACCTCTCTCCTCTGCCTGGGTGCCTGGGCCTAAATGTGTGACAGTGGCCTGTTCCAGTGGTGGGTGACGTGAAGCCTGATTCTCTGCTATGACATGAAGACAGATTCTGCGCTGACATAAGGCCAGATTCTCTGTTACGGGACCTCTCTCCTCTGCCTGGGTGCCTGGGCCTAAATGTGTGACAGTGGCCTGTTCCAGTGGTGGGTGACGTGAAGCCTGATTCTCTGCTATAACATGAAGACAGATTCTGCGCTGACATAAGGCCAGATTCTCTGTTACGGGACCGCTCTCCTCTGTCTGGGTGCCAGGGCCTAAATGTGTGACAGTGGCCTGTTCCAGTCGTGGGTGACGTGAAGCCTGATTCTCTGCTATGACATGAAGACTGTTTCTGCGCTGACATGAAGCCAGATTCTCTGCTATGGCATGAAGAGACTGATTCTCTGCTGACATGAAGCCAGATTCTTTGCTATGGCATGAAGAGACTGATTCTCTGCTGACGTGAAGCCAGATTCTCTGCTATGGGACCTCTGTCCAATTGATATTGGTTCATTTTAATTTTTTTAATTTTTATTTTAATTCATTTCATTTCACATTTGTTTGCAGGGGATCTACCTACATGTTGCTGCCTTTTGCAGCCCTCTAGCTCTTTCCTGGGCTGTTTTACAGCCTTTTTAGTGCCCAAAAGTTCGGGTCCCTATTGACTTCAATGGGGTTCGGGTTCGGGACGAAGTTCGGATCGGGTTCGGATCCCGAACCCGAACATTTCCGGGAAGTTCGGCCGAACTTCTCGAACCCGAACATCCAGGTGTTCGCTCAACTCTAGTTACTATGTTACTATGTTACATGAAAGCCCGCAACCACCACTAAAGGTACCATTGAACTAAATGTAAGCTGTAAAATCTCTTTTGCACTGATCTCCCCCTAGTGGTGACTGATGAAAAATATTGCAGGTCCCATAACAGTGACATGGTCTGCCAGCATGAAGAGTATGCCTCTGGCTGAAAAGTCCTCTTTAATGTCTCATGCACATGGTAGAGCCATGTGCATGGAACCTGTAGGCCAGGCATCCTCAAACTGCAGCCCGCCAGCTGTTGCAAAACTACAACTCCCCGCATGCCCGAACAGCCTACAGGTATCAGCCTACAGCAGGGCATTGTGGGAGTTGTAGTTTTACAACAGCTGGAGGGCCACAGTTTGAGGATGTCTGCTGTAGGCACTCTATGTGGTGCAATATCAGGCCTCTGCATGGCACCATATATAAATATTATTTCTTTGAATCATTGCATCTCCCATTAAAGCTCTGCATCTAGAATAGCTCCATTGTATAGTATGCAATGCCATTATTTTTTGTTCTGTTTCGTGCTCTATTAGGCCCCTGAAAATACTCAGACTACAGTAACTAGTAAGGCTACTTTCACACTTGCGGCAGAGTGATCCGGCAAGCAGTTCCGTCACCGGAACTGCCTGCCGAATTAGGCAATCTGCATGCAAACGGACAGCATTTGTAGACGGATCCGGATGCGGATCCGTCTCACAAATGCATTGCAAGAACGGATCCGTCTGTCCGTTTGTCATACGGACAAACGGATCCATTTCTATTTTTTACATTTTCAATTTTTTTGTAGTTAATAATTTTTATTACTTTAAAAATTGCAGTGTTGACTATACTGCGGTTTCAATAAGTGGAGTACAGAAATGTAGAATACAATATGGAACAATAACATATCCAATGGTGTATAACAGAGAGGGTGATTTTTTTCACATTTTTAAAGGTCTGCGTATGCGCAGACCGGAAGGACAGATCCGGCATTGCAGTATTTTTAATGCCAGATCCTGCACTAATACATTTCAATGTAAATTAATGCCGGCAAGTGTCCCGGAATTTTGGACGAAAAGTCATGAAAAGTCAAAAAGACTGAACTGAAGACATCCTGATGCATCCTGAACGAATTTCTCTCTATTCAGAATGCATGGGGATAAAACTGATCAGTTCTTTTCCGGTATTGAGCCCCTAGGATGGAAATCAATTCCGGAAAAGAAAAACGCTAGTGTGAAAGTACCCTAAGTAGTTACATACTGTAGGTTTAAAAAAGACACAGGTCCATCTAATTCAAACCCTGGTTGGATGAGGTACTGTACCATAAGAAAAATAATTCTTAGTGTACTTGAGGGTAGGGATGAGTAAACTTGTGTTTTCAAGTTCGGCATGCAAGGTTCAGGTTTGGGTTATCTAAGAATTCCGTTTTGGATTTCGCTACCTGGGACCATAAGTTATGGTCCGTGGTAGCTGAATCCTTAATGGAATTCTTAGCTAACCCAAACCTGAACCTTGTACGCCATCCCTACTTGAGGGGTATAGCTTCAGGGGGTGCAAAGTTAGTAGTAACACTCGCTGATGCCTGAAGAGGCCTATAGACTCTACTGCCATGTAAGAAGACACCAGTATTATAAATAGCCAGCGTCGATCCTGGTACATACAGTATAGAAATTAGCAAATTGAATTGCAAGAATAGATTAGTCGATGATGCTCCCCCGGCCACCTTATTGACAGCAAATCTTGTACCTGTTCTGCTGCTTCGAGTAGCAGCATACGTGCAGAGGCTTTGCTTCTGCTGCTGGAGTAGCGACTGCACAGGCGCCACTACACTTCCAGGTTGCAGAGCCTGAACAGCTGCTGCTCCAGTAGCAGAAGGAGATCCTTTGTGTTTGTGCCTCTAGTCTGAACAGCGGTTCCGGTGTGATAGCATCAATGTCTGGCCCTGTCAATCAAGTGGCAGAGTGAGTATCCTTGGCTTCTAGGCCACCCAGGCACAGGTGCAGATCACTGCTTCATGAGCTGAATAGATTCTTACAAATCGATTCACTCATTTCTAATTCAGTGTGTTGAATTGGGGCCCAGGATCTTTAAGCCTTTGATGTGAATGCAAAGACAATGGAGAATAGGAGCGGTAGGGGCTCTGGATGTCACAATCCATTATAGCGGTTTTCCTCATACCATTGCTCCCTAGGGCGGTGTACCTTTTCTTCTCTCAGGGAACATCCTGGTCCTGGATTCTCCTGCCTCATGGTAGCTGATGTGCCTCTGCTGTTAGGGTCTGTATAGGTGCAAGGCGGGTCATGTTAAGTGCAATGTCCAGCATATGATGTAGGAGTTAGAAAACCAGGCCACTGGTAAAAGAATTAACGTCTCTTTTTACTCACATGATGCAAAATGGGAGTTGTAGTTCATCCAACTATAGCAGTCACAGTTCCAATTGTACACAGTGCAGTTATCTCCCAAATAGCGGTGTTTGGATTAATGCAAGGATGGGAATTTTGTCCCTCTTTCCTCTCTGTCTTGCTAACGTCTCTCTCAGTAGAATCTGTGGCAGGCAATATTTTTGCAATAATGGCTGTAGTGTTCACTGCGGGATACGTGGTTTTGAAGAAATCTTGCTAGGATATGTTCAAGTTTGGAGAGTGTTTTAATGGTGTCCCTCACAGCAGTAAGGTCTGAATAGCTGTAGTTGCAGATTACCTTGAGTTCTTCTGTTTTCCTCCTTGTCTTTCTCCTCTTCTTTCTCTCTTTCATTCAAAGATCTTGCAGTAATTTCCACAGAGATCGTTTAGTCTCTGGAACTTTCTGTGCCTAAGAAGAAAGAACATGAGGCCATTTTTTCTGAACTCTCCTTATACACTGACTAACCGAACTGGGGGGGAAGGAGATACTAGATCCCCAACCAACCTCCTGCAAAGGGCCAAACCAGAGTTATTAACCCTGGGTGTGCCATTTGTGCACAGCAATGCTGGGTATAATACATAACATAACAATACGTGACATTACAACACATTTCCTGTTCCAGGGTACTGCATGGAGTAGATGAACATTTTCTTGAACACAGATTACAGAAACTGTTTCATACTGGCGCACATATAATTATTTCTATACTGTTCTTGTTCTGTACATGAGAACACAAGCAATGTTTAGCACTTTGCTCCAAATACTTATGAATATAGAAAATGAATACAGAGGCAATTGAACTGGACATCCTGTAGAGGCCAGGGTCTACATTATTAAAGCTATGTACCTTTGTGAGTTTAATACTTTAATATTTCTCCTGCTGTATATTCACCCACGCTCAGAGCTCTAGCTATAGCCAGCGGTGCTTGTCCCTCTCAAATTCATTGCTGAGATCCCCTGAAGAGAAATAGGTGAGTGTCATGCATATTCATACCTATGTTCGCAGAATTGCAGCATTTAGAGATGCCCCAGTGCTTCAACCATGGGATGCAGCATAGAAAAATGAAAAGGTCAGCGCCCAAGTGGGGCTCCAACGTTGAATGATTAATAAACCTACGCTTTTCATAATCTCCATACCCAAGCCTCGTCATTAATTTATAGCCCTACTGCTATATATATATATATATATATACATACAGTACGTGTATAAATATGACTATTGCTTGGGTTTTATTAGATTTATGTACATGGTCCCACACAATCTATAGAGTATATATATTACAGGCAATATTTATATTGGTGAAATTTAATAACTTCATTTAGCTTTCCGTTATAACATGGTTATAACTGAAAATAATGTAATTCGTAAAACGAAATTCAAAACGGAAACCTTTGGAGGCATTCCGTTTTGATCCATCATAATAGAGATCCATGGGCTAGCATAACGGATCTGTCTGGCTTCCGTTATCCAGGATAGAAAAGAAAATCCTGTTGACAGTTCGTCCTGCATAACGGAAGTAATAACAGAATTCATAACACTGATGTAAACCCGCCCTTACATGGACATCCATGTAATGATAAAATCTGACCGTAGGGTTTGGACTGATATCTTAAAGGGGTTATCCAAGCTCCCCCATATGCCCAGGCCCCTCAAACTGAATATACCTACCTGGCTCCCTGCTCCCCGCATCGCCGCTGCTGCTTCTCCCCGTGCGCGGATGAAAACATCCGGTGTTGGTGGGAGCAGCCAATGGCAGGCGGGTATGGGGACGAGCCTCCCTAGCGTCATCCACGACACTGGATGTTTTGATCCGCACACGGGGAGAAGCAGCTTCGGTGGTGCGGGGACCAGTAAGTATATTCAGTGTGAGGGGCCTGAACATATGGGGGAGCTTTTTATAATCTTGGATAACCCTTTTAAATATATCTGACTGCTTTAGAGTTTAGACCACTGGAAAATGACCCCATCCTTATTGGAAACTGTTATCAGTCCTTATTGTTACAATTTTGCATAATAAAGGGATGTTCTGGGGAGAAAAAAATGTTTTAAAAAGGGCCAGAAGAGATGTTTCTACACCTAGATTGGAGTCCACCTGTGCTAAATTCAGATCATTGGACATGATTTGGAAAGACAACTCTCTGTATATAAGGTCTCACAGCTGACAATGCATATCAGAGCAAAAACCAAGCTACGAGTAAGAGAGAACTGCCTGTAGAGCTCAGAGACAGGATTGAGTAGAAGCACAGATCTGGAGAAAAGTGCAAAAAATGTCTGTTGCACTGAAGGTTCCCAAGAGCACAGTGGCCCCTATAATTCTTAAAGCAGCCCTGTCAGCATGATCAACCCTATTAAACCAGACATATTGCCTGGTAGGGTTCATCATGCTGATTAAAACAATATATTTCTTTACTCTGTACCTGTTAGCGTTGGTAAAATAAGTGCAAATTAGCTTATGGAGCACCATGTTGTGGGCTGTAGCACTTCGAGCACCACTACAGTGAAATGCAGAGTAATAGTTTTAGGTTTCTGTGGCTCAGTCCTGGATATGGGCCAGTGGTTGAATAAGTATGGACCACGAGGCACTAAAAATCATGGGCTGACTACTAACCTCTAGAACATGCATTTAGTGTAATTGACTACCAGGCAGCACTGACGAGATCCTCTCTTCTCTTATAATAGCCAGGTGGATATTTGTCCATGATAAATACTAGGGTTGCGCGAATTGAAGTATCCAAAGTGGACGTTGATCCGAATTTTAGGGAAAATCCAATTCGCCGCAAAGCCGATTTTCCTCGTGTTTCGTTGTAATGAATAAATTTTCCCTGAAATGGCGTAAAAAATTAAATACATACTCATCTCATCTGTTTGAGCGCAAAGAGGCCACTATGGCCATCTTGATTGAAGATCCTTTTGCGAAATCTGTTGCGCTGTGACGTATGAAAAGCGGGTTGCTAGTGGCTCACCTGGCCAGTACAATGCCTAGGTGCTCTAGGTTTGACTGATTCACCCAATCAGAGGAGGAAAGTATGCAATAAAGATGTATAAGGAAAACCGGCACTCTACACCTGGTGATAACGCTTAAAGAGCAATGTAGACAGATTGATGGATAAAAATATGCATTTATTAATTATCAATATCGATAATATAGGAAAGGGTTGGGTTTAGAGGGTAATATTCAGCAATGATTGGTAATAATAACCACTTTCGTAAAAATAGGAAATAATAAAAAAAATTATATTAAAAATAAAATATACAATGCAGGAGTGGGAGTGCAAATGGAGCAATGCGGTGGTCATATAGCGGTAATTTCCACCTTCAATAGTTCGTTGGCACTCTAGTGGGTAGATACCCTTGTGAACAGTTCGTAGATGGGTGGAGACGCAGTAAAAAATGGGATTCCCCCACAAACCCGCTAAACATACCATCCTGGAAGCGCTTCCATTCAATCTACTCTACCCGACTATTGGATCGAAAAGACCGCTATACAGCGTTCACGAACCGGACGAAGTGAGGACACGTGAGACGCCATACAAGTGATGTCACACCTACATGGGACGCTGAAGAACCCGAACGGCCATCACAGAGCACAGAGCACAGTAAGGACGCTCTAGCAGCCGGGACACTCGTACCTTACAAAGAAGGTAAACCACAGTCAGGGTGCAGCCCTTCTCACCATGTAGGACGCCACCCCCCTCTTTTTTTTTTTTTTTCATTTTTATCACTACCACCAAACAGTGACCGGCCAGTAATCCCTAACAGGGAAGTACTGCATATATTTTGCCTTACCTATATTTTATATATTTTAACATGTTTTACTGCATCTCCACCCATCTACGAACTGTTCACAAGGAGTATCTACCCACCAGAGTGCCAACGAACTATTGAAGGTGGAAATTACCGCTATATGACCACCGCATTGCACCATTTGCACTCCCACTCTTGCATTGTATGTTTTATTATTATTATTATTTTTTATTATTTCCTATTTTTTCATCCAATTTTTACAAAAGTGGTTATTATTACCAATCATTGCTGAATATTACCCTCTAAACCCAACTCTTTCCTATATTATCGATATTGATAATTAATAAATGCATATTTTTATCCATCAATCTGTCTACATTGCTCTTTAAGTGTTATCACCAGGTGTAGAGTGCCGGTTTTCCTTATACAGGTTTTTTTTAACCCCTGAAAAGCCTTCATTTTTATGTCAGATGCCGTTCCCCGTCATTGCTCCCGCTACTTACAAAGAAATGTGCTTCGTGACGAAGTACCGTTATTCGTCACAAAGCTAATTTGTTTGTGAAATTCGGCAAAGCAGCCGAATCGAAGTTTTCAAAACTTCACCCAACACCAGTAAATACGCTATTGATTCAGGCAACAGTAAAATGATCCCAAACATTATCCCAGGCCTGTAAAAACTTTTATTAATACAGTACTTGTTGTTTTATGTTCATGTGTTTTTATGTATCCAAAAGCTATTATCACTTCGGTGAGCACCCTTTTACCTCTTAACAACTTGAGATGTAAGACTCGATTAGCATCTGATGCAGCTCAGTGGATATCAAACTCTTCCTGCTCGCTGATATATTCGCCAGCGTTTTCTGCCTCGAGGGGTGTTACTTGTATGTTGTAAGTAAGTGACATTGTTAATCATTTATGGAGTCTGCAAACGTGTAGAACTATTATAGCAGAAAAACACGCAATTTCTCTACGTTGTGAATTGGAGTTTTCTTCTTTTGAATATTTTATTGTCAGCCCCCATGATTTACATGATGTCTCTCGCACATAAGCAGAGATATAAGAATTTATGTGTGTACTTATTGATTTTTAAAGTCTCCTTTTCTTCTGGATGTGGAGGCGCAATGTGGTTGTCAGGCAGCAGGCACCGTGCGCAGGAACCATTCAGATCAATGAGATTTCTTTATGCCAGCTTTATTTATGGAGAGCGGTGAGTTTTATCAGAATAATCTGTCAATCAAACCAACCCACACAATACAATACAATGGATGAATGAGAAATTGCCCCTTAAGCCCAGTGCAGACTTGGTGGTTCTTTTTTTTATTTTTTAACCGTACTATAATATATACGTAGCTTGCAATAAGACGCTCTCAACTTTTGGTCACATCGTTTTCTCTGATAAAGAGTGTTAAAGAGGTTGTCTGAATGTTTAATTTTGATGACCTATTCTTTACCTTAGGATAGTTCATAGGTCAGGGTCCTACCCTATCCTTAGGATAGGTCATCAGTTTCTGATCTGTTGTGGTCTGACTCCCAGCAACCCTACAGATCAGCTGTTTGAAAAGATAGCAGTGGTCCAGGTGTGGTGCGGTTTCTTCCAAGGCCGGTGACATCATGTTCATCGGTACATAGACTAGGTGCAACTCAGTCCCATTGAAGTGAATAGGGCTGAGTTGCAATACCAAGCACAGTTGCTATCCTATGTATAGCACTGTATGTGTTAAGCTTCGAGGACATGACAGTTGACTAGAGCACCACGGCTTCTTCAAACGGTATATCAACAGGGGTGCCGGAAGTCGGATCCTCACTGATCACATACTGATAATCTTTCAGAGAATAGGAAATGGGTATTAAAAATTCAGAGAACCCCTTTATTGGAGCAATTAAATCTTTCAGAGATACAATAATTGACCTTGATTGCCCATAAGAGAAAAAAAAATCAATATATTAATATCTGTTACCTAATTGGCCAATGCATATCTGTTTGAACTCCTCCTGTCTCCTCGGTGCTTTGCCAATCACTATTTACCTGTGTGTTGTGTCCGATGGAGTAAATTTGGCCTCTGAAGGTCAGATAAGACTGAAGAAGTGAAAACTATTGACAGGCATTATGGTGAATATATTAAACAGTTTATTATTTTTTTGCATTTTGGAACCACCACCATTTACATTGCCTCTAAAGGGTTGGCCCATTAAAAAAAATAACAGGACAGGTGATAAATGTATGATTGCTGGGAGTCTAGCGGCTGGGTTTCTCACCATTTAAAAAAAAACAAGCAGCCTCACGTCCCCTATTTGAATAGAGTGGTAGTTATGTATGCACCCTATAGTTACATAGTTAATACTGTTGAAAAAAGACATAAGTCCATCAAGTTCAACCAAGGGATAGGTGCGGACGTGAATCCCAGAAGGAAGGGAAATTTCTACACATTTTCATAAGCATTAATGTCATTTACTTTAAAGAATTCATCAAAACCCTTTTTAAACCATCTACTGTTCCTGCTGTGACCACGTCCTGAGGAAGTCTATTCCACAGCTTCACAGTTCTTACAGTAAAGAAGTTTTGACCCTTCTGGAGACTGAACTTTTTCTTCTCCATTCGGAGGCAGAGCCCCCTTGTCTTTTGAGGGCATTTGACATGGAGCAGTTTTTCACAGTATTTTTGTATGGCCCATTTATATAGGTTAATCATGTCCCCCCTTAGACGTCTCTTCTCAAGACTAAATTAATTTACCTCTTTGAATCTTTCTTCATAACTTAGACCCTCCATGCCCCTTATCAGTTTAGTAACTCTCCTCTGCACTTTTTCCAGCTCCAGGGCAACCTTTCTATGGACTGGTGCCCAGAACTGAACTGTGTATTCCAAGAGAGGCAGCAATATTACATCCCTGCCCCGTGAGTCCATGCCTCGTTTAATGCATGATAATTTTGGTCTGTGCATCCTTTATTGGCCTCAGGTGAGCGCACCACTTCTGCTTTTTTCTTGCCCCGTTTAATGCATGACAATATCCTGGTGGCCTTAGAAGCAGCTGATTGACATTGTATGTGTTGTTTAATCTACCATCTATAAGGACACCCAAATCCTTCTCTATAAGTGACTCTCCCAGTGTTTTATCACCTAGGACATATGAAGCACGAAAATTGTTACTACCAAGATGCATAACTTTACATTTATCCACATTGAACCTCATTTGCCAAGTTGATGACCAATCACTCAGAGTGTTCAAGTCAACTTGTAGTTTATGAACATCTTTGATAGACTGCACAATACCACACAGCTTAGTGTCATCTTCAAAAATAGAAATGGTGCTATTAATCCGGTCCACGATATCATTAATAAAAAAATAAAAAATAAAATATACGACCCAGCACTGAACCTTGGGGTACAATACTTATAACCTGGGACCATTCTGAATAGGAGTCATTGACCACAACCCGCATGGACACGTTCCTTCAACCAGTTTTCAATCCAATTACAAACTTTAGTGTACTATACAGAACTATACCAGTTCTGTGATATCACTCCATCTCTACGGGATTGATGGAGATAACCAAGTACAGGGCTATCTATGTCAGTGACATGGAATTTGTTTAAGTCAAATGGGGGACACTTGACCCCTGTTCTCATGATCAGCACTCAGGCCAGGGAGATCATAAATTTACCACCCATCATATCGATAAATTTCGATGGGCCAACCTGAAAGAAATGCCTAGATGGCCATTCATTTATCCTGAAGGTTTCTACTAAATCAACAAAAAATCTAAGGTATGGGGATCATCAGACGATGATTGGGGGATGATGGAGACATTTTCTATATTTAGACAAGCACTTCTAGGAAATGACCCAAGAACCGTATCTGTAGAAAACCACGTGCATCAAACTGAACAGCGGCAAAAACAAAACCTTAAAAAATGGAAATTGTTTATTGATATTCAGTCAGACTGGATAATAAATCTGTTTCATCAAGACTTTAGCTTAACCTATTGGGATAATGCTGGAATAGAAGGAAATTATTTACATGACAGTTCATATGATGAATGTTTTATGGTCTTAAGGGGTTCTCCGGTATAATGTGGCATGATTGCTGTTAAAAAAACAAAAGCAAACACAAAGAAACAGCAGTCTTCAAACACAAATAATCAAGTAAATACAATAGTGCCATACTTACTATAGAAAATGTACTAATGCTAGCACTATGTTATAAATGTGAGATTCTTGGCAAATACATATTGTACAAAATCATTTGTGCCTGTCCGCCAGCGACAAGGCGATCTCTTTAGGACAGGAACCTATACTAAATACTGCTTTCGCTGGTGCCATACTGACCTCCATTAAATTGAGGTAATGCAAGTTACACATGCATGCTGAGCCCACTCTATATCTCTTCTGGTGCCAAATGGCCTCCAATAAATGCAGGGAGAGCAGGCTACAGCTTTATACTTGTACCAATTAAAATCAGCCCCCTCCTAACTAACCCGTCTGTCCCATAGGCAGATTTTTTTAGCCGGGAGTGCCGATAAGTGAGATGAAAGAATTACCCATCGATAAGAGAACTCGAAATCCATGACAGATAAGAACTCCAAAACTAAATTAGATCTTCCAAAAAAATCTATTTCTTGCTCTTTTGCTTACGATTGTTTACTTACCAGTAATGTTAATATTAATTGTACTTGAAGCTTCTCATTCATTTTACATGACCACATTGGGACATTCTAATTGACAAGCCCTTGTCAATCTTAGTTACTTTAACAGCATATCATTCTGAGGGGAACTGTCCATCATTTTGGACTAGAGGTGCTCATTTCCCGGTAGGACTAATACCCTCATCCAATCCCTTTTAGAAAAGCTTATTACTCCATTGAAGCATGGAAAGCCTGACCTGATTTAAATACTGAAGACTCATGACTAATGATTTTCTCCACCACCATCCGGTCTAAATGCAGAAAAACCAATGACTTCCCTCTTGTTCTTTTTAAGTCCCCGTTGACGCATATGATCTCCTCTCTTTCAGGGCTAATCAATAGTCTGCACCTACTTATAGCTTAGCTTTGATCTGTCCACATACAGGAACTCACCTTCAACTCAGTCGTGTTTGTCTCCTTTTATTGGCATATTGTATATTCATATCCACAGCAGCCTGTGACCTGAAGTCCTTCTCTATGATTTTCACACGTCTTGAAAATATGTTCATTTTTAATGTTCATCAGTCTTAAACCTGGGAAACGTGTCTTATCTGTGAAATCACCTATGTATAGAAAATATTAAATATCTAAAGAATTTCTCTCTTCCTACTCAATCAATGCTGGTGGTAAAGGTTATTAGGTGGTGTCCACTTTCCAGTGTGATGTAGATGGCATGCTGTGCCACATGTACTACAAAGTAAATTATAATCTTAATACAAAAACACACTTAAGCTATGTGTGTTGCTTAGCAAAACCTAAAGTATGTACAAGCAGGCTGGTTACTGTTCACAGATCCTATTAGCAATAGAGTTCCATTAATAATTTCCGTCCATAATGTTATACTAATGTGAATAGTTTGTGGGTCTAATTGACAGGACTAATTAACATGTGAAAACCATGAAAACACAGCCCAACACGTCTTCAATATTTGATCAGCGGGGTCCGACACTCGGCACTCCCTCCGATCACCATTTTGAAGCGGAGGCGGCGCTTCATCCGAGCACTACTTCCTTTTCATTACACTGTCCATTGTCTCAGAAGTCTCGGAGGTGTAAAGTAAACACAAGTACTCACTCCTTTCACTTGAATGGAGTGAGTACTTGTAATTACACTGTGCGTCATCTCCCTGATGGTGCAGGGAGACTGCCTCCTCTTCAAACAGCTGATCGGCGGGGGTGCCGGGTGTCGGAACCCCGCCGATCAGATATTAGTGACCTATCCCGAGAATAGGTCATCAATATATCCATAGAACCAAACAAAAAAGCCTCACTATAAAACCATAGTTTAGGGCAGAGAAGAGACAACCATATAAACCTATAATGTTGCTAAACAAACAATAAATGAATGCCCAATGTATTCGAAAAATATATACTTTATTTGATAATAATAAACATATCATGATTATTAAAATATTAGAGATAACAAGAAAAGAATATGAAGAGTCAGCAGAAAAACCGGATGCTGCAATCCACTGGCCAGTGTCTCTGCTACCCGCCAACAGATGGAACACATGTCAAGTATACCGATAATATGCATCAGGGTGATTCACAATACAATAGCACATAAAATATGACAATTCTAATGTTAGCAAATGTGATCGCCACTCTGGTGCATTGCCGCCAGATGGATCTCAGCCACTAGAGTCTAGCAATACAAAGGTAAAAAATAAAAAATATATGTAGAGCCCTCACATAAGTGAGACCACACACACCAAGCCTTATTATAAAGGATATGAGGGAGCTCATCTATGGACAACAGATAGACAATTAAGGCATACCATGAGACATGATAGAGGGTAAAGGCAGCAGGCACGGGACAGGCTAGGAACCTCGACGTGCGTTTCGCCTCAGCTTCATCAGGAGGTAAGTAAGAGTGTGACCATAACCCCCTATTTGTATCCACCATGTAGCTCCAGGGCATATGATCGTGATAGGTAATTACAACACCTTATACTTACTATCGAGCGCTCCATGCCTGATGATGCACACGAGTACATCATGGCGACGCTGCACTCGTCAGGAGGAGGGGTGGAACGCAAGCTATGCGCTCCAGCCCGCCTCCCAAGGAGACGTAGTGGCGTCCCCATGTGACTCGGCGCACAGCGCATCACAGCACAGCGCTGTATCAGCCTATCCGATCACAGAGGTATCCGAACTACACTGCTCAAAAAAATAAAGGGAACACTTAAACAACACAATGTAACTCCAAGTCAATCACACTTCTGTGAAATCAAACTGTCCACTTAGGAAGCAACACTGAGTGACAATTAATTTCACATGCTGTTGTGCAAATTGGATAGATAACAGGTGGAAATTATAGGCAATTAGCAAGACACCCCCAATAAAGGAGTGGTTCTGCAGGTGGTGACCACAGACCACTTCTCAGTTCCTATGCTTCCTGGCTGATGTTTTGGTCACTTTTGAATGCTGGCGGTGCTTTCACTCTAGTGGTAGCATGAGACGGAGTCTACAACCCACACAAGTGGCTCAGGTAGTGCAGCTTATCAAGGATGGCACATCAATGCGAGCTGTGGCAAGAAGGTTTGCTGTGTCTGTCAGCGTAGTGTCCAGAGCATGGAGGCGCTACGAGGAGACAGGACAGTACATCAGGAGACATGGAGGAGGCCGTAGGAGGGCAACAAACTAGCAGCAGGACCGCTACCTCCGCCTTTGTGCAAGGAGGAACAGGAGGAGCACTGCCAGAGCCCTGCAAAATGACCTCCAGCAGGCCACAAATGTGCATGTGTCTGCTCAAACGGTCAGAAACAGACTCCATGAGGGTGATATGAGGGCCCGACGTTCACAGGTGGGGGTTGTGCTTACAGCCCAACACCGTGCAGGACGTTTGGCATTTGCCAGAGAACACCAAGATTGGCAAATTCGCCACTGGCGCCCTGTGCTCTTCACAGATGAAAGCGGGTTCACACTGAGCACATGTGACAGACGTGACAGAGTCTGGAGACGCCGTGGAGAACGTTCTGCTGCCTGCAACATCTTCCAGCATGACCGGTTTGGCATTGGGTCTGTAATGGTGTGGGGTAGCATTTCTTTGGATGGCCGCACAGCCCTCCATGTGCTCGCCAGAGGTAGCCTGACTGCCATTAGGTACCGAGATGAGATCCTCAGACCCCTTGTGAGACCATATGCTGGTGCGGTTGGCCCTGGGTTCCTCCTAATGCAAGACAATGCTAGACCTCATGTGGCTGGAGTGTGTCAGCAGTTCCTGCAAGACGAAGGCATTGATGCTATGGACTGGCCCGCCCGTTCCCCAGACCTGAATCCAATTGAGCACATCTGGGACATCATGTCTCGCTCTAACCACAAACGTCACGTTGCACCACAGACTGTCCAGGAGTTGGCAGATGCTTTAGTCCAGGTCTGGGAGGAGATCCCTCAGGAGACCGTCCGCCACCTCATCAGGAGCATGCACAGGCTTTGTAAGGAGGTCATACAGGCACGTGGAGGCCACACACACTACTGAGCCTCATTTTGACTTGTTTTAAGGACATTACATCAAAGTTGGATCAGCCTGTAGTGTGTTTTTCCACTTTAATTTTGAGTGTGACTCCAAATCCAGACCTCCATGGGTTGAAAAATTTGATTTCCATTTTTTTTATTTTTGTGTGATTATGTTGTCAGCACATTCAACTATGTAAAGTATTTCAGAAGAATATTTAATTAACGCAGATCTAGGATATGTTATTTTTGTGTTCCCTTTATTTTTTTGAGCAGTGTATATCTAATATATTAGCCACAGTCCTTCACACTGGGGAGCCCTGTATGGGGAATCTACATAGGGAATATCAATTGTTCAGAGGGCGTAAATGGAGAGCTGAATACATTTAGGCATAAATACCATTAGGAGAGAAAGGATATACAACATCACGGTTATTGCGGAGCTGAATACATCTGAATACATCTAAGCATAAATACTATTAAAAGAGAGTAAGTACATAATATCACAATTATTTTAACATTTCATTCGGCACTATGAATATCACATAATTTGGCCAAGAGACATGATATCATATTAATATAATTATGATACAAAAAGTATTATGAATAGATACCATACATGATCATAAGAGCACAAGTGGCATGAAAAATACATAATATACACATATCATGATTATATCCTACTATCCTCAGGCCCCAATATAGAAAAATAGAAAATGCATAATATTTTTTTCCCCCATAACAAACAGAAGTGATTAATTACTTAATACATGAAGATCTAGTACAGACAATCTTTTTAATGATATCACAGTGAAAGTGTCATAATTCATGATTTTGGTGCAAAGCATAACCGAATTAACAAAAACAACGTGATCATGCTGTCAACCCGCCGATCTAGGCGGGTTGACAGCATGATCACGTTGTTTTTGTTAATTCGGTTATGCTTTGCACCAAAATCATGAATTATGACACTTTCACTATGATATCATTAAAAAGATTGTCTGTACTAGATCTTCATGTATTAAGTAATTAATCACTTCTGTTTGTTATGGGGGAAAAAAAAAATTATGCATTTTCTATTTTTCTATATTGGGGTCTAAGGAGATTATTCTCTGTAGAAATGAATAGAAACCATAGAAACTGCCAAGGTTATCCATACCATAGTCAATGTCTTATGACTAAAGATGGGCATAAACATTCAATAGCTGTCGGCTGAACGATTGTTCAACAGATGGATATCTCTTCCGACTCCCTCCTGGCTCTCCTATACACAGATGTGTTTGGCTTGGCGAACCTTGTAGATGTATTCTATGGGAAAATGGAGAAAACCAATGCCAGAGACCTCTGGCTGCAGCTTCTCTCCTGGGAGAAGTGATCTGGCGAAAGTATTCATTTTTCTTAATTCTTCTTTCCCATAACACCATCTGTCGAGAGAGAGTTGTGAGCTCATCATACACACTGAAGTGTGGCCAAACCCTCCATTCTTGTGGAGGGTTCGGCCGACAATACAATAAAGTATATAGGGTCCTGTCAGGATCACGACTTAGACTCGGGATGTGAGCTTAAAGGGTCACCCAGATTTTTATGTCAATCTCCCACTGTACTACTTTTCCCTTTAGCTATCTGACATCCACATCTAAGGGATAGTAGCTGCCATCACTTGTCATATTAACCACTTGCAGTCACGGTAACGCTGATAGGCGTCTGGGCGGCAGCGCTCTCAGTGACGTCTATTGGCGTCATCTCGTGAGACCTGAGATTTCCTGTGAAAGCACGCTCACAGGAGCGCGCGTTCACAGGATTGCGCAGAATACAAGTTTAACTACAGCCTGCCAGCGCTGATCATTGGCTGGCAGGCTGTAGATTTAAAAAATAACCAAATCAAATAGGTATGTCAGATGCTATTTTGTAAATGGTGGTTGCTTGGATCGACCACCAGAGGACACAGGCAGCTCTGTAAGTAGCACCAAGCACCACACACACATTACACCCTCCCCTGTCACTTATTAACCCCTTATTAACCCCTGATCACCCCATATAGACTCCCTGATCACCCCCCTGTCAGCCCCCTGTCATTGATCACCCCCTGTAAGGGTCCCTTATCACCGCCAGTTAGTTGACTACTTGTTAGGTAGTTAGCGCCCAGCCCACTGCACCGCAGTCACTGATTAGTCGCTGATTAGCGTCATCGCTGTCGCTAATCAGCACTAGTACTATATAGTATCTGTAATTGATCAAGACTGATCGCAATCAGATCTATATCAGTACATTAGGGTCACCTTAGGCTCTACAAAAAACGCAGTGTTCGCCTAGCAGGCCTGATCTTTTGCGCACACTTGCGTTCAGTCCGCCCCACCGCAGTGACAGAAATGTATTTTTTCTGATCACTGCAAAAACACCGTAAAATCGCTGCGGCGCTATAAAGATCACTTTTGAGCTTTTTGGATCTTTATTAGCGATCGCAGCTTTACTTCGCAAGCACTCCTTTTTACTAGGCAGGTGTGCTCTTTTTCCTGGGTAGCCTCAGAGGAATACCCCCTAAATTTAGTTAGCCCAAAATGTCAAAAAAAAGGGGTATTCCGCTGAAGAGTACTTTTAGGATTTCACAGGGCATTTTTACGCATTTGGATTCCAAACTACTTCTCACGCTTTAGGGCCCCTAAAATGCCAGGGCAGTATAAATACCCCAAAAGTTACCTCATTTTGGAAAGAAGACACCCCAAGGTATTCCGTGAGGGGCATGGCGAGTTCATAGAAGTTTTTTTTTTGTCACAAGTTAGCGGAAATTGATTAAAAATTTTTTTTTTCTTACAAAGTCTCATATTCCACTAACTTGTGACAAAAAATAAAATTTTACATGAACTCACCATACCCCTCACGGAATACCTTGGGGTGTCTTCTTTCTAAAATGGGGTCACTTGTGGGGTATTTATACTGCCCTGGCATTTTAGGGGCCCTAAGCGTGAGAAGTAGTTTGGAATCCAAATGCGTAAAAATGCCCTGTGAAATCCTAAAAGTACTCATTGGAATTTGGGCCCCTTTGCGCACCTAGGCTGCAAAAAAGTGTCACACATGTGGTATCGCCGTACTCAGGAGAAGTAGGGAAATGTGTTTTGGGGTGTATTTTTACATATTCCCATGCTTGGTGAGAGAAATATCTCTGTAAATTGACAACTTTGTATAAAAAAATTGAAAAAGTTGTCATTTACAGAGATATTTCTCAAACACAGTATGGGTATATGTAAAAATACACCCCAAAACACATTGCCCTACTTCTTCTGAGTACGGCGATACCACATGTGTCACACTTTTTTGCAGCCTAGGTGCGCAAAGGGGCCCAAATTCCAATGAATACTTTTAGGATTTCTAAGGGCACTTCTCACGCTTTAGGGCCCCTAAAATGCCAGGGCAGTATAAATACCCCACAAGTGACCCCATTTTAGAAAGAAGACACTCCAAGGTATTCCGTCAGGGGTATGGTGAGTTCATGTAAAATTTTATTTTTTGTCACAAGTTAGTGGAATATAAGACTTTGTTAGAAAAAAAATAAAAAATAATCAATTTCCGCGAAAAAAAATCTTCTATGAACTCGCCATGCCCCTCACGGAATACCTTGGGGTATCTTCTTTCTAAAATGGGGTAACTTTTGGGGTATTTATACTGCCCTGGCATTTTAGGGGCCCTAAAGCGTGAGAAGTAGTTTGGAATCCAAATGCGTAAAAATGCCCTGTGAAATCCTAAAGGTACTCATTGTAATTTGGGCCCCTTTGTGCACCTAGGCTGCAAAAAAGTGTCACACATGTGGTATCGCCGTACTCAGAAGAAGTAGGGCAATGTGTTTTGTGGTGTATATACCCATACTGTGTGTGAGAAATATCTCTGTAAATGACAACTTTTTAATTTTTTTCATACAAAGTTGTCAATTTACAGAGATATTTCTCTCACCCAGCATGGGTATATGTAAAAATACACCCAAAAACACATTGCCCTACTTCTTCTGAGTACGGCGATACCACATGTGTGACACTTTTTTGCAGCCTAGGTGCGTAAAGGGGCCGAAAGTCCAACTAGTACCTTTAGGCTTTACAGGGTTGCTCACAATTTTGCCCCGCCCAAAATGCCAGAACAGTAAACACACCCCACAAATGACCCCATTTCGGAAAGTAGACACCCCAAGGTATTTACTGAGGGGTATAGTGAGTCCGTGGGAGATTTTTTATTTTTTTTGCCAGAAGTTAGCAGAAATGGAAACTTTCTTATTATTTTCTTATTATTTTCTTCTTATTATTTTTTTCCTCAGAAAGTGTCATTTTCCGCTAACTTGTGAAAAAAAAAAAATCATACATAAACTCACCATGCCCCTCTGCGAATACTTTGGGGTGTCTTCTTTCTAAAATGGGGTCATTTGGGGGGTATTTATACTATCCTGGCATTCTAGCACCTCAAGAAACATGGCAGGTGCTCAGAAAGTCAGAGCTGCTTCAAAATGCGGAAATTCACATTTTTGTACCATAGTTTGTAAACGCTATAACTTTTGCGCAAACCAATAAATATACACTTATTGGATTTTTTTTTATCAAAGACATGTAGAACAATAAATTCTGACACAAACTTGTATAGAAATGTAATTATATTTGAAAAATTTTACCAGAAAAAGTTAAAAATACACTTTTTTTGAGAAAATTGCGGTCTATTTTGATTAATATCAGAAAAACAAAAAATCTCAGCAGCAATCAAATACCACCAAAAGAAAGCTGTATTTGTGAGAGGAAAAGGAGGTAAAATTCATTTGGATGCCAAGTTGCATGACCGAGCAATAAACCGTTAAAGTTGTGAAGTGCCGATTTGTAAAAAAGGGCCTGGTCACTAGGGGGATATAAACCTGTGGTCCTTAAGTGGTTAAGCGGACTAGACACCCTAAATTAGGTAACTTTCAATTACCCACTCAAACCCAGTACACTCTCTAGCAATTCCCAGAGTTAATACACCAATATACATAATGCTTTAGAGATGGCCTTGCGGTTCACCCGGCGGTCGTTTCGTGGCTAACTTTGCTTGTTCGCGGTTCCCCGAACAGGTGAACATATGGCGATGTCCGGCGGCGCCATTTTCTTTGCATTGTGCAGAACTTTGACCCATGACACATCCATCAGGTGGGACAGGCAATTGAGACGTTTCAGCACATGGACATACCCCCTACCCTATAAATAAACCAGATCTGGCAGTCATTTTACATTCTGTTTTTTGCCAGTGTAGGGGGAGGTTGCTGTGTGGAGCAGGGACAGACTGTTAGGGACACCAAACGCTAGCTAATAGGGCCACAAAAGTCCTTTTAAGGACTGGTATAGGTGTGCTATCGATAGGTGTGACATACAGAGGGGTGTGATATACTTATACTTTCTAACATAGAAAGTATATTATAGTGCATTTGTATTGTGCAGCAGTTGTGTGCGGTTTTGCTGTGATACTGCAACTAGATAGAGGGACAAACACTATTGAAATAACTAATTGCAACTGGTGTGATATACCTGTTGCCCCCTCAAAAAAAACTGATTGACGGGTGTGATATACCTATAATATACCTTCTAACATAGAAAGCATATTATAGTGCATTTGTATTGTGCAGCAGATGTGTGCGGTTCTGCTGAGATACCGCAGCTATATAGAGGGATAAACGCTATTCGAATAACTAAATGCAACTGGTGTGATATACCTGTTGCCCCCAAAAAAACTGATTAATGGGTGCGATATACCTGCTTCCACAAAATACTGATTGAGAGGTGTGATACACCGGCTTCCACAAAATACTGATTGAGAGGTGTGATACACCGGCTTCCACAAAATACTGATCGAGGGGTGTGATACACCGGCTTACACCAGATATAGATTGAGGCCTGCGATATACCAGCTTCAACCAAATATTGATTAAGGGGTTTGATATACCAACTTCCAGCAAATACTCATTATTGGGTTCTATATACCTGTTTCCACAAAATACTTATAAAGAGGATTGATATACCGGCTTCCACCAAATATTGATTAATAAGGGGTTTGATTTACTGGCTTCCAGCAAATACTCATTATTGGGTTCTATATACCTGTTTCCACAAAATACTGATAGACAGGATTGATATACCGGCTTCCACCAAATATTGATTGAGGCCTGGGATACACCAGCTTCCATTAAATATTTAAGGGGTTTGATTTACTGGCTTCCAGCAAATACTCATTATTGGGTTCTATATACCTGTTTCCACAAAATACTGATAGAGGGTATTGATATACCTGCTTCCAACAAATATTGATTGAGGCCTGTGATACACCGGCTTCCACCAAATATTGATTAAGGGGTTTGATTTACTGGCTTCCAGCAAATACTCATTATTGGGTTCTATATACCTGTTTCCACAAAATACTGATAGAGGGTATTGATATACCTGCTTCCAACAAATATTGATTGAGGCCTGTGATACACCGGCTTCCACCAAATATTGATTAAGGGGTTTGATTTACTGGCTTCCAGCAAATACTCATTTTTGGGTTCTATATACCTGTTTCCACAAAATACTGATAGACAGGATTGATATACCGGCTTCCACAAAATATTGATTGTGGCCTGTGATATACCTGCTTCCACAAATACTGCTCTTCCATAGGGACTTTGTCATAAGGTCTTTTTGAAAATGACAGGAAGAGGCATTCCGCAGGGGTGGTAGGGGTCGGGCAGGTGCACCAGGCCGGAGCTTAAGTGGGAAGTTGGAGAAGGTGCGTGCAATTACATCAAAGGATCACCAGAGTTGGATGTGCGGCTCTCTCAGCCTTCCGCTTCTGCACCCTCTGCATCCTCTGTATCAGCACCCTCCTCACTTTCTGCTGTGTGCACCCCCAAAGACACCACCACCACCACTATAGCCCCTTCACTCGCGTCATAGGAATTATTTTCCCACCCATTCCCAGACCTTACCAATACGCAGCCAGATGAGGAAGAGGGGGTAGCAATGGCCGCAAACCCAGAGATCTGACGACAGTACCCATATCAGCCCAAGGAGGGTGGTCTCCGCTGTTGATGCCTACTCCAAAATCTCTGTCAGTGGTGGTGAAGGTGACGATGATGACGTATAGATGGACGTCACGTGGGTGCCCACAAGAGAGGAAGAGGAGGGGATTTGAGAGGTAGAGATGGAGCAGCCGATAAGGAGGAGAAGCAGGCAGTACTAGCAGTGAACAGGAGGCAAAAAGCAGACTGCAAATGTATCTGGAGCGAGCCATCCACCATGCACGGTCACATCTGGCGCTCCCAGGACGCCGGCACTTGGCTCCGCAGTGTGGGCTTTTTTTAACGTGTCAGCTGCTGACAATAGACTTGCCATCTGCAGCCTGTGCTGTCAATGCATATGTCGCGGTAAGCCCAATACTCACCTAGGGATGACCACCTTAAGAAGGCACCTGGCTTCCCATCACCGAGCCCAGTGGAAGCAACACCGTCATAACTCACAAAGCCACACTCCCGACACTCCACGTCCTGCCTCTTCTGCTTCTCCTCTCTCCTCCCATTTGTCCTCCACCTTCCACCGTTCCGTCGTTGCGTTCATCTGGCACAAGGCAGGATTCTGTGGCCCAGAATGTTCGAACGTAAAAAGTTGATGACGCCGGATAACCCTCTTGCCCAACGGCTGACCGCCGGCTGGCCACACTGGTCCTGCACTCCTTTCAGCTCTGCAGTCACAGGCCGGTCAGTGGCTAACCCCTCTCAATTTGACAGTTGGTAAAGTGGTGTGCGACAAAGGTGCCAATATGCTGAGCGTGCTGAAACAGGGAAAAATGACACACATGCCGTGCATGGCACACGTCCTGAACTTAGTCGTGCAGCGATTTGTTGCCAAATACCCCAGGATGTCTTGCGGCAGTCCAGGAAAATCTCTGGCCATTTTTAAAGATCTTACACGGCCATGGCTCACCTTGCTGACGTTCAGCGGCGACACCACTAGCCCGTCAGTCGTCTGATTTGTGACAGCCCGACGCGCTGGAAATACACCTTGTATATGTTTGATAGGCTGCTCCAGCAGCAACGTGCCATTAACGACTACCTGTATGAACTCTGTGGCAGGGCAGGTTCTAAAGAGCTTGTTTTTTTTTCACCGCACTAGTGGCTGCTTATGTGCGACGCATGCAGACTTCTGTGGCCATTTAATGAGATCACCAAACTGGTCAGTCGCAGCCATGATGCAATCAGTGCCATCGTACCTTATGTCTTCTTTCTGGAGCGTGCATTGCGTCGTGTCATTGATCAAGCCATCGAGGAGCAGGAGCAGGAAGATGAGGAAGTTGCAATGCTGAATGAATTCCCAGGGGGGGCTACTCCATCTGAGACAAGTCAGCAGGAGTCTGAAGAGGAGTCAGAGGAGGATGGTGCCTAGGGGGAGGAGTGGGAGGAGGAGCTAGAAGAGCAGGCTTTAAGCTTTTCTGGGATCCCTGGTGTTGTCCGTGGCTGGGGGAAGGAGACCGAGGACGACATTCTCCTGGGTGATGAGCAGAAGCCAGGCCGCTCCACCGATTCCAATTTAGTGCAAATAGGGGCCTTTATGCTCATGTTTGAAGAGGGACCCCCGTATAAAAAGCATAAAGGGCAAGGACCAGTACTGGGTGGCAACGTACTTAGACTCCGGTACAAACACAAAATGGTGGACATGTTACCTGCATCACAGAGGACTGTCAGAATGCAGCATTTCCAGGCCTTGCTTTGAGAGATGCTGCATTCTGCTGTTGCAGGCCCTGGCAGAGCAATTTCCACCCACAAAGAAACAGTTGTGGGTACCAATCCTACAGCGCATGCAAGAAGAAGGCGGTTTGAAGATGTGTTGGTCACTTCGGATATGAGATCATTCTTGCAGCCAACCCATCGACAGCCACCCTCCGGATCCAGCCTCAGGGAACGCCTAGACAGACAGGTGTCCGACTACATCGAGTTAACGGCCGATGTGGACGCTCTGAGAAGAGAGGAACCACTTGACTACTGGGTGTGCAGGATTGACCTGTGGCTAGAGCTGGCAAAATTTGCCATGGAACTCTTAGTTTGCCCCTCGTCGAGTTTCCTGTCCGAAAAGACGTTCAGCGTAGCAGAGGGGATCGTGACCGATAAGCGCACTCACCTAGCTCACGATAGTGTGGACTACCTCACATTTCTAAAAATGAATGAGGCATGGATCTCGGAGGAATTCAACACCTGTGACTTTTTATCACGTTTAATTGAATTTCCTCATGCCAGCCCACACATATCCGCCACCGCCCAGAAGAAAGAATGGTCCCAGTCTTATGTGAATACAGCGGCATAAAAGGCCTTTTCTGTCTGGTAAATGCCTAATATTTGGGACCACAGAGGAATTCAACAACTGTGACGATCACGTGTTATCGAATTTCAACTATTATCATTTGGGGGGTTTTCAAGAGGGGGATTTCATTGGCCATGTTTTTAATTCAATTTTATATTTATATTTGACATATATTTGTACTGGCCTGCAGTAAAATTGATATCCAATGACCGTCTAATATACCTCCA
The DNA here is from genome assembly GCF_905171765.1 of Bufo bufo. Taxonomy (NCBI): domain Eukaryota; kingdom Metazoa; phylum Chordata; class Amphibia; order Anura; family Bufonidae; genus Bufo; species Bufo bufo. The sequence continues at coordinate 193,210,489 of NC_053397.1, forward strand.
GCAACATAATCACTTGCTCTTTTCTGTACGTTGAATGAATAATTTTTGGGGCCTGTACTCCACTGGCCTGAAGTAAAGTTGTTATCCAATGACCGTCTAATATACCTCCAGCCACATAATCACTTGATCTTTACTGTCCGGTGAATGCCTAATGTTTAGGGCCTGCACTCCACTGGTCTGCATTAAAATTGATATCCATTGACCATCTAATATACCTCCAGCCACATAATCACTTGATGTTTTCTGTCCGGTGAATGACACATTTTTGGGGCCTGTAATCTAACTAGCCAACAGTAAAATTGTTATACAGTGACCGCCTAATGTACCTCCAGCCACATTATCAATTGTTCTTTTCTGTACGGTGAATTAATAATTTTTGGGGCCTGTAGTACACTGGCCGCGCGGTAAAATTGATATCCATTGACCGTCTAAAATACCTCCAGCCACCTAATTACTTGATGTTTTCTGTACGGTGAATGCATAATGTTTGGGGCCTGTAGTCCACTGGTCTGCAGTAAAATTTATATCTAATGACCGTGTAATCTACCTACAGCCACATAATCACTTGATCTTTTATGTACGGTGAATGCATAATTTTTGGGGCCTGTAATCGAACTGGCCAACAGTAAAATTGTTATACGGTGACAACCTAATGTACCTCCAGCCACATTATCAATTTCTTTTCTTTACGATAAATGAATAATTTTTGGGGCCTGGCCTGCAGTAAAATTGATATCCATTGACCGTCTAATATACCTCCAGCCACATAATCACTTGTTCTTCTCTGTCAGGTGAATGCTTCAGCATTGACCTGTCTCCAAGGAGCACATCACAGCTGAGTCACTTACCCCTTGGAGACAAGTCACCGCTTTAATGAATTGCTGTTTATGCTGTTATACTGTAAAAAATATTTGTACAAGGTTAAACTTTTTCTGCTTAGTTTTCTTTTGTGAACTTTTGTTTTGTAATGTACACAGAAAACACATAAAAAGTTACAAAAGTTCATGGACTGAAGACATTTTGTGTATCTCAGTGACCCCTGCTGTCTTGCAAAAAAAGTTCAGTGACCTCCAAAATTGCCCTCTGCCAACAAGAAATTTATGGTGTTTACTTAGCAGTATTGTTTGATAGCTTCAATTCTGTAAGTGTATTCAGACAGCTGACAAAAAAATCCTTCACTGCATATTGCTAAGAAAATACACATCCAAGCAATAGTATCTGGAGACCAGGCATGTTCAGAGCCTGCAGTCCCAGGGGGAGAAGAGTGATTATACTGCATTGCATCTAGAGAGTAGGGGTGAGGACATGTGCTCGGTCTGAAGACTCATTAGTAGCTAGAAGCCTCATACTATCAAGATCCGGTGAGGTCAAAAAAGCTGTCTGTAAGTACATTTTCTCACTTTATACCCAGAGGATTTTACATTAACATGATGTAAACTATGAAATGGAGCGAAATCAGGACAATTAGTTTCTTGTTTGTCAATTAGAAGAAAACACAAAGTAACCAGTAGGGATCTTTCTTTTAATTAGCGTGATATGTGGCGGATTGATCAAAGTAAATATATTCGAATGGTTGCTATGGATTTTCTTCCTTTGACAAACAAGGAAAAGTTTACCACCAATTTCATTTTCAATTATTTTTTGCAGAAAATTAAAGGGGTTATCTCACTTCCGCAAATGGCATTTATTATATAGAGAAAGTTAATACAATGCACTTACTATTGTATTGTGATTGTCCATATTGCCTCCTTCGCTGTCTTGAGTCGATGGCCGTGCTTGCACACTATAAGAAAAAGTGCCAGCCTCTCTGATGGCTGGGACCATGGAGCACGCTCAGGCATGCATGCGCAGGAGCGTCCATCCCGGTCACCTCATATCTGCGCTGTAGTGGTGGCCATAAACCCTGGACCATTAAAAATGGGTGAATATCATAGTTCTTTTTTTAAACTCCAGACCCTTTAGTAACTCATAATAATGGCCCCCATGTAGTACCCCAAGTATAGATAGTGCCCCAAAGATAAATTAGCTCCTTTGTACCCCTAGTATAAATTATATTTCCCTTTGTTTTGTGACCCCGGGTATAAATCATGCTGTCTTTTGTGCCCCCAATATAAATGATGCTCCCCTTTGTGTTCCCCAGTAGTAGTTACATAGTTACATAGTTAATACGGTTGAAAAAAGACATAAGTCCATCAAGTTCATCCAAGGGATAGGTGGGGATGCGAATCCCAGAAGGAATTGAGACTCAGATTTCTACACGTTTTCATAAGCATTTATGTTGTTTATTTTTAAGAATTCATCTAAACCCTTTTTAAAACTGTCCACTGTTCCTACTGTGACCACGTTCTGAGGAAGTCTATTCCACAGCTTCACAGTTCTTACAGTAAAGATGCTTTGACGCTTCTGGAGACTGAATTTTTTCTTCTCCAGTCAGAGGCAGTGCCCCAATGTCTTTTGAGCACATTTTACATGGAACAGTTTTTCACAGTATTTTTTGTACGGCCCATTTATATATTTGTACAGGTTAATCATGTCCCCCCTTAGACGTCTCTTCTCAAGACTAAATAAATTCAATTCTTTTAATCTTTCTTCATAACTAAGACCCTCCAGGCCCCTTATCAGTTTAGTCGCTCTCCTCTGTACTTTTTCCAGCTGTAGGGTGTCCTTTCTATGGACTGGTGCAGAGAACTGGACTGCGTATTCCAGATGAGGCCGCACCAACGCTTTGTAAAGTGGTAATATTACATCCCTGCCCCGCGAGTCCATGCCTAGTTTAATGCATGACAATATCCTGGTGGCCTTAGAAGCAGCTGATTGACATTGTATGCTGTTATTTAATCTACCATCCACAAGGACACTCAACTCCTTCTCTATAAGTGACTCTCCCAGTGCTACATCACCTAGGACATATGAAGCACAGAGATTATTACTACCAAGATGCATAACTTTACATTTGTCCACATTGAACCTCATTTGCCAAGTTGATGCCCAATCACTCAGAGTGTTCAAGTCAGCTTGTAGTTTGTGGACATCTTCCATAGACCGTACAGTTCTACACAGCTTAGTGTCATCTTCAAAAGTAGAAATGGTGCTATTAATCTCGTCATCGATATCATTAATAAATAAATAAAGTAATAAAGGGCCCAGATGAAACAAAAATGGAATTGTTTGCTCACAATGATGTTTCCTTTATTTGGCGTAAAAAAAGGAGAAGCCTTCAACCCAAAGAACACCATCCCCACTGTCAAACATGGTGGTCGGAACCTAATGCATTGGGGGTGTTTTTCAGCCAATGGACCAGGGAACCTAATCACAGTAAACGGCACCATGAAAAAAGAGCAAAACATGAGGATTCTCAACGACAACATCAGGCAGTCTGCAGAGAAACTTGGCCTTGGGCACCAGTGGACATTTCAGCATGACAATGACCCAAAACACACAGCAAAAGTGGTGAAGAAATGGTTAGCAGACAACAACATTAACGTTTTGGAGTGGCCCAGCCAGAGTCCAGACTTAAATCCAATTGAGAATCTGTGGAAGGAGCTAAAGATCAGGGTGATGGCAAGAAGACCCTCCAACCTGAAAGATTTGGAACTCATTGCTGAAGATGAATGGGCAAAATACCTGTGGAGACATGCAAAAAGCTGGTCTGCAATTATAGGAAGCGTTTGATTGCTCTAATAAAATCCAGAAACACTACATCCACAGCTGCCCCTCTGTCCAGGCTACTACTCACCTCCTGATAAAAACAATTCAGGTTAGTCTGACAACTTCTGTCCTTGGTAAACCCATGCTGGTTATAACTTATAATATTATTTACAGTCACATACTCCTGTATATAGTCCCTTAAGAGTCCTTTAAACATTTTTCCCACAACAGAAGTTACACTAACTGGTCTATAATTACCTGTGAAGGACCTAGATCCTTTTTTAATATGGGCACCACATTTGCCTTGCGCCAATCACTTGGCACTGTACCAGTACCTAGAGAATCTTTAAAAATTATAAACAGGGGCAAAGCAATGACTGAACTGAGCTCTTTAAGCACTCTTGGGTGTAATCCATCTGGACCCGGAGCCTTGTCCATATTTACCCTATTTAACTTATCTTGGACCATATCTACAGTTAGCCAATTGAGTATATCACTGGATGTACTAACAGCCCCAGCACCACAGATATCAGCTCCTTTCTCTTCTTTTATATATACAGAGCTAAAAAAAAACATTTAGTAACTCTGCCTTTTCCTTATCTTCAGTGACTACCCACCCCCCTTTACCCTTATTTAGTGGACCTACCGTACCTGCTCAGACCTAGGTTTTTTAGCATTTATATATTTAAAGAATTTTTGGAGATTTGTTTGGCTCTCTTTTGCTACCTGCTGTTCGTTTTGTATTTTTGCTAATTTTATCTACTTTTTACAGATTTTATTAAGCCCTTTATAATCTTCAAACGCTACAGCCGACCCCTCAGATTTGTATTTTTTAAGTGCCCTTTTTTGTCTTTTATTGCCGTTTTTACAGTTGTAAGCCGTGGTGGGTTTAATTTTAGCCGTTTATACTTGTTACCTAAAGGAATAAAAAAAATTGTGCAATTACTCAATGTGGATTTAAAGCTCTCCCATTTATCCTCAGTATTATTATGTGACAGTAGCTGCTCCCAGTCTATGCCCTGACATGCTGCCCTCAACCCAGGAAAATTAGCCTTTTAGAAATTCAGTGTCTTTGCTCTGCCTGACAAAGTTTGCTTCTTATAGTTTAGGGGGAATATAATTATATTGTGGTCACTATTACCTAGTGTTTCTCGAACAGTAACATTTCCAACAAGCTCTGCATCATTAGAGCTTACCAGATCAAACAGAGCATCGCCCCTAGTGAGAGCTTCCACAAACTGGCCCATAAAGTGGTCCTGCGGAATTTTCTTCCCTTTGCGGTTGAGGCAGAACCACGACCCCAGTCAATGTCTGGGAAGTTAAAATCTCCCATTATGACCACTGTACCAGACTGTGCAGCCGCTCTATTTGGTTGTACCGTTGCGCTTCTATCTCCTCTGTGATGTTAGGGGGTCTATAGATATTTTTTCTGTGTTTATATCCCTTTAAACTGCCACCCATAAGGTTTCCACATCCTCACCATCCGCACCCACATTTGCCTCCTTCACACTTGTCTTCAGATCACTCCTCACATACAGGCACACACCACCTCCTTTTCTACTGACCCTGTCTTCCCTAAATAGTGTAAAGCCCTTAATATTTACAGCCCAGTCATGCGAAGAGTCCAACCATGTCTCAGCCACACCAACTATATCTATGTGTTCTTCTAGTATCATAGCCTCTAGCTCCCCCATTTTGCTAGCTAGACTTCTGGCATTTGTGAAAATAAATTTAAAATGACTATTACCTGTAAAGTGATTATCCAGGATTTTTGGGTTACCTTGGTTGATGTTTGTATGTAACAGGTTCTTGTTACCAGCAGCTCTATTTTTCATCGGTGTATAGTTCTGCCCAGTCTTCTCCCTACTTTCATCGCTAACCCCAGCCCACACTAAATCCCCACTGTCCCCTCCTATATCCCACTCTCTATCTACACTATCTACCCCCTTATTAGTATGATCCCCCCCAGATCCTAGTTTAAAAGCTCCTCCCGCCGTCTAACCTTTTTTATCCCCCAGGGCAGTTGCACCCTCCCCATTGAGGTGCAGCCCATCCCTACTGTAGAGCCTGTAACCGACAGAGAAGTCGGCCCAGTTCTCCATGAACCCAAACCCTTCCTTTCTGCACCAGCTTCTGAGCCACTTATTTAACTCCCTAAGCTCCTGTTGTCTCTCTGGTGATGCTCGTGGCACTGGTAGTATTTCTGAAAACACTACCTTGGAGGTCTTAGGCTTAAGATTCTCTCCTAGTTCCCTAAAATCATTTTTAAGGACCTTCCATCTCCCCCTGACTTTGTCATTGGTGCCAATATGTACCATGACTGCCGGGTCTTCCCCAGTCCCACCCAGCAATCTGTCAATCCGATCCGCAATATGCCGAACCCGAGCACCCAGAAGACAGCACACTGTTCGGCATTCACGGTCTCAGTAACAGATGACCCTGTCTGTCCTCCTAATAATAGAGTCCCCTACCACCAGTATCTGTCTGACCTTTGCTGCACTCTTTTTCCCATCCTTCCTGCAGCGGTCATCCTCCTGGTTGCTGGGAGAATCGCCCTGCTGCAATATGGCTGACCCTGGGCTTTCATCCCTAATATCAGTCAAACAGGCATATTTACTAGGGCGTTCCAGCTCAGGACTAGCCTCCCTGGCACTTTTCCCTCTACCCCTTCTTCCTACATTAACCATACTGCTCACCTGATAGTCCTGATCTTGCCCTCCTTCTCTCACCTCCATTTCACTGACGCCAGTCAGCGCCTGCACAGTGAGGTCTAAGCCTCTCTCCAGGTCTGCAATGCCCCTAAGTATTTCAAGCTGCTTATTTATATCCAAGATCTGGGCTTCCAAATATGCAACATGATTGCATCTAGTGCAAATGTATAAACCCTTGAAAGGCTCTTCAAGGCACGCATACATTGCACAGGGCACTCACTTAGTAGCATTGTCCATGGAGCACATGTTTAAATGGGGATGAACAGTAAAGAAGGAAAACAGTAAATAGGAGTTAGACTTTAGACCCTGTTTGCTGCAGTTGTAGGACTAGCTCGAATCAAGCCAACAACACACAAGGAAAATCTATCAAACCTTAGTTTCTTGATCCTTGTCTTAAACTCGGTTTTTTAACTCCACTTAGTACAGCAGGCTTCAGGTAGAGCTGAGGTAGTTATTTTATTTTCCCCATCAAAACAAAGCCACCATCACAAGCTTCATATACCATAAGTCAATGGGGTCTAATTGAATCTAAACACATTGTGGGAGTAAGGCTACTTTCACACTTGCGGCAGAGTAATCTGGCAAGCAGTTCCGTCGCCGGAACTGGCTGCCGGATCCGGCAAAACGTATGCCAACTGATGGCATTTGTAAGACTGATCAGGATCCTGATCAGTCTTAAAGATGCCTGATCAGTCATAAAAATGCATTGAAATGCCGGATGCGTCTTTCCAGTGTCATCCGGCAAAACGGATCCGGCATTCATTTTTTTCACCTTTTTTTCGGTCTGCGCATGCGTGGACCGTAAGGATGGATCCGGCATTCTGGTATTTTGAATACATTCCTATGGAAAAATTAAGGCAAGTCTTCAGTTTTTTTGGACGGAGATAAAACCGTAGCCTGCTACTGTTTTATCTTTTGCCTGATCAGTCAAAATGACTGAACTGAAGACATCCTGAACGGATTACTCTCCATTCAGAATGCATGGGGATATAACTGATCAGTTCTTTTCCGGTATAGAGCCCCCAGGACGGAACTCTATGCCGGAAAAGAAAAACGCTAGTGTGAAAGTACCCTAAACTGTGCTTCTCAGATCACTCACTGGGTGATAAAATTACATTTTAAAAGAAACTTGCCATGCAGTCCTATCTCTGGAAAGCATATTATAGAGCAATGCATTTTCTTCATTGAAATATCTGCTCCTTCTTTGCTTAGAAGTCCACTGGGAGGTTCTACTTTCATGTATGACTGTGATAGATGTCAAACACTGATAAGACCACCCATATGACTTCTCCTATTAATAACAAGAGCCATGATTTCAATGAAAAGGCTACAAAGAGACATCTCTCTGTCTCATTCTAGAAGAACACATCTGCGCATAGTAAGGAAAGCCAATTTATTTCAATGTGAACCGTGCAGTGCTTCATATGTCCTGCAGTGGTGCTGTAGGGGAATTAAACACTCATTGCCAGTTCCACCATATATTTTAGCCACTCTACTTCTTGATGATCATGCCAGCAAGACTCTCTCTGATCAGCTTATTCTCAACAGATCTCTCTTAAAAAGAGATTAATAAAAGAAGATGCAGTAAGACCTATATCTATAAAAAAAAGTGAAAATATGTTCACTTGTTCTTCATGTCTGATAGATCTCACACAACCCTGGCACTTATACTCTTCATGACCCAATCTAAAACTGGGGGCTTGTCAAGTCCAGCTGACAGAGTTCTTGATGCATTGTGCATTAAAATGTATGCACTAATGTAACTGCTGAAGTACTACTTCTCACTCTGTCTCTCATCTCCCCTGCATTTCAAATAACCTCTCATCTCCCTGCATCGGCTGCCTAAAAGACAAACTGTTACTCACATCAACTAATCACAGTTTTCATTTTACTACAGTGCTTCTTACAATACTGAAGTGCTATGATTACCAACCTGTGTCTCTCCTGTGTTATCCGTATTTTGCAGAGTCACCGTTTGCAGACCCCAAAACGGATGAGGTCATGTACAGGTGGCCTAACTTAGTGATGGAAATTCCTGCCTATTTTGGTCTTAGGAGTCCAGTGGACAGTGACACTCAAAAATTATTGACTACCTTGTATGAGCATAAAGAGTGAGCAGATGTTTAAATTTATAAATTACCAGCTACTGAATTTTTTCTCATAAGTGCACTGCAATTATCTCTGAGCTACATTATATATCAGGTTTTATGCAGATGGCGGTATCCATATTTCGGTCCTCAAACAACAAATCTGCAAAATACAGATACCTTCCGTGTGCATTCCACATTTTTTCTCACTTGCATTAATAGAAAGGACAATTCTAGTCCACAATACGGACCAAAACAGAAAATGTTCTATCATTTGCGTTACAGCCGTGCAGATCTGCAAAAAACAAAGATGTGTGCGAAGTCCCATAGAAATGAATGGGTCAGTGTGCTATCCACAGAAAAAGTGGATAGCCAAGGAGGAAAAATATGGTTGTGTGCATGAGGCCTAAGGCTTCATGTACATGATCGTATTTTGTATTCATGTCCGATCCAAATTTTTTGCGGATTGCACAGTGATCCATTCATTTCTATGGGTCTGGAAAAAAAAAAAACGACAGCACAAGTCAATTGAGAAAAATTCAGATTGCACACAGAAAGTGTCCGTATTTTCCGGATCTGCAATATAGACACGGTCAGGTGCATGAGACCTAAGCTCTAAAAAACAATTTGAGGGGATCTTTATCGTATATGAAAGTCATGTTTGCACCATGCACTCTGCAAAATTTGGCCAAGTTCCAGATAGTTACTGTGACATAATAACTTGCATAATCACCTTCATTTGGCGATAGGGCAGAGTAACATCACCCCTCAAGCTGGATGATTAACAATGCATAGAAAGGGATCACATATGCTGATGCAAAATATGTGGCCATAAATTTACAGGGAAAAAAAATATGTCTTGCCGTTTGCTCCCCTTTAATGGGACCGTTTCACATTCAAGTGGCAGAACACCAGGCATAAATAATAAAAAGCAAAAAGTGCAAAAGACATAAAGAAAAGACAAAAAAATTGAAAATTTCATAACATGATGTTTTGGTGATAAAAATGTTTATTAGGCAATATGCCTCCAGCATATAGGGCAATATAAATCTTTTATCTCTTCCCTTGTATGCCATGAAATTCTTCTTAACTTTCTCCTCGTCCTTTGATGCTGTCCAAGTGTGCCTCTGCATTACTATAACAAAACCTCTCCCTTTATATCACTGCATGTTACAAGGTGCTAATGAAATAATTATTCACATATTGACAAATTTACTGTGCGAAAAGACAAGATTGCGATCACGACAAGGCAGTATTAAAACACGTCTGGTTTTCAGCTCCAGGCTGCCTATTCCATAGACGTATACAATGTGTGAGCATGCTCAGATCAAGACATAAAGGACAGGGACATGACTAACAGCAGCCTAACAGATGACACCCACAATTGTTTTCTTCCTATATGACAATGGTTTAATATAAAACGATGCAAAAAAACAACTTTCCTTGAAACACAAACTGCAATTAATAGTTTTGCCACCAGGTGGCGAACTTTAACATAGTGGCCCTAAAGTATCAAAAATGGCGTAAAGGTTGTAATTGGCGCTAATTAAAGCCTGTATTATCTTTCGTGTTACGAGTTAAATATTTCTGAGAGGTTCCTATAACATTTGGCATAGAAAGGGATAAACAAAGAATAGAGCAAAGTCAAAAAAATGTAATTTAATGCAGGTGCTGGGTGGAATAACTGGAAAACACAAGCGTTAATATCTATGGCTTGTCATTTTTTTAAAATATTTTTTTCATGAATATGATTATTGTTTTGCGTGCATGCTAGATATAACAGTGATCTAAAAGAACATTAATGCATGATTTGTTACATGGAGGCAAAAGAATGAAGCTGATCGCTGCACGTCTGGCTTTATCAGAGGGGAAGCTACATCTAGGCATAGATAGCAAATTTTTTTGATGACAATATTTTTTAAAGTTTGGAACAGATCATCTCTAGCTTGCATTAGAATAATTGTGACAACATTGCAGATTTTCACAGAAATGGCTCGAAAATAGTTGCTGCATATTGGTGGATTATTTTTGGGGTGCAAAGACGGTTGGAGCTTAAAATGTCCCAATTTTGGATCCTAATGTTGCCATTTCTGTAGGGTTCGCCATTGCTGATGGACAGATGGAATATACTATAGTCTTGTACAATAAAGACATCTATAATAAGGTCATGGATACTTGCTTAGTGCTACTGCTAGATGGAAAGTAGGTCCTCGACATCAGCAATACTATGTGGTCCACCGCTGAGACAGGCGTAACCGTGGGAGATACCGGGGGCCGCAAGGTGCGCTGGGAATGTTGATGGTCAATAAGCCCGCAAGTCTCACTCATTCTCGCACCTCCATGTAAGCCCAGTGATCCACTGCTAAGAGTCGATACTGTGTGGTGAAATCCTATACATACAAGCCTACTGAAGTCATGTACTTTACTGCGCGTTCTATACCTATGGAGTGATATTAAATATGGAGATTAAATTGTGCCTCTTTTTGCCTATATTCCCTGACGTGCTTACAGTTTCCAGTCTTCAGCTCTAATAATTAAGTGCAGAATGGTATGAAGCTTAATGCAGAGCACGTTTGTTGTATAATTGAAAGAACCACTGCTGAGAAGAGAGTCTCTATACAGGAACCCTAATGTTAGTAAAAGTCGCACTTTGTGCATAGACTTTGTGTCACGGATGATGTTGCAGATAGCTGGAACTTATGAATAAACGTCCGACTGGCTTGATTCCAAACTAAGGAGCATATAGGTGAGCCCTATAAAACCCTAAGAGCTCTCCCTGACTGCTATGCCCATGCAAGGGTCTCAATGGAAGACGATTGCATGCCCACGTACCTAAGAATGTGTGACACCTGAAAACCCTATAATAGTGAGGGGACACGATCACGGGCTCCCTGCACTTAATACAGAGGGAGTCAGGGTCACCTAGAATCAAGCCAGCAAGGAAACACAATACAGGGAGTGCAGAATTATTAGGCAAGTTGTATTTTTGAGGATTAATTTTATTATTGAACAACAACCATGTTCTCAATGAACCCAAAAAACTCATTAATATCAAAGCTGAATATTTTTGGAAGTAGTTTTTAGTTTGTTTTTAGTTTTAGCTATTTTAGGGGGATATCTGTGTGTGCAGGTGACTATTACTGTGCATAATTATTAGGCAACTTAACAAAAAACAAATATATACCCATTTCAATTATTTATTTTTACCAGTGAAACCAATATTACATCTCAACATTCACAAATATACATTTCTGACATTCAAAAACAAAACAAAAACAAATCAGTGACCAATATAGCCACCTTTCTTTGCAAGGACACTCAAAAGCCTGCCATCCATGGATTCTGTCAGTGTTTTGATCTGTTCACCATCAACATTGCGTGCAGCAGCAACCACAGCCTCCCAGACACTGTTCAGAGAGGTGTACTGTTTTCCCTCCTTGTAAATCTCACATTTGATGATGGACCACAGGTTCTCAATGGGGTTCAGATCAGGTGAACAAGGAGGCCATGTCATTAGATTTTCTTCTTTTATACCCTTTCTTGCCAGCCACGCTGTGGAGTAATTGGACGCGTGTGATGGAGCATTGTCCTGCATGAAAATCATGTTTTTCTTGAAGGATGCAGACTTCTTCCTGTACCACTGCTTGAAGAAGGTGTCTTCCAGAAACTGGCAGTAGGACTGGGAGTTGAGCTTGACTCCATCCTCAACCCAAAAAGGCCCCACAAGCTCATCTTTGATGATACCAGCCCAAACCAGTACTCCACCTTCACCTTGCTGGCGTCTGAGTCGGACTGGAGCTCTCTGCCCTTTACCAATCCAGCCACGGGCCCATCCATCTGGCCCATCAAGACTCACTCTCATTTCATCAGTCCATAAAACCTTAGAAAAATCAGTCTTGAGATATTTCTTGGCCCAGTCTTGACGTTTCAGCTTGTGTGTCTTGTTCAGTGGTGGTCGTCTTTCAGCCTTTCTTACCTTGGCCATGTCTCTGAGTATTGCACACCTTGTGCTTTTGGGCACTCCAGTGATGTTGCAGCTCTGAAATATGGCCAAACTGGTGGCAAGTGGCATCTTGGCAGCTGCACGCTTGATTTTTCTCAGTTCATGGGCAGTTATTTTGCGCCTTGGTTTTTCCACACGCTTCTTGCGACCCTTGCGACTATTTTGAATGAAACGCTTGATTGTTCGATGATCACGATTCAGAAGCTTTGCAATTTTAAGAGTGCTGCATCCCTCTGCAAGATATCTCACTATTTTTGACTTTTCTGAGCCTGTCAAGTCCTTCTTTTGACCCATTTTGCCAAAGGAAAGGAAGTTGCCCAATAATTATGCACACCTAATATAGGGTGTTGATGTCATTAGACCACACCCCTTCTCATTACAGAGATGCACATCACCTAATATGCTTAATTGGTAGTAGGCTTTCGAGCCTATACAGCTTGGAGTAAGACAACATGCATAAAGAGGATGATGTGGTCAAAATACTCATTTGCCTAATAATTCTGCACGCAGTGTACATGAAAGGACTTATCTGAACAAGCAGTAACAGAAGTCTCCAGCAGTGAACATATCAATCCAGGAAGTAGTATAAATCGCAAAGTGAGGCAGTATGGGAGGGAATATAAAGGGAGGCAATTAGTGCAAATAGGTGACAGCTGGGAGAAGGAAAGGAGATGACAAAGTGAAACCAAAACAAAGAACATCATGCAAGAGGTACAGAAGAACGTATGCCAGACCTTCTCAGAGAGCTGGCGGTGACAGTACCCCTCCCTCTACGAGTGGACTCCGGACACTCAGAGCTTACCTTCTCAGGATGGGACCTATGGAAAGCCCTGATGAGACGAGTGGCCTTAATGTCCGCCACTGGGACCCACATCCTCTCCTCAGGACCATAACCCTCCCAATGAACGAGGTACTGGAGAGAACCGTGGATAATGTGAGAATCCACAATCCTAGAGACCTGAAATTCAAGATTACCATCAACAACAATCGGAGGAGGAGGCAAAGAGGAGGGTACAGTGGGTTGGACATAAGGTTTTAATAGGGACCTGTGAAAAACATTATAGATCTTCCAAGTCTGAGGAAGATCAAGACAGAAGGCAACGGGATTGATGACGGACAAGATCTTGTAAGGCCCAATAAACTTAAGACCCAACTTCCAGGAGGGAACCTTCAGTTTGATATTCTTTGTAGACAACCACACCAGATCACCCACATTCAGGTCCGGACCAGGCACACGTCTCTTATCCGCCACACGCTTATATCTCTCACTCATCGTCTTCAGATTAGCCTGAATCTTTTGCCAAATAAATGACAAAGACGAGGAAAATCTCTCCTCATCAGGTAAACCAGAAGACCCCTCTCCAGAGAATGTCCCAAACTGCGGATGAAACCCATATGCACCAAAAAATTGTGACTTATCAGAAGACTCCTGGCGACTGTTATTTAAAGCAAACATAGCAAGGGACAAAAAAGAATACTAATCCTCCTGATTCTCCCTCACAAAACAGCGCAGATATGTCTCCAGATTCTGATTGACGCGTTCGGTCTGACCATTCGACTGCGGGTGAAAAGCAGAAGAGAATGACAACCGAATCCCCAAGCAAGAACAGAAGGCCTTCCAGAATCTGGAAACAAATTAAGTGCCCCTATCAGAAACGATGTCTGAAGGAATGCCATGCAATTTAACAATGTGATCAACAAACGCTTTCGCCAACGTCTTAGCATTGGGTAACCCAGGAAAGGGAATGAAATGCGCCATTTTGCTAAAACGGTCCACTACCACCAGAATCACAGTCTTCCCCGAGGAACGAGGCAGGTCCGTAATAAAGTCCATGGACAGATGCATCCAAGGGCGGGAAGGAATGGGTAACGGGAGGAGAGAACCCGATGGCCGTGAATGAGGGACCTTGGCACGAGCGCAGGTCTCGCAGGCTGCCACAAAACCCTCAACCATCTTATGAAGAGCCGGCCACCAAAATCTCTGAGCAATGAGATCCACTGTGGCTCTACTTCCCGGGTGCCCAGCAAAGACAGTATCGTGGTGCTCCTTAAAAACCTTGTGTCGTAAAGCGAGAGGCACAAACAACATCCCAGGAGTACAAAGATCAGGGAGGTTGCCTGAACCTCTGCCTCCAAATCAGGATAAAGAGCAGAGACGACCACCCCTTCAGCCAAAATGGGACCCGGGTCCTCAAAGTTCCCCCCTCCCGGAAAACAACGTGACAGGGCATCCGCCTTCACATTTTTAACCCCAGGGCGGAACGTGACAACAAAATTAAACCTAGTAAAGAACAAAGACCATCTGGCCTGTCTCGGGTTCAGACGCTTGGCCGATTCCAAGTAGGCCAGATTCTTATGGTCGGTAAACACGGTAATAGGGTGTCTGGCTCCCTCTAACCAATGGCGCCATTCCTCAAAAGCTAATTTGATGGCCAACAACTCCCTATCTCCCACATTGTAATTTCTCTCTGCAGAGGAGAGTTTACTTGAGAAAAAGGCACACGGTCGCCATTTGGCAGGAGAGGGACCCTGAGATAAGACCGCACCCACACCCACCTCAGAAGCGTCCACCTCAACAATAAAAGGTAGAGAGACATCAGGTTGTACCAAAATGGGAGCGGAAGCAAAACTCTCTTTGATACTAGAAAAGGCTTTAAGTGCATCTACCGACCACGAGGAAAAATCTACCCCCTTTTTAGTCATATCAGTGGCTTAACAACAGAGGAATAATTCTAAATGAACTTTCTGTAATAATTGGCAAAACCCAAAAACCGCATCAGCGCCTTCTGATTCTCAGGAAGCTCCCAATCAAGCACAGCGCAGACCTTCTCTAGGTCCATGCAAAAACCAGAAGCGGAGAGAAGAAAACCAAGAAATTGAATCTCCGGAGCCGCAAACACACATTTTTCCAGTTTAGCGTACAATTTATTCTCCCGCAGAATCAGCAAGACCTGACGTAGGTGGTCCCGATGAGTCTTGAAATCAGGAGAAAAAATCTAAATGTCATCTAGATACACCAGAACAAATTTCCCCATTAAATGATAAAAAATGCTGTTCACAAAATGTTGGAAGACGGCTGGAGCATTCATCAAACCAAAGGGCATAACCAAATTCTCGAAATGACCCTGAGGGGTATTGAAGGCCGTCTTCCATTCGTCCACTTCCCTGACCCTGACCAGGTTGTATGCCCCTCTTAAATCCAACTTAGAAAAAACTTTAGCCCCAACAATCTGGTTAAACAGGTCCGGGATCATAGGAAGCGGATATGGGTCACGAATTGTGATACGGTTCAGCTCCCTGAAATCCATACAAGGTCTTAAAGAACCATCTTTTTTCTTAACAAAAAAAAAACAGCGGCAACAGGTGACTTCGAGGGTCGGATGTGTCCCTTTCTCAGGCTCTCAGAGATATAAGTACGCATAGCGACTCTTTCAGGTTGGGAGAGATTGTATAAACGTGATTTCGGCAGCTTGCGCCTGGGATGAGATTAATAGGGCAGTCGTACTCCCGGTGAGGGGGCCACTCCTGGACGCCACTCTCGGAAAACACATCCGAAAATTCAGAGAGAAAAGATGGTACAGTCTTGGTAGAAACCTCTAAAAGAGACGCCGTGAGGAAATTCTCTCAGCAAAACTCACTCCAACCATTTATTTGCCTTGCTTGCCAATCAATGGTGGGGTTATGTTTAGTGAGCCAGGATAGCCCCAACACTAGAGGAGTAGGTAATCCGCTTAGGACGAAACATGACATATCCTCAACATGAGCGTCACCCACAGTCAAACGGATATTGTGAACTATGCCCTTTAACGATCTTTGAGAAAGTGGAGCGAAAACAGGTATATCCTTTTCCAAAGTGCATACCTGGAAACCATGCGTTATTGCAAATTGATTATCAATGAGATTGACAGCTGCTCCACTATCTACAAAAATCTCACAAACAATGTTCTTGCTGTCTAGCGCCACCCTGGCAGGTAGGAGAAAACGGGAACTACAAGCAAACGGCAAACCTTTAAATTCCGCAACAACCTTGCCAATAGTAGCAAATGGAAAGTTTTTAGAGGATTTTTTTCTTTCTGTTTTTTTTTTATTACCCTCAGAAAACTCTATAAATCTCCTAGAGAGGCAAATATTAGCCAAATGATTTATACCCCCACAACAGAAACAAACCCTCCTCTGAGAGCTGAATCCTCTACTATCAGAGGCACGCAAACCCAGCTTCATGGCCTCCTCCTCAGAGGGGATTGAGAGAGACTGAGACCCCTGCGCACTGAATGAGACAGCCCCACTGTCCTTGGGCTGAATATGACAGGAAGGAGTAGTCTCCTCTCTCTCTCTAAGACGCCTATCAATACGAACAGCTAGAGACATGGCAGATTCTAACGAGGCTGGTCTCTCATGAAAAGCAAATGCATTCTTTCAAACTTTCCGAAAGACCATGGCAAAATTGACTTCGGAGTGCAGCCAGTATCAGCTGCCCATCTCCGAAATTCAGAACAATATATCTCTGCGGACTGTTTACCCTGACATAAAAGACGCAGTTTAGATTAAGCCAGATCAATACGATCCGGGTCATCATATATCTGTCCCAGGGCTACAAAAAAATCATCCACCGATCGGAGGGGCCGTGCCCCCACCGGCAGTGAAAAGGCCCAAGACTGAGCGTTATCCCTGAGCAGTGAGATGATGATCCCCACCCTCTGCTCCTCATCACCAGAGGAATGGAAAATGGAGTTTGCAAGCCTCTCTAAAGCGAACAAAATTCTCACTACCCCCCGAGAACGTATCCGGAAGCGAGATCTTAGGCTCGGAACAAACTCCATGAACGCCAGCAGAACCGGTCACCTGAAACTGAGACACAGTTTTACGGAGATCTGCTACCTCCAGCGAAAGAGCTTGCATGCGGTCAATCAAGGCTGAAACCGGATCCATGCTTAAGACGGTTACGGCGGTTTATAATGTCACGGATGATGTTGCAGATACCTGGAACTTATGAATAAACATCCGACTGGCTTGATTCCAAACTAAGGAGCATATAGGTGAGCCCTATAAAACCCTAAGAGCTCTCCCTGACTGCTATGCCCATGCAAGGGTCTCATTGGTAGATGATTGCATGCCCACGTACCTAAGACTGTGTGACACCTAAAAACCCTATAATAGTGAGGGGACACGACCACCGGCTCCCTGCACTTAATACGGACGGAGTCAGGGTCACCTAGAATCAAGCCAGCAAGGAAACACAATACATGAAAAGACTTATCTGAGCAAACAGCAGCAGCCTCCAGCAGTGAACACTTCATCCAGGAAGTAGTATAAACCACAAAGTGAGGCAGTATGGGAGGGAATATAAAGGGAGACGATTAGTCTAAATAAGTGACACCTGGCAGAAGGAAAGAATGACAAAGTGAAACCAAAACAAAGAACATCATGCAAGAGGTAGAGAAGGACGTCTGCCAGACCTTCTCACAGAACTGACTGGTGTGTTTCCAGCTCCATAATTAAAATTTACATGCAACTGGCTTAAAGGGAATCTGTCACCTCCCCTAACCCAAAATTGGATTTTAAAGCAGTCATGCAGCACAGCTTACCTTGAATCGGTGCCCAGTAGCCCTGAAGGTGCCCAGAGAGGCGTTTTATTCCCCTTAGTGTGCCCAGTAACGCCCCTCTTACAGTGCCCAAAACGCCTTCCTTCCGACTGCCTCTCATCCCTCTCATCCCTCTCCTCCCCCTCCCTCACGGCCGAACAAACTCTCGCGCAGGCGCAGTACCCACTGAGGGCTGCGCCAGTGCGATCTGCAGGAGACTGAGGGCAGGAGCTTCATCCTCCTCACTGGGCATGCGCCGAGCCCAGTGACGTCCGATGCTTGCTCTTCCCTCAGTTTGCCTGGGAGGAAGCGCAGAGGATTGCCGATCGACTGCTGCACCCTGCGTTTTCTCCAGCCTGCCTGCCTGCCTGCCAGCGATTTCTTTCCCCAACCTCCCTCCTGGAAACAACTCATTATTACTGGGCTCGGCGCATGCCCAGTGACGAGGATGAAGCTCCGGCCCTCAGTCTCCTGCAGATCGCACTGGCGCAGCCCTCAGTGGGTACTGCGCCTGCGCGAGAGTTCGTTCGGCCGTAAGGGAGGGGGAGGAGAGGGATGACAGGCTGTGGGCGGTTAGGCAGTCGGAAGGAAGGCGTTTTGGGCACTGTAAGAGGGGCGTTACTGGGCACACTAAGGGGAATAAAACGCCCCTCTGGGCACCTTCAGGGCTAATTTACATAATCATAAAAGTCGTTTTTCTCATAAACTACTGGACGGATTACAAGATAGAAGAGCACAGTCGATTCAAGGTAAGCTGTGCTGCATGACTGCTTTAAAATCCGATTTTGGGTTAGGGGAGGTGACAGATTCCCTTTAATTAAAAAAGTTACCTTAAAACTTTAAATCATAAACAGCAGGAAAAAACTGGACGTGTCCCATCGAAACCTGCTAAAAAATAAAAATGGTGTCCCTCAATGCCATGTAATATGCAGTGATGAGCGGGAGGTGCCATTTTCGATTTCGACGAAATTCGTGAATATTCGCTTGAATATTCGTCTCAAATTCGTCGAAATCGAATATTCGTCATTATTCTAGTTATCGCGATTAATATGCGATTTAAATAATCGCGTATTGCGATTTTAACTGAAGGTAACTTTCCTATTGCCACATTACAGTAACGTATTTCGACATACAATCTGCCTTTCTCAAACAGTCTCACAGTTTGAGAAAGGCAGATTGTATGCCTAAACGCGTCACTCTAAGCCAGTTACCCATCCACAGACAGCTGTTTCAGGGTGTTGCCTCTCATCAGTGTGGAGTAGGATTCTGGCTAACCGGGAGCAATGCCTTGGAGACTACTCAAACAAAACATGGGGACACCCCTTTGCTTGGTTTTCCTTTCCTGGAGGGATATCTGGCTTTCATTGTGTTGAAGACCCATAACTGGGGCTCCACGGTTATTTTGCATATGACTGTTTCCCAGGACGCTGTGCACTTTGGATTGCTGTGTTGAGACTCAGAAATAATAGTAATAACAATTCTGGAGCATCTATTCTTATGACTCTATGTTGTGCCATTCCTTTATTATTACTGCTAGAAGTTATTAATGGATTGCCAGCAGTTTGCAATGAAGGTCCAGACGAGTGTTATTAGTTGGGGGATTGTCCCTGCAGTCTGACACTGACAGCACTAATTGGATAGTGTCAGACTATGCAGGGACACCCTACAACTGGTAACATTCTTCTGGACTTATATTGCAAACTGCTACTAAAGCATCTGTTCAGTGGGGGGTTTAACATCGGGGTCCCCACCAATCAGCTATTTGAGAAGGCACTGACGCTCGCAGTTGCACCACGACCTTCTTGCAGATTTCTCTAGGCTATGTGACATCCCATTCATTGGTCAGATGGCCTAGGCGCAGCTCAGCCTCATTGAAGTGAATAGGGCTGAGCTGCGATAGCAAGCACAGCCACTATCAAATGGACAGTGTTGTGCTTGGTGATCTAAAGAGAAGGCACCTGAGAGTGTTGATGCCTTCTCAAAAAGCTGATTGGCAAAGGACCCCCACCGAACTCACACTGATGACCTATCCAGAGGATAGGTCTTCAGTATAAAAGGCATATAAATCAAAAATATATTGTATAAATAGACAGGCTTGGACTGGCCCACGGGGGAATAGGGGAATCCACTGGTGGGCCCCTAGTTTCCTGCCCCCTGCACAAGTAGCCCATGGCACCGTAGACTGACTGCACTAAATATAGATAGGCAACATACAGCATCTCAACCAACCTTTGTTCATATAAAAAAATGGGTAATCACTGCAGGGGCCCCATAATCAACCATGTGTGAGCAGATAAGACTTGCATGTAGTTTTATGGTGGGCCCTAGGCACCCCAGTTTGACACTGTATATTATATATCAAATATATATATAAAACACATAATTGCATGTATTGGACCAAAAGGAAAATAGAGCATTAAGAGGAGGATAGCTGCCACCGGTCAGTTCCTGGGGCAAATCCACTCCTCCAGCAACTTGAAATAGTTCAAAGTCTTCAAATACTTCATAAGAACCTAAATATTTCAACCTCCGCATTCAACCCTAACAGGATAATAGTATCAAAATAAAAGATACTTTTTGATTCAAGCTGAGATATTCTGGCTGTATAATTGCCTCCTCGCCAATCTCGTTTCACTAATTGTAAACCTCTGAAATCTTGAAATGGCTAGATAATTTATGTTTATCATAACCTGTACAACTATTATTAATATGTTCATAAATTAGATTTTTTGGGTCCTCCCAAAAGCAGAGGATAGGAGTGGTGGTGTCACTAGTGGTGGTTGTCGTCTCTCTTCCTCCAGCTCTACCTGGATCACGTGTGCTGTGAGTGAGCAGAGGCCCTACCCTTTCTTCCCTCTGGGCACTTCCTGGGTTTGGGACTCCTGCCTGGTGTTAGGACCCATTCACACGTCCGCAATTCTGTTCTGCATTTTGCGGAATGGAATTGCGTACCTATTCATTTCTATGGGGCCGAACGACGTGCTGCCCGGATCCGGAATTGCGGATCCGCACTTCCAAGTCTGCAATTCCGTTCCCGAAAAAAATAGAACATGTCCTATTCTTGTCCGCAATTTTCTATTAAGTGCCAGCGATGTGCGGTCCACAAAATGCGGAACGCACACCCCCGATGTCCGTTTTTTTGCGGATCCGCAAAACACACACAGGCATGTGAATGGACCCTTAGGGTGTTCTCACTGGAGAAGGGTTTTGGGGGTGCAAAGCAGGAGATAGCTAGGGGCTGAATGGATGGTTGTCTTCAGTGTTGAGCAAATCAAACTCCTCGAAGTGGAATTTAATCAGAATTTCAGGGAAAATTCAATTCGCCGTGAAGTTGAATTTCCTCGTGCTTGGTGTTAACCAATTGATTTTCCCTGAAATGGTGCGAAAAAAAAAAAAAAAACATACCTCATTTGAGCGCGAAGAGCCATCCACCACCATCTTGAATGATGATTTTGCACGTTTGTGGACCGAAATACAGACAGGGTTATGTGCATGAGGCTTAAAGGCAGTAAGCCTGTACCTTTACTACTGTATATGGAGGACATGAAAAGTAAAGTAGTAGTAATACCCATTAGCTTGTTTTGACCACTTTGAAATCTGCATACACCAGCAAACTCATTTATTTATTTTTTTCACAAAAAAATATACTAACACTGTGTATCGGATACAACCAATTTACAAAAAATTGTTTGGCATGTGATAATATAGGGTACAATGACAACAGCCTAACATGTAATATCTCATTGCCTCCTTTTCTTCATTTGTAACACAGCCCGCTCCTACTGTATCTCATCCTAGTCTCCTCATCTCACCTTTAACCTCTTCCTTAGAATCTCATTCATTTTGTCAACTTCCATTTTCTTTCTCCATCTTCTGTACGTCCAGTTCACAGACTTGCCATCTCCTTTTCATGCAGGTAACCTTCTGCCCTGTAGATAGCCAAGAAGCAGAATGCCATCATGTTCATCAATTTTACGAGTTACTGTAATTCAGTAAAACCACCTTTAAAAGTTAAAAACTATTGGCTCCATTTCCACATCTCAGCTATAACGTTTCTCCATTCAATAGATGGTTTCTACTTTTGGCAACAATGTGTATATTCAATATTTTTTCTTTTAATGACAGCTAATTCACATGTCACATTCATGTTGATATATTCATCTTATTATTATCATTTATTATTGCAACTTTTTACAAGTTACAAAAAATCACAAGTTACTCCAGTCCCCTGTTGACTGACAGAACCCTTGTAGTATGATTAGACTTTAGAATGAAAAATCCATAGGTATTTAGTGTAACTAGAGATAAGCGAATCCAATGAACTGGAATTCGACTTGAATTTCAGGATAAATTTGATTCGCCTCGAAGCCGAATCTCCTTGTGCTTTGTGGTAGCGAATCGATTTAACCTGAAATAGTGTAAAAAACAAAAAAATCATACTTACCTCCTCCATTTGCTCGCGATGGGCCAGGGCTCCGCAATCTTGATTGAAGATCTCGGCAGAAATCCTGTGCATGGTGGCGTATGACATCACCACGCCGGCCGGCGTAAGACGTTTTCTCGGGCCACACGATATTTTGCGCAAGATCTTCAAGCAAGATGGCAGCGGCCGGCCTGAGCAAATGGAGGCAGTAAGTATAATTTAATTTGATTTCCTGTTAATTTTAAACTGTATTATTACTCTCAGATGCAGTGATCATGTATGAATGCGGCATCTGAGGGGTAAAATTATGGGGAGCTGCGCTATCGTAGCACCCTGTCACTGCACCTGCTACTTACAGAAAAATGCGCTTTAGTGACGAAGTAATTCATCACGAAGCAAATTTTTGGGGAAAATTCGGTGAAGCAGCCAAATCGAATTTTCCAAAACTTTGCTCATCTCTAAGTGTCACAAATTGAACAAATGGTGTGCAATATTCTGTTTGTTTAGAACCCAAAACCCCAAAAATAGGAGCAAAAAGTTGCATGTTAATACACCCTTAGAAAAGCTGTCTAGACAGGCAACAAATTTATCTCATTGGCTCAGGCTGGGTCATCAACTTGGTGCCCGGCTAGACACTTTCATCTAACTTTATGCCAAGTATGGCTTGGCTTGCTTTGCGACAGAATTTTATGCCAGAACTGAGGTGCAATTATGTTGCAAAATGTTGCACCTCGGACCATGCCCTCTTTTCATTGAGCCCCACCCTTTTCAGTTAAGCCATGCCCTCAAGGGAACTAGTCATAGAGAATTTTTCTAAAACGAGATGCCCAAAAAATGGGCTAAATTGTTCTTATTTGTGCCAAAGTCTAGGTGCATTCACATAAATGTAGGTACAGTATTTATGGGGGAAATTTTTCATTACATTTATGCCAGAAAACTGGCGTCAAAAAGTCACCATTTTTGGTGAACGTCATGTCTAAGCAAAGATTTTTACAATTCTCTAGCTACTTTTAAAAAGTGATAGGTGAAAAAGTGAACTTTGTTGGCTGCGTTGACCAGGTGCTCGCCAGATTTATCACCTGCAACTTTAAAAAAAATAAAAAATTGCAAAAAGGAAGAATCGGACTTCATTCGAGAGGTGTGGTTAAAAAGACTGGAGTGACATCTGTAGACGAACATGTCATGTTTAAAGATGCACCAAATTATTATTAATTGCAGCAAATTAAGCCAACGTAGACTCACATCAATATTGACTTCATAAAGCCCTCCCCCACAGAGTGTCCCCTATAACCAGTCATTAATACTCTCCACTTGCCATGTAAAAGAAATGATCAGCTTGAGACAAAGTTGCGTCCCAAGTTCTGTTCCAGCAGTTTTCCAAGAGATGTCTCCCCTCTTGCCACCTTTGGACACTTTCCCTACTGCTTGTTCAGCAAAGCGGTGTCTTGTAATCCGCTGAATACCGTAAGTAATGTAACCAGTCGATCGATAATAAGAAAGAATTAACATCACACTTCATATAAAAGAGAAAAATGACTCAATTAAAAATGTAAGTCAAATGAGCCCAGCGGAATAGAGATATATCAAAGTGGATCGTATAGAAAACTACATTGTGTATATGAATGCTGCGGGGGTTAGAAGCTGCATGAAAGATAGAGAACGAGGAGGGGGGGGGGGGGGGGGGGGGTAAAGCTGAGACACAGCTGCGGGGATTCGGTTCCAAGAATAAAGATGACCTGTTACCTTTCATATGGAGATATACCATGCAGCACGGATAACTAATTCACAGAGGTCCTGGTTTGGCTGTAAGACACAGTAACTCTTCAGTGATTGCAAATTGTCATATTGTCCCTTTCTTGCCCTCTCCCTGATTGGAGTGATGCTTTAGAAATCTGCTGCTCTTTGGAGCTGCATAGAAATTAGCAAGCGCATTCTCAGACTGCTGACCTGCCGCACAGAACGGAGTCTCAGACCCAACTTAAAGAAGACGAGGAAGGGAGCCAAGAAAATGAAAGAAGCCAATATGGAGATTTTCAATCGCAGAACAAAGATGCAAAGTTGCATCTTTTACAGCTGAGCCAGGGCCCAGTTGAATTTTCTATCAGTGCCGCGTAGCATATAAGCCTTTCTGCAAAAGTCAGCCGGTGTTTTAATATTTCATGTCTGATTCCCTTTAAGAGCGAGATGTAGAGACTGAGAGGAGATTTCGCTGGGGGGAAACGTACTTTGGTTATGTTTGTAACATATCCATGACAAGTTGATTATTTCAATGGCGTCTTGTCGATGTGTCGACAGGTTACAAAAATATGGGGTCAACAATGTCCCCTCTTTTAAGGGTACAGACAGGGGTGCACCTAGCATTTTTGCTGCCTGAGGCGAAAATTTAAACAGCGTCGCCCCCCCTCCTCCATGCCACATTCTCAACCTAACCTCTTCCCTCCTGACATTATATACAGCACTACAGAACATACAGGGTAATACAGCACCCCCTTACCAGCGATGTCTCCTCAGATGCAGATATTCTCCTCATCTTCTCCTTTCAGACCAGACCACCATGATGATTTCTTTCAGCCGTGTCTCATCTCTGCAGAGATTAACAGAAATGTTAGTTTCCTACTTTTCCATCATCCTCCCCACCTTCTAAACACCCCATCCTGTCACCCCCAGTACTGTGCCCGCTGTGCTCCCCAATACTATACTGCGCAAAAAGGAACAGCATATACGGATGGAGTAGACTTAATACTCCTGTTTTCTGAGATTTCTGAGTTGTGTTATCTAATCTAAGCAAACATCTTCAATTGCTTTTCAATGGCTTTTGTCTCAAGATAACGCAATGAGTTAAGAAATTTGAGTTAAGAGCTGGAGTGCTAACCCTGCTACATCTGTAAATACCCCTTATAATGTGTGCCAGTACAAAATAATGTCCCCATAATTTGTGCCAGTACACAAAAAAATGCCCCCGTTGTGTGCGAGTACAAAAAAAATGGCCTAATAGAAACGATGTACCCATAGTGCCTCCATAACGTGTGCCAATGCCCCTACTGTGTGCCAGTACATAAAATACCCCCTCCTAGTGGCCCCAGTATAGCCATTGTCCCCATATTGCCCCCATAACATGTGCCAATGCCCCCTTGTGAGTGCCAGTACAAAATACTCTCTCTTAGTGCCCCCCATAGAGATAATGTGCCCATAGTGCCCCTACAATTATTGTCAGTATAAAATTCCCTTATATAGTGACCCCAGTATATGACCCCATAGTGCTCCTCTCCCCCTGCCCCATAGTGTCCCCCACAATCTATGACAGAATAAAATTCCCCTATGTAGTGCCCCCATAATTTGTGCCAGAATAAAAATCCCCCTATAAAGTGCCCCCAGAGTGCCCCCCCATAATCTGTGCCAGAATAAAAATTCCCCTATACAGTGCCCCCGATAGTCTGTGCCAGATTAAAAATTCCCCTATATAGTGCCCGATAGTCTGTGCCAGAATAAAAATTCCCCTATATAGTGCCCCCATAGTCTGTGCCAGAATAAACTTCACTTATATTGTCTCCCCAGTAGATACCCCCATAATGCTCCTTTCCCACTTCCTCAAGTTGACCAAACTGCAGGGTGCCAAATAAAAAAAATAAACACACATACTTACCTCCATGGCAGTTTCAGCGATGCAATGCAGGTCTCTTCCTGCCTTTGTCCCGTGCTGTGTACTGCCCGGCTCGGGCGGTGCGATGATAATGACGTCATTGTGCCGCCTGCGCCAGCCTCTTATAGGCCTGAAGCCTATCAGAAGCAGCGGGGCAGGGAGACGATGCTCCCGTGCCTGTTGCAGCCTTCAGCTGTATCGCTGTCCTGAGGACGCGCTCATCTCCACCTGCCTCTGCTGCGGCCGCCCCCACTTAGATCAGGGGCCACGCTGCCTAATTGGCAGTGCGGCCCTGGGTACAGAACGTACTGCCTATGGAGACTTCAGTTCAGCATACTTGTAAAAACCTACATATCTACAGTATATGTATAGGCTATCCAATGCAACAGGCTGGGGATACTGTCATGCAGACTCTTCATCAGAACACAATCTCCCTATATCTGTCATGGCTAACCTCCGGCACTCCAGATGTGGTAAAACTACCAATACCAAGATGCACCCTTGTTAGTCTGTTTTTAGAACTCCATAAAAATGAATGGAGCATGCTGGGAGTCGTAGTTTCACCACAGCTGGAGTGCCGGAGGTTAGCCATCACTGCCCTATATCGTCAAAGGTATGCATGACCTCATTGAAATTCATTAACCATATATCTGGTCCCAAGTATATCCTTCTGCATGAGGCCTGGCAATGCCCAAGAACTTCCCAATGGCTGCCAGTGTAGAGTATAGCCTGCAACCTTATGGGCATTAAAATGTTATTGGTGCTATGGGCATGATGAGGCTGAATGGACAGTAACTTATGGCTGCTATATCTGTGTGGACATTATTGGGACTGGCAGTACTGTACGGATACAGTTCTAATGTATGGTTAATATACTTTTATACAAACTCTTTTGGGCACTGATGTATAGGAATACATCACAGTATGGGCTCTGATAGATGGGTGGCTAGGTCAGTTTAGGACATCCAGGAGGCAATGCTAAAATTGGAAACGCATTATTTTGATAGGGCGTTGGTGCCTTCTCAAACCGCTGATTGGAAGTGGTCCTGGGTGTCATACCCCACCAATCAGATACTGACGACCTATCCAGATGATAGCTCATCAGTATATAAGTCTCGTAAAAGCCACTTTCATTAAAAAGAAAGGAGAAAGTGTTACATGTCTTTGTCTGTGTTACATGATTTTCCTGTATAAATCGTTGGTTGTTACGATAAAAAATGTCAGTTAAATATATCATATAGGAGACACACACAGTGATATCTGAGAAGTGAAATGAAGTTTATTGGATTTACAGAAAGTGTGCTATAATTGTTTAAACACAATTAGGCAGGTGCATACATTTGGGCACTGTTGTCATTTCATTGATTCCAAAACCTTTAGAAATAATTATTGGAACTCAAATTGGCTTGGTAAGCTCAGTGACCCCTGACCTACATACACAGGTGAATCCAATTAGGAGAAAGAGTATTTAAGGGGGTCAATTGTAAGTTTCCCTCCTCTTTCAATTTTCTCTGAAGAGTAGCAACATGGGGATCTCAAAACAACTCTCAAAAGACCTGAAGACAAAGATTGTTCACCATCATGGTTTAGGGGAAGGATACAGAAAGCTGTCTCAGAGATTTCAGCTGTCTGTTTCCACAGTTAGGAACATATTGAGGAAATGGAAGACCACAGGCTCAGTTCAAGTTAAGGCTCGAAGTGGCAGACCAAGAAAAATCTCGGATAGACATAAGCGACGAATGGTGAGAACAGTCAGAGTCAACCCACAGACCAGCACCAAAGACCTACAACACCATCTTGCTGCAGATGGAGTCACTGTGCATCGCTCAACCATTCGGCGCACTTTACACAAGGAGATGCTGTATGTGAGAGTGATGCAGAGGAAGCCTTTTCTCCGCCCACAGCACAAAAAGTGCCGCTTGAGGTGGGCTAAAGCACATTTGGACAAGCCAGCTTCATTGTGGAATAAGGTGCTGTGGACTGATGAAACTAAAATTGAGTTATTTGGCCATAAGGGGCGTTATGCATGGAGGAAAAAGAACACAGCATTCCAAGAAAAACACCTGCTACCTACAGTAAAATATGGTGGTGGTTCCATCATGCTGTGGGGCTGTGTGGCCAGTGCAGGGACTGGGAATCTTGTCAAAGTTGAGGGACGCATGGATTCCACTCAGTATCAGCAGATTCTGGAGACCAATGTCCAGGAATCAGTGACAAAGCTGAAGCTGCGCCGGGGCTGGATCTTTCAACAAGACAACGACCCTAAACACTGCTCAAAATCCACTAAGGCATTTATGCAGAGGAACAAGTACAACGTTCTGGAATGGCCATCTCAGTCCCCAGACCTGAATATAATTGAAAATCTGTGGTGTGAAAGAGAGCTGTCCATGCTCGGAAGCCATCAAACCTGAATGAACTAAAGATGTTTTGTAAAGAGGAATGGTCCAAAATACCTTCAACCAGAATCCAGACTCTCATTGGAACCTACAGGAAGCGTTTAGAGGCTGTAATTTCTGCAAAAGGAGGATCTACCAAATATTGATTTCATTTCTTTTTTGTGGTGCCCAAATTTATACACCTGCCTAATTTTGTTTAAACAATTATAGCACACTTTCTGTAAATCCAATAAACTTCATTTTACTTCTCAAATATCACTGTGTGTGTCTCCTATATGATATATTTAACTGACATTTTTTATCGTAACAACCAACGATTTATACAGGAAAATCATGACGATTAACAAGGTTGCCCAAACGTTCGCATCCCACTGTATATCCCATGCTTTAGAGAAGATTACAGGGTCACTGCAAAGTTTCTGCCTTTTTTATCTCCTGCCAAAAGTTTGAATCTAACAGGAGGAAATACAACCGGTATATTGATCGTTATTGATACCAATGCAACTATAAGATGGAGGATATTGTAGGTAAGGCATATGGCACCCTACCATTAAAATTTAATTTGTGGATGAGAATTTGGAAACATTGGACATTTACTTGGACAGATTTAGGCCTCATGCACGCCAGGGTGTGCATTTCAGACTAGAGTTTACATTTCTTGTCTGCTTTGGAAACCTTTTTCAAACACCCGATTAGGGCATTTTGAGGTAATACATGAGGGCCGTTCATTTAGGCCATCATCAGTTATCTGGAACAGAGAGAATCTACAAAGAGAAACCCATAATCAATAAACCACAGTAAATTAAATAAATTCAAGTTACACAAGTTCCAGGATTTTCATATTGATGGCTTATACTCGGGATAGGTCATCAATATGAGATGGGCAGGGTTCTAACTCCCGGCATCTCAGCTAATCAGCTATATGAGGAAACCGAGGAGCTCACTAGTGTTGATAACGAATATTCGAATTGCAAATTTTTATCGCGAATATCGGCACTTCGAGAACTTGCGAATACTTAGAATATAGTGATATATATTCGTAATTTCTAATATTCTAGATTTTTTTTAAACAGTACACATGATCCCTCCCTGCTTCTAGCTTGTGGGCCAATGAGAAGGCTGCAATATCTTTGACTTTAGGAGTAGTGTTGATTGCGAATTTTCATAATGCAAATTTTTTATTGCAAATTTTTCAATTGCCGATTTCCGCAATCAAGAAAATAATGACTGGATATAACGAATTCTTGAATTTGCGAATATATGCCCAAATATTTGCGAAATATCACAAATTCGAATATTGACCCTGCCGCTCATCACTAGAGCTCTGGTGATTGCTGCCGTCTCCTCGTAGCTTACAAGCACAGCGTTGTCCATTGTATAGTGGCCGTGCTTGGTATTACATCCCGGGCCCATTCACTTGAATGGGACTGAGCTGCGCCTAGGCCATGTGACTGATAAATGTGATGACATATGTCCTAGGAAGAGGCCACGGACAGAGCAAAGTAGCCTCTTCAAACAGCTGACTGGGATTGGCGGAAGTTGGACCCCCACAGATCGGATGAACTATCTCTTTAACAGGGTTTTCTCACAAAGAACCCAGGGTAGGGGTTGATTGCTTGAAGTCTGACAGCTGGAGCATCTGGTGCTGCTGCCATGGCTGATGATATGGACACTCAACCTGCACAGCGAAAGTGAAAATGATGGAATTTTTTAGCAAGATAGCTTGCTGTGCTATGCTGTTTCAGTAGCCTCCATGCACCGCAATAAGAGCTATTGAAACAGTGAGTGCCAGGCCGCTCCACTGTTTCCCACCAACCTGGTTATCGGGACTTATTCTCATCTCACCTCAGCAACAGTGAGATGAGACAACCCCTTTCAAGGAGGCACTTCATAAGCAGAATTGTAGCCACTGATATTTCTGCATCAGGGAGGCATATGACATGCATGAGATCACAGCAAGGAGAACTCCCCAGGCCACTTCCAGCCTTACAGTTATGCTGCTGTTGATACCTTTTATACTGTATAACCCCTGATAGGTACCACCACACAGTGGAACGCCGCTACAGTCATTGGCAGATTGGCCATTGACTCGAGATGAGTGAATCCATTCTTCAGAATCAAAAATCGATACAATTTTTTTGAAAAATTCTGACACTTCAGAATCAGAATTTCTTGTGAACTTAGCATTTTGATTCTAAGGAAGACAGGGAGAGAAAGAGAAAGAGGGAGAGAATTCCCCAAAAATCAGAAAAAATATAAAGTGATCACAGGCTAAAAACATTTTTGCAAATATCACAAAAAAACTATTCTGTGCTGCAGGTGCCAGTGGGCCAACCTGTGGCAGACAATGGAAGTAAGATTTTATGGTAAACTTGTGCGACCATTAGCTGTGGTAGGTGGATGTGGCTTGGCTGCACGCAATCAGCCATACTGTGGGGTCTGCAAAACGGATCCGTCCCATTTCCGTTATGCAGGAGAGGACTACCCTGCATAACGAAAACGAGACGGATCCGTTTTGCAGCCCATAGACTTCTATTATGACGGAATGAATAGCGGAATGTCTCTAAAGGCATTCTGTTATGCATTCCATAATAGAATTGCGTTATGGTCCGTGATAACGGAATCCATAACGCAATTCACCTTTTATCACCTAACGAAGTGTGAACAAATTTCAAAATATGAAATTCGCTCATCTGTAGTTACAACATCAGCTGTGGTCAGATGGTTATTAAGGCTTCGTTAATGACATCTACACAATCTATCAATGGATGAGATAATGACGGCACCAGGGGAACTCTGTGTGACCTAGAAAAAAAAACGTGTGGTGAAGAACAATGAATTCGAAAGCTGAGACTCCTCGTGCCCTCTTTAGCAGAAATTTCAAACTAACTGACATTCTGTCGAAATAGATGCTATAGGTCTCACAAAAGCTTAACAAGTACCGAGCATTACATTCCAGGACAACAAGGCTGAGGACACCTTCTAGATCATTATCTTTTGTGGCAATCATGGTTTCATGTAACATACACTTGTATATGCAAAGCCCTGTCACTTAAATCTATCTGTGCAGCTTAGCTACAGTCAGGTCCATAAATATTGGGACATCGACACAATTCTAACATTTTTGGCTCTATGCAACACCACAATGGATTTGAAATGAAACGCACAAGATGTGATGTAACTGCAGACTGTCAGCTTTAATTTGAGGGTACATCCAAATCAGGTGAACGGTGTAGGAATTAAAACAGTTTGAATATGTGGCTCCCACTTGTTAAGGGACCAAAAGTAATGGGACAATTGGCTTCTCAGCTGTTCCATGGCCAGGTGTGTGTTATTCCCTCATTATCCCAATTACAATGAGCAGATAAAAGGTCCAGAGTTCATTTCAAGTGTGCTGTTTGCATTTGGAATCTGTTGATGTCAACTTTTAGATGAGATCCAAAGAGCTGTCACTATCAGTGAAGCAAGCCATCATTAGGCTGAATAAACAAAACAAACCCATCAGAGAGATAGCAAAAACATTAGGCCTGGCCAAAACAACTGTTTGAAACATTCTTAAAAAGAAGGAACTCACCGGTGAGCTCAGCAGCACCAAAAGACCCGGAAGACCACAGAAAACAACTGTGGTGGATTTTTCCCCTGGTGAAGAAAACACCCTTCACAACAGTTGGCCAGATCAAGAACACTCTCCAGGAGGTAGGTGTATGTGTGTCAAAGCCAACAATCAAGAGAAGACTTCACCAGAGTGAATACAAAGGGTTCACCACAAGATGTAAACCATTGGTGATCCTCAAAAACAGGAAGGCCAGATTAGAGTTTGCCAAACAACATCTAAAAAAGCCTTCACAGTTCTGGAACAACATCCTATGGACAGATGAGACCAAGATCAACTTGTACCAGAGTGATGGGAAGAGAAGAGTATGGAGAAGGAAAGGAACTGCTCATCAGTGAAGCATGGTGGTGGTAGTGTCATGGCGTGGGCATGTATGGCTGCCAATGGAACTGGTTCTCTTGTATTTATTGATGATGTGACTGCTGACAAAGCAGCAGGATGAATTCTGAAGTGTTTCGGGCAATATTATCTGCTCATATTCAGCCAAATGCTTCAGAACTCATTGGACGGCGCTTCACAGTGCAGATGGACAATGACCCAAAGCATACTGCAAAAGCAACCAAAGAGTTTTTTAAGGGAAAGAAGTGGAATGTTATGCAATGGCCAAGTCAATCACCTGACTTGAATCCGATTGAGCATGCATTTCACTTGCTGAAGACAAAACTGAAGGAAAAATGCCCCAAGAACAAGCAGGAACTGAAGACAGTTTCAGTAGAGGCCTGGCAGGGCATCATCAGGGATGAAACCCAGCGTCTGGTGATGTCTATGCGTTCCAGACTTCAGACTGTAAATTGACTGCAAAGGATTTGAAACCAAGTATTAAATAGTGAAAGTTTGATTTATGATTATTATTCTGTCCCATTACTTTTGGTTCCTTAACAAGTGGGAGGCACATATGGAAACTGTTGTAATTCCTACACCGTTCACCTGATTTGGATGTAAATACCCTCAAATTAAAGCTGACAGTCTGCAGGTAAAGCACATTTTGTTAGTTTCATTTCAAATCCATTGCGGTGGTGTATAGAGCCAAAAATGTTAGAATTGTGTTGATGTCCCAATATTTATGGACCTGACTGTAAATGCAGCTCCATAGCACTAGATTAAGAAATATGGCAACTTGTGGACAAAGGCTATAATTTTGTGCCCTTTTAGGGTTAAATGGGATTTTTTTAACTCAGTATTCACATTGGCTGATATTCCTTTTCTTTACGGCTATTCTACGCCACTGAGATCTAAATACAAAATATGGTCCTTCTGTAAAAGTAAACATAAATGATAAGACTTCCTATCTACAGGTGAAACTCAAAAAATTTGAATATCGTGCAAAAGTCCATTTATTTCAGTAATGCAAATTAAAAGGAAATGCATTAATGCAGCTTAAAATTTTAATTTTGTGAAAGGGTTTAATATTTTAGGCTCAAAGTATTTGGTCAGCTAATTAATCCATACCCCCTGAGCAAAGGGTACCTCAAAATTGTGACTTTGGGGTTTTATAAACTGTAAGCCATAATCATCCAAATTATAACAAATAAAGGCTTGAAATATCTCGCTTTGCATGTAATGAGTCTATCTCATATGTTAGTTTCACCTTTTAAGTTGCATTACTGAAATAAATGAACTTTGCACGATATTCTAATTTTTCGAGTTTCACTGTAGATGTTGTAAAAAATCCATTGTCAGTTTACTGCTAGTGTGAGGGGAAGATCTTATGTGAAAGCTAATCCTCATTATGACAGTAGATGTAGAATTGGGATAACAGTCTGGCAGCTCTGTTGTTCTCTTGATAGGACTAGATAAAGATTCAGACAGAAGAACATTTGATGATAGCATTTATGTGTGACGCATTGAGTCAATACAGGGGGACTCTCTCTGGTCACTGTGATGGTCTGACTAAGATAGTTATGGTAAAACCACACTGCTCGATTGTAGGTCAGATTAGTCAGATTAGGCAGATAATCAGCCAATGTAAAGGTTGGGCAGATCACCCATTGAGTGAGCAAAATGCTTGTTCATCATGTTAATTAATCTTTCATTCATAGTTTTTGAGCAACAGATCATTCGGTATAAACAGTGACAGAAACAAAGAATTTGTATCAGGATGAGTGATATAGTAGTAGCCATTGCTCATTCTCATACAGTGGAGGTGATCGCTGCATGTAAATCAAGAAGCGGAGCGAAACGTACGTCGGGGTGCGCTCTTTGTCAATCCAGGGCCTGATCCTCTTGTAAGCTCATTTATTTTAGGTAATATGTTGCTGTTTTTACATGCTTGTTATTACTACTAATGTTTGTTGTTATACTGCCTATGGGCTTTCTGTTGGAGGTGCTTTTTAGCTGGCCCTCATTACTGCTCATATTAGTGTAGTCTTATACATCTGACAGGGATTTTTTATAGTTAAGTGGGGACTGCTTCAATATTGTCTGCTTTTGCGGCATTTATGTTCCCCCTATATTAGGATCGGGTATACCCTCTATTCGGCAAATGAGCTGCTTGTCGTAGCGCTTGTCTGCATTACTGCTGCTAATCTTATTATTATTTTTATGTCTTTCGTAATGTCAATTACCTAATTAAATTTTTAGATTTTCTTATATGTGTGTCCCTTTGTCTATTTGGTTTTCTTATATATTGTCACACATTCGTTTCATCATTATTGATGATTTAGTATGTTGTACTAGTTTCACACATGTGGCACAGCAATCCAGCAGGCTGTTCCAGTAGAGAATAGTTCTGAGTTCTCTAGATGATGACCTCGGGCCCACAAGGCTGCCCATGGCGTATCTTTTGCCCCTTAGGAGGGTTCTGCTAAATATGTCCCTTTTATAGACCAAGTAAATGTGATGCCAGCTGCGGTTAAGCAGCGGAAACACAAGGCTCCCTTTTGTAGATGGTAATGTTGGTACCCAGGGTAGGATTGCCAGAGTGGTGCAGGGTGGCCTAGAGTCTCTGTAGATGTTATATACACGTGTCACGGTGTTCCTACCTGGATATGTGTGGATTCCAGATGTGGTGTGGTTCGGAGCAGTGCAAAAGGGTAGGTGAACTTGGATGGGGAATGGGTAGAATAAATGGAGTCCAGACTTTGTAGTAACGTTGAACAGTTGCTTTTACTTGGCATAAATTGGTAATTCAAACAGCTTCCAAATGGTATATTGGTCATCAGCAGGTATTGGCTTAACTCTGGCAGACAAATACTTCTCTGCAACAATCTCTGCTCTGCTATGCTTTGGCTGGATAAATAGGAAACTCTTCATCATCTTCTGCTGGAACTTAGGTTAGCTGTAGTCTGTATCTTACTTTATATTTAATCCTAGGAACTTCTTGTCCTGGCTTTGGAGTACCTCAAGCTCTAGCTTCAGATTGGATGTGCCCAACCTCTAGTGATAAGGCTGGCGTAAGACTAACAGTACCTGTCCCGACAGGACCAGGCCTGATGCCTTCCCCTAGCAGGGGTTGTCAGACAAGACTCCTCACACAACCTCTACCCACGAGGGGTTAGGGTAGACTGACTTCTTGCAGGCTTGTCCAGGAGGGACAAGAGCCTGCTCCTTCGCCATACATGGGCTTCTCTCAACTAACTCACTCACTAACTAAACTTCTCCCTCTCTAAAGAGGGCTGGGAGGAACCAGAAGGTTCCTCTCCAGAGATACTATCTCTGCCAATTGCCGCCGCCATCTGCTGGTGGACCAGGTAATTGGTTGAACATAAATAGTTACATGAAAGAATATGCACATTATTAGGCGATGACATAAAATACATTAGATGTTTTACATTAGCACATAGGAGATAGTAGCAAGGTGCCAAAGATAAGGGCACTTCGGGACATTACAGATGCAGCATAGCCACATGGTGCTGTGTGCTCACAGGACCCCTTTGACTATAATGTATAAATGCTATCATCAAAAATCTCGGCATGCAATGCTTTTTGTCTAGCGAAATCCCGGCATTTATGCCACGGAACAGCTGGATCCCTGCCAGTTCCCATTATAATCAATGACGTCTGGCAGGCACGTGGCACTATTCGGCTATGCCGTATCCAGAGAACTCTGGCAGGCTGTTGTATGAAAGTAGCCTACCGGGGTTAAAAAGTAGTGTCCACCAAAGAGCCAGTTATGATTTTAAAAAAATCAAAAAAATTGTTTACTGACATTTTTTTCATCCCCTGTTGCTTCTAGCGCTGCCGATCCAATCCTTCCCACTAAGACTTTTTTGGTAGCAGCAATTATGCTCCACTTGACTGCTGAGCTTCAAATTACATATCTGAGTCCAGCAAAAAATCTATTCTGTCAAAACTGCCTCTCCTGCTGCACTTCACTCATACTTGCCAACAGAGCTTATTTTGCTGAGACAATTCTGTGAACTTGACCACAAAAGTGGTGGGGCTTATGAAAAACTTATTTTTTAGTACATTCTTGGACCTTTTTTCTGCACTCCTTAGGAATGGACTTGAAGAGGACCTTTCACCACTCCTGACCTGCCTGTTTTAATAGCTTCATGCATTCCCCGTGTAATAACAATTCTGGAGCATCTATTCTTGTGACTCTATGTTAGAAACATAGAATGTGTCGGCAGATGAGAACCATTTGGCCCATCTAGTCTGCCCAATATACTGAATACTATGGATAGCCCCTGGCCCTATCTTATATGAAGGATGGCCTTATGCCTATCCCATGCATGCTTAAACTCCTTCACTGTATTTGCAGCTACCACTTCTGCAGGAAGGCTATTCCATGCATCCACTACTCTCTCAGTAAAGTAATACTTCCTGATATTACTTTTAAATCTTTACCCCTCTAATTTAAAACTATGTCCTCTTGTAGCAGTTTTTCTTCTTTTAAATATTCTTTCCTCTTTTACCTTGTTGATTCCCTTTATGTATTTAGCAGTTTCTATCATATCCCCTCTGTCTCGTCTTTCTTCCAAACTATACATGTTAAGGTCCTTTAATCTTTCCTGGTAAGTTTTATCCTGCAATCCATGTACTAGTTTAGTAGCTCTTCTCCGAACTCTCTCCAAAGTATCAATATCCTTCTGGAGATATGGTCTCCAGTACTGAGCACAATACTCCAAATGAGGTCTCACTAGTGCTCTGTAGAGCGGCATGAGCACCTCCCTCCTTCTACTGGTAATGCCTCTCCCTATACACCCAAGCATTCTGCTAGCATTTCCTGCTGCTCTATGACATTGTCTGCCTACCTTTAAGTCTTCTGAAATAATGACACCTGCGCAGGCTCACTCTATCCAATCAGTGGTGCCATTTTCAGACTGTGCAGGGACTGCCCCCCATCTAGTTACCACCCCTCTGTACCCTTACTGCAGACTGCTAGCAATTTATTCATAACTTCTAGTAGAAATAGTAAAGGAATGGTACAATATAGAGCAATAAGAATTGATGCTCCAGAATTGTTTTTACATGGGGGTATGCATGACGCTATTAAAATGGGCATGTCAGGGGCGGTAACAGGTCCTTTTCAAATATCCCAATTTTGACTTCTAAAATATTGGTAAATATGTCCACCAACAACTGCTGGGTGCCTCAGCACTAAGACCTTTTTCGCAAATTGAAAGACTCTCATCTAATCCACCATACTAATTTCAGAGTGGACCTTGAATTCCTCCTGACATAATCATAAATTTATTTGCATTGCTTTGCTCCACTAGTTTGTTTTTCCTCCTAGAAATGTATAAATTGACAGCTGGCTGTTACCATGCCACTTGTGGATACAACACCTCCATGCAACTCTATCTATTCAGTGCCGACTGCTTCAAATTAAAATTGAATGGTAGCACTGATTTCTCAATGCGTTTGTGCATTTCTATGGGGAATACTAGAGGAGCTGTATAGTGGCTGTGCTTGGTATTGCAGCTGAGCTCCATTTACTTGAATGGGACTGAGCTGCGCTTAGGCCATGTAACCCCTGAATGTGATGTCACAGGCCTAGGAAGAGGCTGCATTGCTCACCAGAGCACCAAGGTCTCTTAACATAGTTGCTCAGCAAGGGTGTCAGGAGTCAGACCCCCCACTGATCACATACTGATTAGTGTTGAGCGCTAATATTCGAATCGCGAATTTTAATCACGAATATCGCCACTTCGAGAATTCGCGAATATTTATAATATAGTGCTATATATTCGTATTCACGAATAGTGTTGAATATTCTAATTGCGAATTTATCGTGAATTTATCGCGAATGTATCGCGAATATTACGTTGCCAATTTTCGCAATCAAGTAAACAATGACTGAAGATCACAAATTCTCGAATTTGCAAATTTATAGCGAATATTCGGCCACAAATTCGTGAAATATCGCAAATTCGAATATTGCCTATGCCGCTCATCACTACTGATGACTAGTTCTGCCACCCTTGCCAGTAACTCGCTAGCCAAGCCAGTAATTTGGTGCCCCTGCCGGTGCCAGTAATTTTTTTTCTACCGATGATAATAATTGCCGGTATTTCTATATGGCCTGTTACTAATGAGCGCTTACATTGTGGGGGCACTAATGGGGGCATTAATATTACTGGGGGGCTCTAATGGGGGCAGTATTAGATCTGGGGGGCACTAATAGGGGCATTATTAATTCTGGGAGGCACCAATTCTGGCATTTATTATAACTGGGAGCACTAATGTGGACATTATTAATTCTGGGGGACACTAAAGGGGGCATCACTATTACTGCTGGCACTAATGGGGGCATTACTATTACTTGGGGCAGTAATGGGGGCACTATTAATTCTGGAAGGTGCTAATAGGGGCATTATTAATTCTGTGAGGCACTAACTGGGGCATTAATATTACTGGGGGCATTAATAACTCTGGGGGGCACTAATGGGGGCATTACTATTACTGGGGGCAGTAATGGTGGCAAAATTAATTCTGGGGGGCGCTAATTGAGGCATTATTAATTCTGAGGGGCACTAATTAAGGCATTAATATTACTGGGGGCACTAATGGGGGCATTATTAATACTGGGAGCCACATTATGACATAGCAACTTAACACCCCATATTAAACGGGTTCTCCGGGATTAACCTTCTTTTGCATAA
The DNA here is from genome assembly GCF_905171765.1 of Bufo bufo. NCBI lineage: Eukaryota > Metazoa > Chordata > Amphibia > Anura > Bufonidae > Bufo > Bufo bufo. Next base: position 193,249,638 of record NC_053397.1, read on the forward strand.
AAAAATCAAACCTGTGGAGGAAAGATAAGTTACCAGATATCTTCCAAAGTGCAGCCATTCCTGAGATCTGCCTCCCGGTCACGTGGTCCCTCCAGATGTCTTTTCTTTGCTTCCAGAATTGTCCGTCTTCTTGTCTTCCGCTCCTCTCTTCCTGGCTTGAGCAGGAGACGGATCGTCACTAATGATGTCACCGCCTTCTGCAAGTGGAAGCGCCGGCCTCCGTCTTCTTCCCCAGCTTGCTGAGAGCCATGTATGCCCCGCCCCTGGGACGTGGCTATGGAGATTGCTGCAGAAGCTCTGGCAGTAGTGCTGCAGTGAGGGCTGATGCCTACAGTCCTGTGTGAGTATAAGCAGAAAGTGCCCATATAGAAGCTTCCACCCTAATCCAGATTGGGCACAGGGTAGTGCAAGGAGGTAATTTGCCATAATAGCCCTTCTCTGCTATCAGCATGACAGACAGACAGACAGAGCAGTGTGTGTGTGTGTGTGTGTGTGTGTGTGTGTGTGTGTGTGTGTGTGTGTGTGTGTGGGGGGGGGGGGAGGGGGGGGTTGGATGTGGCCAGCCTGTGGCTCATCTATGTGCAGTGCAGCCAGATTTGTGTGTCAATAAAGTTATGCATTCAACAAAACAAGAAGGAAAGAAAGTAAACAGATCTGCCAGGATAATCTGATGTCTTTCATGGAGGAAGGAAAGCTCAGGCATGAAAAACAGGTATTGGGGGCATATGTATGGATGGTGAGGGGTGTTAGGAGCACAAAAAATATTTTTGATTTTGGGACCAGACAACCTCTTTAACCCCATAGGGACACAGCCTTATTCATGAATATTGTACTTCATGACACTGGTAAAATGAAGTCAAAAAAATTATTTTTTTTGCACAAAATAAAACCTAATTTAACAAAAATTTTGAAAAATTTGCAATTTCAAAGTTTCAGTTTCTCTACTTCTGTAATACATGGTAATACCCCCAAAAATTGTGATGACTTTACATTCCCCATATGTCTACTTCATGTTTAAATTATTTTGGGAATGATATTTTATTTTTTGGGGATGTTACAAGGCTTAGAAGTTTAGAAGCAAATCTTAAAATTTTTCAGAAATTTACAAAAACCCAATTTTTAGGGACCACTACAGCTCTGAAGTCACTTTGCGAGGCTTACATAATAGAAACCACCCAAAAATGACCCCATTCTATAAACTACACCCCTCAAGGTATTCAAAACTGATTTTACAAACTTCGTTAACCCTTTAGGTGTTACACAAGAGTTATTGGCAAATGGGGATGAAATTTGAGAATTTCATTTTTTTGCCTAATTTTCCATTTTAACCCATTTTTTCCACTAACAAAGCAAGGGTTAACAGCCAAACAAGACTGTATCTTTATTGCCCTGACTCTTCCGTTTACAGAAACACCCCATATGTGGCCGTAAACTGCTGTACGGCCACACAGCGGGGCGTAGAGTGAAAGGTGCGCCATATGGTTTTTGGAAGACAGGTTTTGCTGGACTGGTTTTTTGACACAATGTCCCATTTAAAGCCCCCCTGATGCACCCCTAGAGTAGAAACTTTTTTTTTTGACCCAGACCCACTTGGTTCTTGAAGATCCAGTGGGTCTGATGTCTGTATAATACAGTACAGTACAATTTATATTGTACTGTACTTTATTTTACACTTTGTCTGAACAGATCTATGCCTTTTAGCACAGATCTGTTCAGCACCATGGACAGCAGGATGCCTGAGACGGCGTCCTGTTGCCATGGGGACCTTCCCCGTCTGCTCAGTAGTGGTCAGAACTGCGCAGACGGGGAAGGGTAAGGACGGGGCTGTCGGGGGGCTCTCTGGGGGCTCTCTCCCTCTCCATCGGGGGGCTGCAAAGGCACTGCAGCCCCCCAATGGGATAGGGAGGGAGCTCCCTGAGCTGTTAACCTTTTCTATACAGCGGTCCGTACGGACCGCGGTATGCAAAGGGTTAAACGGCTGACATCGCATCGCAGATGTCAGCCGTTTATACCAGGGTGTCAGCAATGTGCTGGCACCCTGGTATACCCACTAGACGCCAACGATTATTCAAGGGGAGGCAGGCGGGGGATCGCGATGCCGCCTGGCGCACCGCCCGCCTCCCGCACCGCCCGCAACCCTCCCCCTGCACCTCCCACCGGGCTAAAATCACTCAGGGGTGCGGGGGGGGGGGGGATACAGATATATTTTAGGAATACTAAAGTTTCTGATCCCCGCGGTCAGGGATCGTGGGGATCAGAAACTGCAGAAATCGCAGCAGACCGCAGGTCTGAATTGACCTGCGGTTTGCGCGATCGCCAACATGGGGGGGTCACGGGACCCCCCCGCGCATTTAGCCTAGGTGCCTGCTCAATGATTTGAGCAGGCATCGGGTTCCGATTACTGCCAGCCGCCCGGCAGGGATAGAAAATACACAGGGCGTACATGTACGCCCTGTGTCCTTAAGTACCAGGGCACAAGGGCGTACCAGTACGCCCTATGTCCTTAAGGGGTTAAGCAACACCTACTAACCACACCCCTTTGGGGTGTGGCTTAACTTGGCTGGTATTTTTTGTTGGGAAACGTGGCAACCCTACTGATGACCTATCTTGAGGATAGATAATCAGTATTAAAGGGGTTCTGCACTTTCATTTAACTGATGAGCTATCCTCGCGGCCTTCTCACTGTTTACCGCCGGCCCAGTGACATCACGACTGGTATCAACTAGCGTGGGCGCGGCTAAGCTCTGTTCACTTGTTCACTAGTTGATACTAGTCGTGACGTCACTGGGCCGGCGGTAAACAGTGAGAAGGCCGGGGGTCCTGGGTGTCGGACCCCCGCCGATCAGAAGCTGATGATCTATCCAGAGGATAGCTCATCAGTTAAATGAAAGTGCAGAACCCCTTTAAACACTCGGACAACTCATTTAACCGGAAGAAGATGTGCATTTCTTTTGACACTTAATATGTCGTGTCCAAAGCAGTGTATTACTGTTCCCCTGGCTCAGACTTCCATTTTTAACATTCTGTGTCCCAGCAGGTGTTAGCATCGGCTGAGCTGCTCTTTGTCTGTGTGTCTATGCGCTCCTTAATTTTATCACCTAGTCTTTCTATGAAAAAAAAAAGAGTCATTTTACTGCCTTGCTGTGAAAAGATGAAAAATGGGTGTAACACTGTGATTATGCCTTTTTCAATTTATTATGAGTGCTGGGAGATGAAATGGATATCATGATCAAATTGTATTAGACTGCCGGTGAAAGGAGACATTTCACAATTCACAAAATTCTTTAGTAGAGAAGTAGCTTTTTAGCTCTTTCTGGAGGAGTGAATAAAATGTATAATGTGCTGCACAAATTGTTCGCCGCGCAACTGTAACGATGAACTGTGTCTGAAGTTGCTTTCTGCACCAGGTTATCCTGTGTTTCCCAATTTACGGTAAAGGGAAGGAGCTTTGATCTTTAATGTTGTGCTCAGCATTGTATTTCATATCACAATGGCTTTTGCAGCAGTCATTTCGAATGGTGCGGTGAACGCGTGTTTTTGGAAACCTAAACTTCTTAGGCTTCTTTCACACATCCGTGTTGATAACCGTGACAAGATGGTCAGTGGTGCATCTATGAAGGATCTGTGTTTGGTTCGTGTGTCCATTATTTGCCCTCCGCATATTCCACGGACACTGCCAGGCTAAAAATTGGTTTCCAGAGCATCTCCTACCAATGGTCTGTGAAAACGCAGAGCTCACAGTGTCATACAAGCATTTTCAGACCGAGGGGAGCACATGCAATTCAGGTAGAATCATTTTGCACTCATATTGCAAGTTGATTTACCGATGTAGCCAAATCGAATTTTGAGCGATACAACCGTCTCTAATTATAATCCAAAGGTGTACAATATGTAGCATGGAAGCAGCTGCAATGGATGGTTGGTGTAAGTGAAGGGGAACTTCAGATAACTTTACCACTTGTGAGAAGGGCATCGTTTGGGAGAACTGATATCTGCCATTGAAACAGTTAAACTGTGTGTGGTAAGCGTTAGGTGTGTCTCTGGGAACCAAAAGGTTAACCCAGACACAGGATAAGCAGGGTTGATAGCCTGTTTTGTTTATGTTGGCCATAGCTAACATAGACAGATTGTAAAATACGTACTGGGACCTGTTTAAACTGGAGTGAGTGAGGTTGGCAGTGGGACGCTTACTCCACCCGGGCTTCGGTCATGGGCTTCCATAGCCTACAGCTGTGGGTCACATAGGTAATTACGGCCTAATTTAAAGCTCAGTGTAGAGCTGAGCAGTGTGGCCATACCTGGAGAAACTGACTGCTGAACTACAGAAGGTATTGCATGTGCCACCCAATACTTTCCATTTGTACCTGTGGGCCTGGTAGCCGGTCCCACGTATAGTCAGGGACTGTCTTGTTGTATTAGGTACTTGCTCAGCCAAGCAGGGTTTGTTTGTTTAAGCCTATTTGTTAAGGATATGCTTATGTTTAAATATATAAGTGTGAAATAAAACCACTTAAATCGGACTTTATCCTGTCTGTGTCTCTACTCCCTGCACAGCTACCAAGTGTCTACCAGAGCGACCCACCACACACTCCACTTATTGGTAGTACAAACCAACATAGGACCCCGAGCATTTGCTTACCATAATACCTGCCAGCATTCGGGAGGCACCCGGAAAAAGGTGTTTTTGAAAACCTCCAAGGTGCAGCCAAGATGGCTGTTTTCCCTCCAAAAGCAGGCCTCCATGTACTTTAACTGTATGTGAAGTACCCCAGAGCGGGCACTACCATTCCTACAACCTGCTCCTGTCTCTGATGCCTAGTGTGTGACACCACTATACCTTTTGTTTCCAGGTCTGTTCAGAAAGTGCTATGTAACCGTTATTTATTGTATTTCATGCACTGGGTCTGGTTTACCAGCAGGTGGCAGTGTGTCTGGTAGTGAGCTATAGGTAGAATGGAGCTAACCATTCCATTTGCTCACCTTCCTTGGAGGAGTGGGCTCGCCCAGATCATCCAAGGGGAGGGGTGTCTTGCCTGTTGAGAGTCGTTGAGTTTGAGTTTTGGTCCTAGCCAGAGGCTAGAGAAGTAGTGGAGTGCAGTCATGGCCTGGAAGTGAAGTCAGCCCTAACACAGGGGTTGGAAGAGTTGCAACTGAGACCCGACAGTCTATCAAAGTGTGGCCAGAAGCCCACTGGACACTGAGCCTGCTATCAGTCGCAGTCGCATAGTTGAAAGAGGCCCCTTACAAGATACCAGAAAAGAGGGAGGGTTCAGCACAGCACTTACTAGAGGAAAGAACCAAGTTCACCTGCCAGTACACCCTAAAACCTGCTGGGGCTAAGAGCTACTGTCATTCTGTATGAGCTGCTACCAGCTCATGCCAGTATCGAGTAAATCAACTCAATCTTGCATCAAAGTCTTTACCTTACTCATGTCAGTTCTTACCAATTACAAACTTTCTGTGTAGCCGCTATGGAGCCTAACCTCGGTGCACCATGACACCCCTCATGGCCATACCACCGCTCGGCATCCTGAACCCTGGAACTAGTAGAGCCTCTGAGCATGGGCTCGCTGTGCACTGCATATGTGGTGATAGAATTCTGAATCATTACACACAGCTTCCAAAGTGAATTGAGAGGGAAGGGCACCATAGAAAAGAGAGTGGTCTGTAGTACAAAAGCGGCTGGATACCTAACTAAAGGAGGTGCATGAAAGACGGCATTTCCACGCACTCAGAAAAATGTCAGCGCTCATAAACCACCCGCAAGCCAACTTTCTAAAGTTGGCAATATACTTACCATGCAGGCAGACTATACAGCAAACCGGCCTTTGCAATGAGAAGACCTGCTTGATGTTGTCCCTTTTGCTACCGAGTACTGATGTAGAACTTATTTTCCTGTGAATCCTCATTTGATAGCAAGTAAATGGTGGACAATAGACCCAAGGGTGGTAAAAAAAAAAGCATGTAGGGGGAAACCAAACACCATGTTATTGTCATAGGTGGTGGGTATCTTAATGGGGGCTCCATTTTTATCTTTGGTATTGGGACCTCTTTTTTATGTGCCTCCCTGCCTGAGTCGCTGTGTGTGTGCAAATAAGCAAGAAGGGCATCAGAATAAGGGCATAATGGTTATGGGAGTTTATGTATGAAGTTCTTCAACTGAACCAAATGAAAAGAGGTTTATTGGTACCTTTTGGCACCCAGAACCTTGGGAACATGACCCACCAGAATTTCCAGGGGTGGATTGACCATAAACCTTACAGGGAAATTTCCCGGTGGGCCGATGCCCTCGGGGACGCCTGGCCCCTACTCATGGCCAGCCAGTGGAAGTTTTTGAGAATGTATTTTGCGCTGCTGGCAGTATTTTGTGATGGACTGTCGTATTTGGCTCTGTTGGGGTGGTATAATGTGCCACAATATGGTATTTCTGGCCCTGCCTTCCATCAATTTGGACCCAACTACAAAACGGGGTCACTTTTAGTATTTTTTCCAGGGCCACTTTAAGTTCCCAATCCACCCCTGAGTATTTCTATTTTTCTGATACACAGACATGAAAAAGTCAGAAAATGATGCATTGACTTCAATGGGAGTGTTGTATGCATGCTCTGTCATGTTTCAGAATACTTGAGTAGACAGGGGGAAGAGAAGAAGCTGAGATGCCTACTACGCCTACTATGTAATCCTATGTTATCTGCCTCCAGCTTTAAAACAAAGGTGTGACCTTTCATTTTAATCTTCTCCTCTGATAATGAGATGACTGCTGACCCTGCCATTAGTGTACACGCAGCAGAAGCAGAAAAGTGATCTTTAGAGAACTGGAAGTATCAGCAAAAGGTCCCCCTAGTGGTTGCTCTGACTACTAGAAGAATATATTGAAAAATTTAAATGCATAGAATTTCAGACATATTTTGAAAAAAATGATCAAGGGACAAAGTTCACTTTAAATTCTCAATGACAACGTGCAGCTCTAGGGGTAACACATTTTTCAATGACATAGTTTCAGTAGCAGGTCTGCAAGTGTAGAAAATACTTTTTCTACACATTATAATGATTTTGGAAAGAGTGCACTTACAGTAGATGTAACTGACCCTGGAGCCTTAAAGCCAAATCATAAGATAGGAGAATTTCACGGACTGGGACCTGAGTAAAGAGGTACTGAAGGGTTACATTACGTTAGAGGCAGAGTTCTCAGGTTGGGTGAAATTGCTATAATCTGTCATTTACAATAGCTGTCAGTCTTTCACATGACATGACCTGATCCAATCTATCATCTACCAATTTGCAATAGTCTAAAATAAGATTGTGCCATTGATTTGCAATACTCCATCTTTCTGCAGCCATGACATGAGTAAAAAATATATATATATTCTTCAAGAATGTGCAATCAATATGAAGGATTGAGGAACTGCCGGCTGTGTATAGTATCCGAATATGTATGTTTTTTTAAAAGAGGAATAGACGCTTACAAAATACTATGAATATTTTTCATAATTCTATTATGCATTACTTTACATGAATGTACCGGTATACCCTATGGAGTCTTTCACATGTCAGATTTTGGATCCTGTTACAGGATCTAAATTGCTTAAAAAATGCACACAAATCTAATCAAATTAAATAATTGTGCAAAACATATTACATCTGTGAATTAACTTTTGAATAAAAATCACATTTTATTTTTATTATGCTAATTATTATTATTATCATTATTATTAGCATTTTGTCTGCTTTTATTGTCTAGTACAGTGGAGTTTTTTGTGTGCCAAATAGTCCTTCAAGTGTCCATTTGAGGTTTACTCCAACAATGCATTTAACAAATTAAAGTGATATTCCGGGGAGTAAACGTTATCCCCTATCTACAGGATAGGGGATAACTATCAGATCAGTGGGGGTCCTACAGCAGGCCCCCTGCTGCTCCCTGAAATGACCGGAGCGGATGATTGCACATGTGTGCATCCTCCCCATTCAGCTCAAAGAGGGTGTGTTTGGCATGATAACAGTGGCTGAAGTGTTTCACAGTTTACTGGACATTTCTAACAGCTCTTGCAGTTTAGTGGAAGACTTGAGGAATTAGGTGACAATGAGATTGAAGACGTGCGCCATGCAGGGCATATAGGTCAGTCCTCCTTGACGCAGCGCAGACAAAATGTTCTTCCCATTATCAGTAACCATGGTTCCTATCTCCAGTTGGTGAGGAGACAGCCAGTGTTTGATATCTTTATTGATGACGCTTAGCAGTTCCTCCCCGATGTGGTTCCATTCACCTAGGCAGACCAGGTTCAGAACCACGTGACAACGCCTAGCTTTGCATAGGTGATATGCTGGAGGGCCACTGTGAAGTGTTTCTACAGTGGAGGGTGAGGACAAGGTGCAGGTTGAGGAGGCAGAGGAGGACATTGGTGCAGAAATCCCAGCATTACAACGCGGAGGCAGCATTGCCATCACCTGGCCAAGTTGCTGGTGTGCTAGTCCGGAACCACATTTACCCAGTGGGCTTTGATTGACATATATTGTCCTTGACCATAGTTGCAACTCCAAGGACTAGTCCACCTTCTGCTCAATGTAGGTTTTTCAAAAAAGCTGGTAAAGCTTTTTTGGAAAAGTAATGTCAGCTTGGGACTCTTCACCTCGGCTGGGCACAAGCCATCAGTTCTCTGAAATGTACAGAGTCAACTACAAGGAAAGGGAGTGGCTGTAGAACCAGCAACTTGGCTAGGAACACGTTCAGCTTCTGTGCCGTTGGATGAGTGCATGCGTACTGTGATCGATGACTGTCGACGAAACAAGTGATGAGGAGTAAGAGGAAGAGGAGCATCAGGAGCTATAGATGACTTTAAAGTCAATGGGAAGGAATGACAGTTTCCTTCTGCTGGCGTTGGCGAGCCTTGACTGCTGGAGAGAGGGTGCAGGTCATGAGAAATGCATTGGTTGTTGCATCAGGCTGTAACAGTAAATGAGTGGCATGGTTTTCCCACGCCAGTTTATGGCGATGCTCCATGTGTTGACACAAGGCTGTCGTGTCCACATTAGCACCCTGGCCACACCTCACTTTCTGTCCGCATATCCTGCTTACTGCCACGCTAACATCCCCCAGTGACTTGCTGAAAAATTCCCACACTGCTGAGTATGACATTTTCCCTCCACCATTGCGTGCTGCCTGCCTGCTGCCCCTTTTATGAATCTGTGCACTGCTAGTGGGTACCTCACAGGTAGTCTCCTGAGTAGTAGACGGTGTACCCCTCCCACATTTGGCTGGAGTTCCATCCTGCTGTCTAACAGGCATGCTTTCACCCTGCTGTCTCACAGGCAGCCTGCTGCCACCATCGCCTTCTGATGATGAAGGTGCCCCCTCTTCACCCCGCTCCCATGTGGTATTGACTACATCGTCATCTACATCGGCTTGTATCTAACTAATGTCACCGTCACTTGTCTTTTGCTCATGTCACTGACCTCTTGCAATATGTGCTCCCACCAACTGTTATCATCGCTAGTTGCCCACAGAGGAGTCCACAGCGGACCTCTCCTCCAAGTCTGTGCTGACTTTCCTCAAAAAGTTAATCATCGCTGACAAGTGAAGCAGAGCTGGTGGCATACATTATTTGGCTAGCAGAAGGAGCAGAAAAAGCAAGAGGCAGATTCAGGACAGGTGAGGGCACATAGGCAGTTCCTGGGCCATGCCAACGATTCCTGGCTGTGTGTATCTGTTGTCACCTGAGGTAATGTTGAAGATGGAGTCAACCATTCTAGTACAGCTGGATTGTTGGTCAAAACATGACCACTGAATGACAAGGACAGCTCTGACCTGTTGCTGTGGCTGCTGCTACCACCACCCCTTCTTCTGCTGCTACTTGTGTCAGCTAAAGCAACATTTTTGCCACTGCCTGTTCCTTTTGGAGAGCCCTGGCAACTGTCTGTTAGCGTACATAGTGTAAAGTAACTGTATCAGTAATGTAACAGATTAACTGCAAATGTGCCAGCGGTTCAACAAGATGCAGACTGCGACATATTACACTGTACTTTAATATTGAGGCACAGTAATTCTATACATTAACTGCAAATGTGCCAGTGGTTCAACAAGATGCAGACTAGGGTATATTACACTGCACTTTAATACTGAGGCACAGTAATTCTATACATTAAATGCAAATGTGCCGACGTTTTAACAAGATGCAGACGTCGATATATTACACCACACTTTAAAGGGGTTCTCCGGGATTTTAATATTAATTACCTAATCTCAGGATATGTCATCAATATCAGATTAACACCTGCCGATCAGCAATTTGAAGGGAAGGAGCGAGTAGTGTGCACGTGCTGTCTACCTTCTCTCTTTCTGCTCGCCATAGACACAGCAGGTCCCATATTGTGGGAGCAGGCAAACAAGATACAGGCAGCGATATATTACAGCGCTCTTTAATACTGTGGCACAGTAATTCTATGTATAAATTAAAATATTAACTGGGACTGTGGCAGCAGGTGACCAAGATGCACACTGCGATTATATTCAATCTGCACTGTCCCTGCTGTCTCACTATGCTTTCCCTATAGTGTCTAAAAACTCTCCCTACGATCTCCCTACACTGTCCATGCACTTTCCCTGCACTCTCCATATCCAATTAAAAGCTTTCTGCAACACTGTCCCTAGCGCATAAGCGCTTGTCAAGTCTTTCCCTAAGCTCAGCTCACAATGAAATGGCAGAAACCGTGTAGGATGAGGCTTTTTATAAATCTGTGACATCACAGGGGATGGCTATCTGCTGATTGGCTGGCTGCACAGCATTATGGACTATCTCGCGTTCCCGGGATACTTTCACTTTGTAACAAATGCAGCAGCCATTTAAGAAAAAAATCAGATTTGTTACCATGAGTCGAAAGAAAATTCTGATTCATGGCGAATCAAATTTATCCTAAACTTTGGATCGAATTCCACTTTGGATGCTTCGATTCGCTCAACACTAATGTTCATCGATCAGTAATTTTACAATATTCATAATGATTCATTTTAGTTAGGTTTTTTGTTAGGATTCTGGATCAATAGGGTGAACAGCTTAAAATTTTCAAAAAATAGAGGGAAATGACTCATTTGTTTGGAAAGTAGTATCAATTTGAATCAGTTTTTTAGCCATTCTTTATCAGTTGTAGAGCAAAAGACATACTGCAGAGAACACAGTACTCTTTGAAAAAGTTGACAGTAAGATGTGCACCGGAGCCTGGGGTACTGATCATTTCTACTGGGTCTTGATCACAATTAGTAATTTTTTAAAATTCTAGGAATTCAATTTGTGTTTGCCACAAATTGTGTGATTCAGTTTAGTGATGAGCAGCATAGGCAATATTCGTTTTCGTGATATTTCGCAAATTTGTGGCCTAATATTCACCATAAATGAGCAAATTGTAGAATTTGTGATCTCCAGTCATTATTTTCTTGATTGCGAAATCGGCAATGTAATATGCGTGTATTGAGCGCGCAATACAGGTGTGGCTCACTTTTGCTACATTTTTCAAGCTGCTAGAAGTTTCCTGAGACTGGAGAAAATGCACAGTACGGTAATTCCTATCACACTACCTAACACCCTGCACTGGAACCTATCAGCTACACTATATCACTAACTAACCTACACTGACTATCTTCCACTAACTATCTGTGTTATATATATGAGCTAACTAACTATATAATGTAATTGAATAAGTTTAAAGATGACTCAGTAAAGCACAGAGCACAGCAATGACACTGCTCTCTCTCTCAGAACTGCAAAAAACAGCAGAAAATGGCTGCTGGGGAGTTTCCTATATAGTAAGGGGTAGGCAACTTTCTTATTGGTTGCTAGGGATGTTGCTAAGCTCAGACAAAGACATTGCAGCCTTCTCATTGGCCCGCAAGCAAGAAGCAGGGAGGGTACTGATGAAAATGAAAAAAAAATCTAGAATATTCACTATAACGAAGAGATAGCACTATATTCTAGTTCTTCGAGAATTCTCAAAGTACCGATATTCGCGATAAAAATTTGAATATTTGCAATCAACACTAATTCAGTCCAGACCCTAATCAATTTGATCAAAATCTAAAGTGCACTAATTACCCTGAAGTGAATGACATTCTAGGATTCTCTCCTCTCTCTTGCTACCTCTCTGTTCTTCTCTCTCCTTTCTCTCCCTCTACCTACCTCTCTCTTCCTCTCTCTATCTCCATCTCTCCCTATCTCTCCATCTCTCTCCTCTCCCTTCTTTTTCCCTCTCCTCTCTCTCCTTGCTATTCTTCTATTTCCCTATCTCTGTCCTTTCGTTCTCCCTCTCTTCTTCTTCTCTCTCGTTCTCTCTACAAAATTTCTCCCGAACCCATCCTATGAAATTCTGAATCTGTAGAATCCACATTTATAATAATTATAGGATTCTGTACATTTGATTTGCTCATCTCTAGTCACAATGTTAACTCCAAATTGGTGTTGTTTTCATGGATTCTATGTTAGGTTATAGTTAGTGATGAGCGGCAGGGGTCATATTCGAATTCGCAATATTTTGCGAATATTTTGTAGTATATTCGTCGAATATTCACAAATTCGAAAATTCTCGATTTTTTTTTACTCGAAAAATCGGCAAGGTAATGATTGTGTAATATGCAAATTTTCGGATTCGAAATTTTTATTGCGAATTTTTCAACTTACAACTATTAGACAACGAAGCTTATATCACTATATTAGCTAAATTGCTCTATATTCGATTTTTTTCGAATATTCGCTATATTGCTATAACTTCGTTTTTTCGAATATTCGTAATATTCTAAAACAAGAATATATAGCAATATAGTGAATTTTCGAAAAAAACTAATATAGAGCAAAATTCGCAAACACTACTACTCCTAAAGTCAAGTATATTGCAGCCTTCTTATTGGCCCACAAGCTAGAAGCAGGGAGGGATCATGTGTACTGATTAAAAAAAAAAAATCGATTAAAAAAAAAAAAGGGAAAAAAAATTTGAATATTCGAAATTACGAATATATATAACTATATTCGAAATATTCGCGAATTTTCGAAGTACCTATATTCGCGATAAAAATTTGAAATTCGAATATTCGTGATCAACACTAGTTATAGTGACTGCATTATAATATGTCTTTTCAATGTTATTAACTTCTACATTTTGTACCAACATTTTCTTCCCATTAAGAGAACTGAGATTGAATAACACAAAGGTTTCCCTTTGATATGAACCATTAAATACTCTTATATGTTGCACCCAACTTGTGAATTTTATGTGTTTTTAGACTGTGATGGCAAACTTATCTAGGATGCATTCATAAAGACATTGATTATATATCTGTGTGCATCCATTTTTCTTTACCTGTCCATTTCTTCATTTAGGCTTTTAATAGGTATTTATGTTTAATGTGGTATACAATGACCATCATATTTTGGGAATATGGATTTTAACACATATGAGAATGAAGACTGACGATGGACACCGAGACACAAAGACACATTACTTGGCTCTTGAGAACACATGCCCATTAATTATATGATTAAGAGCTAGCAGTCATGATCCAGAAGAGGCAAACAAAGCCCAGAATGCCATTTGCCAATTAGTGTTGCCGTGGTAAAAATAAGTAAACACATTCGACTTGACCCCATCCATGGAAATAGATCAATTTTTTGGATCAACTACTCATTAGTGTCCTCTCATAAAGCTTTTCATGAGACAGGTAGCCAATCCATTTGTGAATCTATATAATGATTTGGACATCACCTCCTGCGTTAGAAGCATGTCTTATGATCTCACTATTCTTAATGCTTAGACCCTTTTAGTAATGATAATAAAAATCGTCTCCGCAACAGTCCAATCCTTGGCCTCAAAAGCTCATTCTGCGAATCTTGATTGAAACCAATAAACTATAAATATACATAATTAGGCCCGCTCTCTTGTACAGCTGTCCAGTCTGTCTAATTGTTTTATTCATTTAATTAATGATTTTTGTATGTGTGTGTGTGTGTGTGTGGGGGGGGGGGGTTATTGTAATGCTATAAGGGTACAGGCAGACAGGGATGAATTTCCGCAGTAAAATCTTTAATGAATCTGCAGCAAATCCACACATATTAACATGCGGATCTATTGTGGATTTTGCTGCAGGTTTTCCATGGATTTTATGATTTGGACTGCAAAGAGAAAAATATCATCATCCACTTTGTCTGCACTGTAAAGTGATGCCGCACAAAAATCTGCAGTGGAAAATACACAGCATATCCATCCTGTGTATCAAGGATGGGTGAATACAGTCTAAATGATTCAGACACAATTTCTCAAAAACATCAGATTCTAACGAAACATAATTTTTTGTGATTTGTTTCAGGCAAATTCAGAGAGAGAGAGAGAATCAATTCTATTAATATGGAAATCATCTAGAATTTTCCCTCCAAAACTGGATTCTAACAAACCCAAATTGAAATTCAAGAGAGAGACCCACATGTGGAAAACATGCTTCTTTCCAAAAACAATTAACAACAGTTGAGTGTTTCACAACTACAGCATAGCATTCCAGTCATTGCTCAGCATTCTAAACAGACTTACATACAGTAGCATAGCTATAAACATAGCTAAGCCAGCCTCACATCTGCAACTAGCTCTTTCAGGATAAAAGCCCTTTCTCTCTCCATACCAATTTGTGTCCGAACCAAATCATAAAAGGTTCATTAATCTCTACTATGTATACAAATGATTTGTGGAAATTGGACCTGAAACCAATTTAAGAAATGTGCTCATCTCTAGTAGTCTATAATTGTAATGGTGGTTTCTGACCACCGATGTTCCCCTACTCACCACCTCGGGTGAGCACTGTCCTCCCTGGCCACCTCCGTCATTGTCCGCGTCTGGCTGCATTGAGGGTCAGGTAGCAGCGGTGATCAGTTGCCAGTGTCTTCCCATTCACTGCCACGGCCCTTGGCTCTGTCCTTACAGACACCGTCCTTCCTGGAATCACATCATTGGTTTCCGTTTAACCCTGTACACAGCATGCCTTCCAGCCTGTTCTCTGTAGCACCTCGTTAAGGGCTGACACACGTCACTTCCTGTGATTTAAAGGTTTTTCACATGTGCAGCCAATTCCAGCTATCCTGCACCTATATAAGTGGTCCAGCCCCCTCCCCAGATGCTTGAGCATCAAAGATCCTTGTGTCCTGCAAAGGTTGTTGTTGTTTGTGCCTGTGTTCCTGCATTCCTGACCCGTGCTTGGATTCTGGACTCTGCCTTTTCGATCCTTGCCTGTTTTACCTTGACTCTCCTGTTGCTGACACGGATTGACTGACCTGTACCTGTGCCGCCTGCCTTGACCCATTGCTTGTTTGACTTTGTCTCTGCCTCATCCTTCGCTCCTGCACTGTCGCTCCTGGTTAAGACTTAGCCTGTTGACCACAACTGTACCTCTGGTACCTTGCTCTGGTATCCCCTGGTCTACCTGGACCAGGTGCTTTGTGTGCCAATCCACCTCAAGAGGTAGCGACCTGGTGTTCCCCTCGGGAAAGCACTGTGAAGAATGAGGAGTTCTCTTAGACAATGCCCTTATAGGAGGTTGGTCACGTGGCACAGTGGGTTCACACCTGCTGGTTTGTGACAATAATATTAAATGCTATATACAGTACAGACCAAAAGTTTGGACACACCTTCTCATTCAAAGAGTTTTCTTTATTTTCATGACTATGAAAATTGTAGATTCACACTGAAGGCATCAAAACTATGAATTAACACATGTGGAATTATTTACATAACAAACAAGTGTGAAACAACTGAAAATATGTCATATTCTAGGTTCTTCAAAGTAGCCACCTTTTGCTTTGATTACTGCTTTGCACACTCTTGGCATTCTCTTGATGAGCTTCAAGAGGTAGTCCCCTGAAATGGTTTTCACTTCACAGGTGTGCCCTGTCAGGTTTAATAAGTGGGATTTCTTGCCTTATAAATGGGGTTGGGACCATCAGTTGCGTTGAGGAGAAGTCAGGTGGATACACAGCTGATAGTCCTACTGAATAGACTGTTAGAATTTGTATTATGGCAAGACAAAAGCAGCTAAGTAAAGAAAAATTAGTGGCCATCATTACTTTAAGAAATGAAAGTCAGTCAGTCAGCCGAAAAATTGGGAAAACTTTGAAAGTAAGGGCTATTTGACCATGAAGGAGAGTGATGGGGTGCTGCGCCAGATGACCTGGCCTCCAGAGTCACCGGACCTGAACCCAATCGAGATGGTTTGGGGTGAGCTGGACTGCAGAGTGAAGGCAAAAGGGCCAACAAGTGCTAAGCATCTCTGGGAACTCCTTCAAGACTGTTGGAAGACCATTTCAGGGGACTACCTCTTGAAGCTCATCAAGAGAATGCCAAGAGTGTGCAAAGCAGTAATCAAAGCAAAAGGTGGCTACTTTGAAGAACCTAGAATATGACATATTTTCAGTTGTTTCACACTTGTTTGTTATGTATATAATTCCACATGTGTTAATTCATAGTTTTGATGCCTTCATAGTCATGAAAATAAAGAAAACTCTTTGAATGAGAAGGTGTGTCCAAACTTTTGGTCTGTACTGTATTTATTATTGTAATGCTCATAGCTCTGGTTGCACAGTACATACTGTAGCTGGTATGGGAGTAAAACAGAAGAAGCTTGATGCATTTCCTGACATTGCATAAGGCATTTGTTGCTCAGTACCCGGAATCTTTCTCCAATTTATTGGGCTGCTTCATCCTAATAAATACAAATTATCCTCTCATCAGGGTTCCAAATTAATATCCAATTAAACCACATACAGTAAATTAGATGAAATCTGGATGCTCAGATTCTCAGGCAGCCGTATCTTGTTTTGTTTCATGGGAAGCTGTTGTTTTTGAAAGAAGATAATCACATATATGGAGTAGTGATAGCATATTTTAGTTTAGGCTCTAGTCACACCATGTTTACCTCATACTTCACTTTTTTTTTTTACATTTTTCATGCAAACTAACAATGTAAACATAGCTGTCTATGGGCAAATATTTACCAGTGATAAGTCCATGATATAGGTTAACAGACAAAAATAATATTTAAAGAGGTTGTCCTGCAAAACATAATCTACATTTTTCAAAACAGCACCTGGATCTGAATACTTTTGTAATTGCATGTAATTAAACATCTAGTTTAGCTGCTGAAATCTATCTGTATAGATCCGTTTGCTCTTTTTCTAAATTCTTTGTCCAGCTCATTGAGATGAAAGCACTTGCAGGTGAGTTTCCTCCCATGAACCGCTCACTTCAGATCCTTCCAAAACATTTTTATTGGATTAAGTTCAGGACTTTGTCTTGGCTGTTTCAAAACATTAAACTTGTTTTATTTTAAAAGTATTGTATGTTTCTCATCCAATAAATCTATTATAGCAGGTCTGCAGCCAAGAATGGAACAGGGGCTGTAGCATAATGTCCTTATATTAGGACAGGGGGCCCCCTTGCCAGTGGTGCTATATATTTTCCTTTATAAGATGCAGTGTATTTTATAAATGTAAGGGCTTGTTCACACGAACGTATTTTGCGTTCCATATACGGGCCGTTTTCTGCTGTTCCGTAAATTACAAAAAACTGCACGGTCGTGTGAACAAGCCCTAATACTAGTGAGTAGTGTTGAGTGAGCATACTCGGCTGAATATCTCGTTTGCGATGCTCGAGTCAGTGTATTTAAATCCAATTTAGCCTCTATTTCTGAAAATTGTCTGCCAGAATTTGAACTCACAACCTTCTACATTAGAGGCAAGGACTTTAACCACTCAGCTATAAAGCTGAATGATAAACTGTGTTTTTTTTTAGCAAGTATTCCTATACAGCAGAAGTATCATTTCATATTCCACTGTAGGTTAAAATGTAGATGTATAGCGTAGTGGTTAAGGTTCTTGGCTCTAATGTAGAAGGTTGAGAGTTCAAATCCTGGCAGAAACTTTTCAGAAATAGAGGCTAAATTTAATTTTAACATATATATAAGTTTTTAGCCATAATATATTTAAAATATATAATATATTATAATATATGTAAATATATTATGGCTAAAAACATCAGGAGTAGTTTCCCACATATTATGCATTCATATATATCAGAAGTATGATTATATATATATGTATATATATATATATATACACTCACCTAAAGAATTATTAGGAACACCATACTAATACGGTGTTGGACCCCCTTTTGCCTTCAGAGCTGCCTTAATTCTACGTGGCATTGATTCAACAAGGTGCTGATAGCATTCTTTAGAAATGTTGGCCCATATTGATAGGATAGCATCTTGCAGTTGATGGAGATTTGAGGGATGCACATCCAGGTCACGAAGCTCCCGTTCCACCACATCCCAAAGATGCTCTATTGGGTTGAGATCTGGTGACTGTGGGGGCCATTTTAGTACAGTGAACTCATTGTCATGTTCAAGAAACCAATTTGAAATGATTCGAGCTTTGTGACATGGTGCATTATCCTGCTAGAAGTAGCCATCAGAAAATGGATACATGTTCTCATTCTGTTTACGCCAAATTCGAACTCTACCATTTTCATGTCTCAACAGAAATCGAGACTCATCAGACCAGGCAACAATTTTCCAGTCTTCAACAGTCCAATTTTGGTGAGCTCGTGCAAATTGGAGCCTCTTTTTCCTATTTGTAGTGGAGATGAGTGGTACCCGGTGGGGTCTTCTGCTGTTGTAGCCCATCCGCCTCAAGGTTGTGCGTGTTGCGGCTTCACAAATGCTTTGCTGCATACCTCGGTTGTAACGAGTGGTTATTTCAGTCAACGTTGCTCTTCTATCAGCTTGAATCAGTCGGCCCATTCTCCTCTGACTGGATGTTTTTCCCTTTTCACACCATTCTTTGTAAACCCTAGAAATGGTTGTGCGTGAAAATCCCAGTAACTGAGCAGATTGTGAAGACCGGCCCGTCTGGCACCAACAACCATGCCACGCTCAAAATTGCTTAAATCACCTTTCTTTGACATTCAGTTTGGAGTTCAGGAGATTGTCTTGACCAGGACCACCACCCTAAATGCATTGAAGCAACTGCCATGTGATTGGTTGACTAAATAATTGCATTAATGAGAAATAGAACAGGTGTTCCTAATAATTCTTAAGGTGAGTGTGTGTGTATATATATATATATATATATATATATATATATATATATAGAGCAAAAGAGTTCAGTGGCAGCACCGTCAAAGAAAAAAATGCGGGTGCAGCTGGCCCAGCGTGAATGAAAGCCAATCCAAATAGACAGAAATAACAAAAAGGGCAGCACTCCAGAAAGTAAAAGAAGAAAAAATCTTTAATTACCCATACGGGACAAGCGACGTTTCGGCTCAATGTGTGAGCCTTTCTCAAGCTTGAGAAAGGCTCACACATTGAGCCGAAACGTCGCTTGTCCCGTATGGGTAATTAAAGATTTTTTCTTCTTTTACTTTCTGGAGTGCTGCCCTTTTTGTTATTTCTATATATATATATATATATATATATATATATATTTATTTATTTATTTTAGTAATTACACATTTATTTTGTGCCATACATTATTTATAATTACAAAAAAATATAAAATTTTATCTCTATTTCTGTAATGTTTCTTCCGGGAATTGAACTCACATCCTTCTACATTAGAGCCAAGAACTTTAACCACTACACTATGCAGCTACATGTTATACTGCATTGAAATATGAAATGATACTTCTGCTGTATAGGAATACTTACTACATGACAAACTACTATGAGCTTTTTCTGACACAGTTTATCATTTAACTTTATAGCTGTGTGGTTAAAGTCCTTGCCTTTAATGTAGAAGGTTGTGAACTCAAATTCTAGCTGAAACTTTTTAGAAATAGAGGCTAAAAATTAGATTTAAATTCACTGACTCCATATATGGACATAGCTATATATGGAGTCAGAGCAGAGACTCCTAAGCCACTGACTCACACTGGGGGATTCCCTCACTGTACAGCGATCTTCTGCATAGACCTCAGTGGGACCTGACACCATCTCCTCTTCAGAGCAGGGGGTGCCTGGTTTAATGCTTGGTTTCTCCTATTGACTTCCATTGTGCTCGGGCGCTCTACACTTTGGTGCTTGATCAACACTACTAGTGAGCGCTTCCATAATGGTATGGTACTAGTATGCAGGAGGCAGGGTAGTGAAGGGTAGTGAAGCGCTGTGAGCACTGTACTTACCCCTACTCCCTGCTTGCTCTTCCTGGGGCCTGCACTACTGTGTCCTGGCTGCCTACAGCGGCAGGATAAACAGAGCGCACTGCGCTGCGGGCAGTCAGGTTACTGTGCAGCGCAGGCCCTGAGAAGTCTGTGAGACCGCCGGACCTGGAGAGCGGCGGGGAAGCAAGAGAGGTAAGCTACTTTATTTATTTTGAAGTTTGGTTTGAGGTCTGATATTGAGGATCTGAGAGGTCTAATGGGAGTCTGGAAGACTGGTCTGAGGTCTGATATCGGGGTCTGATATCGGGGTCTGAAGGTCAAATGGGGGTCTGATTGGGGGTCTAATTGAGGGTTTGAAGGTCTAATAGGGGTCTGGACAAGCTGAACTTTTGCATCAGGGCCCAGAGCCTTTAGCTACACCCCTGGTGAGTGGACGTTAAGGGTAAGGCCACACAGTTGAGTTTCTGCATGCAGTTTTGGAAGACCAGGAGTGAATTCACAAAAGAAAATAAGTCATATCTGGCCTTTATACTTTCTCTCCTTTTATGACCCACTCCTGATTTTGGCTTCCTAAACTGCATCAGGAAACCTGACCAGGTGGCTGTACTTTTACTAAACCTAGTTGAGTATCTACCCCCTGTAAGGCTACTTTCACACTAGCGTTCGGGTGTCCGCTCGTGCGCTCCGTTTGAAGGGGCTCACGAGCGGCCCCGAACGCATCCGTCTGGCCCTAATGCATTCTCAGTGGAGGCGGATCCACTGAGAATGCATCCGCCTGCCAGCGCTCAGCCTCCGCTCCGCTCAGTGAGCGGACACCTGAACGCTGCTTGCAGCGTTCGGGTGTCCGCCTGGCCGTGCGGAGGCGAGCGGATCCGTCCAGACTTACAATGTAAGTCAATGGGGACGGATCCGCTTGAAGATGACACTATATGGCTCAATCTTCAAACGGATCCGTTCCCCATTGACTTACAATGTAAAGTCTGAACGGATCCGCTCAGACAACTTTCACACTTAGAAAATTTTCTAAGTAATAATGCAGACGGATCCGTTCTGAACGGATGCAAACGTCTGCATTATCGGAGCGGATCCGTCTGATGTTTCGCTCCGAACGCTAGTGTGAAAGTAGCCTAAAACAAATATTACATATTTTAATGATTATTTGGTAGTCAAAGTTTTGCTCCATGACCCAATATCATCTACTTACTTTTTGACTCTGTGTAGGAGAAAAAAAATCCCATCCCGAAACTGTAAGAAGCTTGAAGTTGATTCAGAATGCATGGAAGATGAGGCCAGAGTAATAACAGTGTTTAGTACAGATACAAGAATACACTTTGCCTTCTGAAGATTGCGGGCTGCAATGTAGAGTTTATACTGACTTCAAAATCCTCAAAGATTCCATGAATTGCAGCAGTGGAAGAAAATGACATGAGACTCACTAAAGATGTAGCACAAAAGTATAGATAGTTATAAGGTAGAAGACACCAGTTAAGACTGGTCCTTTTGACAGCTGCCTCACGAATAAAAGTAGAGGAAAAATGTCAACAGTGATTGAGATATTATCTGACTCACATAAATAAAAACAGGGTTGAAAAAAGCTCAGTAATATTCCAAACTTAGTTTTATAAACTTGTTTTTTATTACATCTGATGAGTAAAAATTTTGACCCAATAGTTTTTTTTTTTTAAGTTGTTTCGGTATAAAACAAGTGGAACTTGTCAAATCATATTAAATGGCATTGCCCCTTCATTATTTTAAAGATATATGTAAGTGATTACAGCGAAAGTTTAAGTTTATTTAGAAAAATTGTACAATTGAAATAAGGCTCTAGCACCCTGTTGGGTTGGCATCTAGTCTAGATACAAGATGAGATATGGTTGGGCATGGAGATATACAGGTTCCATATGGTGTCCTGCAGCACATTTACCCACAGATGTTGTAGCTGAGCCTTCAGATCCTCATAGGCTCCTGAAGCTTGTGTCGCAGCTGGTCCCATAAATGTTCGATTGGCGACAAATATGTTCAACAAGTACAGTACTCCATTCCACGGGTGTATCTGTAAAAGTATATAGTTATGTATTGTAAAATGTTACGTATTTTATGGCCGTGAGTACCAGTAAAAAGAGGTATGGCTGGCAAAGGTTAGTAGGAACAGGTCTAACCACCCTGTTTCTCCTCACTTGGTATGAGTGAGCTAGTCCCATTGCCTACCAGTAGGGGGGGTTTCTGTGTAGCTACTGTGAGAGGAGGAAGCACATGCCAGAGCTTCTACAAGTTAGCTTCTTCTCCGGTAAGACCAAAACTCTAGAGAGAAACCAGCAAAATGCAGCTTCAAGAAGGCATCTGTATAACAAGACAGCAGAGTGATTAGTAAATTACAGTTTTACAGGCACTTCTGCAAGATGAGGGACTAAGGCTCAGATATAGAGTGCACTGTAGAGGCCAGTGGAGTAGCTATTGGTGGTCGAAATAATCGCAATTGCAACCAGGCCCCTAAGACACTGGAGCATTGCCAAATACCAGATTTTTCTCTTTAAAAGAGGCAGTGTGTCTTATAAAGCAAATACTAGTGACGACTTCCATTATGGAAGTCCTCACTAGTATGCAGGAGGCTAGGAAGTGAGGCACTGCTAGAAAATTACTCACCCTCTCTTGTCTTCTCCTGGTCTCAGTGCACTATGACCTGATGTATGCAGTCAGGTTATGCAGGCCTGGAGAAGATCAGGGAGCGCGACTGCAGCAGAGACAGCCAGAACTGGAAAAACAGTGGCTCAGCAGGAGAGGTAAGTGAATTTACAGTATTTATTTTGGGTCTGGTCTGAGGTCTGATGGGGGTCTAACATGGAGATCTAAAGGGGGTCTGATATGAGGTCTGATATGGGGGTCTGACATGGTGGTCTAAAGGAGGTCTGACATGGAGGTCTAAAAGGGGTCTGATCTGAGGTCTGATATGGGGATCTGACATGAAGGTTAAAAGAGGCTCTGATCTGGGGTCTGATATGGGGGTCTGAAATGGAGGTCTAAAGAGGGTCAGATCTGAGGTCTGAAATGGAGGTCTAAAGGGGTTCTGATCTAAGTCTGATATGGGGGTCTGACATGGAGGTCTGATATGGGGGTCTTATCTCTGAAGTCTGAAATGGGGGGATCTGACATGGAGGTCTAAAGGGGGTCTGATCTGAGTTATGATGTGGGGTTCTAATTGGAGGTCTGATAGGGTGGTCTGATCTGAATATCTGATATAGGGGTCTGATTTGAGGTGTAAGGGGGTATGTAAGGGGGTATTTTTTGTACTGGCACACATTAAAAGGGGGTATTTTGTATTGGCACATGTAATAAGGGGATATTTTTGTACTGGAACACACTAGGGGGTATTTTTCTACTGGCACACATTATAAGGAAAATTATTACTACTGGGGGACTATGGGGAACATAATTACTAGTATGGGCACTACACTGCGTGCAGAATTATTAGGCAAATGAGTATTTTGACCACATCATCCTCTTTATGCATGTTGTCTTACTCCAAGCTGTATAGGCTCGAAAGCCTACTACCAATTAAGCATATTAGGTGATGTGCATCTCTGTAATGAGAAGGGGTGTGGTCTAATGACATCAACACCCTATATTAGGTGTGCATAATTATTAGGCAACTTCCTTTCCTTTGGCAAAATGGGTCAAGAGAAGGACTTGACAGGCTCAGAAAAGTCAAAAATAGTTAGATATCTTGCAGAGGGATGCAGCACTCTTAAAATTGCAAAGCTTCTCAAGCGTGATCATCGAACAATCAAACATTTCATTCAAAATAGTCAACAGGGTCGCAAGAAGCGTGTGGAAAAACCAAGGCGCAAAATAACTGCCCATGAACTGAGAAAAGTCAAGCGTGCAGCTGCCAAGATGCCACTTGCCACCAGTTTGGCCATATTTCAGAGCTGCAACATCACTGGAGTGCCCAAAAGCACAAGGTGTGCAATACTCAGAGACATGGCCAAGGTAAGAAAGGCTGAAAGACGACCACCACTGAACAAGACACACAAGCTGAAACGTCAAGACTGGGCCAAGAAATATCTCAAGACTGATTTTTCTAAGGTTTTATGGACTGATGAAATGAGAGTGAGTCTTGATGGGCCAGATGGATGGGCCCGTGGCTGGATTGGTAAAGGGCAGAGAGCTCCAGTCCGACTCAGACGCCAGCAAGGTGGAGGTGGAGTACTGGTTTGGGCTGGTATCATCAAAGATGAGCTTGTGGGGCCTTTTCGGGTTGAGGATGGAGTCAAGCTCAACTCCCAGTCCTACTGCCAGTTTCTGGAAGACACCTTCTTCAAGCAGTAGTACAGGAAGAAGTCTGCATCCTTCAAGAAAAACATGATTTTCATGCAGGACAATGCTCCATCACACGCGTCCAAGTACTCCACAGCGTGGCTGGCAAGAAAGGTTATAAAAGAAGAAAATCTAATGACATGGCCTCCTTGTTCACCTGATCTGAACCCCATTGAGAACCTGTGGTCCATCATCAAATGTGAGATTTACAAGGAGGGAAAACAGTACACCTCTCTGAACAGTGTCTGGGAGGCTGTGGTTGCTGCTGCACGCAATGTTGATGGTGAACAGATCAAAACACTGACAGAATCCATGGATGGCAGGCTTTTGAGTGTCCTTGCAAAGAAAGGTGGCTATATTGGTCACTGATTTGTTTTTGTTTTGTTTTTGAATGTCAGAAATGTATATTTGTGAATGTTGAGATGTTATATTGGTTTCACTGGTAAAAATAAATAATTGAAATGGGTATATATTTGTTTTTTGTTAAGTTGCCTAATAATTATGCACAGTAATAGTCACCTGCACACACAGATATCCCCCTAAAATAGCTAAAACTAAAAACAAACTAAAAACTACTTCCAAAAATATTCAGCTTTGATATTAATGAGTTTTTTGGGTTCATTGAGAACATGGTTGTTGTTCAATAATAAAATTAATCCTCAAAAATACAACTTGCCTAATAATTCTGCACTCCCTGTATATGGACATTATTACTATTAGGGGCACTGTTAAAACTATGCAATCTGGCAGATAATTATTACTATTGGAGGGACGTTGGGGAGCATTATTACTGTGGTGGGCACCCTGGAACACTATTAGTCTAGCTCAATAATTTTTGGGGGACATTGTGTGGCAATAATTATTAAAGGGGGCACTACCTGTGTGGTACTAGTATTTTCAGGGGGACTGTTTCTTCAGTATAGTATTAGTGAGCACAGTGGGCACAGTATTATGGGTGGCTTGATGGGGTGTTCAGAATGTGAGGAAGAAGGAAAAAGTAGGAAACTAAGATGTCTGTGTGTTAAACACTGCAGAGACGAGAAATGGCCAAAATAAATCATCATGGTGGTCTGGTCTGAATGGACATCACTAGATATAAGAGGTATGTGGTGGCGTAGTACCATGTATGTTTTGTAGCGCTGTGTTTGTTTTCCAAGTAAGTCTTTAACAGTAGAGCTGGAAGGGAATAGGTTTAGAATTTGGTATGAGGGAGGTGCCGTTTCAATTTTTGCCTCAGGCACCACCCCTGCCCCTTGTCACTAAGCACTGAGGGGATGGATGCCCAAGCTGAACTCTTGGACCAGGGCCCATGAGCCTTTAGCTACGTCCCTGGTAGAGGCATGTCTAGCAGTCAACGATCTCTCACCAAGAGACACACTACCTAAAAGTAGTCACTAACCACTTTTTTATAGGGCAGTGGGGAAATCACTTTTATGCTCGCTTGTGGCAAAACACAGTACTAATTAGACCACACCTGTAGTCATTGACATATCTGCCTGATAAATAACTGCATGCTGAGTTTTGCAGCAATCCAACATTTCTATCTAGATGTGTTATTAGTTTTTTATCAGTGAGTATATGGGCTCATACATACGAACATATTTTTTGTCCGTATCCGTTCCACATTTTTGTGTCGGATGCAGACACATTCACTTCAATAAGGCAGCAAAAAATGCAGACATCACATTGTGTGCTGTTCTCATCCGAATGTCTGTTCCGTTACAATCGCAAAAATATAGAACATGTCCAATTCTTCTCTATTTTGTTCTATTTTGGCCCAGACGTTCCGTTCCTCAAAAATTCAGAACTCACGCGGTCAGTATCTGTTTTTGTGGACCGCAAAACAGCCAACAGTCGTGTGCATGAGCCCTAAGTCAGTAATTTATGATCTATCTATCTATCTACAGTTAGGTCAATATATATTTGGACACTGGCACAAATTTAGTTTTTTTTTTACCTGTTTACTAAAACATATTCAAGTTATAGTTATATAATGGACATGGACATAAAGTCCAGACCTTTAGCTTTCATTTGAGGGTATCCACATAAAAATTTGATGAAGGGTTTAGGAGTTTCAGCTCCTTTACATGTGGCACCCTGTTTTTAAAGGGACCAAAAGTAATTGGACAATTGACTCAAAGGCTGTTTCATGGGCAGGTGTGGGCAATTCCTTCATTATTTCATTCTCAATTAGGCACATAAAAGGCATGGAGTTGATTTGAGGTGTGGTGCTTGCATTTTGCAGATTTTCCTGAGAAGTAAACACGCGGTCAAAGGAGCTCTCCATGCAGGTGAAATAAGCCATCCTTGATCTGCGAAAACAGGAAGAACCCATCCGAGAAATTGCTACACTATTAGGATTGGCAAAATCTACAGTTTGGTACATGCTGAGAAAGAAAGCACTTGTGACCTCGACAATGCAAAAAGACCAGGGCGCCCAAGGAAGGCAACAGTGGTGGATGATCGCAGAATAATTACCATGGTGAAGAGAAACCCCTTTACAACAGCCAACCAAGTGAACAACACTCTCCAGGATATAGGCGTATCAATATCCAAATCTACCATAAAGAAAAGAATGCATGAAAGTAAATACAGAGGGTTCACTGCACGGTGCAAGCCTCTCATAAGCCACAGGAATAAGAAGGCTAGATTGGACTTTGCTAAAAAAATAAATCTAAAAAAACAACACACTTCTGGAAAAACCAAGATCAACATCTACCAGAATGATGGAAATAAAAAAGTATGGGGAAGGCATAGTACAGTTCATGATCCAAAGCATACCACATAATCTGTAAAACACAGCGGAGGCAGTTTGATGGCTTGGGCATGAATGCTGCCAGTGGCACTGGATTCCTAATGTTTATTGATGATGTGACACAGGACAGAAGCAGTTGGATAAATTCTGGGGTTTTCAGAGACATACTATGTGCTTAAATCCAGCCAAATGCAGCCAAACTGATTGGTCGGCGTTTCATAATACAGATGGACAATGACCCAAAACATAAAGCTAAAGCAACCCAAGAGTTTATTAAAGCAAATAAGTGGAATGTTCTTGAATGTCCAAGTCAGTTATCGGATCTGAACCCAATAGAGCATGCATTTCACTTGTTAAAGACTAAACTTCAGACAGAAAGGCCCACAAACAAACAGCAACTGGAAAGCTCTGCAGTAAAGGCCTGGCCGAGCATTCAAAAGGAGGAAACACAGCGTCTGGTGATGTCCATGAGGTCAAGACTTCAGGCAGTCATTGCCAACAAAGGGTTTTCAACCAAGTATTAGAAATTAACATTTTATTTACAATTATTTAATTTGTCCAATTACGTTTGAGCCCCTGAAATGAAGGGATTGAGTTTAAAAAATGCTTTAGTTCCTCACATGTTTATGCAATCATTTTGTTCAACCCACTGAATTAAAGCTGAAAGTCTGAACTTCAACTGCATCTGAATTGTTTTGTCCAAAATCCATTGTGGGTAATGTACAGAACACAAATTAGAAGAATGTTGTCTCTGTCCAAATATATATGGACCTAACTCTATCTATCTATCTCATATCTATCTATCTATCTATCATCTATCTATCTATCTATCTATCTATCTATCTATCTCATATCTATCTATCTATCTATCTATCTATCTATCTATCTATCTATCTATCTATCTATCTATCGTCCCTTTAAAGGCCATGAGAGTTGTTTAGGCTGTGTTTCATATTTTAGATGTACAACAAAGCATAAAAGACATATTAAATTTGATGTTTATTGCTGTATTGTTCCAAGATTCATGAATGAACACAGAGGGATTGTCTTTGCCGCATGCAATTAAAACTAAAAGAGATAAAAGATAATCACAATAGAAGGAGACAATAGTAGTACAAAATTGAAAAGATTTGTATACCATGAGAATGTAGAGCAGGGGTGCACAACGTTTCCTGGTTGGGGGCCACATTGCCAGACTGAACCAATGACGAGGGCCGAAATAAAAATTTAAAGGTGTATTAACAACTAAAATATTGTACTTATGGCATATTGAACACAAATTATATACCATTAATGTCTAGTTGCACTTCCAGGACTCCATCTAATGGAAATACATGAAAAATACATGTGAGCAGCCACAAGACATAGGCATACATGTCTGTTAGAAGATGGTTGGGGGCCGCACAGAATGGTATCAAGGGCCGCATGTGGCCCCCGGGCCGCAGGTTGTGCACCCCTGATGTAGAGAGATAGACAAAATCTGGGGTCTGAGAAGCAAAATACCAGAAGATCTTTAAATCATTAAAGGAATCCTAACCCTATTACTAAACAATGATGCAATGTTCATACAAGACAACTGTTCAATAATAAATGGCTGAAAGCAATACATTTTTTGTGTGCATTGTGACCTTTACCTATAGTATACTGTCGAACAGTTGACATTCCTTGTTCCTTCCTTAATGCAGATTAAGGCTAGGTCTACATGACGACATTTGTCGCGTGACAGGGCACAACTACACTGCAACATTTTTAGCGCAACATTTTGTTGCACTAATGTCGTGCAACAATTTTTATAATGGCAGTCCATGGTGTCGCACTGCAACATGCAACATGCTGCGACTGCGACGCAACAGTCGCATAAAAATCCATCTCGAATGGATTTTCTGCGACTGTTGCGTCGCAGTCGCAGCATGTTGCATGTTGCAGTGCGACACCATAGACTGCCATTATAAAAATTGTCGCGCGACATTAGTGCAACAAAACGTCGCGCGACAAATGTCGTCGTGTAGACGTAGCATAAGGCTACTTTCACACTCGCATTTCTGGGTCCGCTTGTGAGATCCGTTTCAGGGCTCTCACAAGAGGCCCAAAACGGATCAATTCAGCCCCAATGCATTCTGAATGGGTAAGGATCCGTTCAGAATGCATCAATTTGGCTGCGTTTGGTCTCCGTTGCGTTTTTTAAGCGGTCACTAAAACGAAGCTTGCAGCGTTTTGATGTCCGCCTGACGATGTGGAGCCAAACGGATCTGTCCTGACTTACAATGTAAGTCAATGGGGACGGATCCGTTTTTCACTGACACAATATGGTGCAATTGAAAACGGATCCGTCCCCCATTGACTTTCAATGTAAGTCAAGACGGATCCGTTTTGACTTAGACTTTTTTTTTTATGAATAATGCAAACGGATCCGTTATGAACAGATACAAGCATTCGCATTATCGGTGCGGATCCGTCTGTGCAGATACAAGACAGATCCGCACCGAACGCCAGTGTTAAAGTAGCCTAAGTCCGTTAACTTAACAAAATAAAGAACGGCGCATATAAAACAACACAATAGAAAAAATAGAAATTGTTATGCTCAGTAGTGATTCCCAAGAGTAACAAAAACAAACAAACAGACATGTAAAGGGGTTGCATGAGATTAAAACAAATAGCTGCTTTTTTCGCAGCGCCACTGTTGTCCACTGGTTGTGTCTGGTATTGCATCTGACATCCCTCTAAAATTCAAAGTGCACTGTTTCTGTAAAAAAAAAAACTGTTAGGTTTTTAAAAAAAAATTATAAATAAAAATCTCATACAACCCCTTTAATAGGATTGTGCATTCTGGGCTATTCTTTTTTTCATTTCAAAGGACGCCCCAGCAATGAAACTAATGAAATGTGTACTGCTGCTGGACGCCCAGTCTTCTGCTGTAATCTATGGGGAAATTTGTCAGAAAGTGTATCTTTTCTGTGCAGCGCCACAGATTACAGGTGGTCACGAGGGGTCCCATTATAAGGACTCTCTGTGATCTTCTTATCATTAAGAGACTTGTCTAGAAAAAAGGGATTGCTCAGAGGAAAACCCTTTAAGGCTGCCTTTCTAAGGTATAGTCTTCATCTTATAGCTTGGCATCTAAAAGAGTATTTTCCTTTAGAAGCCACATTTATCTCTGAGACACTGTACGGTATAGAACTGCACAAAGCACCATATGACGGCACTGTATACTGAGGAGACTTGGTGTGCCGCAGTGGAGCCTCCTACACACAGCTCTGTCATATGCATTAGATATATCACTAATACTCTGTAGATGTAGATTTATTTCTTAAACTTTGTATGTTTTTTTCTGTAAATAATCTGTAGGAATGATGATCTATTCTTAAAGGAAACCAGTTATGTTGTATATAATTTGGAATTTATTAATTTAAAGGAAATGTGTCACCAAAAATGTATCTGCCAGTTAAAACCAGATAGTAACACATCTGTTTATAGAGATCTGTTGTCCAAACCCAATAAATCTGTATACAGAAGAGCAATCTCAGCAGGGTGGAGGTGATTGGATTGCTACATGTAATTAAAGCTCTCACCTCCACCCACAATCAGGCAATTGTTGCAAATAAATGATAATTGCCTGGTCAGTCTGCCAGCGGAAATGGGTCTTAAAGAGTCACTGTACTTTCACCCAATTTCATTTCATTTAATAGAGAATGATGTAACTAGCAAATTTCTATATCACTTCATTAAAAAAAATATGCATGCATTCACTTGAAAAAAAAACTGTAAAGTCATGGCCACTAGGGGTCTCATTTCCATCTAAGTTGCATCCACTGCCTGTACTCAGGCAAGATGCATCCCTGGTAATAGAGACTTAGAAGAAGTGGGGAACTGTTAATGCTAGCTGAGATCCTGAGCCTGATAAAAGATCTGCTTCTAAACTGATTATGAACATCATAGAAGCCTCCTGCTTTTCTGTAAGTGGGATTTAGCCATCCTTATCAGCTGTCTGAGCTGCCTAGAAGAAAACAAAACATAGTGGGAAGTAAGGGAAGTGAGGCCACTGCATACAGTACTGGCAGATTCAACAGACGGTAGACACTGCTTCTGAGTGAAATGAATCTAGCTGTGCAGCTGAAACACAGAATAATATGGCTGAAAGTGACTTTAGGGAAGGCCAAACATAACTGCTCCTTTACAATTATGATTGTACATAAAAACACAGCCATTATGCAAACATTTTTATGAAAATTCTGGCATATTTTAAGGCTATATTGCATCGAAGATGTCATCTAACACTATCTTGAGCAAATTAGGCAATTTTCCAGTAATATACTATTCTTTGAAAAAAAGTTCCTTAGCAAAAAGAATTTGCCTGTTTGAGACAGGCTAGTGGACTAATAATATGAGTTTAATGGTTTATTATTCAATCACAATGTTGGAAATATTTTGTAGATTGATTTTACTGCAGGAAAGTCTTGATTTAATCAGTGCGTTTATTTAAGATTTTTCTTTATTAGATTTAGAGGAAATTAGCACAGGAAAAAAATCCACTGTTTATAGCCAGTTGAAAAGTTCATAAAACATGAAATTACCAAAGATGTATGGTAGTGAGAACAATAACTGGGCAAAGGACAATGCAAGAATAAGGATATTCAAGAATATTAACTAATACAATTTATTAAATACCCACTTGTACTGCAACTGGAAACCTCAGGAAACACAATTGTCAGGAAAAACGGGTGAGCAGTACTAAAGTCTTAGATACAGTTCAGTATGTATGGATATCAAAGGCTTATGTTGATAATGAAAATTTCCTCAGCGTGTACCACAGATTCCAGGTTTGTACACAAGTGAGCAATTCCAAGATTCCCACTGTACTAACTCAATGACATTATACAAAGAAGGCTAGAAAATTTTCAATGTGAGGACACCGTAAGACTGTAAGCGAAATAATAACTTTTTTTTTAATTCTGGGATTGTCCAGGGTAACTTTTTTTAATTCCCTTCCGAAATCTGTGAAGACACTATGGGTCTTTTACTTTCAGATTC
Source organism: Bufo bufo (assembly GCF_905171765.1). Taxonomy (NCBI): domain Eukaryota; kingdom Metazoa; phylum Chordata; class Amphibia; order Anura; family Bufonidae; genus Bufo; species Bufo bufo. The sequence continues at coordinate 193,281,907 of NC_053397.1, forward strand.
CAGTCTTATGCTGGATTTAATGTCTTATGCAAATATTTGGCCAATTACTTGTAATGTACGTTACATTACTACGAACCCTCATTTCGAAAAATAGGCCAGTGTATATGTGCTGTTGATCACCCGATGAATTAATAAAATGTCCTTCACGATAATTGCCTGAAACAATGAATTTGCATGAGGACAGGCAATGGCAGAAGCCATCATTCATCCTCATTCAGTGGAGGGGATCGTTGTCTGTAAATGCAGCTCTTTCCTCCTGTAGGAGTCACAGCGGTCTCAATTGCCCCCCCCCCCCCAAAATTTATTTGTGGTGAATCGGGTTAAAAACGGCTATTTCCTGGCTGCAGACAGCCTTTATAGTGGTGTAGAACACTGTGCCTTGCAGTAACACGCATAGGGAGTCTGCTGTGGTAGTGAAACAATACTGTGAGTCAGTATGACATATAGATGACAGGCGTCACTCTTAGAATCACTGCACACTTCATTTATTTGTGCAGTTACTGGGCCAAAACTGACAAAATAACTCAAGTGTAAACTCAGCCTTTAGGTCAATGTTAGCGCCAGGTATAAAGAACCGTGCAGAGGCCCAAGATCCTACTATAGTGTGAAAGAGCGCACTCCTTTTACACCAAATCACTGATTCCACATAGATTTCTACAGAACCTGTTCTATTAAACGCTCTTACAAGTAGAGCGCTCCCCGACAGAGAGTAGAGGGTGTCAGCAGTAAGTTCGTGTTGACGTCACTGACTATTTTGTCTTTCCTCTGATCCGTCAGGACAATAACCCCCAAAAAACGGATCCTGTCTGTGGAGCATCCGCCTTCACTCGGTCAGCATTTGGTCAGTAATCCATCAGTATTGCTAAAGCCAAAAAAAACAGGAGTGGATCCAAAACAGAGATGATACGTGAATGGAATATTTGCATGTCTTCTGTGTTTTGTACCCACTCCTGCTTTTGGCTACCAAATCATAAGCCAATTCTGATGCAAAATAGGGTCCATGTCATGCAGGCCTTACAGCTGTTACATAGAAAGGATACATTGTGCATCTCATTTTTACTTCCTTCTGAAGTTCTGACAGATCAGAAAAAGGGTCAAATAAATGATGATGTCAGTCAGTCCGAAAGGCAAAATAGTGCCCCAGTCATGAAGTGGGGAGGGTGAGAACAGCATGAGAAGTCCACAGAGTGGCCCTATGACATAGTGGTGAGGTTGAAGCAGCATGAGGAGCCCACAGAGTGGCCCAATGACAGAGTCTAGAGGTGGCAGCAGCATCAGGAGGAGGCCACAGGATGGCACAATGACAGTTTGGAGGTGGCAGCAGCAGCATCAGGAGGCCAGAGAGTGGCAAGGTGACATAGTGTTGAGGTAGCAGCAGCATCAGGAGATCATAGAGTGGCAAGATGATATAGTGTGAAGGTGGTGGCAGCAGCAGCATTAGGAGGAGGCCACAGGGTGGCACAATGACAGTGTAGAGGTGGGAGCAGCAGCATGAGGAGACCACAGAGTTGCAAAAATGACAGAGTGTGGAGGTGGCAGCAGCAGCATCAGGAGGCCACAGAGTGGCAAGGTGACATCGGTGCTCGACTTGTCTGTCTGTCGGTCATGTCACGCTGGCCACGTCACATGATCCTCACGCCCCACTATAAATTCAGGCGGCCTGCTGGCTACAGGTTGCCTGTGATTTTCATCCTTTAGGCTGTGTACTTTATTGTTATTTAGCTACCTCTGGAATTGAACCTCGATCCGCCTCTTGACACCTCTTCTGCCTGCTCCCTGTACCTTGACGCTACCTCTCGGATTTTGACCTCGGCCTGTTTACGGATTTGACTTTGCCTCTTCCCTTGTTCTGATGTGACCTCCTGGACTGACCTTGACTAGTTAACCTGCTTCGCCTTCCGTTTTTGTTCTACCTCTTGTCCGCTTATTGTAACTTCTCAGTGGCTGTCCTCTTCCCTGCTGTCTCTTTCTATCTTCTTGCACTTAGTAGGTTAGGGACTGTCGCCCAGTTGCGCTCCGTCACAGGGACAGGGGACCGGGTGGCAGCTCAGGGGGTGCACCTCCGCTCTATCTTGATTCCTGTGACTCTACCCATGACAGTTGGTGTGGCACCATGGATGATGTAGTCTGTTGCATCAGGCATTGGTGGGTGGAAATCCTGGCTGATCCACACCTGATTTTTTATACCAAACTTTGTGGCTGCCTGCCTCTTTGTGCTGTAGATAGGGTCCCCAGCCCCGTTGTCATCCAAATCATAAATCACAGCACGTCTCGGCGGCCATAGGCCCCCATCTCTGCACTCTATCAGCATCTCCTCTACCTCCAGTGGCACAGTGCCTGACGAAGGCCAGACACGGCCGAAAACGTCTGCACAACTTTTGCCGCAATCCATTGCAAATAAAATCAATGAAAGAAACCTTCTGCTGTGATTTATGATTTTGATGATCCACACCTGATTCATCTTGACAAAGGTCAGTCTCTCCACATTTTGGGTGGACAGGCGAGTTTTTCTTGGGGTAACTATGGCCCCTGCTGCCCTAAACACCCGCTCTGATGCCACACTACTGACCAGGCAGGACAGCTTTTCCAGGCCAAACTCTGCCAGTTGCGCTCACAAATCCAGTGTTGCTTCCCAGTAGTCCAGCCGATCTTCAATGTGGGGGGCAGGGTGCTGTCCAAGTATGCCACCACCTGCTAGTTCAGGTCCTGCTCCAGGTCTAGCTGCTGCTGTTGAGTAGTTTCTTCACTAGGCGGGTGAAGAAAGCTGCTCATTAGCGACTCTAGACTCAAGTTGCTGTTGATGAAGCTGGAACTGCTCCTACCCCCCCACCCTCCCACAGCAGCCATGGAAGAGGAACGTGAGCCCAGAGGGACTCCATCCCCCCTGGTCAGACCTGCGAGAGGATGGATGATGGCACAGATAGGCAGCGGCCAACTGACTACATAGGATATCTCTATAGTAGTTCAGTTTGTCCTCCCTCTCAGCGGGTGTAAAAAAGGCCCCCATTTTGGACCGGTAGCGAGGGTCCAACAAGGTGGAGAGCCAGAAGTCATCCCTCTCCCGAATGGTGACAATTCAGCTGTCACTACGCAAGCAAGTGAGCGTGCATCGGGCCATTTGTGCAAGTGACTCGGAGGGACTCCTGCCTCTATCTCCACTCCATACTGCCATGGTGTATCTGGGTCCTCTGCCTCATCTTCCTCATCACCCTGTAGCTCCTCTGGCTGCTCCTGCTCCTTCTCTCCTGTCACCTGTGTGTAACAACCACCTATTTCACTACACATTGCTTGTGCTCCATTATCCTCCACCTCCTTCAGTTCAGTCCGCACTGGGCTTATGTGGATTGGAGATCTAGACGCCACTTCTCTAATAACCTGACCAGCCAGATTTACCAGCATCTGTTCCAGGACATGAAGTAGTGGAATGAAATCATTCATCCCGTAGTCCTGGCGACTGACAAATAACGTGGCCTCCTCAAAGGGCCTGAGCAAACAGCAGATGTCATGCATGAGCTGCCACTGGATGACATCGAAGTTAGACAGGGGAGTATTCCTGTCTGCTTGGATCATCAAGAAATTGTTTGGAGGGTGGAATTCCAACGGGTGAAAACGTCGCATGTCAGCCTATGTTGGGGGATGCCATTCTGCCACTGCATCTCAAGGAGGGTGTGCTTTGCGGTGTACGAGTGGCTGAAGTGCATGCAAAGTTTCCTGCTCATTTTTAGGATGTCTTGCAGATAGGTGGAAGACTTCAGGAACCGCTTGACAACCAGATTGAACACGTGTGCCTGGCTCAGCTCTCCTTGATGCAGCGCCAAAACCATATTCTTCCTGTTGTCTGTCACCATGGTTCAGATTTTGAGTTGTCACCGAGAAAGCCAGGATTTGATTTCTTGATGAAGGACATTGAGCAGTTCCTCCCCTGTATGACTCCGTTTGCCCAGGGAAACGAGGTGCAGTACAGCATGACACCGCCGTGCCCTGCACATGTGGTATGCTGGAGGGGCACTGTGAATTGTCCCTGCAGTGGAGGCTGAGGACATGGTGGAGAATGAGGAGACAGAGGCGGACATTGTCGCTGGACCAATGGTGTGATAACATGGAGGCAGAAGCGGGGTCACCTTGCCAAGTTGCTGGTGTGGCTGTGCAGGAACCACATTCACCCAGTGGGCTGTAAAGGACATGTATTGTCCCTGATTGTAGTTATAGCTCCACACATCGGCGCTGCCGTGCACTGTGGCAGACACCGACAGGCTCAAGGACTGGCCCACCTTCTGTTCTACATGTGTGTGCAGGGCTGGTACTGCCTTTTTGGCAAATAAATGACGGCTTTGGACTCTCCACCTCGTCTCGGCACAAGCCATCTGTACTCTGAAAAGTGCAGAATCCACCACTTGGAAAGGGAGGGACTGCAGGAGCAGGAGCACATTCAGCTTCTGCGCCATTGGATGAGTGCGCGCATACTGTGATGGGAAGGACAGACAGCTCCCTTCGGCTGAGGTGGTGGAGCCTTGACTGCCTGAAATCGGGTGCGTGCCATTAGGGCTGGTGCAAGGATTTTTGCCACCCTAGGCAAAAGCTAATTTTGCCGCCCCCTTGACTCCGCCCATTGACCACACTCTTTTACCCGCCCCTTTTTCAGCCACCTATTGCATGCAACATTTAACTATGGTCGTGTACCCTGTGCCAGTCTATGGTCATGTACCCTGTGCCAGTCTGACTATGGTCGCGTACCCTGTGCCAGTCTGACTATGGTCATGTGTATGTATATATAATATCCAGCCATTGTCTGCCACCTAGTACCATCCCAGTGATGCCAATCACTCTGCGCTGTTCAGCAGGTTGGCACACCAAACACGAGCAGTGCCACCTATTCACTGCCAGGCGCCATTCAGCCACTGTCTGAAATCCTGTGCCACCAGGGCAACATAAAACAGTATGCTGCCTTGTGCCCTCTGCCAGTCTGGCACTGTCCTGCACCCTGTAACATTCATAGCCCTTTAGACAGTCTGTGCCACCTATTAGGCTTCATGTGCCACTGCTGGGCACCCTGTGCCAGTCAGAATCTATGGCCCCTAGTCAAGCAGCAGGTGTGCCCTGACCCCTGTACACAAGTGTGTGCCACCCTGCTGCCAGTCACTGTCCTGCAGCCTCTGACACCCTAGTGCAGGTTGTCAGAGTGCGGTTGCCAGGGGTGCTCACCAGGTTCTGCTCCTCGCTGTGCTCCAGGTCCACATTGCCTTGGCTCTTGCCAAGATCATGTGTCTTCGGCGCGTGATCCCGCGAGACCCACCTCTGGAGGTCACTGGTCTCGCGGGATTGCGCGCCCGAAGTCAGGGCCGGTGCAAGGATTTTTGTCAACACAAGCGAATCTACATTTTGGCGCCCCCCTCCCCCCATCATTTCACATTTCTGCCCCTTATGATTCATGTCCATTTCTTGCCCCCCCCCATCATTTCACATTTCTGCCCCTCATGATTCATGTCCATTTCTTGCCCCCCCATGTGCTAATATCATAGTGCCATCCTCTCCCCCTGCCCCCTAATGTGCCAGTATCAAGTGCCTCTCTCCTCCCCCCTCCATGTGTCAGTATCATGGCGCCAATAGCCCCCCCTCCCCGTGGCAGTAAAGTAACAGTCCGGTATTTAAAAAAAAAAAAAAAACACTTTCACAAAAGTTTCTCCTGGGATTCAAATTCACAACCTTTCACATCAGAGGCAAGGCATTTACCCACACAGCTATAAGAACTGTATAGCCAGTTGCTTAAAAAAAATATAAGACTTCTACTGTAGATAACTTTGATACTTAGTGTACATCCATACACATGACAGCTACCCCAGTACACTGTGTATGGATGTAGAAGAGCTGGGTGTGTTGGGGCAGCTGTCATGTGTATGGATGTACACTAGGTATCAAAGTTACCTACAGTAGAAGTCTAATATTATTATTTTTTTTAAGCAATTGGCGCTACAGCTTTCATAGCTGTGTGGGTAAATCCCAGGAGAAACTTTTCTGAAAGACAGCCTAAATGAGATCTAAATACACCAGGGTCTCGTAGCTGTGTGCCAGCTGCGTGCCGCTCGCTCTGCCCGAAGTGACTGAACAAACTCATGCTCGCACTCGCAGCGCATCCGGCCGGCAAGTACAGGAACAGAAGGAGTCAAGGAGATGATGTCAGATGAATCACAAGTAGGGGGCGGGCGCAGGCGGCCCTGTGCTACTGCTTGAGATTCGGACTCCAGAGTGCCGGCGCCCCCAGGCAGAGAGCGCTCTACGCGGTGGCCTACTCTGCTTATGGGTGGCGCCGGCCCTGCGTGCCACTGGGTGATGCTGCGGCAGGCTGGACCACCACATCGGAGCAAAGCTTCTCCCAGGCCACCTTATGGTGATGCTGCATATGTTGATGCAGGGCCATGGTGCCAACATTGGAACCCTGGCCATGCTTCACCTTCTGCCCACAGATTCTACAAATGGCCATATTCACCTCTGGCGGCTTAACAAAAAACTGCCACACCGCCGAGTAGGTGATTTTATCCCCAACACTCCACACTGACTGACTGCTACCGCCGCTGCTTCCATGAACCCCTGCACCACTATTTTCTGGGCAAGTAGGCTCCTACGAAGCTGGTGGTCTACCCCAGGCATGTTTGGCTCCCGACCTCCCACTGCTGCCACCCTGCTGACCCCCGGATACACTAGCAACTTGCTGGCTCCACCACTGCCTCACGAGCAAGCTGCCACCCTCTTCTCCTTACCACTCTTTTTCCTAATACACACAACAAAAGGCTTTAGAACATATAACTGCGCAGCTAAATGTCAAATAGGCCCTTACTTCTTTCCACTTATACACACCAAAAAGGGCTTCAGAACATATAACTGCACTGAAGAACAGCAAATATTTTTTTTTTGCCACTAATACATGCCAAAAACGTCTTTAGAACATATAACTGCACTGCTGAATGGCAAATAGGCCCTTACTTTTTTCCACTTATACACGCCACAAAAGGCTTTAGAAGATATAACTCCACCGCAGAACATCAAATCATATATATTTTTGGTCACTAAAACACACCAAAAAGGGCTTTAGAACATATAACTGCACCACTGAACGGCAAATAGGCCCTTACTTTTTTTTCCACTTACTGTATATAAGCCACAAAAGGCTTTAAAACATATAACTGCAACGCAGAACAGAAAATAATATATTTTTTTGTCATTAATTATTGGGAAAGGGGGTGATTTATACTTAATATTTTGGTGTGTTTTTTTTTTACTTTTTTTTCTTTTTATTTAATAACTATTTCCCCCCTTATGGGCTAGCACCTGGGATATTTTCATCCCTTGTCCTATTCACCCTAATAGAGCTCTATTAGGGTGAATAGGACTTTACACTGTCCCTGCTGCCCTGTACATAGTACACACAGCAGCAGGGAGGTTACCATGGCAGTCAGGGCTTCATTAGTGTCCTGGCTGCCATGGTAACCGATTGGAGCCCCAGGATTACACTTGTGGGGCTCCGATCAGAAGCTGCCACTGCCACCAATGAGGAGGAGGGGAGAGGACCCTGTGGCCACTGCCACCAATGATTTTTATACTGGTGGGGGGTGCACTGCGCAACCAATGTTTCTAATACTGGGGGGGGAGTGCACATCGCCACCAATGATAATTAATCTTTAATACAGATACAGGAGGCAGGTGCGGCAGAATTACATAGCCGGCACCCGACTTCTGACAGGGAGCTGCGATCAGTGGCAGTTAACCCCTCAGGGGCCGCACCCGTCTCCTGTATCTGTAAAAGGACCTTTCATGGGTCCATACTTTATTAACTCCCTGCACTTACTATTATATCTGGGGGCGCCGCTACATTCGCTCGCTGTGGCCCGCATTATCGTTTACCACGCTGTATGCTAAGTAATAGCATCGGAACACCAGGGAGGAGCTTCTCTCCCTGGGCATTCCTTCTCCCTGGCTGTAGCACTGTCCAATCGCAGTGCAGAGCGTCACAGCCAGGGAGATGGTGAGTTTTTTTTTCTCCTTAGCTGTGACGCTCTGTGCAGTGATTGAACAGCGCTACAGCCAGAGAGAAGGAACGCCCAGGGAGAAAAGCTGATGTCTCCTCCCTGGTGTTCCGATAGTAGTAATAAGCATACAGCACGGGAGAATGTAACGGGGGCCACAGCGGGTGAACGGAGAGGCGCCCAGGAATAATAGTAAGTGCAGGGAGATCCCTGGGCACCGCTTTACATATCCTGCTACTTAGTTAAAGGGAGTCTGTCACCTCCATATGGCCATACACTCACCTAAAGAATTATTAGGAACACCATACTAATACGGTGTTGGACCCCCTTTTGCCTTCAGAACTGCCTTAATTCTACACGGCATTGATTCAACAAGGTGCTGATAGCATTCTTTAGAAATGTTGGCCCATATTGATAGGATAGCATCTTGCAGTTGATGGAGATTTGAGGGATGCACATCCAGGGCACGAAGCTCCCGTTCCACCACATCCCAAAGATGCTCTATTGGGTTGAGATCTGGTGACTGTGGGGGCCATTTTAGTACAGTGAACTCATTGTCATGTTCAAGAAACCAATTTGAAATGATTCGAGCTTTGTGACATGGTGAATTATCCTGCTGGAAGTAGCCATCAGAGGATGGATACATGTTCTCATTCTGTTTACGCCAAATTCGGACTCTACCATTTGAATGTCTCAACAGAAATCGAGACTCATCAGACCAGGCAACATTTTTCCAGTCTTCAACAGTCCAATTTTGGTGAGCTCGTGCAAATTGTAGCCTCTTTTTCCTATTTGTAGTGGAGATGAGTGGTACCTGGTGGGGTCTTCTGCTGTTGTAGCCCATCCGCCTCAAGGTTGTGCGTGTTGTGGCTTCACAAATGCTTTGCTGCATACCTCGGTTGTAACGAGTGGTTATTTCAGTCAACGTTGCTCTTCTATCAGCTTGAATCAGTCGGCCCATTCTCCTCTGACCTCTAGCATCCACAAGGCATTTTTGCCCACAGGACTGCCGCGTACTGGCTTTTTTTTCCTTTTCACACCATTCTTTGTAAACCCTAGAAATGGTTGTGCGTGAAAATCCCAGTAACTGAGCAGATTGTGAAATACTCAGACCGGCCCGTCTGGCACCAACAACCATGTCACGCTCAAAATTGCTTAAATCACCTTTCTTTCCCATTCTGACATTCAGTTTGGAGTTCAGGAGATTGTCTTGACCAGGACCACCCCCTAAATGCATTGAAGCAACTGCCATGTGATTGGTTGACTAGATAATTGCATTAATGAGAAATAGAACAGGTGTTCCTAATAATTCTTTAGGTGAGTGTATACAGTGCTTACATTGTCCTATAGCAAACCTATACAAGAATGTAATAGTACCTTTGTCTTTTTCTTTACACTTGCAGAAGCTGGAAAAACGAAGTTTAATTTGTATGCAAATGAGCACTCGCAATTGCCCAGGGGTGGCGTTCACTGTGTTGGAGCTGAAACTGCTCTGCCTTTTTTCATTGTTTCCCCACCTCAGCCTCTGTCTATGCCCGCCCTCCTATTCCCTTGCTTCATCCTTCGGTCCGGCCTAGATCCCGCGCCTGCGCACTGCCACGCTGAGATGGGGCATGCGCACTGCGATGCCTATTGTGGGCACGGTATTGCTTTAACTACTGTGCATGTGCCGGCGAACGCCCCCTAGCCGCCGGTTTTGCGCCGTTCGCCGGTGCAGCAGTTAAAGCGATGCCGTGCCCACAATGGACATCGTAGTGCGTATGCCCCCGCTGTTGAGGCAGTACGCAGGCGTGGGATCTCACCCTGACCAAAGCATGACGCAAGGGAATAGGAGGGCGGGCATAGGCAGAGGCTGGTGCGGGGAAACAATGAAAAAAGGCAGAGCAGCCTGGGCTCCAACACAGTGAACGCTGCCCCTGGGCACTTGCAATTGCTCATTTGCATATGAATTAAACTTCGTTTTTCCAGCTTCTGCAAGTGTAAAGAAAAAGACAAAGGTACTATTACATTCATGTATGTGTGCTAAAGGACAATGTAAGCACTGTATATGGCCATATGGAGGTGACAGACTCCCGTTAAAAAAGTCTGGACCCATGAAAGGTCCTCTGGTTAATTATCATTGGTGGCACCGTGGCCACAATCCCTCCCCCCTCCGCCCACTCTCATCTCATTGTGTGATGTGCATGTCGGGCACGCATGCGCCTGGCGTCTCCGCTCCTCTGTATTGCTGCGGCCCTGCAAACAATCTTCCAGGGCCCAGTCCTGGGCTGCGGCCCGGCGGTTGGGGACCGCTGCTTTAGAACATATAACTGCACCGCTGAAAGGCAAATACTTTTTTGTGCCACTAATACATGCAAAAAAGTGGTTTAAAACATTTAACTGCACCGCTGAACGGCAAATATATATTATTTTGCCACTAATACATGCCAAAAAGTGCTTTAGAACATATACAGTTGCAAGAAAAAGTATGTGAACCCTTTGGAATGATATGGATTTCTGCACAAATTGGTCATAAAATGTGATCAGATCTTCATCTAAGTCACAACAATAGACAATCACAGTCTGCTTAAACTAATTACACACAAATAATTAAATGTTACCATGTTTTTATTGAACACACCATGTAAACATTCACAGTGCAGGTGGAAAAAGTATGTGAACCCCTAGATTCCTGTTTGGGAGTCCCCTCACTACCACTGAGCCTAAGAACACAAACACTCATACAACCCTGCATCCCTGAACACAAACACTCATACACCCAGAGCTGGGACCACAGTTTCAAAGGTCACTGTCGGTAGAACACTACGCCGTCATGGTTTCAAATCGTGCATTGCACGGAAGGTTCCCCTGCTCAAGTCATCACATGTCCAGGCCCGTCTGAAGTTTGCCAATGACCATCTGAATGATCCAGAAGAGGCATGAGAGAAAGTCATGTGGTCAGATGAGACCAAAGTAGAACTTTTTGGTCTAAACTTCACTCGTCGTGTTTGGAGGAAAAAGAAGGATGAGTTGCATCCCAAGAACACCATCCCTACTGTGAAGCATAGGGGTGGTAACATCATGCATTGGGGGTGCTTTTCTGCGAAGGGAACAGGACGACTGCACTGTATTAAGGAGAGGATGAATGGGGCCATTTATTGTGAGATTTTGAGCAACAACCTTCTTCCCTCAGTCAGAGCATTGAAGATAAGTCGTGGCTGGGTCTTGACAACGACCCGAAGCACACAGTAAGGATAACCAAGGAGTGGCTCCGTAAGGAGCATATCAAGGTTCTGGAGTGGCCTAGCTAGTCTCCAGACCTAAATCCAATAGAACAACTTTGGAGGGAACTGAAACTCTGTGTTTCTCAGCGACAGCCCCGAAACCTGACAGATCTAGAGGAGATCTGTGTGGAGGAGCAGGCCAAAATACCTGTTGCAGTGTGTGCAAACCTGGTCAAGAACTGCAGGAAACGTTTGACCTCTGTAATTGCAAACAAGGGCTTCTGTACCAAATATTAACACAGATTTTCTCAGGTGTTCAAATACTTATGTTCAGCAGTGCAAGACAAATACATTCTTTAAAAATCATACAATGGGATTTCCTGATTTTATTTTTTTTCATTCTGTCTCTCAGAGTGGGATTGCACCTACAATGTGAATTTCAGACCCCTCCATGATTTCTAAGTAGGAGAACTTGCAAAATCGCAGGGTGTTCAAATACTTCTGTTCCTCACTGTAACTGCACCTCTGAACAGCAAATATATATATTTTTTGCCACTAATACATGGCAAAAAGGGCTGTAATTTTCTTACTTCACCACACAACGGCAGATACTTATTTGTGGCACTAATACATGCAAAAATGTGCTTTAGAACATATAGCTGCACCACTGACTGGCAAATATATATTTTTTTGCCACTAATACAGTACACGCCAAAAAGGGCTTTAGAATATGTAACTGTACCGCTTAATGGCAAATATATTTTTTTGCCACTTATACATGCCAAAAAGGGCTTTAGTACATATAACTGCAACGCTGAACGGAAAATGTATACTTTTTTGCCACTAATACACGCTAAATAGGGCTGTATTTTCTCACTTCAACACACAACGACAAATACTTTTTTCTGTGCCACTAATACACGCCAAAAAAGGCTTTAGAACATATAACTGCACCGCTGAACGGTAAATAATATTAATCATTTTCGTTCAGTAGATAATAAAAAAAACTGACTTTTATCATATGCAAATTACCTGTCTACCAGCAAGTAGGGCGGCTACTTGCTGGTAGCAGCCACATCCTCCTCTCATAAACACGCCCCCTCCTCATGTTGATTGACAGGGCCAGCGAACGCGCTCGTTCTCTGCTGGCCCTGTCTGCATTCAAAATCTGGCGCCTGCGCCGTACCTGTCTTCAGTCGGCGCAGGCGCACTGTGGGGAGGACGCTCGGCCGCTGCATCCGGTGACGTCACATCTACACCCGGCACAGGCGCACTAAGGAAGGAGCGGCCGAGCGAGCGTCCTCCCCTCAGTGCGCCTGCGCCGACTGAAGACAGGTACAGTGCAGGCGCCAGATTTTGAATGCAGACAGGGCCAGCAGAGAACGAGCGCGTTCGCTGGCCCTGTCAATCAACATGAGGAGGGGGCGTGTACAATATATGTGTACAGCTCCTCCACCCACAGTATATGCACCGCTTCTCCACCCACAGTATACAGTATATGTGCACCGCTCCTCCACCCACAGTATACAGTATATGTGCACAGCTCCTCCACCCACAGTATATGCACCGCTTCTCCACCCACAGTATACAGTATATGTGCACAGCTCCTCCACCCACAGTATACAGTATATGCACAGCTCCTCCACCCACAGTATACAGTATATGTGCACCGCTCCTCCACCCACAGTATACAGTATATGTGCACAGCTCCTCCACCCACAGTATATGCACCGCTTCTCCACCCACAGGATACAGTATATGTGCACAGCTCCTCCACCCACAGTATACAGTATATGCACAGATCCTCCACCCACAGTATACAGTATATACACAGCTCCTTCACCCACAGTATTCAGTATATATGCACCGCTCCTCCACCCACAGTATACAGTATATGTGTACCGCTCCTCCACCCACAGTATACAGTATATGCACAGCTCCTCCACCCACAGTATACAGTATATGTGCACCGCTCCTCCACCCACAGTATACAGTATATGTGCACAGCTCCTCCACCCACAGTATATGCACCGCTTCTCCACCCACAGTATACAGTATATGCACAGCTCCTCCACCCACAGTATACAGTATATGCACAGCTCCTCCACCCACAGTATACAGTATATGTGCACCGCTCCTCCACCCACAGTATACAGTATATGTGCACAGCTCCTCCACCCACAGTATATGCACTGCTTCTCCACCCACAGGATACAGTATATGTGCACAGCTCCTCCACCCACAGGATACAGTATATGTGCACAGCTCCTCCACCCACAGTATACAGTATATGCACAGATCCTCCACCCACAGTATACAGTATATGCACAGATCCTCCACCCACAGTATACAGTATATACACAGCTCCTTCACCCACAGTATTCAGTATATATGCACCGCTCCTCCACCCACAGTATACAGTATATGTGTACCGCTCCTCCACCCACAGTATACAGTATATGTGCACAGCTCCTCCACCCACAGTATACAGTATATGTGCACAGCTCCTCCACCCACAGTATATGCACCGCTTCTCCACCCACAGTATACAGTATATGTGCACAGCTCCTCCACCCACAGTATATGCACCGCTTCTCCACCCACAGTATACAGTATATGCACAGCTCCTCCACCCACAGTATACAGTATATGCACAGCTCCTCCACCCACAGTATACAGTATATGTGCACCGCTCCTCCACCCACAGTATACAGTATATGTGCACAGCTCCTCCACCCACAGTATATGCACTGCTTCTCCACCCACAGGATACAGTATATGTGCACAGCTCCTCCACCCACAGGATACAGTATATGTGCACAGCTCCTCCACCCACAGTATACAGTATATGCACAGATCCTCCACCCACAGTATACAGTATATACACAGCTCCTTCACCCACAGTATTCAGTATATATGCACCGCTCCTCCACCCACAGTATACAGTATATGTGCACAGCTCCTCCACCCACAGTATACAGTATATGTGCACAGCTCCTCCACCCACAGTATACAGTATATGTGCACAGCTCCTCCACCCACAGTACACAGTATATGCACAGATCCTCCACCCACAGTATACAGTATATACACAGCTCCTTCACCCACAGTATTCAGTATATATGCACCGCTCCTCCACCCACAGTATACAGTATATGTGCACCGCTCCTCCACCCACAGTATACAGTATATGCACAGCTCCTCCACCCACAGTATACAGTATATGTGCACAGCTCCTCCACCCACAGTATATGCACAGACCCTCCACCCACAGTATACAGTATATGCCCAGCTCCTCCACCCACAGTATACAGTATATGTGCACAGCTCCTCCACCCACAGTATACAGTATATGCACAGATCCTCCACCCACAGTATACAGTATATACACAGCTCCTTCACCCACAGTATACAGTATATATGCACCGCTCCTCCACCCACAGTATACAGTATATGTGCACAGCTCCTCCACCCACAGTATACAGTATATGCAGGGCCGCTGATAGGCCAGTACAGCTGGCCCAGTTGTACCGGGCCCGGCTGGCAGGGGGGCTCGGGCTGCCGACTCCCGAGCCATTTTAATTTTTTTGCTGTCAGTGGGCTGGCTCCAGTAACAGCAGGCAGTGTGGGGGCGGCGCTCACTCACTGACGTCACACGCCTGCTCCTCCCACTAGGATGCGCAGGCGCGTGACGTCAGTGAGTGAGCGCTGCCGCCCGCACTTGTTACTGGAGGCTGGAGGGTGGAGGGAGGAGGGAGGAGGCAGGAGCTGAATGTAAGGTAGTATTTTAGTAAAGAGATGAGCGCTGTGCCTGTGCTAAAATTAAAGTTACTGTCTGCAGCCTGCACGGCTGCACCGATTTATTAATGTATACTACTGTGAGTGGCGGGGGGGGATCTATATGGATGACGTCATGACGGCACTGTTATAGGGAGGGCGGGGGATCCGTGGATGGCACTGTTATGGGGGGGGGGTCTGTCATGTGGATGACACTTATGGGGGGGGGCCGGGGGGTCTGTGGATGACACTTATGGGGGGGATCTGTGGATGGCACCATTATGGAGGGGGATCTGTGGATGACACTGTTATGGGGGGGATCTGTGGATGACACTGTTATGGGGGGATCTGTGGATGACTGTTATGGGGGGGATCTGTGGATGGCACTGTTATGGAGGGTATCTGTGAATGGCACTGTTATGGAGGGGATCTGTGGATGACACATAGCATAAGATGCTATATACGGTATGTGTCATCCACAGATCCCCCTCTATAACAGTGCCATCCACAGATCCCCCCATAACAGTGCCATCCACAGATCCCCCCATAACAGTGCCATCCACAGATCCCCTCCATAACAGTGCCATCCACAGATTCTCTCCATAACAGTGCCATCCACAGATCCCCTCCATAACAGTGCCATCCACAGATCCCCTCCATAACAGTGCCATCCACAGATCCCCTCCATAACAGTGCCATCCACAGATCCCCTCCATAACAGTGCCATCCACAGATCCCCTCCATAACAGTGCCATCCACAGATCCCCTCCATAAAAGTGCCATTCACAGATCCCCTCCATAACAGTGCCATTCACAGATCCCCTCCATAACAGCGCCATTCACAGACGACCCCCCAGCGCCATAAATATCACTTGTAGACAAATCTGCATGATGTTTCAAGGCGGCGTCTGGGGAGGGGCCAAGGGCGGGGCCAGGGGTGTGGCTGAAGGAGGGATCAGGGGGTGGAGCTGAAGGGGGCCCCGTCATGTATGCTGTACAGGGCCCCATGATTTCTATCAGCGGCCCTGAGTATATGTGCATAGCTACTCCACCCACAGTATACAGTAAATGCACAGCTCCTCCACCCACAGTATACAGTATATGTGCACAGCTCCTCCACCCACAGAATATGCACTGCTTCTCCACCCACAGGATACAGTATATGTGCACAGCTCCTCCACCCACAGTATACAGTATATGCACAGCTTCTCCACCCACAGTATATGCACCGCTTCTCCACCCACAGTATACAGTATATACACAGCTCCTTCACCCACAGTAATCAGTATATGTGCACCGCTCCTCCACCCACCGTATACAGTATATGTGCACAGCTCCTCCACCCACAGTATATGCACCGCTTCTCCACCCACAGTATACAGTATATGTGCACAGCTCCTCCACCCACAGTATACAGTATATGTGCACAGCTCCTCCACCCACAGTATACAGTATATGTGCACAGCTCCTCCACCCACAGTATACAGTATATGTGCACAGCTCCTCCACCCACAGTATACAGTATATGCACAGATCCTCCACCCACAGTATACAGTATATACACAGCTCCTTCACCCACAGTATACAGTATATATGCACCGCTCCTCCACCCACAGTATACAGTATATGTGCACCGCTCCTCCACCCACAGTATACAGTATATGTGCACAGCTTCTCTACCCACAGTATATTCCCTCGCTTCTCCACCCACAGTATACAGTATATGTGCACAGCTCCTCCACCCACAGTATACAGTATATGCACAGCTTCTCCACCCACAGTATACAGTATATGCACAGCTCCTCCACCCACAGTATATGCACAGCTCGCAATTCGCAAATTCGAGAATTTGTGATCTCCAGTCATTATTTTCTTGATTGCGAAAATTGGCAATGTAATATATCCTCGATAAAAATTCACGATAAGAATATTCGCTATCAACACTAAGGGGTAGGCAACTTTGCTATTGGTTGCTAGGGATGTTGCTAAGTGCTGATAATTACGATAAATTTGCAATAAATTTGCGATAAATTCGCGATTCGAATATTCACGAATACGAATATATAGCACTATATTCTAAATATTCGCAAACTCTCGAAGTGGCGATATTAGCGATAAAAATTTGTGATTCGAATATTCACGCTCAACACTAGTGTTTAATATTGATGACCTATTTCCAGGATAGGTCGTCAATATCTGATCTGTGGGGGGAAGATGGCTCCCTCTTGGCACCCCCCTTCACCCCATCAGCTATTTAAAGAGACCACGGGACTCAGGTGAGTACTGCTTCCTCTTCCTAGGCCTGTAACGCCACATTTATCGGTCACATGGCCTAGGCACATTCAAGTGAATGGGCCTGAGCTGAAATACCAAGCACAGCCGCTATCCAATGTATGGCGCTGTACTTAGTAATCTGAAAGGAGGCCACAGCGGTCACAGTAGCGCTGCGGTCCTCTCAAACAGCCTATTGGTGTTGATGTCAGGTGTCTGGACCTATCTGATTTGGATGACCAATCAGGGAATTGGTGATTAGTATTAAACACCTGGACTACCCCTTTAAAGGGATATTATGGCATATTAATAGGATATGCCACAAATGTTCAATCAGTGCTGGTCCTACCTCACGGACCTGCTTCTGTAACATGAACGGAGGGCATGCCATGCATGTGCAGCGTCCTCTCCATTTATTGCTATGAGATTTACAAAAGTGAGTGTGTACAGCTATTTACAAAAGTCCCATTGCAATGAATGGACTGCAAGCTGTGAGACTTTGGAAAATATCTGAACCAGCAATCGGACATTTTAAGAAGACCCATAACGGTGAATGAAGCTGTGCATGCACAGCCAACTTTCCATTAACGACGGTGCCCTGTCCGTGAGATGAGAGTTGGTCTCAGAGGTGGGAGCCGGACCTACTTGACATTTGTAGCATATCCTATCGATGTACCATAAATGTCCCAGATAGGACAACCCTCTAAAATGCTGGATTTGCATTCTTCCATTTTTCACATTACTGTTAGAAAATGTTCTTGCCAGAGTTAAATAAAATCCAGGATTTCATAATAAGTTTTAAATAGAATATTGAATATTTCTTCATGGCTTTGTGTAAAATTGGAGGCTTGCAGAGGAGCCATAGATGTATTATGGACCTCTATGGCACCTCCATTATGGCTCTATACAAAACAAAGCCATGGGACGCCTGTGCAATGCATTCAAAGTGTGATTTCCATGCATGCCAAGCTCAATTTTCCATGCGGAATTCTTAATTTTAGAGAAAATAACCACATAGCTGCATACCCCCCTACACCTCAACGACTGAGCCCAGGCTGCTTACTGAATAATTCCAATGTGCTTTTCTCTGCGGTGCAGTTTGGGCGAATTCGCTTTGCGCTCTTGTGGGTTGTGAGTTTAAATGGACAATATGAAATTGTTTTCATTTGAGGTGCAAGAAATATTGGTGGATATTGGACACTGAAGACATGACATTATATTTCAACATGTGCCAGGGGAAATCCTTCTATCCACGTGAAGAAAATCATTCAGTTTTTCGGACTTATCGACACACGCTTTGAAAAAAAAAAATATATAATGCGAATTACCTTCAGGGGAGTGAAATCCCAAAACAATAAAATGTGATTCCAAGCACTGGGCAGCGCTGTATGAAAACCTTTTCAGGTGCAGCCTCTCAGTGTGAGATTGAGTGGCCGCCATGGGGGACATTTATTAAGACCGGCGTTTAACATACCAGTCTTCATCTATCCTCCTTTGGTGTAAGATGCACCACAATTATTAAGAAGTGCACATCTCATAATAACTGAGGCTCATCTGTGCAAGTCCGTGTGCCAGAACTGAAATCTAAGCCAGATAGGAAGCTGGTATAAATTTTAGGTATCATCTGTTCCAGTCTCTTGGCATAGATTATGCCCGGCTACACACAGCCAGCTCTACACCCACTTTTTGGAATCAGGCGAGCAGGACTCAAAAGCACCCAAAAAGCCACATATTTGGTGTGCATGTGTAGTCACATGTATTAGCAAAATGACTCTGTTCCTTTTTGAACTTTGCGTGAAATGTTGGCAGCAGCAAACTACTGTGTTGGTATCTGGATGAAGATGTAAGTATGTGATGGCTTCCAGTATAGTGGAGCAATCACTGGCTGATATTTTCATACCTTGAAATTGCCCAAACTTGGTGGACTGCCTAAACATCAGTATTGGTGGTGTCCACAGTTTCATGACCCCAGAAATATTCTGTAGTCTGCTATATCTTGCTAGAATTGAAAAGAGAAAGATGCATCTCTTTGTGTGCTGCATTTCTGAACAAAATACTTTTTCCCCTTGTTCACCTAGTGTATATGAAAGGCCGCCTTTAACAAGTAAAAATTCTTAGAGATAAGGTGTACCTGAGTTTTCAAAAAAAGTTTATATAATGGCTGTGCTTCTTTGTACAATTATAACTGTGAAGGAGCTGGTGTTTTTTTGGGCTTCCATAAAGTCTCTTTCAGCCATATTATTTCCTGTTTCAGCTGCACAGTTAGACACATTTCATTCAGAAGCAGCGGTTGTCTCCCTTCTGCCAGCACTAAATGCAGTGACCTCACTTCCCTTACTTCCTACTATGCTTTTTTTTTCTATAGAGCTCAGAAAGCTGCTAAGGACGGATACATCGCACTTAGCTCCAGAGATGTCTAGAAGCAGTTCTTTTATCAGGCCCACAATCTCAGCTAGCTCTGACATACCTCCATTTCCTGTGAGTCGTCTTCTGAGCCTCTGTTACCAGGGACTGATCTTGCCTGACAACAGGCAGTGGACTGCCACTTAGTTGAGTGTTTTTGAGGAGTTTTGAGGCAGATTTTCATGCAGGTTTTTCTGCCAAAGCCAGAAGTGGATTCAAAAGAAATCGAAAAAACTAAGGAAGGACCCTTCCTGCTTGAACTATTTCTGGTTTTGCCATAAAAACTTGCAGGAAGATCTGTTTCAAAACCTCCTCCAAAAACTCAGTGTGAACCTGCTTTTACTGTCACTTTCTTATATTCTGTTGCATTTTGAGGCTGAAAAAACTAAAGATTACACTTTGCTGTATAGACAAGTGAGTGCTGTCCATTACATGAAGAGTATTCATTGCCTTCACCTTCTTGTGAGAGAAGTTACATTACAGTACCTGCACCTTCTTGTGAGTCCCTTGGGCCGTGTACCATACAGACCCAGATGAGAGACTGCTGCTGTCACTTAGTATACATACGTAGCATGTAATATTTGGTGACTTTTAGGCTTCATGTGAGATTTTGTGAGATTCGCAAAGCTCTTGTAGTGGAAGTCAGCATTGAAGATGAAGGAAAAAGGTGACTAGTAGCACTGTCACCAAAGAGATGGGCATCAAAGTGAAGTTCAAAGCCTTTATTATGAAGAAATTACATGGTTCAGAGATATTTGCCTCTTCCTCTGATCGATAGGACCACATCTATCCTTTATCTGAAGAGGGGGCAAGTAGTCATGAAACACCTCATTACTTGAGACCAAAAAAGCCTTCGAACTCCACTTTCATGTCCGTCTCTTTGTTGACAACGCTGATGGTGGTCTTTTTTCTCTATCTACCTTTCTAGGTTGTCTAGGGAACCAGAAATTATTTGTAGCGTATTACTTCGCTTTCTGTTCTTAAGACTGGCAGAAATTACCTGAAAAAAATGTCTGCTTCATCGATACTTCATAGACCAATTCAAATCAGTTTTGTAAGCATCTCAAACTTGACAAGTCAATTCTCCCTATCTAAATTAATAGATAGTAAAATACTGTTCCCCAAGTTGCCATTTTGCATATTCTGGCCCTGTGCTATTATTTTAGAGGTGCCTTTACCTATCACCTGTCATTTTTAAAGGGCATCTGTCAGCAGATTTGTACCTATGAAACTGGCTCACCTGTTAGATGTGCGCTTGGCAGCTGAAGACATCTGTGTTGGTCCCATGTTCCAATGTGCCCGCATTGCTGAGAAAAATGATGTTTTAATTTATGAAAATGAGCCTCTAGGATTTACACCATTACACCTAGAGTCTCTGCTCTATCTGCAACTGCTGCGCCCTCTTCACTTTGATTGACAGTCCCAGACAGTGAAAATGATATCATACCTAGCCCTGTTAGGGCTCATGCACACGACCGCATGTATTTTGCAGTCGGCCAAAAAAACGGATCCGCAAAAAATACGGATGACATGTTTTGCGGAACGGAACAGCTGGCCCTAATAGAACAGTACTATCCTTGTCCATAATGTGGACAATAACAGTTAATGTTGTATTTTTTTGCGGAACGGAAATACAGACATACGGAAACGGAATGCACATGGAGTAACTTCCGTTTTTTTTTGCGGACCCATCGAAATGAATGGTTCTGCATACGGTCTGCAAAAAAAATGGAACGGACACGGAAAGAAAATACGTTTGTGTGCATGAGCAATCAAAGTGCAGAGGGCGCAGCAGTTGCAGAGACAGCAGAGCCTCTAGGTGGTGGATGTCTGATTAATAACAAACATACATATCTAAATGGCGGGGGGGGGGGGGCACTTGGGCAGCTCAGCCTCTGTTGGTGGTGGACCTTGTCCCAGCCCTGTTTGGCTCACTAGCTAGGTTCCTTATTCCTGCATTGCTGATTGATTCCTCTGTATCTCTGACCTTGGCTTTTCTCTTGTCCTCTGTGTCTTTGACCATGTAGATAGCATTTTTTTGCCCTCGGTCTTCTTTATAATGAGCCTGTCAGGGCTGCTTACACTGACAGTGAACGCCTCTCTTTGTGTCAAGGCAGGTGACCAGTAGAGGAGTATTGTTCCGAGTTCTGCAGGTTCTGTAGGGTGTCTAACCGGAATGATTCGGGCCTTACAATGCAGTTCAGACTGGGTCTTTCAGATATTCTGAAGAACCTTTTGGTTAGTCACCCGACCAAAGGTTCCTTAGATGAGGCTATGTGTCTGGCTATACGACTGGATTGACGTCCTATAGAACAAAACACTTGAACGTCCTATCTCTGTTTCTCCTTCTTCCTTCCCTTCTGTTTTTCAGGGTTTCGTGGGTAAAGCACCAGTGGAGTCTGAAGAGCCCATGCAAGTGAGTACATTGTCTTCCCAGTACAGGTGGGATTAACACTCGAAGAGTGACCATTGCTTCTATTGTTGCAGTCCTGCATATCTACTGAAATCCTGTCCTACTAGGTCGAAGGCAGAAAACTTCAGCGTCTGAGTAATGGTCGGGGAGGTCACTCAGATGCACAGGTATTTCCAAAAAAGACTGCCAGGGCTCTATTGCTTGTTAATCTCTCTTCACAAGGGAGATCTGTTTCTGTGTCTTTGATGTCAGAGAAGTCTCCTTTCTGGGTTATATACTGACACCTCAAAATTTTTATATGGACCCCGCCATAGTGCAAGCCTTGTTGATTGTGCTCCTGTACTCTTCCAGCCGGAAGTCACCAAGTAATTTATTGTTGAAGTAGATGCTTCAGAGGTTCGAGTGGGCACCGTATTGTCATAGAGGTCGTCTTCTCTGACTAATTTGCAGCCATGTGCATTCTTTTCTAGAAAATGATCCTCTGCAGAGAAAAACTATGACATTGGCAATTGAGAATTGTTAGCTATCATATGGGCATTCGAGAAATGGTGTAATTTCCTTAAAGGGGCTAGTCAGCAAGTTATTGTACTCATGGATTATAAGAATCTGATGAATCTGGATAGCACTAAACACTTGAAGCCAAGACAAGCGCGTTGGGCCTTGTTTTTCACCCGGTTTAACTTTATTGTTACTTATCGTCCTGGCTCTGGTCATGTAAAAGAGGATGCTTTATCTCACAGTTTTGGCATCTGTGACTCTACTGACACTGACCCTGTTAACATTTTTCCTCCTGGTGTTGTCATAGCCACTGTTGGTCCTGATTTGGCTTCTGAAATACAATCTTGTCAGGATTTCGCTCCTTGCAATAATCTTCCTTTTGGTAAAATTCTTGTTCCTCCAAATCTGCGTCTTAGAGTTTTGGAGGAGTCACATTGCTCTGTACTTGAGGGTTATCCTGGTATTGCTGGTACAAAACATTTGGTTTCCAGAGCCAACTGGTGGCCTACTTGTTCACAAGACATGGTTGCCTTCATCTCTGCATGTGATGTTTACGCAAGGGCCAAGGTACCCAGGAGACGTCCTTCAGGTCTACTTTGCCCTTTCCTCCATTCCTCAGAGACCTTGGACCCATTTCTAAATGGATTTCATAACTGACTAATTTTAATACATTAAAGAAACTCCATAACGCAAAAAAATTGGCCAATTGGTTCATGGATAATATTCTCAAATAACGATACCTAAGTTCATTGTCTCAGATAAAGGAGTACACTTTGTCTCAAGATTCTGGAGAGAATTTAGTAAAAGGTTGGGGATAAAACTATCATTCTCTTCTGCATTCCATCCTAAGACAAATGGACAAAGTGAAAGTGTCAACCAGGTTTTGGAGCAGTTTTTGAGGTGTTTTGTGTAATTGTCAAAACAAATGGAAAAGGTTTTTGTCTCTAGTGGAGTTTGCTATCAACGACCATATCAGCTCCTCCAGTGGCATTTCACTTTCTATTGCAATTATGGGTTTAATCCGTGGTTTTCCTCTAGTGAGTTAAATTCTGTGAGTCCTGTGGTAGATGCCATCTGTGCACAAATTGGGCCCCGGCATACAAGAGCCTGGAAAAAGATCAAAGCATCCAGTATGAACAAGCCAATAAGAAATATTCCATGGGTCCTAATTTTGTTCTGGGAGAAATGGTATGGCTTTCTACTAAGCATTTACATCTCATGGTTCCCTCTGGTAAATTAACTCCTAAGTTTATTGGCCCATATAAAATCACCTCTATTATAAATCTTGTATCTTTTGCTCGTCAGTTACATCCACATTTAGGATACATAATGTTTTCCACAAATCACTGCGTAAGAAATACATTTCTCCTGTGATTCCTGATACAGTTATTATCCAAGGTGAACTGGAGTACGAGGTGGGGAAAATTCTTGCAGTACATTATCATTGGAAAGGATATAGTGCTGAGGAGAGAACATGGGTTGCGGCTTGGGATGTTCATGCTCCTCATCTGATTAGGAAGTTTTTTCTTGAGTTCCGATTGAAGCATGCTCCCTATGTTGAGAGTCCGGTAGCCCATCTTAAGAGGGAGAGTACTGTAACAAACTTACTTGTCCAGGCTACAGTGGCGCGATCCTTAGCTTCAGCATGTTCTCTCCAGGAGAGATATGCTGCTGAGCAACGCCCCCTGGTGATGCGACCACATTGTTAGCAACAGGATGCAATGCTCTGTTTCTCCCCACAGTGGGACAGTGCTGGGAGAGATTAGCAGTGGGCTGATTGCTCAGCTGCTCTGTTACTGTGTGCTAGTGTTTCTGACTAATGGAGCACCAAGTCATGAACCTATCAGGTTTTGACCAGGGACTCTGCACTCTATTTGAATCCCTTCCTGGCCATACACCAGTGCCAGTGATAGTCTTTGTTTGGATCACTAGCTAGGTTCCTTTTTCCTGCATTGCCGATTAATTCCTTTGTGTCTCTGACCCTGGCTTGTCTTCTGACCAGTCTCTGTCTCACATTTTGGTACTGTGTAGCCTGTTTGGTTCTGACCCATTTCTGATGACTCTGGTATTATGTTTGTCTGTCTGTGTTTGTTATTCTGTCTCTGCACCTATATAGCATAGGGACCGTCAGCCAGTTGCGGTCTAGCTACCTAGGGTTTGTACTGCATGTAGGATTACAAGGAAGAGGCACTCCGTGTCACGGAACCATGAACCAGACGTACAACAAGAGATAAGTGAAAATAAGAAGGCTTTATTGAAAATAAAGCTGTAAAGCAAAAGTCCAAACGAATGGTGAAACCGAAGCAGAGTCTTTGAGAGGCCAGAGATCAGGAACCAGAAGGGTAGTCAGACGAAGCCAGGATCAGGAACCAGCAGGGTAGTCAGACGAAGCCAGGATCAGGAACCAGCAGGGTAGTCAGACGAAGCCAGGATCAGGAACCAGAAGCAGCAGCAGTCTTAGAAGCATGTGAACACAGGAGGACCAAGCAAGGAACTGAAGCCACAGACCTCCTATATATATGAGCTAGGCATCCAGCTCCTCCCAGTGGGAAGGAGGAGCCGCAGGGTGGAAGGCTACAAGAAACCCAGAAACCAAGATGGCCGCCAGCACATGTCAAACGAAGGAGAACAGCAAGAAGGTAAGACCATGACAGTACCTCCCCCTCAAGGGCCCCTCCTCCGCGGAGCAAAAAACGGTTTCTGAGGGAAGCGTGCGTGGAAGGCTCGGAGCAAGGCAGGAGCATGGACATCTGCGGAGGGAACCCAGGAACGCTCCACTGGACCATAACCACGCCAATGGACCAAAAACTGCA
Organism: Bufo bufo; assembly: GCF_905171765.1. NCBI lineage: Eukaryota > Metazoa > Chordata > Amphibia > Anura > Bufonidae > Bufo > Bufo bufo. The sequence continues at coordinate 193,307,303 of NC_053397.1, forward strand.
CCCGACCGCGGACCAGGCGTGAGTCCAGGATATTGCTCACCTCATACTCCTCATGATTGCCCACTCGGACCGGACGAGGCCGAGGAACCGAGGATGTGAAACGATTACACACCAGTGGCTTCAACAGGGAGACATGAAACACGTTAGAGATCCGCATGCCAGGAGGAAGCGCAAGGGCATAGGCTACCGGGTTTACCCTGCGAAGCACTCGGAAGGGACCAACAAAGCGAGGCGCCAGCTTGGGAGTGGGCACTCGAATGTTGAGGTTGCGGGTGGACAACCATACACGGTCTCCGACCTGGTAGGAAGGAGCAGGCGCTCGTCTGCGATCAGCCTGGAGTCTCTGGCGCTGCGCAGAGGCCTCAAGGGACTTCTGGATCTGTACCCAAGAAGCACGTAGGACGGAAAGGTGATCCTCCACAGCCGGAATATCCTGGGGAGAGAATACCTCCGGTAACACGGCAGGTTGGAACCCATAATTGGCCATGAAGGGAGACGTCCCAGAGGAAGAGTTCACCGCCGTGTTCCTGGCAAACTCAGCCCAAGGCTGAAGGTCAACCCAATTGTCTTGGTGATCGGAGACATAGCAACGAAGGAATTGCTCCAAGGCCTGATTGGATCGTTCTGCGGCCCCATTGGACTGAGGGTGGTAGGCCGAGGAGAAGGAGAGATGAATCCCCAACTGGGAGCAAAAGGCGCGCCAGAACCTGGACACAAACTGACTCCCCCGATCCGACACAATCTCCTTGGGCAAACCGTGCAACCGGAAGACCTCCCTGGCAAAAATCGTGGCCAACTCTTGTGCAGAGGGTAACTTCTTGAGAGGAACACAGTGGCACATTTTGGAAAACCGATCCACAATCATGAGAATGACCGTATGGCCTCGGGATGCAGGGAGGTCCACAATGAAATCCATCCCCAGGTGTGACCATGGGCGCTCCCCGGTGGCTATGGGTTGCAGAAGGCCCAACGGAAGGTGCCGAGGGGACTTACTCTGGGCACAAACGGAGCATGCCGCTACATATGCGGCGATGTCGGAACGTAGGGAAGGCCACCAGAACAGCCCAGGACAGCTGATTTTTTCCAGGATGCCCCGCGGTCTTGGAGTTATGGTAGGTTCGCAACAACCGAGTGCGCAACTCCTCAGGCACAAAACATCTGCCGTTGGGTCTCCCAGGGGGAGCACCAGATTGAGCCGCCAAAATCTGCTCACCCAGGGGAGAGGTCAGGCTGGTGCGAATGGCGGCCAGGATCTGATTCGGAGGTATGACCGAAGTCGAAATCGACTCCTCCCTGGACAGCTCGGAGTACTGCCGTGATAGGGCATCCGCCCTGATGTTCTTGGAACCGGGTAGGTAGGAGACCACGTAATTAAAACGTGACAAGAACAGAGCCCATCTGGCCTGACGTGGTGTCAATCTCTTGGCCTCAGAAAGGTAGGTCAGATTCTTATGGTCCGTCAGGATGAGAACCGGAACCACCGAACCCTCGAGCAAGTGCCTCCATTCTTTAAGGGCCTGCACGATGGCCAATAACTCCCTGTCACCAATCTGATAGTTGCACTCCGCGGAAGACAGTTTCCGGGAGTAAAACCCACAAGGAAGCAGAGGACCCTCTGGTGTTCTACGCTGAGACAGAAGGGCGCCTACTCCCGTCTCAGACGCGTCCACCTCGAGGACAAAGGGCAACCCAGGGTTGGGATGCGACAGAATCGGAGCCGACAAAAGCGGACTTTAGGGCCTCAAAAGCTCGGATGGCCTCGAGCGGCCAGACCTGGGAATTACTGCCCTTCCTGGTCAGATCCGTGAGAGGCTTGGCCAGCATGGAAAAGTCCCTGATGAACTTCCGATAATAATTGGCGAAGCCCAAAAAGCGCTGCAGGGAACGAAGACCACTGGGCTGGGGCCACTGTAAGACAGCCGAAACCTTCTCAGGATCCATGGAGAACCCCTCAGCGGAAATGATGTAACCTAAGAAGGTTACCTGGGATCGGTGAAATTCGCATTTCTCAAGCTTACCGAACAGCTTGTTCTCTCGTAACCGTTGCAACACTCGTCTGACATCCAGAATGTGGGCCTCCATGGATTCAGAATATACCAAGATGTCATCCAAATAGACCACCACACACTGCTGCAACAGGTCACGGAAAACATCGTTGATGAATTCCTGAAAGACTGCGGGCGCTTTGCACAACCCAAAGGGCATAACCAAGGATTCATAATGACCGGTCCTGGTGTTAAACGCGGTCTTCCACTCATCGCCCGCCTTGATCCTTACCAGGTTATATGCCGCCCTCAGGTCGAGTTTGGTAAAGACCGTGGCCCCTTGATTTCCCTTGATTTCCGAACAGCTCGGAAATCAAGGGTATCGGGTAAGCGTTCTTGATCGTGATGCGATTGAGACCCCTGTAATCGATGCAAGGCCTCAACTCACCGCCCTTCTTTTTCACAAAGAAAAATCCAGCCCCTGCCGGGGACGAGGATTTGCGAATGTGTCCGCGTGAAAGCGCCTCCCTCACGTACTCCTCCATGGCCTCATTCTCCGCTACAGACAGTTGATAGACTTTGCCATGAGGAGGAACGGCACCAGGTTGTAACTCTATGGCACAATCGTATGGGCGGTGCGGAGGTAGGGCAACCGCGCGCACCTTATCGAATACATCCCGGTACTCCTCGTATTCAGGAGGCAACAGAGAGTCCGAGGAAGTACACAGCAACTTGACAGACCCATGGATGCAACTAGCCCCACACTGCGGTGACCACGAGAGGATCTCGGCCGATCTCCAATCGAAAGTCGGATTATGCTTCTGGAGCCAGGGGTACCCCAAGACCACCGAGTAGTGTGGAGACGAAATAACCTGGAGACAGACCGACTCTCTGTGAACGGCACCAATGGCTATCCCCACTGGAAGGGTCTCATGAGTCACGTGTGACGACAGAAGGGGTCTGCCGTCTATCGCCTCAAGAGCCAGTGGGGAACCTCGAGCCTGCAGAGGAATGGAATTGGCGGCAGCGAACACACTATCAATGAACAAACCACCAGCACCAGAGTCCACCAACGCCTGGGTCGTCACCGAGCCCCCGACCCAGGAGAGGACAACAGTGATCAGTGGTTTGTCAACACGGGAAACCGGGGACGAGGAGACTCCACCCAAGATCTGCCCCCGACAGGATCTCAGGTACGAGCGTTTCTCGGACGGTTCGGACATGCCAACCGAAAATGCCCACCGAGACCACAGTACATGCATCGACCCTCGCGTCTCCGGAGTACCCTCTCCCCCTCGGACAGGCGAGCAAACCCCAGCTGCATGGGTTCACCCCCAGACAAGTCATCCCCAGGAGGCGTGGGAGGAGAGGGAGGCACGGGTGGGACAGCAAACGTAGGCGCCAATCTGTTAGAAGACCTCCGCAGGCTCTCCTTAAAGGAAGGTCTCTCCCTGAGTCTGGTGTCAATCAAAATCTGGAAAGAAATAAGAGACTCGAGCTCCACTGGTAGGTCCTTAGCTGCAACCTCATCCTTCAAGGCATCCGAGAGACCATGAGAGAAAGCAGCGACCAGAGCCTCATTATTCCAGCCCACCTCTGCTGCCAGGGTACGAAACTCAATGGCGTATTCAGCTACGGATCGTGAACCCTGTCTGATGGACATAAGGAGCTTCGCAGCAGAGGCAGCACGAGCCGGCACATCGAATACCTTCCGAAGAGAAGCAACAAAACCGGAAAACTCGGCAACCACCGGATTGTTGTTCTCCCATAAAGGGCTGGCCCAGGCCAAGGCCTTGTCCGAGAGCAGCGAGATCAAGAAGCCCACCTTTGATCTCTCAGTAGGAAAGGCATGTGGCAGCAACTCGAAATAAATGCCCACCTGGTTAAGGAAACCTCGGCACTGAGTTGGCTCTCCCCCAAAGCGCTGTGGAAGAGGGGCAGAACCAGTCATACCCCGAAACACCGCAGGCGCAACAACAGGTGTCGGGGTAGACTCTGGCGCAACAACCGGAGCGGCAGTAGGAGCGACAACCGACCCATCGGCAACGGGAGCGAAATGAGCCGTGCGTTCAAGCAGGGTTTGCAACGCCACAGCGAACCGACCCAACAGGTGATCCTGCTGATCAAGTCTGGCAACCAGCATGGGTAGCGAGGATGGCCCTGTACCGTCAGAACTCATGGCTTGGTCCTAATGTCACGGAACCATGAACCAGACGTACAACAAGAGATAAGTGAAAATAAGAAGGCTTTATTGAAAATAAAGCTGTAAAGCAAAAGTCCAAACGAATGGTGAAACCGAAGCAGAGTCTTTGAGAGGCCAGAGATCAGGAACCAGAAGGGTAGTCAGACGAAGCCAGGATCAGGAACCAGCAGGGTAGTCAGACGAAGCCAGGATCAGGAACCAGCAGGGTAGTCAGACGAAGCCAGGATCAGGAACCAGAAGCAGCAGCAGTCTTAGAAGCATGTGAACACAGGAGGACCAAGCAAGGAACTGAAGCCACAGACCTCCTATATATATGAGCTAGGCATCCAGCTCATCCCAGTGGGAAGGAGGAGCCGCAGGGTGGAAGGCTACAAGAAACCCAGAAACCAAGATGGCCGCCAGCACATGTCAAACGAAGGAGAACAGCAAGAAGGTAAGACCATGACACTCCGATACAACCTGTATATCACATAAAGGAGGGCCTCATTCACATTGTGGTACAATTGTTCAGGTAGTGGGACTCCTACACTCATAAAGCCTATGCACTAAGTCAGTGGTCGGCAAGCCGCGGCTCGCGAGCCACATGCGGCTCTTTTGATCCTTCACTGCGGCTCTTTGGTTCGGGCTGGCGCAGGGGCGTAGCGTGGGGGGGGGGGGCCGTTGCCCCGGGCGCAAAATTGCAGGGGGCGCCAGGCGGCAAACACTTTAATGAGGGTCATGGGAGCCTATGGCTCCAGTCCCCTCCGTTCTTCCTCATAGGTTTCAGCCTGAAGCCTATGAGGCAGTAGAGCGAGCGTAGTGTAAGAGAATGTAGTTGATCCTGGGAGGTATGATGATGTCAAGGGAAGAGGCGGAGTCTCGTCATCCAGGGGGCGTGGCCTAACGATGTGCGGGAGATTCTACAGAGCAGGAGCAGAGTGTGAAGGTAAGTATGTGGAGGAGAATAGTGACTGTTATTTTTACTTGGGGGGGCTTTTTGCAGGGCTGAAGGGAGAAGGGAGAAGGAATCGGGGGGGGGGGGGGATATTATTTACATGGGACTGTATGCTGGAGAGGCTGAAGGCAGGGGGGGGGGTGATATTTTACATGGGACTGTATGCTGGAGGGGCTAAGGCAGGGAAGTGATGTGTTTTACATGGGACTGTATGCTGGAGGGGCTGAAGGCAGAGGGGGGGTTGTATCTTACATGGGACTGTATGCTGGAGGGGCTAAGGCAGGGAAGTGATGTGTTTTACATGGGACTGTATGCTGGAGAGGCTGAAGGCAGGGGGGGTGATATTTTACATGGGACTGTATGCTGGAGGGGCTAAGGCAGGGAACTGATGTGTTTTACATGGGACTGTATGCTGGAGAGGCTGAAGGCAGGGGGGGGGTGATATTTTACATGGGACTGTATGCTGGAGGGGCTAAGGCAGGGAACTGATGTGTTTTACATGGGACTGTATGCTGGAGGGGCTGAAGGCAGAGGGGGGGTTGTATCTTACATGGGACTGTATGCTGGAGGGGCTAAGGCAGGGAAGTGATGTGTTTTACATGGGACTGTATGCTGGAGAGTCTGAAGGCAGGGGGGGTGATATTTTACATGGGACTGTATGCTGGAGGGGCTAAGGCAGGGAACTGATGTGTTTTACATGGGACTGTATGCTGGAGGGGCTGAAGGCAGAGGGGGGGGCAGCGTTCAGGGGTCCGCCTGCTGAGCGGAGCGGAGGCTGAACGCTGCCAGACTGATGCATTCTCAGCGGATCCGCGTCCACTCAGAATGCATTAGGGCTGGACGGATGCGTTCGGGGCCGCTTGTGAGCCCCTTCAAACGGAATTCACAAGCGGAGCCCCGAACGCAAGTGTGAAAGTAGCTGGGACTGTGCAAGGAGGGCTGGAAGGCAGGGGTGTGATATTATTTACATAGGACTGTATGTTCGAGGGGCTGAAGGCGGGGAGTGATGTATTTTACATGAGACTGTATGCTGGAGGGGCTGAAGGCAGGAGAGTGATGTGTCTTACATGGGACTGTATGTTGGAGGGGCTGAAGGCAGGAGAATGATCTATCTTACATGAGACTGTATGCTGGAGGGGCTGAAGGCAGGAGAGTGATGTGTCTTACATGGGACTGTATGCTGGAGAGGCTGAAGGCAGGAGAGTGATGTGTCTTACATGGGACTGTATGCTGGAGAGGCTGAAGGCAGGAGAGTGATGTGTCTTACATGGGACTGTATGCTGGAGAGGCTGAAGGCAGGGGGAAGGTTGTATCTTACATGGGACTGTATGCTGAAGGGGGGCATAATTATTATTATAATACTACAGAGGGGGCCATTTTAATATTAATAATATTAATACAGAGGAGGAAATAATAATAATAATATAGAGGGGCCAGTATATATTATAATTATACAGAGGGCATTATAGTTATGGGAACTACGGGGGAGATCTGTTATCTGAGGATGATAGTAAAGTGAGAAATCCCAAACATTTTCTGTGAAACTCTACAGAGACGAGAGGCGGCTGAAAGAAGGTGTCATGGCGGTCCTATCTCCGAATGAAGATGCTGAGGAAAGTCTACATCACAGGAGAGGTCACTGGATGTAACAGGTATGGTGCGGTCTTCTCCTGTATTTTTCATAGCAATGTATGTTATGTCCATACAAATATCTGTTTGGGAAGGGGGGGGGGGGTGGATATAGAATTTGGGCCACACTGCCGACGCCTGGCCCCAGACTTCAGGTCACACTGTGCGTGTCCTGAATTCTGGGGCTCACACCCATCTACTACATCATCTGTACTCAGAGTTATCCCTGTGTTACCTGTGGTGTTACATAAGACTGCAGATGACATCTACTGCATTATTTGTAAAAAGGGGCGTGGTCACAGGTTGGGGGCGCAATACTTGGCTTGCCCCGGGTGCTGGCAACCTACGCTACGCCACTGGGCTGGCGGGTGGGCGGCCGCGCAGCCATATCGCGCCGCTCAAGCTGCTTGTAAATTGTCCATCATGCGCCTGCTGCCCCGTCTGTCTGCTCCTTCCACTTTATGAATGAAGCAGGCAGGCGGGGCAGGAGGCATGACGGAGGGAGAGATGTCACGCTGCGCACAGCAGCAGAAGAGCGGGCAGCGCGGCTCTAGTTCGGCTGCCCACTGTGAGGAGGGGTGGAGTGGTGAAGAGGCCGCCGCTCAGGAGGAACGAAATGTCCTGCAGCAGAAAGGTAGGAGCTGCCCCCGGTGTGTGCACTGCACCGGCCCCGCCGCAAGTGTCCCTGCCCCCTTCCTTCCCCCCACTAATACATTACTTACTGGAAGGCACTTATAGGGGATATCTGTGGATGGCTCACTTATGGGGGATATCTGTGGATGGCTCTTATGGGGGATATCTGTGGAGGGCACTTGTGGGGGATATCTGTGGAGGGCACTTGTGGGGGATATCTGTGGAGGGCACTTGTGGGGGATATCTGTGGAGGGCACTTGTGGGGGATATCTGTGGATGACACATATATAGCATCTTATGCTATATATGTGTCATCCACAGATATCCCCCATAAGTGCGTCATCCACAGATATCCCCCATAAGTGCGTCATCCACAGATATCCCCCATAAGTGCGTCATCCACAGATATCCCCCATAAGTGCGTCATCCACAGATATCCCCCATAAGTGCGTCATCCACAGATATCCCCCATAAGTGCGTCATCCACAGATATCCCCCATAAGTGCGTCATCCACAGATATCCCCCATAAGTGCGTCATCCACAGATATCCCCCATAAGTGCGTCATCCACAGATATCCCCCATAAGTGCGTCATCCACAGATATCCCCCATAAGTGCGTCAACCACAGATATCCCCCATAAGTGCGTCATCCACAGATATCCCCCATAAGTGCGTCATCCACAGATATCCCCCATAAGTGCGTCATCCACAGATATCCCCCATAAGTGCGTCATCCACAGATATCCCCCATAAGTGCGTCATCCACAGATATCCCCCATAAGTGCTTCATCCACAGATATCCCCCATAAGTGCGTCATCCACAGATATCCCCCATGAGTGCGTCATCCACAGATATCCCCCATAAGTGCGTCATCCACATTACATCCACATCTGCAGACAAGTTTAAGAAAAGTAAAAAATGATAAAGATAAAATGAAATAATAATCAAGATCCAAATAAAAGAAAGTACATATAAAAGTATTCAAAAACACACTCTGGGCTCATGCCCACGAATGTAAGGGCGCCGTGCCTGTGCTGCGGACGGCAAATAGCGGTCCGTAATGCACGGACACAGACCATGGGGCAGCTGCATGAGGATCGCGGACCCATTCACTTGAATGGGGTTCGCGATCCGCATCCGACTGCCCGCACCGCGAAAAAGTAGCACATGCAGAAGTGAATGGGTCCATGATGAGGGCTGCACACGGCCGTGTGCAGCCCGCATCATGGACCCATTCACTCCAATGGGTCCAGGATCGGGGATATGAGTGCTGCAGTGTGCTTCCGTGGTGCTTCTGGCTGTGCCTCCGCACCGCAAAAAAGTAGTGCATGCGCCCGGATCCTGGACCCATTGAAGTGAATGGGTCCTTGATGCTGGCTGCACACGGCCGTGTGCAGCACTCATCATGAACCCATTCACTTGAGCATGCGCTACTTTTTTGCGGGCACATGGTCGTGTGCATGAGCATAATAGTCCTCACTGGTACTGTTGATGCAATATTTTAGGTTTTAAAAATGTGGCTCTCGAAAGAAATTCCAATCGGGGTTTTGGCGATATTTGGCTCAGTTGACAAAAAAGGTTGCCCACCACTGCACTAAGTGAAAGGGCTGCCAAAAATTACAAGGAAACGGGACTCCAATACACCCTTTATTACACATAAAGGAGGGCATCATACACAGTCTTGAAAAATTATGATTGATGGCCTACAGGTGACCCTCAAAAACATTAGGAGCAAGGGCCTGCTGGTGACCCTCTAAAACATAAGGGGCGAGGGCCTGCTGCTGATCTGACCATCTAAAACATTAGCGGTGAGGGTCTGCTGCTGAGCTGACCATCTAAAATATTATGGGCAAGGGCCTGCTGGTAACCCTCTAAAACATTAGGGGTGAGGGTCTGCTGCTGAGCTGACCCTCTAAAACATTAGGGGAGAGGGCCTGATGCTGATCTGACCCTCTAAAACATTAGGGTGAGGGTCTGCTGTTGAGCTGACCCTCTAAAACATTAGGGGAGAGGGCCTGCTGCTGATCTGACCCTCAAAAAAATTTGGGTGAGGGTCTGGCGATGATCTGACCATCTAAAACATTAGGGGTGAGGGAAGGGGCGGACTGACCATTTGGGCACTCGGGCATGAACCAAGGGCCTGCGGCCACTAGGGGGCCCCACCGGCTCTACTGTCTACTAGTACTACTCACTATCAAAGTAGCGCAGCAGGCAGGCCTGGCCGGACGGCAGCGTAAGCGTAATGTGACGTCACTCACTTTGTCACATGCCTGCTCCACCTGCTTCATTAATAAAGTGGGAGGAGCAGGCGCATGAGTCCATGACGCAGTGAGTGACGTTATGCTGCCGGCCGGCCTGCCTGCTACGTAACGCAACACTACTGTGAGAGTGAGTAGAGTAGTATCATGTCATTATTAAATCATTCAATCAAACCTCCTTCAGCAGGGTGTGTGTGACATCCAGATTGAAGCCCCTGACCATGCTTCAGGAAAGGAGATGGCACAGGGTGACGAACGCGCTGCCCATGCTGCAGGCTGAAAGGAGGAGAATTAGCGGAGGGATCGAAATGGGGCGTCCTCTCCAGGTAAGCATCATACTTACCTGCTGCGATGTCTGTGACCGGCCGGGAGCTCCTCCTACTGGTAAGTGACAGATCATTAAGCAATGCGCCGCACAGACCTGTCACTTACTAGTAGGAGGAGCTCCCGGCCGTTCACAGACATCGCAGCAGGTAAGTATGATGCTTCTAATATTGTAATATTGAAAAGTAACTATGGCAACCAGGCCTGCAGTAGCGTCCTGGTTGCCATGGTTACCGATCGGAGCCCCAGAGCGATTAAACTGGGACTCCGATCGGAATCTCCGCTGCCACCAATGATCGGTGGGGGGGCGCACACTGGCCACCAATGATATTAATACAATAGAGGGAGGGCCGGGGGGGTGCACACTGGCCACCAATGATAATGCAATAGAGGGAGGGAGGGGGGGCCGGGGGAGGCCGCACACTGGCCACCAATGATATTACAATAGAGGGAGGGGGGCGGGGGTCGCACACTGGCCACCAATGATAATACAATAAAGGGAGGGGGCGGGGGGAGGCCGCACACTGGCCACCAATGATATTACAATAGAGGGAGGGGGGCCGGGGGGGGGGGCCGCACTGGCCACCAATGAAATTAAAACTGGGGAGGGAGGGGAGTCTGCCCCCTGCTGCCTGGCAGCCCCTGATCTCTTATAGGGGGCTATGATATGCACAATTAACCCTTTAGGTGCAGCACCTGAGGGGTTAATTGTGCGGATCACAGCCCTCTGTAAGAGATCAGGTGCTGCCAGGCAGCAGGGGGCAGTCATGTACACAGTTCGTAGTATATTCTAACTAAAAGCGTCCCCATCACTATGGGAACGCCTCTGTGTTAGAATATACTGTCGGTTCTGAGTTTTCACGAAGTGAAAACTCAGCTCAGAAAAAGCTTTTATGCAGACGGATCTTCGGATCCGTCTGTATGAAAGTAACCTACGGCCACGGATCACGGACGCGGATGCCAATATTGTGTGTATCCGTGTTCTTTCACGGACCCATTGACTTGAATGGGTCCGTGAACCGTTGTCCGTCAAAAAAATAGGACAGGTCATATTTTTTGGACGGACAGGAAACACGGATCAAGGATGCGGCTGCAAAACGGTGCATTTTCCGATTTTTCCACGGACCCATTAAAAGTCAATGGGTCAATGGGTCAATCGTATTGTACCCTGCTATATGTTGTAAACTATTTTATGAATTAGATTTCTGTCATTTTTCTGTTATATTATGGTAAATGATATCATAATAGATGACATTATAGTAAATATTATTTTATGCACTATAATACATTTTGGGATATCTTGTGTCAGTCTATAATGTAGTTATAATCTACATCAAATTAAATTATACCGGTCACCAATGAGAAAGTTATTATGATGCTTTGGGATTTTGTAAATCGCTGCTCAGAGCGACCAATGACAAATAGTATTGGAATAGCAGTGAACTCGAATATGATGGAAGTGAAAAGGACATTAAAGTTCAATGCTTTGTTTATTACAAAAAAAAAAACACAGCACAACAGGGCATCCGGGTGTCCAGCAATTTCCACCTTTAACACTTGGATTTCAGCAGTCCTTGCAGAAGGCAGGATTATGCTGCATCTATTCAGTGGAAGCGTGCTCCATCCATCCCTCCCTCTTCCATCCATCCCCTCCTTCCACCTCTCTTCTATCTCATCCTTCTTTCATCTCCCTCCAATCCCCACTGCCTACAGACAAAAGAAATCACAGCCGGGCTCAGGGTCTTCATTGCACTGAGCAGCTTCTTGTTGCTGTGCCCTGGGAAAAAAAAAAAGAAACAAAAACAGGGCTTTCTTTCCTTCACCCTAGCAAGCGAGAGAGCGAGAGAGACGGGAAGCAAAGAAGAAAGGCACGGGGAGGGAGGGGAAGAACAAGGGAGAGGAGGGAAGAAATATAAAGGAAGACAGATGGGCAGAGGTGATAGGCAGATGTGGCTTAGTGTGTGTAACTGTGCATCGTGATGCTTTGCTTGTAGGTGCAAAGAGAGAGGAGTTAAAGGGAAAGCTTGTGGACATGCACAGGTACTGAGGGAATTTCTGCAGTGAAGGGTGACAGCAGCTGTCAGGTAGGAGGAATACGTGTGTCGGTGTGTTGTGTGCCTGCAGTGAAGGATTGTAGCGTTGTGCTTTATGAGTGCTCTGTGGGAATACGGTGTACCGTTGTGTACTTCCAGGGACTGATGAATAATCAGAGGGGTTTGCACATGCCGACACAAAAGCTAATGCCAAGTGTTGTCTTCCTACGTTGAGTGTCATACAGATGATTGATGGTGGAGAGAGAATTGACTGCACATCTGCAAAGTAGTCAGGCATGCGTGTGTACATGGGCAGTTGTTGGATCTTTCGACACTCTTTTAACCCTAGCTCACTGTAGGTTGGCTCTACCGTTGCGTGTGTACCGGTAGCTGGTGTAAGGGAAGTGCCTACTGTATGTGAGGTCATTGATAGTTACCCTGCCTGTGTGGAGATACTGTAGCTTTTCTCTCAGCCTGCAGCTAGGAGACATTAGGAAGTGTTGGAAGACTAAAGATGGCTCCTGCCGGTGCTTTCTGGGTGCTGCTAGCCGGTTTCCTGTTCATATCGAGAAGTGGCGGAGATGAGGATTCATCCAGGGAGCTTGAGTGTAAAATGAAGAGCATCACGGTCTCAGCTCTCCCTTTTCTCCGAGAGAACGACCTCAGCATCATGCACAGCCCCTCTGCCTCCGAGCCCAAGCTTCTCTTCTCCGTCCGGAACGACTTCCCCGGGGAGATCGCAGTAGCTGATGATTTGGAGAACACGGAACTGCCTTACTTTGTGTTGGGTGAGTGCAACCTGCATTGTAGCACATGATACGTTCCTGAAATAAACCTGCGTTGTCTGATGCAGAGGGTCATTCATCATGAATATACAGTCTGCAGGTGCTGTGCTCCACAAGGGCCTGCAGGATGCAAATAGTGAATAGATTACACTGTAAAAGTCATCCTCATTGCAGAGCCGTACTGTTTATTGCAATGTACTAATGCATGCCTATGACATCTCTGCTGTGAGCCTGCTCCCTGCCTCTACTGCTATTTCACAACTGATAAAAACAAATTGGAGATAGCATGCAGATGCCCCGTACTGTACATTCACGTCTTTGTAGAAGAGCAGTCTGGCACTTTAGAGATTAAAGGTTCCTCTCTAACCAAGTCCTGAGCTCTATCAGATTTGGCCACAGGCATGCTTGTTAAATTGGGACCATTGATGTAAGAACTTGGTCGAAAGGTCAGAAGGAGGGAAAGTAGAAGAAAGATGTCCACTTAAGATAGTCACGCATCTTTTTATCCTCAAATCTGTCCTCTGTGGGCACAATGATGGCAGGATGGAGGTTACGTGGCAGACCTTGCCATCAACAAAGTGAACGCTGGCTGAAGTATATGTGTCTTACTCTGCGACTAATGCATTTCTTTTCATCTGTAAGGATCAATTAATGACTTAGGTCGCTTTGAACATGGGCCAAATATCTCACTCATTCATGACGAGATGGCTCAGAAGTGCGCTTGCTATTACTCAGAGTATAACTTTTTTGGACAGGGATGCATTTGTCAGAGATGTGTTCTCCTTGGACTCTAAGTGATTCAGGTGGGTGACATCCAAAAGGGTCATAAAGTTATGAAATCGTTAGAGGGAAAGCTATTAAAAACTTTATGTCTTAAACATTTCAAGATTTTTTCCTTCTAAAAAAATTGTTGGCCCAGTCTAAACAAGTTGTCCTCCTGCATAACTTAACTTAGCAGTCTATTTTGGGTTACTTGGATGTTGGTTGCAATCTGACCTCATGTGGCTCCGTACAACTGCCAGCACCCATAAAAATCAATGGGGCTCTACTGTTCCCCATGGGCTATAATTTGATATGGAGGTTTTTTTCCTGTCAAATGTAATATGAATCTGACAGATAAAAACTGGTACATACTCCATTGGACACCAATTGGTATTCTCCTGTGGATACATAGGACCACATAGGTCCTTGTACAGACTCTATGCACATAACTCTTGTGTGAACACATGACATAAGGCTCCCACCATCATATTTCCTGTAGACATAAAGGGGTTGCCCTGCTGATGTTTTCTTCCTCCTTAAAGGGCCTCTGTCAGCAGATTTGTACCTATGAACCTGGCTGATCTGTTGTATGTGCACTTGGTCACTGAAGGCATCTTTGTTGGTCCCGTGTTCATATGTTTCCGCATTGCTAAGAAAAATAAAGTTTTAATATATGCAAATTTGAATCTAGGAGAAATGGGGGCGTTGCTGTCTCTTCTACTGCCACACCCTCTGCACTTTAGGAGAAGTCAGGGCCAGGCATGATCACATTTACACTGCCTGGCCCTGTCAATCAAAGTGGAGAGGGCATAGCCGTTGTAGAGAGAGCAGAGCCTCTAGGTGTAATGGCAAAGCCTCCATTGCTCTTAGAGGCTCATTTACATATATTAAAACCTCATTTTTCTCAATGCGGACACATATGAACATGGGACTAATACAGATGTCTTCAGCTGCCAAGCGCACATGTAACAGGTCAGCCAGTGTCATAGGGACAAATCTGCTGACAGATGTCCTTTTAGGGCTTAGAGTGGCATAAAAAAATTAATAAGTCACTCTTTCCTCTTCCAATCCCCTGCGACCCCCATTTGTTGATCACTGGGGGTCCTCTGGTCTCTGTGTTGACTCTCCTCAGTCAGTGATTGGCGGAGCAAGCACCTGGAGCCCTACGAGTGACTAAATGGGAGCGGCGAGGGATCGGCAGAGTTGCATGTAACAACAATTTTTTTGAAAGGCCACTCTGAGCAATACAGGATCAGGGTACCTACAGCTGCGTTACTGGGCGGCTTAGCTATTTCTGTAATTCGGAAAGCTGGGTGGTAACCCATGTGGGAGCCGAAATACCATGATAACTGGGTTCCAATAGAAAAGGAAGAATGAGTGGTGCTCCATATCAGTAGAGCACTTTTCTACTGACATGGAGCTTTCCAAAATAGAACTCTAACTTCTCAAAACGTTTGGACACAACAATCAGTATCTATGATGGGGTTACAGATCCATACTGTATTGATTATTGGATAATAATGGATACAAAGAGCTAAGGACATTTAGGTCCTATAGTAACATTTTAAATGTCATCCTTCATTGATTAACATGACCAGGTAAATATAAAGATAATTTAACAGACATTGACCCAGTTTTCCTCTATCTTGCATTGTGATGAACTGCTGAACATAGAGCGTGGCCCTATGCTGTCAGATCCATAACTGTGGAATAGACTTCTTAAAGATGAGCTGTCCCCTCTCCTGACATGTTTAAGTAACTACTTGCATTCCCCCATGTAATAACAATTATGAAGCATCGATTCTCATATCTCTATGTTATGGTATACTTCTATTATTCCTAAAAGTTGCCAGCTGTCTTCAATAAAGGTCCAGTTGGGTGTTACCAGTTGGGGTTGTTATCTTGCACAGTCTTAATCCTTACACGCGGATGTACAGTTATATCATGGTGAAGTGTAAAGAACATGGAGTGGACAGTGCTGGTTGCGTATTACAGCTGGCAGCTGGCCGCAATGACTGAGTTTGGCGATGATACCGAACCCAGTCATTTAACTCCTCTGATGCCATGGTCAATAGCAATCATAGCATCTGTGGGGTTAGGCACAAGGGGATGTACCTCTTTCTCCTGACCGGAGCCCCTGTGGCAAAATTACTGGGCTTCGACCTGTTGCCATAAGAGCTTGGGACCTTGGGATAGTTCTAACAGCTGTCATGGCTAACTGCCTGAAAAGCCGTGCATGAGGCACAGCTCCTCGCTCAGCCTCTCAGAATCTCATACTCCACAACAGTGTTCTATTGAGGTCTATGGGACAAGCAATAAGAAGACAGCATGTTCAAGTCCCCCAGAGGGACAAAAAAAAAACAGAAAAAATGTAAATAACAAAAATAATCCATTTTAACAATCCCCTTTATCAATTTTACACAGAAAAATAAACAGTAAAAAAGAAACATAACAGCATTTGTTACATCTTAAAATGTCTGAGCTATTATTATATAAAAAATATTTTGCCTGCATGGTGTACACTATAACAGAATAAAAATACTAAAGCATAATTCAACATTTTTGGTAAATGTAACTAAAAGGTGATCCAAAAGTCATATTTACTTCCCAAAATGCGACCATTAAAACCTGCAGTTCACCTCTTAAAAACAAGCACTCATACAGCTCTGTAGACAAAAAAAGTTATGTAGTAAAACATAATAAAAACGATATAATTTCTTAAATAATTTGGTTGTCCTTATTTTTAGAGCACAGTGAATGACATGAAAACAAAATAAAAACAAATGTCAGAATTGTCCTTTTTTTCCACCACTTTCCAATACAAGCTATGAAAAATAAAGTGTTGTTAAAATATACAACTTGCCATGCAGAAAGTAAGCCATTATATGACCATTATATTGCTGTGTTAACAAAAAATAAAATAAAAATTAAGGCTCTTGGAATGCTGGGAAGGAAAAAGGAAAAACAAAAAATAAAACTAGGCCATGTCCAGTCAGTGCTAGCGGTGTCAGAGTGCGCAGGAGCATCCACCCCCCCCCCCCCCCCCAAACTGGTAACACAAAAATAGACCTTCCTTTCAGTCTGATGGTAATTCATTCCATAAACATCTAGCATCTAGGAGGAATAATAGGAAGATGGCACAACATACAGTCCTAAGAGTAGATTCTCCAGAATTGTTATTACATTGGGAATGCAAGTAGTTAATAAAAGAGATATGTCAGGAGAGCGGACAGGCCTTTGTTAAGGGTATGTTCAACTTCTGCTTTTTTATCATTGGAAATTAAAGCTTGTCATTATACCCACTTCAATTAGATGCTGATCCAGAAAGGAATGGTGAGAAATTTTAGCTCTGAAATTTGCAGAGTTGTGAATTCAGCTCTAGACTGTAATAACGACTATGACTAAGATCTAAGACTAAGTAACTGAAGACTCTAGATTAATAGGTATACTGGAATAGTAAGTGGACATATGCTTTATATTACTTAGGCCAATTCCAATTCTATAGTAAATATATTATATACAGTACAGACCAAAGTTTGGACACACCTTCTCATTCAAAGAGTTTTCTTTATTTTCATGACTATGAAGGCATCAAAACTATGAATTAACACATGTGGAATTATATACATAACAAACAAGTGTGAAACAACTGAAAATATGTCATATTCTAGGTTCTTCAAAGTAGCCAACTTTTGCTTTGATTACTGCTTTGCACACTCTTGGCATTCTCTTGATGAGCTTCAAGAGGTAGTCCCCTGAAATGGTCTTCCAACAGTCTTGATGGAGTTCCCAGAGATGCTTAGCACTTGTTGGCCCTTTTGCCTTCACTCTGTGGTCCAGCTCACCCCAAACCATCTTGATTGGGTTCAGGTCCGGTGACTGTGGAGGCCAGGTCATCTGGCGCAGCACCCCATCACTCTCCTTCATGGTCAAATAGTCCTTACTTTCAAAGTTTTCCCAATTTTTCGGCTGACCTTAATTTCTTAAAGTAATGATGGCCACTCGTTTTTCTTTACTTAGCTGCTTTTGTCTTGCCATAATACAAATTCTAACAGTCTATTCAGTAGGACTATCAGCTGTGTATCCACCTGACTTCTCCTCAACGCAACTGATGGTCCCAACCCCATTTATAAGGCAAGAAATCCCACTTATTAAACCTGACAGGGCACACCTGTGAAGTAAAAACCATTTCAGGGGACTACCTCTTGAAGCTCATCAAGAGAATGCCAAGAGTGTGCAAAGCAGTAATCAAAGCAAAAGGTGGCTACTTTGAAGAACCTAGAATATGACATATTTTCAGTTGTTTCCCACTTGTTTGTTATGTATATAATTCCACATGTGTTAATTCATAGTTTTGATGCCTTCAGTGTGAATCTACAATTTTTTTAGTCATGAAAATAAAGAAAACTCTTTGAATGAGAAGGTGTGTCCAAACTTTTGGTCTGTACTGTATATAAAACATGTAAATGGATGCAACCCATTGGCAATGTGTAGAAAACTTTTTCTACAGTCACATTTGCAGTTCAAAGAAACTTTACTACAGATATGCAAAAGAGTCTACGTAGATCAGAAGAGTCTTACTCCTACTTGTCATGCAGTTGACCAGCATACTCTGCATATCGGCCAATCACCTGACAAGCAGACTTTTATTGTCCTGTAATTGGCCAGAATAACCATGAATGATAAGTGGGATTGGGACTATTGAATTACTTGTCTTCAAAGCATTTGCTTTAGTTCTTGCCTATGTGACAGGGAAGTTTTTGAAGTTCTGACAGCTCCTGTAGAAGGGTATAAAAATTATTAATAATTTAATACCAGCGCCTCTTTATAACTTCGGCGGATCCACCGCCAGATATAGGGGAAATTAAGACCGGCGTCTAAAACGCCGGTCTTAATAAATGACCCCCTATTTATTGAAGGAAAAGACACCAAGCTGCCACCATGTACATACAGTACTCTTTGGGAAAATCTCTGCTTTCATATTTTCATCTCTTCACCTTACAAAGTCTTTTTGAGTTTAGGCAACATGTCTGTGCTTGATAGGAATAGGTTTAATTCAAGTCATGAAGATTCTTGGTCTGTTGCCTTGGGGCATATTGTGTAAGTGGTGGTTTGGTGTGGCATGTGCAACAGGTGGTAGGTACCAGTTGGGCAACAAATGACCACTTCTCCTTGGTCAGGTTATTTAGATACAAGGATAGAAAAATCAACTGTATATTTGCCCCAGGTGATGAAAAGCCTAGCTATGACTGTTTGGATGAGTAACATCATCTTCAGAGGTCATCTAAGGCTGTTGTCTAGTGAGTCAACATAATTAAGGAGAATACAAATTGCATTGATTTTGTGCTCTGAAATCACAAGTATAGAAAGCCCTCTACTTCATTACAAGCCAGGACTGAAATGTCCATGAGAAGTTTAATAGTTATTTGAATTGGCTTATTAATAAGTCATTTTACTTTCACTCATTTTCATTGAGTTCTTTCCACCCACGAGAGGGTAGAAATGTTAACTGTCATAATTTGCTTCATTTTGATGTTTTCGTTCTCTGCTACAAAATATCCAATGGTATCTATGTGATTCCCATGAATCACAACAATGTCATGAATAAAAATAAATTATATTAATTACCCATATGAAGTATAGCATAAAGAGTCAGCAACAGCAAAGGTTTTAATCGGTGAGGGTCTGAGCACTGAGAACAACACTAGTCGCTAGAACGAGGAGAGCGAGGCGCCCTCATATCTGCAGAAGTTTATGGGTCTGCAATCAGTTCTCTTTCCTCGCTCTAACGATCAATGTTTTTCTCACCACTCAGACCAATCTAAATCTTTGATATATCGCTATGGCATAACAAAAGTTTTTTGACAACTCATTGGCACTTTAAATTAACAGCATACGTTGGAATTGGTGAATACAAAAGACTTAGAATTGTTAACACCTTGGAATTTGAATGATAAGTTTTGGAATAAATGCCTCCTGTCACATTAGTGTATTTCCATATTGACTGAGAGGTTCCACAGGCCATCTAACGTGTTTCTGGAACTCCTGACTCTCCCTGACAGATGATGTTGGGGAGAGAAGGATTGAGCACACTGAAGTTTGCACTTATCCTTTTGGTCTCCTTGAAGGTAAGATGTCTCTAGAAGTGTCTGCTCCTCATTGACAACACATGATGAACACTCTGCCAAACCAAGTCGAGAAGTTAGGAGAAGGTTGGAAAAGATAGCTGTCAGGTGAACAATCATTTGACCAATAGCAAATGAATGTGTATGACCAGCTTAATAGTGACTTAATAGGGGAAGAAAATTTGGCTGGAATTTTTGTCAAAGAATCTGATAAACTGAAACAAATTTGCTATCATAATAATGATTCAGGCCGACTAGGTGCCTCCTAATGGGCGTTTTGGGCTGCAGAGCCAGGATTGGTGTAATATGAAATTAGCATTTGAGTAGCTATGTGTCAGCAGTTATCATTGAGGAGAAAGGTAATACATTATACCAATAATGTAAAGTAGGAGGCCCTCACCCACTGGTTCCCAATATCTGTGTGGGGTAAAGAAGTAGTTGTGGATCCCCTCAGTTGCACAGTCCTTAGCTTGCATGCTAAATTATGTGGGTTAGGAAAAGGCTAAATGTTTAGGGTCAAGTAACCTTTTCACATTTTAGAATTTACTTGCGTATACTTACAATATAAGAAGGTTGCTACAAGTAATCTACAGTTGCCCCCTTACATGATTACACTGGGATCTGCTCCTCCTAAAGGAATCACCATGGAACCACTGTATGAGTATGGTGTAAGTGAGAAAAAGTGAGATGGGTCCTGGAACTGGAAACACTCAAAGGGGTTACTCAGGAATTAAGAGAGAGCCGAAGAAGCTGGTAAGAATGATAAACTGTTGCAAGAGATTCAGTAGGTGCATTTTGTCTCGAATCATTGCTATAAGTTCAGCATCATATCAGGATTGGTTTCCCTATAGCTTGGTCAAAGGCCAAGCAGAGACTCCGACTGTGAGAGGAAGTGTGCTTTGAATGGGGGAAGTAAAGGATCATGTCTACAAGCTAAATAAACCAGTTGAGACTAAACCAAAAAATAGCCTTTTGTAGTTGCAAAGGGCACCAAAAGTCAAATGAAGTAAATAGCAAAGTTACTGTGAAGTTCTACTTTGTGTAGTATTTTCCAGTTAAATTGGTTTCCCAGGGAAATATACGGTATTTTTTTTTTTAAATAGTCAGAAGTGGTAAAAAAATGTAAAAGCTTTACTCACTTCCCCTGATCCCTCCGCCACTGCTGTACGCCACTGATATGGTCCCGGCTGCTGCCCACTTTCTGGTCACAGCTCAACAAGAAAATGTCCGCTCAGCCAGATACGGACTGAGGTGGGTTACTGATAATGCCAATCATTGGCTGAGCTTACCTTTCCTGGCACATCACGACAGGACCCAGAACTGGAGACCAGCAGGGCCCGGAGCAAACCTTTAATGGCAGCAGAGAGGAATTGGTAAAGATGAGTAATGCTTCTCCTTTTTATTTTTAGCATTTTCAGGTACTTTAAAAAAAAATAAGAGCCATCTTGTCTGACCTCTAGGCCTCAGTAAGAGACAGTGAGCTTTTCTACAACTCTTCTGCTGCTCTTCTGTTCAAGTGGATCTACCAATCAAGTGTGAGAAAACCATCAAGCTTGAGCCCCTCTTCCAGAGACTGTAACTAGCGATGAGCGAAGTATTCAAAAAAAATATTGAAGTGCATTTCTTTGTACGTAGTGGGTGCAATGACAGGGAGCGGCGATTGCGCCATTGTACCCCTCAGATACCGCGTTCATAGCTGATGGCGGCATCTAACATCGATATTACAGTGTAAAATAAATGTAAAAAAATATTAAGATAAAATCATACTTACCTCTTGCGTGGCCCGCGAGCACGTCATCACGATTGCCGGTGTGGAAACGTCATACGTCACTGTGTATTGGATTTCATGTGAGATCTTCAATCAAGATGGCGGCTGCCGGCCCGTTGTGGATGAGCTTGGTATTATTAAAAAAAATAATTTACCGCCCATTCAGGGAAAATCGATTCGCTACTAAGTAGCACTAGGAAATTTGGCTTTGCGCCAAATAGAATTTTCTCTGAATTTTTGATCAAGTTCCACTTTGTAATGGTAACCAATATGGTTATGAACCACTAAAAGTAACAGTTTGCACTACAAAGTGTCTGCAACATCCCAGTGGAACATATTACTCCTTTCATTCTACCCATTGCATCTAGAAATGCAGAGTAAATACTGGCACGGGTTACCTTAAACTGGGATCAAACCTAGCTTTTTACGGGTCAAAGGTAATATGTATCAAGTCTAGTCAGATTCTTTGCGCTCTGCATTTAGCAGACATTTATGAAACAGAAGCTCGGCAATCATACATGTGTGCTGCCTACAGGTACACTTGGCCTACATTTTTAAGCATGGTAAATCACTGAGTGTCTATGTAAATTAGCTTTTTCTTCTAAAGTAAGATAAAAGCAGTTGAAAGAAGCATGGAATAGAGACAGTCTTTGAGGGCAGAAATAGCTTCTGCTCAGAATATTAAGCCATGTAATGACATTATAATCTACTTCCTTCATAAATTATTCAAAATCATGTGTCTACTTCTATATATAGCTGCTTGATTGTTTTTATGACATTTTTTCTATGTGACATTTACGTAGTATTATGTAATTAAAAATAAAGACAAAAGAAAATTATTAAAATTATCAATTTCTTATAAATAAAAATTGAAGATAATATTCAGCTCACGGCCATAGCAGATGGTGCCATACATTTTATACAATTAGGAAAGTTTTGTATTTGAGAGTCAATGCAAAGAAGAGAGTTGATTCAAAATGGCAGTGGTGCATTTTCCTTTCTTCGTTATACTATAGTCAATCGAAGCTGGAATTATGAAATACGGAACCATATTTTTGCCTAGTCCATCTTATCTGAGTCATATATGGCTCTTTGCATTCCTTTCATTGGCTCACATATGTTCAGCCAATCCAAACATGTATGTGTATGGGGAAACCAGGAGAAATAGCTTCCAAATGATTACAGTTATTGAATGTGTATGTGCAACCTTATTTTCCCCATGAACAAAATGAGCATTCCTATTGAAATCCAATGGGCCAATCCTTCTTTCTCCTGACATCTGCCCTCAATGGAAATCAAGAGAGCTCCATACAGATAAGATGACCGTCTAGTCCCGGATTCAGCCGAAATGTATCTTATAAGTGTATGCATCTTTACTTATTGCTATAATTTCTCACTTAAAATGAATGAAAGAAAAGGAGTAGAGATATTAAAAAAAAGGGGAAAGAAAGTTCCTCTTCTGGTGCGGACCCCCCCATATAGTTTCCCACACATTGTAGTGGAGTGATATAGCTCTCGGTCTGATTTTCCCTTTTCTTTTAGGCTCTGTTCCCATCACATATGGCATATATCCTGACAAGATGTAAGGCCCCTTTACATGGGCTGACCGGGCAGGCAATTATTGGGAGTGGATCATAACTGCTGCACCCAATGAATTAGCATTTGCTCATTCGTCTGGTGATCAGTAGCACTTTTAAACAGGGCAATTATCACGAACGAGCATTCCTACGAGCACTTCTTTCCGATAATTGCCCCAATTGTTGGGATAAAGGGACCTTTAGTCATGTTGGGATAAGTAGTCCTAAGAAGATCACCTTGAGCTGAGATCCCATGGTGGCGGTTAGCCTGCCTCTATTGTATGTATTATATAAGACATTGGCATTGGAAACATATTCAGTATTTTGACTATTATATCATGTTTCCTATTCATAGCAATTTGCAGAGTTGACACATTACTGCTCTATAGGTGTGAGATGTCTTATAGCACTTGTGCAAAAATAGACAAAAATAACAATAGAGATACAGTACCACTTAAGCTGAGGGTGAGACAGCCTCTCCTGGCAGCATAATTATATCCACAGGGCTTCAGCTAAACAGCGAGAGTGAAATTCTCAGCCTTTATCTATGTCGGTATTCTTCCTAATGAAGAGCACAGTTTGCAGACAGTGCCACTTCAGGCCCTGTCATGGCTTATACACATCACTAACAGGCACATCATATCATTCCTTGAAGTATAACAACTCTCTCCTCCTGCCATTCAATCCGGGAGTGAGTTTGCCCTCTCTTTTTTTCCACCTACAATCTGGCCCAAATTTTAATTCGGAAAAATAAACACTATGAGGATACATTTCTTACATTTCTATAAATGGCAAAAATAAAAAGGGACTCATAGGGTAATAAGCGTAAACCCTTAAGTGTAGATTTAGATGATTATGCTCACCTTTTTGTGTTGTGCAACCATAGGCACCAAACTAGTGAAGGCGTGTAAATAAAAATGGTCGGTGCTGCGGATGTCATCCGATCCTCACTTCGAGGGGTAGCCAACCCTCTGGAGGAGTATAAATAATGGAGATGAGAAAAAGGGGGGAGTTGCAGCGAAGTGTAGCCTACTTTGTTCCGAGACCTCTTGGCGCACCTCTTCTGTTGTGGTTGTGGTATTGTGCCAAGAGGTGTCGGAACAAAGTAGGCCCTACCTCGCCTGCAACTCCCCCCTTTTCTCATCTCCAGTACATTTCTATATATTCGTTTAGTTATCTGGTCCCACAGGCAAACCAGATTTTAGTACACAATGCAGGAGGCATGTATAAATTGGCATCTCCCAGAGGTTTTGTTTTTGACATCTTCTGAGCCAACACAGTACAAGAATAATAGGGGAGCGCTTTCTTTAGTTTTTAGAATTTTTTTCCATCCTTACAATCTATGTCATCTAAGCCTTCATTTTGTAAATCTACATTAAACTCAGAAAATGCAAAACCGTGATTTCCTGCAGATTTTATCAATAGGGCCATTTTTGTTAAAGGCGGATGAAGGTCTGATGCAGACGGCATGGTGTCCGTACGACGCTGAGTAATAGAAATCTTCTCTTCTCGAAGTGTTGCTTTTGATATATGGTATCGAACATGGCACAGTTGGGGGAAATCTATCTTTCTCATTGCGTCTGGATTGTTCCTTGATTTGTACCGGAATTTACTGTGATAAATATCGTGTAGGCGCCACAATTTTCTTTCTTTGACATGCTAGACATGAGGTTTTTTGAAGACAACTTTTGTATCAGATTTTCATCTGTGTCCACTTTGTACCTTCGTTTGTTGCAGTCATAGACAATTTTTGGCGCATATTTTGTACAAAAACTATACCAGCTCAAAGGTGGTCTAAAAAGTTGTGGAACATGGTAATGTCACATTTTCCCATCAGCACATTTCAAAACATCATCTCAGATTTAGACACATTTAACAATCCAAATCAAAAATTTAGCACGCACTAAGGCTACTATCACACTTGCATTGTTAATTCCGGTATTGATGATGATGATGTATAGTCTTGTGTACATGCAGTCTTACCCTTCGGGCCTCGATGCGCTTAGCTGACTAATTCAACAGGGAGAAAAAAAAAGAAGGCATGACACTTTGCCATGGGCCACAAAGGCCTAGAGAATAAGGCACCTATTCCAGAGACCAATTTCCTAGCCCTTATCAAATGGAGAGTCAAGAAAAAGGGGAGAAAGATAGGGGGATCTCAAGGTTCAACGGGTTCGGACGAGATATAGAGAATGTGAAGAAAACAATTTAATAAACGTGGGGGATAAGTATCTTTAAAATAAAAGAACATTACCAACCGTGAATTTATAGACTAAAATTTAAGAAAACTCCCAAAATTATATAAACCAAATAAGTGTTATATAGGAAGATCAAACGCCTGTTTGAAAAGTAAGGTTTTCAGTGCACGTCTGAATGACAGAAGACTGGGAATAATTTTCCGGGCCAGAGGTAGGTGGTTCCAAAATCTGCCCCCTTGAGCCGAAAAGGATCTACCTCCACGTCTGATCTTGTTAACTTGCGGGATGTTAAAATTGAGTTACTAGACCTCAATGTCCTCAACGGGGCATACCTGGTGAATTTAGGTCGCAGGTACAAGGGCCCCACACCATGGAATACCCTATGCATGAAGTATCCAATCTTGAACATCACCCGTTGTTGGACGGGGAGCCAGTGCAAGGCATTAAGAGAGGGAGTGATATGCTCTCGGCGGTGAACACCCGTTAGTAGCCTTGCTGTGGCATTCTGCACAAGTTGAAGTCTATGCAAGTTCTTCTTAGGGAGTCCCATGTACAAGGAATTACAATAGTCCAACCGACTGCTAATCGCTGCTCCGACCAAGGCTTTCCAGCAGAGGATCTCAATACCGGAATTAAATGGATCCATTTTGATTTTGCACATCAGGATGCATCCATTCCGTTAGGATGCAGTTGTATGAAATTAAAACGGATCCAGCACTAAATGCATTGAAAGTCAAAGGGAGACAGATCCAGTCTTTTAGGCTCTTAAAACAACTCATCCGTCACCATTGACTTACATTAGATAAGATGAACATACATATTGGGCTCTACCCAACTGGACAGAAATGGTCAAGGTGCTCACTCCAAGGCACACCCTCTGCCAAATAAGTATAATGTATGGAAACAACGATTAGTTTTAGGAGGGCACTCAACTAACTGTTGATGATCATCATTAGTGATGAGCGGCATAGGCAATATTCAAATTTACGATATTTCGCAAATTTTTGGCCGAATATTCGCCATAAATTCGCAAATTTGAGAATTTGTGATCTCCAGTCATTGTTTACTTGATTGCGAAAATCAGCAATGTAATATATTTGCGATAAATTATCGATTAGAATATTCAACACTATTCGTGAATACGAATATGTAGTATTATATTCTAAAGATTCGCGAATTCTCAAAGTGGTGATATTCGCGATTAAAATTTGTGATTCAAATATTCACGCTCAACACTAATCATCAACCACATTGCATAAATTTGTGATATACTTGATTAATCACGGAGGATAGGTCATCAGTAAAAGACTTTCAAAAAAGAGAGTAAAACTTTTAATAAGATTTAGTTTATGGGGTCTATGGATGATGTAGTACACAGGCAGTAAACAAAAAAGGGAATCAAGGGTCTCAAAGAAAGCACACAAGAAAGAAAGGGCCACATTCAACCCCCATGTTACCAGCTGCCCCTCACCAGTGACCTGGTGTAAGTGGAAAGAAAGGCAACAAACAATATTTCAACTAAGTTTTCTAGATAGTTAAGAAACAACAAACATCTCATTAATTTGTAAGAGCAATTCAGCCAGATTTTTATAAATGGTTTTAGTTGTTTTGTTCAAATAGTTCAACTCCACTAGAGATTTGTTATTATAGAAATTCTGCAATGAGTGTTTATCTGGTTGTGATTAGAAGTTCCAGCTGTGCTCTTAATTCTAATCCCATCCAATTGTCAGCCTATGTGAACTGGGTATTTTTTAAGCATGTTCTTTATCAGCTTTTGAATCCATGATTTAAAAAATATATATATCTAGTGACCCTGGAGTTTCCCACCCAATATAGTTTTTTATTGTTACCTTTAAGTAGTTTAAGGGGTTGTCCAACAATTTTTAAAATGATCTGGGGAGCAGACAGGTGCTCGCTTCAGCAGCAGATATACAAAAATTGGGGAGCAGACAGGCAAAAGAGCATGGTTCTCAGGCTTCAGGTACCTATAGGACCAGAAGTGCTGACGTTCTGTCCAACATTAACTTGACCACTCAACCAGTCAATGGTCTCAGGTGTGCATGAATGGCACTTGACCAATGAGGCCAGTGATTGGCTGAGCTGTCACATGAATAATGGATGCCATGTCATCAGTTACAGTCTGACGTGGACTGAAAGCTCTGGGACCAGACCTGCAGCACTGAAACGGAGAGACTTTTAGCAGGTCATTAAAAGGTCAGGATAGGTCATCAATATCAGATCGGCGGGGGTCCGACAACTGGCACCCACCACGATCAGCTGTGTGAGGAGACGGTGCTCGCAGTGTGCATGTGCCATCTCCCTTCTCTCTTCCTGCTCATCACTGCCTTCTATGGCAAAGCAGAAGCGAACAAGAAGAGAGACGGGAGACGGTACGTACACACTGCGCGCGACTTCCTTTTATACAGATAATCGGCAGGGGTCATCAATATTAAAAGCCGGAGAACACCTTTAAAAATCTTTTTTGTTTGTCTTTACCCTGGGTAATTTTGAAAACTGCTGGACAAACCCTTTAAGGACCGCAATTGGGTAGCCGAATATCAGGTCCTCCACTATGAGAGACAGCCAGGGACCCTATTTTTGTAAGTATTGCCAAAAGTACACCAATCGGTAGTGACCATGTAGATTTCGTCAGTGAGGTACATTTCTGTTGCAGTTCTGTTGCATGCTGGTATATTTTTCAACATAATAAAGCAGTATTTTCCTGTGACCTTCAAATTTCCAGGTACAATTTTGAAGGACACAGCAAACAATGGATCTCTCCAGTTGAAAATCATGTTCTGTTTTGCATTTGTTTAATACAGTGCTGCCCATAATTATTCATACCCCAGGCAAATTTTGACTTAAAGTTACTTTTATTCAACCAGCAAGTAATTTTGTGACAGGAAATGACATAGGCGTCTCCTAAAAGATAATAAGACGATGTACAAGAGGCATTATTGTGGAAAAAAAAACATTTCTCAGCTTTTATTTACATTTGAGCAAAAAGTGTCCAGTCCAAAATTATTCATACCCTTCTCAATAATCAATAGAAAAGCCTTTATTGGCTATTACAGCAATAAAACGCTTCCTATAATTGCAGACCAGCTTTTTGCAGGTCTCCACAGGTATTTTTACCCATTCATCTTTAGCAATGAGCTCCAAATCTTTCAGGTTGGAGGGTCTTCTTGCCATCACCCTGATCTTTAGATCCCTCCACAGATTCTCAATTGGATTCAAGTCTGGACTCTGGCAGGGTCACTGCAAAACGTTAATGTTGTTGTCTGCTAACCATTTCTTCACCACTTTTGCTGTGTGTTTTGGGTCATTGTCATGCTGAAATGTCCACTTGTTCCCAAGGCCAAGTTTCTCTGCAGACTGCCTGATGTTGTCGTTGAGAATCCTTATGTATTGCTCTTTTTTCATGGTGCCGTTTACTGTGATTAGTTTCCCTGGTCCATTGGCTGAAAAACACCCCCAAAGCATTAGGTTCCCACCACCATGTTTGACAATGGGGATGGTGTTCTTTGGGTTGAAGGCTTCTCCTTTTTTACGCCAACTGGACACTTTTTGCTCAAATGTAAATAAAAGCTGTGGAATTTTTTATTTCACAATAATGCCTCTTGTACATCGCTTTATTATCTTTTGGGAGACACCTATGTCATTTCCTGCCCAAAAATTACTTGCACTGTACCTGTTGTATTTTACAGTTTTTTGTACACTGGCATATACAGTAGTGAGTATTACAATAATCTCGTCAATCTCCCCTTTATTGATTCTCTAAAATGTGAATCCATCCTTTTTGTGCTAAGTATCTAAAATAATAATGAATCAAGTAGAACTTTTGTAATGTTAAATCTAGTTCTATACAAAAGTATACAAGCATATAGCATATTTTTATAGTCTACAAGGGGAGAAACAACTTCTATGAGAAACAAATTATGAAGGACACTTATCAAAGGGGTTACACCAGTTTTTTGTCGTAAAAATAATGCAATTGTTGATGGACAGCTGCTACCGCGCCAAACTTTATTACATTTGGTTGCCTGTGCCATCCAAGTGGAGTGAGATTTGTTGTAGATCAAAAAGTTGCAACTCCATGGCAGGCACCCCCCAGACGTATTGCACTTGCACCAAATTTGTTATTACCGTGAGCCATTTTCATAAACTTGCTTCAGATGCACATAGCAGCTCCAGTCTAAAAACTAACCTCAAATACACCCACAGTGAAAAATTCCCCCCGTTTTTACCTCTGTCATAGAGTTATAGGTTTGGTTTAATGTGTACTGTTTACCGACATTATCTTGTCAAATTTGACAAAAGAACAATTTCTCTGCCACTTACAACTGAGTCATTCCTTTTTACTCCTAATATAAGAATGTGTGCAAACAAAATGCGGGGAAATTAAGTAAAACCTGTTTCATATGCCTGAAATTTTTCCTGAAAGGTGCAGAATGCCTTAACTTTTCTGATGAAATTCTTACGCCATATCCTCAAAATGCATTGTGTAAAAATTATTTCTATCTCAACAGTTTAGGTGTTCTGCTCCACTGTCTTGCCTTTTTTCATCCTCGGGGAACACAGATTACCACAATGGATCTTTGTCCAGAATAAAGAACAAGTGTGACTGGAGTAAATAACTTAAGCCAATTTTCTCTATGTGAGATAACAGGTGGTGAATGACCTTTGCTGGAGCATGTTGGGTTTCATATCCAGTTGTGTTGGTGTGTAGCCCCGGAGCCTTCTGAAACTATAATGAAGTGGTATGAGTGCTAGGAAGGTCTGTGTCACTTCATATTGTGCTGGCTCTGCTCAGTTTTCCTCAGAGACTGCATGGTTGGCCAAATGAAGCTATCAGAAGATGTTGCCACTTTGTTCTTGCAATCTTCAAAGGTCGCATTGGTCAAAACCCCTCCAATTGAACATTGGTGGTTTATCCTACTGAATGGCCATTGATGTCTCTTCTGAAGCCACAATTTTAAAAGGTTTTCCACGAATTAAGTATTGACCTATTCCCAAGACAAGTTAACAATAAGAGATCAGTGGAGGTCTGGCTTCAGTCAACTGTTGGAAACTGTTGTAAAGGCCCCTTTAAACAGGTTGAGATTCGCCAGATAATCTTAACGAGTGTTTCGAAAGAACGATTATGTGGCAGTGTAAAGGTGCCACCGATTACTCAATGAACAATCAAAATCCTAATTCCTTGGGTAATATGCTAGTGTGTGCTTACACCAAAATTTTCGTTTGCCAGTAGCAGATCGTGCTGTCTAAATAGTCTCAGCTGATGACAAACAATGATTATGTATGGGGACGAATGATGGTCGCTACTCCTCATACTGTGGAGGAGATTGTTGCCAGTAAATGCTGCAGTCTCCTTCACTGATGAGCAGGCGCTTGTCGGGAAGGAACACTTCTTTCCCCACAATCGCCTGCTAAATTGTCCTGTGTATTGTAAATGTACCTTTAGGTTTTATGACTAGGTTTGAGCGAATCTGACCTTTTCAGGTTCGGGTTCGGGTGTTGAAGGAATTCCGTTATGGAATGTAACGGAATTTGCGACAAAATACAAAACGGAATGCCTTTAAGAGGCATTCTGTTTTGATCCATTATAATAAAAGTGTATGGCCAAGCATAACTGAACCGTCTTGTTTCCGTTATGCAGGACGGAAAACAAAGTCCTGGATAACGGAAACCAGATGGTTCCATTATGCTTGGTCATACACTTCTATTATGATGGATCAAAATGGAATGCCTTGCATTCCATCATTGAATTCCGTTAGATTCAGTTATGACAGAATCCATAACGGAATTCCTTCAGTACCCAAACCCAGGTTCAGGTTCGCTCATCCGCATTCATGATGAGTCTATCAGATAATCCAATGTAACCCTTTATCATGGATGACCGACCTGTCTATTATCAAATAGATTCATTTCACTGGCATATGTTGCCGGAGGTTCTTATTTAACCTAACCCAATATCATGACAATCACAGGACGCTAATTTTTGATAATCCCCGTTCATATAGCAGGGTTCATATTTGGCTTGTTTCCCTTAGCAGGTATTTCAGTCGAATCCTTCAGGGAAGCACTAGAAGTATTACTAACAGTTATCTATATTAGTAGAGACTTTTAGCAGCCGATGCTTCCATTTTTACCACTCCTGGCGGCTTTGCTTTTTGCTAGTAATCACAATTTTTGTTTTTAATGCACTGCGTCTTAACTTTTACTGGTTTGTTCCTCATGTATAAAAAATGATCGTCTATTTGTACAAGTTACTTTCCAGTCTTCAGACGTCCTTCCTTACTCCTGACATTTATGCAGGTACATTAGATCTTGAGTGTTCTTTAATGAGGCACTTACTCTTCTAATGTGCTCTATTATCTTCATTGCCTCTTAGCGCCTCCCCCAATAATATAAAAAGAGTTTCGGATCATATGTTATAGATCTCAGGATGATGTACTTTTTCTTAGTATTCTCAGTACAATTTAAGGTTCCTGAAGTCAAAATGATAAACTCAGCCAAGTCAGTGTCGATGCTAATAAGCAGGCAAATCTATATAGCACGTGAGTATATGCAGTTGTCTGCTTTTTACTATTGATGACCTATCCTCAGGATAGGTCAACAATATCTGATTGGTGGGGGGTGTATCCTGGCACATCTGTTTGAAGAGAAGTCTGCGCTTGTACGATTGCTGGTTTACCTGCTCGACGCAGCAACTGCGGTGGTGAGCCGGTGTAATTATAAGTATGGCGTACCACTTTATGGCTATGGGATAGCTCTGTCTGTTCAACTGCATAGGAAGGAGCCACTATTGATGATGATGACCTTGAGGATAGGTCATCAATAGACAAAAGTGGACAACCCCTTTATCTGTCTTCTATCTGATAGTCTGTCATTTTTTCCAGCACAGAACTATATTATTTCGGATATCATAAGATCAGAAGCAGGTAACTAGGACAAGGATATGAATGGGTCTGTACCAATTATGCGGAAAGGGTGCAGACCCATTCATTTTAATGAGGCAGCAAAAGATGCGGACAGGCCCCCCGCCACAGTCTCAACTTACCACACCATTCCTCTTATCTCTGAGTGCTACAAGCAGTTCTCCGAAATTGGGAACAGGTGTGGAATCCCCCCGAACAGCCACGCACCACTCGGCCTCCCTGGAAGGCTCGCTGCCATCTTGCTTTCCAACTCAGTGCCCTGAAAAGCAGAGGCCTAAACTACAAGCTGCTGCACAGCTGAATGATGACTCCACATGCCAAGTAGGTGAGCCACACTGTAACGCTAATCTGCTGGGCTATTTCCCCACTTCAGAACAACCGGCCTCTAGTACACTCCTCAAGGAGATGTTAGTAGCATTCAGCCAGTCTATCCATAAAGACATTGCCTCGCTACTATCCCCTATCCAAGCGTCGGTCTCTGACCTCGACCACAGGGTATACCATGTTGAAACCAAGATGGGCGACTTTGCTAGCTCCCATAATAACCTGGTGGATGCTTATAACGATCTGGAAGACCGATCCAGGCGTAATAACATTAAATTCTGAGGCATCCCGAGGAGGTCACAGTAGAACTGTTTAGCTATTTACAAGGGCTTATTAAAACTCCACTCCCAACGGCTTCTACACATGATGTTATTATCAACAGGATTAAACACACAGTGCCATTTACCTGACACGGTGCCTAGAGACACCCTGGTCCGTATAAATTTTTATCACATAAAAGAGAAACTGATGGAAACAGCTCGCAAGAAAACCAAGCTCCCCTCCCCATATCAATCCGTCCGTCTATATGCAGACCTGTCAAAGGCGAACCTTTGCCAACAAAGGTCATTGGCCCCAATCACTGCGGCCCTTAGAGACCACCAAAAAGCATACAGATGGGGGTTTTCAATAAAAATTCTGATTACCTGGAATGGCACTCAGCAGAACATCTCTTCAGTAGAAGCTGGCCGCCGCTTGCTGGACACTTGGAACATCCGTATAGCTCCTGAAGTGGAATCGCTTAGGGCCTCACTGAACCGTCTTGACCCAGAATGGCATAGAGTCACAGCAGATCGAGGAACCAAGCAATGAAAGGACAGCGGCAATGGGTGCCGGACAGATGCGCCTAGATCTTGACACCTGAATGGACTTTCTTGTCCCAGACCGTGCACCTAGATCTTGACACCTGACCGGACTTTCTCGTCCCAGACCGCTGAAATCCGGAACTTCATTCTGGACTTCTTCTCTTATCCTCAGATAAGGATTTGCTATGTTGTTTAGCTATATGTTCTGTTTTCTGTTGTTTGGTTGTTATTTTGTCACACGTTCAGTAACCATAATTGCTTTACTCTGCTCTATACTCGCTTATTCCCCCCTATGCCTTTTACCCCCTCAAGGGACACTGAGCCATTTGGGTTCTGCAGATCAACCTAGCCGTATTATTATTTACAATGGTTATCAAACTGTTATTTTTGAATGTTACGGGCTTAAATAGCCCACAAAAGCATTCATATATGAGGGCAGAGGCTAATGAATTAAAGGCGGATGTGTTATGCGTACAGGAGAAGCATGTTATAGAAAAGGACAAACACTGCATTAAATATGGCCTATACCCACATATTATGCAAGCTAATTTTTCCAAGAAACAAAGGGGAGTCATGATAGCAGTCAAGGGTACAGTGGCTTTTCATCTTGATAAATCAATTATAGATAGCCACGGGAGATACATAATCCTGATATGTCAAATCAACAATGTCAGTTATACGATAGTGTCCATTTATGCAGCAAATGCGGTTCTTACATAAAGTGTTAAAAAAGTCTCGAAGGTGAAACAGGGCCACCATATCATTTTTGGTGACTTTAACACCATAGCAGATATATCACTAGACTCCACCGCCCCCAGCAGACGCAGAGAACACTCGATATATCCTTTGCTCCACCAGTAGGAGCTATATGACATTTGGAGGTTGCATCATAGTGGGGAAAAGGATTATCCATTTTTCTCTTCTGTTCACCACACGTACTCCTGTATCGATATGTTTCTCATTGGCCGCTTCCTCATCCATTTGGCTTCAGAGTCCACTATAGAGCTGACAAAATGGTCGGACCATGCCACCATTTCCCTGTCACTATCCGAGACTCACAGTTCTCGGGACACTATGTGGAGATGCAATCTTTACTTGATTTCACACCCCTCATCACACTCTAAACTCCACATGGCTATATTGGAATACTTTGAACACAATACTGGCTCAGTGACTAACCCTTACAGCCTATGGAACGCCCATAAGGCGTTTATCAGGGGGATTTCATCCAACAGGGGCACAGGCTAAAAAAGAGAGAGAGAACTCAAAATACAGTTCATTTTGGCACAGCTTGCTACCTTGGAAGCGCTGAAAAAGGCCAACTTAGACCATGCCCGCACCACTCAGATTGCACATCTTAGATTGCAGCTTAGGGGGTGCCGTCTTCGCCATGAGAAACATTTCACCTCAGTCAAATCCAAGAACTACTCGCAGGAAAACAAAGCGGGGAAGCTACTAGCCAGATGTATTAAACATAGGAATGCAAAAGCCATCCAATAAAAAATCCCACATTTATTCCATCCCACCACAGGACATAAAGTGTACAACCCCAAGGCTATCTCCAACTAGTTTATGGAATACTATTAGTGTTGATCGAGCACCATAGTGCTCGGGTGCTCGGGGGCTCAGGCCAAACACATCGGGATGCTCGGGTGCTCTGTCAATGGGAGAACCCGAGCATTAAACCAGGCTCCCCCACTCTGCAGAGGGGAGGGTGCCTGGTTCATAGAAATAGGTCAGAAATTGATGGAAACGCCACCGAAATGGTTCGGGAACAGCATGGGGAGGATATCTGGATGCATCTTGGACTCCCAGGTCGCTGTTGGGAACGATGTTGTCCGAGTAGTATGACACTTTTACAGACTGACAATAATACGCACAAAACCAAAGATAAAATCGATTTTAGATGAAAAATTGTTAGGAAACATTCTCTCCTGTACATTTACTTAAAGTGCAAGTGCTGCCAAAAATTACAAGGAAGAGGCACTCCGATACAACCTGTATATCACATAGAGGAGGGCCTCATTCACACTGTGGTACAACTGTTCATGTAGTGGGACTCCTACACTCATAAAAACTATGCACTAAGTGAAAGGCAAATTAAACGGGGGGACAGTAACGTTACTGTTACGTTACTGCCCCCACATTTAATTAGTATTTCCAATCTGTGCAGTACTCTGGGAGAAGTAACAATCTACATCTCTTTCGGATAGGCGATCCTTTTTCAATTTTTACTAAGTGAAAGGGCTGACAAAAATTACAAGGAACCGGCACTCCAATACACCCTTTGTTACACATAAAGTAGGGCATCATAAACAGCCTTGAAAAATTATGATTGATGGCCTGCTGGTGACCCTCAAAAACATTTGGAGCAAGCTCCTGCTGATCTGACCATCTAAAACATTATGGGCAAGGGCCTGCTGCCGCTTTGGTGACTCTAGATAACCTGGGGCCGATCGCACGTCCCCATGACGGCAATGATCCATTCGGATGTCTGCCCTATTAACTTTTGATGTTATTTTCAGCGCCAACCACAGTGACCAAGGGTAAGGGGGAATCAGGGTTTGATTCCGGAGAGGATGCCTGAGAAACGGCTACGGCTACCACATCCAAGCAAGGCAGCATGCGCACAAATTACCTATTAGGTATAATTAGGTGAGGGCCTGCAAGTGAGTTGACCCTGTAAAATATTTTAGGTGCGGGCCTGCAGGTGAGATGACCCTGTAAAAGATTTTAGGTGCAGGCCTGCAGGTGAGCTGACACTGTAAAAGATTTTAGGTGCGGGCCTGCAGGTGAGCTGACCCTGTAAAAGATTGTAGGTGAGGGCCCGCTGGTGAGCTGACCCTGTAAAAAATTATATGCGATGGCCTGCAGGTGAGCTGACCCTCTAAAAGGTTGTAGGTGAGGGTCTGCACGTGAGCTGACCCTCTAAAACATTATATGCGAGGGCCTTCAGGTGAGATGACCCTGTAAACTATTGTAGGTGAAGGCATGCTGGTGAGCTGACCCTCTAAAAGATTAAATGCGAGGGCCTGCTGGTAAGCTGACCCTGTTAAACATTATATGCGAGGGCCTGCTGGTGAGCTGACCCTATAAAAGATTTACGGTGCGGGCCTGCTGGTGAGCTGACCCTCTAAAAGGTTGTAGGCCGCACATCAGGGTGAGGGTGCTGGCGGGGTGTCATAAAACTGTCCCAGGCTTTGGAGAGTGTTGCCCTGCCTCTGTTGGAACTTCTGTGTGTTCCCCTTGTCTCCCCTCTTCGGTTGGTCAAAAAATAACGGACTCTGCCGCCAGCATTGTCAGATGGAAATTTTTGGAGCAATTTTTCAACAAGGACCTTCTGGTATTGCACCATTTTGCTAGTCCTCTCCACCAGAGGAATGAGAGATGAGAAGTTCTCTTTGTATCGGGGGTCGACAATAGTGAACAACCAGTAATCCGTGTTGTCTAAAATGCGTATAACGCGCGGGTCGCTGGAAAGGCAGCCTAAATGAAAGTCAGCCATCTGTGCCAGAGTACCAACAGGCAAGACTTCGCTGTTGTTATCAGGAGGATGACTCTCAATCTCCTCATCCTTTTCCTCCTCTTCTGCCCATCCATGCTGAACAGATGGAATTAAACTTCCATGGGTACTACCCTCTGTAGCGGAGGCAACCGTCTCCTGCTCCTCCTCCTCTTCATCGTCCAATTCACGCTGAGAAGTCAAACTGAGGGTGGTCTGGCTATCACCCTGTGTAATGTCTTCCCCCATTTCCACCTCTTCCACATGCAAAGCGTTGTCCTTAATTGTAAGCAGCGAGCGTTTGAGTAGGCACAGAAGTGGGATGGTGACTCTGATAATAGCTTTATCGTCGCTCACCATGTGTGTTGATTCCTCAAATTTTCTTAAAACCTCACAGAGGTCAGACATCCATGCCCACTCCTCGCTTGTGAAAAGCAGAAGCTGACTGGAAAGGCAACGACCATGTTGCAGCTGGTATTCCAAAACTGCCCTCTGCTGGTCAAAAAACCTGGCTAACATGTGGAACGTCGAGTTCCAGCACGTGCTCACGTCGCACAACAGCCAGTGAGCTGTCAATTTCAAGCGCTGCAGCAGTGTTGACAGACCGGCTGAAGCTGTTGATGACTTTCGGAAATGTGCACACACGCAGCGCACCTTCACCAGTAGCTCAGGCAAATTGGGGTAGGTTTTGAGAAACCGCTGAACCACTAACTTTTAAGACGTGGGCTAGGCATGTGATGTGTCTGAACTTGCCGAGCTCCAAAGCCGCCACCAAGTTGCGTTCATTATCACACACAACCATGCCTGGTTCTAGGTTGAGTGGCGAGAGCCACAGCTCAATCTGGTCTCTTATCCCCTGCCACAGCTCTGTGGCGGTGTGCTGTTTGTCCCCTACGCATATCAGCTTGAGCTCGGCCTTTTGCCGCTTCCCCACTGCTTCCAGCTACCGACTGATGACTGTCTGGTGCTGCACGTGGATAATTCAGAGGTGGAAGTGGAGGAGGAGGCAGAGGAGGAGAAGTGGAAGTTTGAGCCACTAACGTAGGTGCTGGCGGAAACCCTGATCGACTTAGGGCCCGCAATCCTTGACGTCGGTAGCACCTTTACCTTCCCAGGGTCCGACTCGCTCCCGGCCTCCACAACATTCACTGAGTGTGCCTTGAGGGAAATGTAGTGTCCCTGGATGAATCCACTTGTCAATGTGTCTGTGGTTAAGGGGACCTTCCCAGTAACTGCGTTGGTCAGGGCACGTGTGATGTTACGGGGCACATGTTGTCGTAAGGCGGGCACGGCATACCTTGAAAATTAGTGGCGGCTGTGGACTGCGTATGGCCGACGACATCAGGTTGTGGAAGGCCTCAGTGTCCACAAGACTAAATGGCAACATTTCCAGGGCCAGTAATTTGGAAAGCTGCGCATTTAGTGTTATGGCCTGTGGGTGGGTGGCTGGGTATTTGCGCTTGCATTCAAAGGTCTGGGGTAAGGACATTTGGATGCTGCGCTGGGAAACGGAAGTTAATGTGGTCGCTGATGTTTCTTGCGAAGGTCCAGGTGCAGGTCGGGAGTTATCCAGGCCTGTGTCTTGGACAGGGGATTGACCAGCACGTAACACAGGGGAAGAGGAGGCAGTGGTGTCACCGGCAGACACCGATTGTGGACCCAGGCATTCGGCCCACCTATTACAGTGCTTTGATGCCATGTGGCGGATCATGCTGGTGGTGGTGAGGTTGCTAGTGTTCATGCCCCTGCTCATTTTTGTATGGCACAGGATGCAAATTACAATTCTTTTATCGTCCGCACTTTCCTCAAAAAAGCGCCAGACTGCGAAACACCTACCCATTTGCAAGGGAGATTTCCGCAAGGGTGTGCTCCGGGGAACAGTTTGGTGTGGCCCGCTGTCTCCCTTTTTCCACCCCACTGCCTCTTCCAGCCTGTTGCGGTTCAGCAGATCCCTCCCCCTCTGTACTGCTTTCCACCTTCCCAGGTTGGGTGAGTGACTTCATCGTCCACCACCTCCTCTTCCACTTTCACACTCTGATAATCCCCCTGACTTGTTGACCTAACCACTACCTCAGTGATTGACAACTGTGTCTCATTCTCTTCATCAACCTCTTGAGACAGTAATTGCCGTTGAGTTATTGGCAACTGTGTCTCATCATCATCCAACTCATTAAACAGTAATTGCCGTTCCCCACCGTCATCTTCTTGTAATTGTGGATGCTCAAGAGTTTGGGAACCAGGGCACAAGATCTGTCTCTCTTCAAGCGTGCTTGGCAAGAGGGCCAAATCAAGGAATGGCGCCGAGAAGAGCACCTCAGAATATCCGAGTGTGCGATCACTTGTTTGCCCAGACTCTGCATGGTGGGAGGAAAGAGGATCAGGGTGAGGATTAGGTTGAGCAGACTCTTGGCTACTGAGACAACTTGGTTGGAAGACAGCGTAGTGCTTAACCGACTGGAAGCATTATCTGCTGCAATCCAACCGACCACCTGGTCGCACTGGCCTGACTTCAAGAGTGTTGTCTTGCGACGCCCTGCAAACTGGGACATGAAACTAGGTATCGTGGATGATTGTTTTTCTTGTGCTCTGGCAGCAGGCACAGTTTCACCGCGCCCAGGGCCACGGCCTCTGCGTGCACCATCAGCATCACGGCCACTGCCCCGTCCCTTACTACTCGCTTTCTTCATATTACATTTTATATATGATTGAAAGTCTGTCACACGTACAGTAACGTAGGATTTGAAAGTGTATGCGCAAATAAATTTAAAAAGGTATTTGGGATGTGGAAACGTCACACAGGAGATATCCCGCAGATAATGTCAATGCTGTCACTAGCGGACAATAAAAAATATAAGGGAATGTCACAGGTGTTTGGGATGAGGAAACGTTATACAGGAGAGGTACCACCGGTAATGTATGTGTCACAGACACATTTTTTCAGCACACACATTACACTGCAGAAACGTGCGGGCAGAGACTCGAGCATTGCGCTCGAGCACATGCGGTATTCGGCCGAATACTGCCATGTGCCAAGCATCAAGATGCTGAAGCCAAACTGGTGTTCGGCCGAGCATGCTCGATCATCACTAAATACTATAAATCCCTATACAACCTGGGATCCTTGGGTCTGGTACAGGAAGCCCCCATCTCGCACATTAACAATTATCTCTCCACTTTAAAACTACCAACACTCTCTCAGGAACATAGTGATAAACTATCCCTCCCCCTAACCTCTGAGGAGTTGCTAACTATCAATAGATCTTTGCCCAAAGAAAATCCCCCGGCCCAGATGGACTGGCTAACATCTATTATAAATCCTTCTGATCTCCTCCTCCAACCTTTACTTTCTGTTTTAAATCAGGCCTTGAAAGACGGATCCTTCCCAAAAGAAATGCTAGCTGCTACAATTAGAGCATTCCCCAAACCAGACAAACCATCGTACAGACCTAAAAATTTCAGGCCGATCTCATTGCTCAACACCGACCTGAAAATATATGCCAAGGCCCTTGCTCTGAGACTGTCACAAGTACTCCCCTTGATGATAGTGAAAGACCAGGTGGGTTTCGTGAAAGTCAGACAAATCACTGATAACACTAGGAGAGCCTTAAACCTCATAGATTATATTGAAAGAATGAGGACGGAGGCAGTGCTGGTCATCCTAGACGCTGAGAAGTTGTTTGACCGCATATGCTGGTCGTTCGCCTTCTCGGTTCTGAGTCATATGGGGCTCGGTGAGCCTTATATCTTAGCAATCAAGGCACTGTATTCCTCTCCGACAGCCAGGGTGTTTATAAACGGAGCGGTGTCGGACGAATCCTGATCACCAAAGTGACCCGTCAAGGGTGTCCGTTGCCACTGTTTATCTTCGTAATTGCTATGGAGCCACTGGCCCGGGCGATCCAAAACCACTCAGATATACAGGGTATAGACATAGTCGACATGCAACACCGTATTCCATTATATGCTGATTATGTCCTCCTGACATTCTCTAACCCAGAATCTTAGCTCCAGACGGCCTTGTCCATAATTGCAGATTTTGGGAGGATATAATTTTATAAGATGAAACAAAGTCGCAGATAATGGCCTTCAATATGAATGATCTTGCATTGGAACATCTAGATTCTACCTTTTCTTTGGCCTGGCAAACACAAACACTTAAGTACTTAGGTATTCACCTTACGACCTCGTTATCCCAGTCGTACAAGTATAATCACCTACCGCTCTTGGAGGTCATCTGAGCCAATGTGTCCCAGTATGAAAAATTTTAGTTATCCTGGCTAGGCAGAATTGCTACATGTCAACTGCTAATCCTTCCAAAGCTGCTGTTTCTATTTAGGACAGTCCCTATCAAAGTACCCCGTCTTTTTTTGTTAAGTCACAGGGAATTCTGAACCAATCCTTTGGGCAGGGACAAAACCTAGAATATCGGCAACAACCCTTTCAAGGCATAAAAAAGTGGGAGGCCTTGGCATACCGAACTTAGCAGATTATTTTCTAGCTACCCAGATTCAACATCTGGTGGTTGACAAAAAACAAGACACCCTGGATGGACATTGAACGTACTCTGGCAAAGACTCGTGATTTACGGGTTCTATTAAGCAATGGCTTGAGAAGCCACTCCAAGAACTTCAGTCTGTTACCTTCCTTAGTGGAGGCATCGATACACCATTGGAAAACTTTCCATGTCCAGTGTGTCCCGGAAAACCTCACAGGTAGCACCTATACAGCTACTAGAACTAGATCTCCCTGATCAGGCTCGGACTGGCCACAAGGCCCCCTGCACAAGTGGCACATAACACAGTAGACTTACTGCACTACATGCATATATTCAATGTACAGCACCTAAACCAGCCTATGTTCATGTAAAAAACTTGATAGATTATTACAGAAACTCCCCAGTTTATTATTATAGACACGATCAGAGCTGAGATGACTTCTAGGTATATAGAAAAGCTACCAGTGTCCTCTTTTCCCCAGGACCTACCTTCTCAAAGTTACTGCAGGAACCCCCATATTCAATCATCTGGTAGCATCTTTCTCTTGTGTGAGCAGGTAATAATTGAATGTACCTGTACGGTGGGCCCCCAAAATAAATTTTACTGGTGGGCCCTAGGCACCCCAGTCTGACTCTGTCCCTGATGTAGATTTGTCTACCTGGAGGAACAAAGGTGTTGGTTTATTTCCCAGTGACAATCAGAATGCTGCTTCAAACCATTTGATACTCTACAAACTGAGTTCGATATCCCAAGAATGGATTTTTATAGATACTGCAACATAAGAACCCATATCAAGTGATAGCATACAAGACTCTATTTGAATTATAGTCAAACCCTCAATACGAGACTAGTAAGCAAAAGATGTGGCCCTTATATATGGCCTTAGGTACCAAACAAGTCTTCCAAAAAACCACTCGGTTCTTGGGATGGGATAGGGAACGCGGAACAACAATACCAGCTGAAAGCTGGATCACTTAGTTTTGTTTTCTCTCCTCCACTTTCCAATGCAATACACACTGTGAGGCTGCAATTAAAACATGCCTTCGCCGGTACTACACAATGGACAGGCTTAGCCACATGTACTCAAATGTGCCCCCACTATGCTGGCGTAACTGTGGAGAAAAGGGGACATTGCTACACATTCTGTGGTCATGTCCGATGCTAAACTCACTGTGGTCCGGAGTGTTCTGGGCGCTCTTCTTTATGGGAATGCAAGATATACCAGCTCCATACAGAATCCCTATCGCCCACCTGTTCCTAGCTACAAAATTAGACATTACCAAATACTGAAAGAGTATCACTATTCCCTCTATAGCGGAAATTCTCAACAGGGTGCATACCACCTGCATGTTTGAAATATTATTAGCG
The DNA here is from genome assembly GCF_905171765.1 of Bufo bufo. Lineage (NCBI taxonomy): Eukaryota > Metazoa > Chordata > Amphibia > Anura > Bufonidae > Bufo > Bufo bufo. The sequence goes on from NC_053397.1 coordinate 193,349,953, forward strand.
CACAGAAATCCCTGATACCATAAATTTGTGAAGCAATGGGAAACATGGCTACTGTTTTCCCCTCTAGGGCCTAGTATTCAAACCGTAGCGAACCCTGACACCCGATGCCTTGATTCATCTAGATAGAGCAGAGGAGAAGATCCCCTAAATTTTATTTTTTACCTAATTTTTCTTTTCATTTTCTGACTACTGTAGTCTCTCTATCACAATGCTACTTACAGATATGTACCAAATATAGTATCATGGTCAAGACAAGATATTTAACTTGGCTATTGTCATTTATAATAGACTAGATGATATGTCTTTCCTACGTGCTGGTACATATATGTCTTGTTGTTATCACGACGAGCGTGCCGATCACATACGTGCCGCAAAGGGAGGGAAAAGGAAGGCCCTGTCCAAGGGAGAAGGAAAGGTGGTGACCCCTGACTCACCTTGAGGCTGGCACCTGACTGCCCTGACATCCCTAGACGGGTTTATCACCCGTACGCCGATCACGTGCCTAAACCCTGGCTTTCCCTAAGATGAGCCCTAAGTAGTGAATAGGGCGGTGGGAACACTAGTCCGCACCACTAACACTAAAGGGAAACACCAGGGAGAGGACAGACAATACTGACGAAACATATAGTCCCAGGTGGGTGACAACAAACAACCAACAGGGATCCGGAGGGTATGCTCTGGTACGACAACCGGGAATAACAGCGACTCAGCTCCAGTGGGTCAGTATAGAAGTCCAGGCAGGAAGCTCTATATCTGGCAACCAGAGAAGTGGGAGAGGGAAATATAAAGAGGTTGGGAGTGCTGGACAAGGAACAGCTGAGGAGAAGAAGCTACGGATCCCAGAGTGAGACAGAAAGGATTGCAAGGCAAACACAGAAAGCTACCATTGAGTAACAGCGCGATCTTTAGACATAGAGCGCGTAGCCACCCGCTGCGACTTCCTGACCCCGGGTATAACGAAGTCAGACGTGGCTCTTGACACCCTTGTGACAGTTGTCGAATGATACAATAATAATGTGTGTTTATGTTTATTTTGTTGAAAACCAATAAAAAAGATTGAAATTTAAAAAAATCTACATCAAATATTACAGAAAAAACTACATGTGCCATTCATTGTACAGATATAGGGACACAGAGATCTTCTGCAAACAGTTATATGCAAACATGTCTGAATGAGCATATTCTTCTATGGTTGACCTTTAGATAATCTGAATTACTGACATGTTTGGCCTTGAGGACCAGAGGAGCTTTACCCAGAATAAAAAAGCCTGAGTCGCCTGTTAGGACTGACCTATGGTGTGTACTTTTGTTAGGCCACAGGCTAACCATATAAAACTGTTAGGTCTGACAACTGAATACCAGGGTCACAAAGGAAACTTTCGCTTTTCCAAAGCACCAAGATCAGTATTGATTGCTGTATTTAGGAGTTAAATGGCTGAAATCAATGTTCTTCTATCCTGGCGGTTAGTACCGGAGTGCAGCTGTCAATCACAGAGACCCTCCAGTAGGTGATGACCTGTGCTCAGCTACTTCCATCACTATGATATACAAGTACATCAGGATGCTTTAAACTGAGACTGATCTGGTAGTGCAGCAGCCTATTAGGAGCAGGAGTGGAAGATAGGAGTTGTAGTGGCTCTTGGGTTTTACAGTCAATCACAATGGCTTCTTAGGACCATGCACTGATGTTGGAGTTCCTGCCCGATGGTAGCTGGGGTGTCCATGATGTTGAGTTCTTGTATGGGCACAAAGCAGGGCATGCAGAGTGCAGTGGTGTATGATGGAGAAGTCAGTAACCATGCAAGATGTAGCAGAATAAAAATTTCTCTTTACTGAAGTGCAAAATAGGAGCTGTACTTCCAACGATAGCAAAACACAGTTCCAACTGCACATAACGCAATTCTTCCCAGATAACGATGTGTGGATTTAGGCAATGATGGATGCTATGGACATCTCCCCTCTTTAGTAGTGATGAGCGGCAGGGGCTATATTCGAATTCGCTATAATTATTTTATTGAATGCGAATAATCGGCAATGTAAAAATTGCGCAATGCGAATTCGTAAAGCGAAATACAGACGTGGGTCCCTTTAGATACATTTTTCAAAGTGGTATAAGTTTCCTGAGACTGGAGAAAATGGTTGGCACGGCAGAACATTACAATAGCTTTAGATGCAGATAAAGTCAAGTGCTCCAATATATTCACGATTGCGTTAATCGGCAGTGATTAGAATATACGTGCAAGTTCACATTTTAGCAGGTCTGACTACAGATTACTGATCGGTGCACCAAGTATTGTTGTGAACTTGACATTGCTTCCTTCTCATTGACCCACAAGCAAGAAGCAGAGAGGAATCGTGTGTTCAGATGGAAAAAAAATGCAGAATATTCGATATAATGAATATTTAGCACTATATTCTAAATATTTGCGAATTCTCGAAGTGGCGATATTCGTGATAAAAATTCGCTATTCGAATATTCGTGCTCAACACTACTCTTTTTATGTTTCAAGTCTCTTCATGCAAAATCTATGGCAGCATTTGTACTCCAGCAATAGTGGCTGTAGTAGTCATTTCATTCAATCTGGTTTCATGACGGGATTGCTCACTATCCGTGTTATTCTCTGGTATTGGGAATTAGGGACAAGATTATCCGGGCTGATATTAGGAGTAATAGAGTGGAATTAAAACAGAGTGTCTTCTCCACTTCTAGAAGAGGTACCTTTCCGTGTTTATTGATTGTTCCAGCGTCAAGGGCACTCACCCGACCCATCCACACACAGGAGAGCAAATACCAATACGCGGTTTCTTCACATGCGATAGTAAATTTGTAATTTACATCCTTAAATGTCCGTGCGGCTTGTTGTATGTGGGTGAGACGTCCACACGCATGAAGGATAGATTTTGTAAACACAAATCTACTATTAGGAAAGGTAATTTATTATTACCTATACCCTACCATTTCCACCCAAAAAAACATACAATTGCTAAGTTGCGTTTTCAGATTATTGAGAGTGTGTCACATCCACGTCGCGGCGGTGACAGGACCAAAATGTTAATGAAGCGTGAGGCTTTTTGGATCCATCGGCTTCAAACTTTGTAGCCGAGTGGTCTCAATGGCGACTATGAGTTGAATATCTTTTTATAGAATGTTTTCTAGGATATTTTTTTATTTTTCTTTTTTACATGAATGTTTGGTATATCTTTAACCTACATCATTATTTCTAACAGCGGAGTCGAAGCAATATAAACTGTATCACGTATATGGACATTACTTGGAACATTAAGAAATCCAATTGATCCTCCTGGACGTTTTTGTTTTTTTTCAGTTTTTCTCCTTTTTTTTATTTTTCTTAATGAGAATGTTTATCTGGTCGCCACGGCTACGTGACGTCATCATGAGGTTTTTGGGCGGGTTATTTAAGTGTGTTTGTATTCAGAGTCTTTACTGTTTGACAAAGACGCGGATTGTGTCGAAACGCGTCACAGAACGAATATGTAGCAATAAAGAAAAACTTTGCAAGACGCTACATGTGAGTGCCGGTCCTTCTTCATTATTACTATCATCAGGATAGGTCATCTATATCAGATCGGCGGAGATCCGACACCCGTCACCCCCGCTGATCAGCTGTCTTATAGACATACAGCAGCGGACAGGAAGAGAGAAGGGAGATAGCACGTGGGCACATATAGATGATCGGCAGGGGTGCCGGGTGTTGGACCCCCTCCGATCTGATATTGATGATCTATCCTGAGGATAGGTCATTAATATTAAAAAGCCCGGACAACCCCTTTAAAGCAATTTACTTGCACTGTACAAGAATTTGCTTTTAAAGGGAACCTGTCACCGGGATTTTGTGTATAGAGCTGAGGACATGGGTTGCTAGATGGCCGCGAGCACATCTGCAATACCCAGTCCCCATAGCTCTGTGTGCTTTTATTGTGTAAAAAAAACGATTTGATACATATGCAAATTAACCTGAGACGAGTCCTGTCCCCGAGATGAGTCCTGTCCCCGAGCTGAGTCCTGTCCCTGAGATGAGTCCAGTGTGAAGGAGCCCAGCACTGCCCCGTATCCTCAGAATCTCCTCCTTGCTCCCCGACGTCAGAAAGCTAGAGCCCCGTAGAGCTAGCACATGCGCAGTTCCTTCCCTGAGGCTGATGCCAGCACAGGGAAGGAACACTATGAGGACATTGCACATGCGCTAGCTCGCGCATCGCGAGATTACGGCGCTCTAGCTTTCTGACGTCGGGGAGCAAGGAGGAGATTCTGAGGATGCAGGGCGGTGCTGGGCTCCTTTACGCTAGACTCATCTCAGGGACAGGACACATCTCAGGTTAATTTTCATATGTATAAAAGCACACAGAGCTATGGGGACTGGGTATTGCGGATCCGCTAGCAGCCATCTAGCAACGCATGTCCTCAGCTCTATACACAAAATCCCGGTGACAGGTTCCCTTTAAGATTCTGTTCATGTTTTGGGTATTTTATTGTACTACACAAAAAGCACAACAACAAAAAAGCTATGTTAATCTATCAGAATGGCTTACTTGGCTTTAAGAGAAACAATATGAAAGCTTTATGCAGCTTTACATCAGATTTTGCCAACAAATAGCAGATTAGAGGAGCAGAACCAATGATTAACAGCACATTGCTCGGCTTATGGATATGCACGTTCTGTATTTGTGCTAGAGTTTCCTATTCCGAAATATTCCACCTAAACTCTGAGAGAACCCAGAGCTTGCTCATGTTTAGAGCTTAGCTGATTGCTCATGATTTGTTCTGGGGAGTGATTTGTTAGATTGAATGAAATATGCTGAAATCTTTATATCATTTCAGTGAACATCTGGTGGCAATAATTACTATATATATGTGTGTTGTAATAACCTGTGCAGCTTGATGGAGCAAATCATGTCATTACGAGCCGCTATGTCACAAACTAGGCTTTCTGAGTTATAGCTGAAGGAGCGTGATTTAATGCAGCAAGTCAGCTCCAGCACATGCGATGGTCTAAATCAGTCACTTGTTGTGGAGACGAAGAGTGACAATGGCATTCTGGGAGATATAGTACAAGCCCTTGGGGGTCTAAGGGAAGGAGCACCTGTTAGTTTTCTATTTTTGTTCATACAGAATATGGGTCTCATCATTAGGTACAGCATCCCGCAAGTCCATGCGCCTATAGTAATATTTAGGCTGGCGTAGATTCCAGCATTCTTTTATGCCAGAAAACTAAAAGATGATAAATATGGTGGGCCTACTGGTCCCGACCCCTCCCCGCTCTCACCCCACCCCTGTTTTTGGGAAACCGGCGAAGGCGGCAGATAAATGCTACTTACAACGAAAAAAATTGCGCAAGTGCCGTTTGAAAAGTCGCAACTTTTTCACGCCAGAAAACCGGCAAAACTTCCTGATAACTCAGGCCCAGTGTTTGTGACTTTTTAAACACCGCTTACAGCAAGCAACGTTTTTCTGCTGCCTTCACCACTTTCCCAAAAAGAGGGCGCAGAATGGGTGGTGAGTGGGCTGGGCTTAAATTATCCCCATTGTCTTTTAGGGCTAGCTCGGCTGAATGTAATGATACCTTTCACTTAGCCATCTGTTGAGTCAATCTGGAAAAAAACCAAAAACACTTTTAATCAATATGCAAATGAGCAGTTAAGTGCACAGAAGGTGGGCCCAAGTCACTCTGTGCACCCTTGCTCCTCCTGCTTCCTCTGCTAGCCCCTCCCTCTCCTTCTCCATTGATAGGGCCAGGTTCCTACATGGTCATCTTGCCTGGTCCTGTCAATCAAGAAGATGCTGGAGGGGCTGGAAGAGGAAGCAGGAGGAGCATGGCTGTATAGAGTCCCCTGCGCACTTTTCATTCACATGCAAATGAGCAGTTAAAGGGGTTGTCTCATCTCAGACAGTGGGGGCATATCACTAGGATATGCCACCATTGTCTGATAGGCGCTGGAACCTGCACCTATATCGAGAACGGAGCCCTGAAAGTGTTGGAGGGCGCACTGCGCATGCAGTGACAATGACAATATATACAGTGACTTTGTAGGAAACGGACGGAGAGGCGGCTGGGCCTCGTCTGAGAGCGAAATCTTGACTAGCCTCAGGAGTGGGGGTTGCATAGGAGTAAGGAGTTGTGAAGAAGTTACTGGGGGAGGGGGCCCCGTTCAAAAATTTGCTGTGGGGCCCATTTCTAGTTACGCCACTGGCAATGCTGCTCACAAGGGTGTTGGAAGTTTAGAAGAAGCAGCCTACATGGGTCATTTATGAGCACTGGAATATAGCTGACTTGGGCTGCTGTTTTTATAAGCCTTGTTTGTGGTTTTGTTACTTTATTAATGTCTTTGCTGTAACTGTATAAACTGGTGGAGAACAAGGTTTTTTATTTGCAAGCTGCACATTTTCCCATCAGGCCTTTATAATCCAGGTGATTACACTGGGATTTTGAACTATCTGTAGTTGACATGAATAATCCATCCTGCTTACTGAAGGGAGAAAGCTTTTGCTCATCCTTTTAACATTACAATGGGCTGGACACCTAGAAATAAGTAGTGTTTCATGGTAATGTGCTTAGGGCAGACACTTGTGGGATTTATCAAGTTTACTGTATAATAAAAGCATTCTAGTGCTAGGCATCTAATTGCCGGGGACAAGCTTCAGCAGTTTTGACCTAAGTTTTTCTCTTTTGTTACGGCTAAAATTTCTCCTTCTTTTATGATTTATTTTGTCTTGTAAGTGAATGGTTTTACGTGCGAGTGACTGACCTGCGCTAGATTACTACTCCAACCTGCCCATCGCTTGCTCTTGTCTTCTGCTCCCATTTTATAGCCTTGGACAATAAATTACTATGTTTAACTATGACAGTAAAAATTGGATTGTGGTTGGAGAATTGTGATAAAAAAGGACATAGCGGCAGGGTATGCCAGAATATGTGACATCACTTTTCCAATGGGTGGATTCATTTGTTTGCACTAAGTCTACAATCATATCAACAGTAAAAATTTCACTGTGATGGCCGTTTAAGTAATTGTAGTCACTGGGGCTATTTACATGGCCGTTTTTTTAACGGCCAGTGAATAGCGGCCATCCAAAAATAGGACGTGTCCTTTTGTCCAGTTTCACAACCAAACGGACCCCATTGAAATCAATGGGACTGTATTTAACGGCCGCTTAGAAAGGAGTGCCCCTGTCTAACAGCCATTAAAAATGGGTGCAAAGGGCCTTTCATGGGTTAACATAAAAAATAATACTCACTTCATCTACTTGAACGTGCAGGGACATGTTCCCTTCTCTGGATGCAGCAGTAAATGACCTCCTCTCCCAGTGAAGAGGACTTTCACTCCTCATGATACGTAAAAGGAAAGGACCTGCACTCCTGGTATGATTACGTCATCGCACTGGGAGCACAGGTCATTTCCTGCTGCATCCAGTAAGGAGCGCAAGTCCCTGTGTGTCCATATGGTTTAGGTGAGGTAATCCCTTACCTGTGCCGGGAGCCGGTCTGAAATTAAATGCGGTCACCGGGAGCAGGCAGTTCCGAGAACAGCCCGATGAAGGCCCCCGGCGGCTGTTCTCAGAACTGCCTGTTCCCGGTGACCACATTTGATTTCAGACCGGCTCCCGTCACACGTAAGGGATTACCTCACCTAAACCATATAGACACACAGGGACTTGCGCTCCTTACTGGATGCAGCAGGAAATGACCTGTGCTCCCAGTGCGATGACGTAATCATACTAGGAGTCAAAATGGCAGCCCGCATGTGTTCGCTGGCGAACACTGCGAACTGACCATTACTGATTAATAATACCAATTGAATTCAAAATGTCAGTTAAAAATGGACAGAAAATGGATGGAAAAATGGTTTAAAAGTGGCCATTTTCATGGCCATTTTTTTCAATGTCGCTGGAATGCAGCCTTATTAGAGTTCGTGAATATATTCCCAATTTTTAACCGCTCTTCCACCAGGCATTACTGTTGGTGGTAGACATGGTTTGAAAAGACTTTCATGGCGTTAGCTGCATAAAAACTGCCTTTTGTTACTTCAAAGTTTGAAAATGTAAACACCTCAGTCTAAAGTAACATACAGTAGTAACATATGGCATGTGTATGACCAGCTTTAGCGTAAGGCTGATCTTCACGGTTTGGCTTGGATTTACCCTGGCCTGTTTTTAAGGTACGGCCACACGGTCAGGTTTGCTGATGCAGTTTTGAAAGCCAAAACCAGGAGTGAATTCAAAAAAGAGGAGAAGTCATACCTGTCTTTTATACTTTTTCTCCCTTTAGGATCCTATCCTGATTTGGGCTTCCAAAACTGCATTAGGAAACCTGACCCCATGGCCATACCCTTAGGCCTGTGCTACACAGAGGTGTTTTATTGTGCTAAGTATTGATTTTAACTATCGAGCTACCGTTAAAGTTTATACTACGCACAGTTAAATGCAACCTTATTGACTCCAGATGACACATGATAGTAAAAATCAATCATTAGCGCTACAAAAAGTCTTCATGTTTCCCAGACCTAGCTATGACAGCCGTGGTCCACTGGAGTGCACTGAGTTGCATGCAACCCAAAGCATTCTTCTGACCTAAGGCTGTAAAACTGTCAATTTACACCTAGAAAGTCTCTGTGTAACCTGCACATTTATTTATAGCCAGGGACATGGATCAAAATGGACTTATTCACTGGGTCCTCCACCATTAACAGTCTCAAACAACCTCCACCATGGGCTAACTCCTGTGTATACACTGTATAATGATGTGTCAGAGTGAATTTGTCATCTTGTGACATGTTAATCCCATCTATGTCAGAGAGGTCAGAGGCCCAGGAACTAGGAAGCTCATCAATATCCTAAATGAAAGTGTCCTGCAGGCACCTGCCTTGGATAGATGTTATCAATGAAAGTTACAGCGATCTATAAGAGTATTCCCATATTTAGCTCCAGTACTAAGGCTTTCTTCCTACAATTTCTGAAGATAGTATAATTGCTACTGTATCTATAGTATGTAACACCATGGATACTGTAGCACATTGTAATGTGTTGTATTTTATACGTTTTTGACTTACCACGTTAACGTTTCCCCAATTATATTAAATTCATTTCCTTTAACAGGACTCCACTGTCCTGAACACTTTAAGGAAATTTCAGCCTGAGCACCAGTAAATCAATCACGGGCGCAGTCACTTTGATTGATCTATCCGTGTAGGCTGTTAGCAGTATTCAACAACTGAAGCGGCTTACTCAACTGGTGGTTGTTCTGTGAAATTCTTTTCAATCCTTTGACTGGTTAATGCGTTTTGCGTCTTTGAACATGGACTGTTATAAATAATATTCCCTACAATCGTTTTATTATTTTAACCAGTACATCAATAAGTCAGGCCGCGTCTATTGATAAGCTGAGGAAGTCATTGCAGTAATGTAAACCAGACCTCAGATACTGGTAGAACACCATATGTCATTGGGCAAAAAGAAAATTTTGATAGGTCCAAGAAACTCCAGTCTAAGGGTTCATGTACACGAATGTATTTTTGTTTTCCGCATCCGTTCTGTTTTTTTTGCGGACCATATGTGGAACCATTCATTTCGATGGGTCCTCAAAAAAAATACGGAAGTTACTCCATGTGCATTCTGTTTCCGTATGTCCGTATGTCCCTTCCGCAAAAAAAAATAGAACATCTTCTATTATTGTCCGAATTACGGACAAGGGTAGGACTGTTCTATTAGGGGCCAGCTGTTCCGTTCCACAAAATACGGAATGCATATGGACGTCATCCTTATCTTTTGCGGATCCGTATTTTGCAGACCACAAAATAGATACGGTTGTGTGCATGAGCCCTAACACTGATTGTGACAGATAGGATGGCAGCCGTTAGAGATAAGCAAAGTTCTGAAAATTTTGATTTGGCTGTTTCTTTGTATGTAGCGAGCGCAATGATGTGATGATAAAAATAAAAAAAATTCTCACCTTTTCCTCACCTTACCTCCATGGCCATCTTGATTTGAAGGCATCATCATGTCATCACGCTGGCTGGGCACTGTGACATCATACGTCACCCCCCGCGAGATTTTGCATGGTATCTTCAATCAAGATGGCATCGACAGCCTCTTCGCACACAAAGGGATGAGATGAGGGTTTTTTACCGCTATTTCAGGGAAAATTGATTCGTTACCACAAAGCGCTAGGGAATTCGGCTTCAAGCCGATTCAAATTTTTCCTGAAATTCGGATTAGTCAATTTGTTTGATTCATTCAGCAACAGCAGCCATGATTACACTTGTGTTACATATATAATCGTCCAACTAGGTACCATGAACTTATAAAACCGTTTGACTACAAAGCTTTTCCATCATTTCCTTAGGTTTTACACATCGAAGCTCAGATGATCCTAATAAAAGCTTGTTCTAGGTTATAAAAGTGACATCTTCTGTGCGTCTACGGCAGTCTCTATAGGATGACAGTAGACAGCAAACATCAGATTGTGTGGTTATGCTCTGGAGAAATGTAGCATGGTCAAATGAATTTTAACCTATTTGCAGTCATGTTGCTGTAAGTACTCTTTGGGGTATATGTTAGCATTTAACCCAATTCCCCAACTGCATCGCAGGTGACATGTTCATTTAGTGGAGTTCCAGTTTTCCGACCTCATTACTGGTTTTGTATTTTTGTTTATGTATTATTTATGCCCATGCTTCTCCTCTTCATCGTTTCATCAGCATATACATGAATTCATACATTACGTGGTCAGTAATGACTTCTTATTTCCCTTGAGGTGCAGGGTAACATCAATCATGTGCTCAAGTTCTCAGTCATGGCATGACTGCATTAAAGAGCACATTCAGCAGGATCCACCCTATTAAACCAGACACACTGCCTGGTAGGCTTGATCTTGCTGATTAAAACGATATGTGTCTTGTAAAAATTGGTTATGGCGTTCCTGAGAAAAATGTCTTTTACTCTTTATACGAATGAGAACTTCAGTGCACCAAGGGGCGGGGCTTAGTCCCTCACTGCATCTCAGCTCCTCCTCAGCTTTCCAGGGCTGGCCACGCCCCTCGACACTTTGAAGTCCTCACTGGCATAAAGAATAAAGTTCTTTTTTCTCGGGAACACATTTGCCGATTTTCACAAGACACATATCATTTTAATCGGCAGGATAAACCCTACCAGATGATATGTCTGGTTTAATAGGGTTGATCCTGATGACAGGTGCTCTTTAAGATTCCAAGCTTCAAGCTTAGAATTTGGACTATGTGATATATGACCGTACCGGCTGCCCACACCAGTGAGATTTTGAGTCTAGATACTTCATGTACAAAAGACACTTGAATTCAGATCTAAATTAATTACAATATGTAAATGAACTGTAGAACAATTATAATCGGCTGCACATAATTTTGTTACAAAGATTCAATACAGTATTTAATGGGACTTTCTTTTCTGAGTAATCTTGCCGTAACCAGGAATTGTAATTAATTTGACACGTTTTGTATTTTAAGTGCATGTAGTGGGTGTTATTATTATGGTTTCTGCTTCGTTTTTGTGACACTCGGTTCCATAAAAGCTCTTAATTGAATTTTCCATGATGACCTTGTGCCTTTACAAAGTCCATAGTTAGCCCCCACCCCCACCCCCAAAACACAGTATATTATCAAGGCACCATGCCTCATTTATTACATTGTGAATACTAACTCGAGGCTGCTGCATGCTCCATTCATGTAAATCTGCCTCCTCAGGTAGAAGACCCTGGGAATAAATTGGCTGTGACTGAACATCTCCGTATTTTTAGCTGCAGATTATGTTTGTCTTTTATGTTGCTGGTTTGTCTTATATTGTAAATTGCATTGCACAATCAGAAAGTAATTTGCGACATTCAGAGTGTGCTCTGCTGGAACGTGCAAATGAAGGTCACTTGATACAACAGAAGATGCATGGAGGGCTCTGGTCATGGCATATTTAGTCCCAGCAGTACTTCAACATCCACAGGGCTGGATATAATAAGATACAGTAGGGGGTACATCTTCCCTTACATAATCTGCTGTACATTCTTTCTATATTGCATACTTTCATGTATGGCAGATTTAGCATGTGAAAAGTGCGAGTACCTTGATGTCGAGTAAGGCTGGCTTTACATTAGCGTCATTAGTTCCGGCAGACTGTTGTGGCAGAGAACACCATGCCTGGGCTCTTTGGGTCCGACATTGCTGGATGTTACAGCAATGTTTGTTGGCCCCATTGACTATAATAAGGCCCAGCAGAAATCCGGCCAATACCTGACTTGCATTGGTTTTTGTCCAGGTGAATCCCAGCCTATTTGCGTAGTAGCAGTCAATGGGGCCGGCAGGCACTGTGGTAACATCTGGCAATAACGGATCCAGAGAGCTGCAGCAGGGTGTTCTGCCAGAGCAGCCTGCCAGAACTAATACTGTTAATGTGAAAGAAGCCTAAGGGTCCATTCATACGTCCATAGAGCATTGCAGCAGATCCGCAAATTCAATCCAAATACACCCGGCCGGCACCCCCATAGAAATGCCTATTCTTGTCCGCAATTGCGGACAAAAATAGGACATCGGAAGATCGGGGCCGCGCTCCTGAAATGTGGATGCGGAGAGCACATAGTGTGCTCTCCGCATCCATTCAGTCCCCATAGAGAATGAATGGGTCCTTACCCGTTCCGCACAATTGTGGAACGGGTGCGGACAACACTTTCGGACTTGTGAATGGAGCCTAAGGGAGCAAAAGCCTAGAACTATAGACTGCAACCACAAAACAAATTTCCTTAAAACTAAATATTTTTGCAGATAGAGCACAAATAAGAAGGAGAAACCTTAGCTAATGGTGGCCCCAATCTGATTGTCCATGGACAGTATGAACCTTGACAAAGTTAGCAAATAGGTAAAGTCCAATGGTCACATTGTCTTTCTCTCCTCTGATGAGCTAATAAGGAAACATGGGGTAATGACTAGAGATGAGCAAAAATCTTAAATTTGATTCCAGTCCGATTCGACGGAATCTGCTGTCCAATTCAAGTGGGTGCAAATAAATTTGACCCAAATTCGAAGTGCTTTTTTCTTCTCTCTCTTTCACGCTCTTTAGCTCTCTTGTCTCTTTTTAGTCACAAAGTTAGGGTTTATTACAATCAGACCTTTTCAAAAAAGTTTAATTTCTAATTTAAAAATTTTGGCTTATCCCTAGTAATGAGTCTAATGATGTACAGAAAACAAAATCAATACCATGAGCAGATAAATTAGCTGCTATCAGGTGGTTATGAAGAGTCACTCTTTTATCCTCAGTCTAGCCATGGAAGGCTTAGGTGATGGTTAGCATGTAAGCAACAAAATATGAGTAAGATCAATTGTATAATCGAAACGAGTTGGCGGTACCTGGCAGTGTAGTACAGGATATTTTTTTAATGTGATTTGTCAAGTTACTTTTATCTTGGTGCTGGATCAATACTTTGTTGCTTGGATTCATCATGTTGTTGGAGCAGGTTCCGTGCACTGGATGTGCCACACAGATCCAGCCTGCTGGTCTTTTTGTATTTCCAAGCCAATGGTTAGCATGTACATCAGGAGCTTTCCCGGCATGAGGAGAACTGGACCTGAGAGAGGTTTAGTCAGCAAGTACTTCGTTGAAATGTATTGTGCGTCTGTGAATTAAGGAACAGGTGGAATCTGAGAGGAAGTATGTGGATGGATGGAAAATGTACAAGAGAATCTGGAATCTAGAAGTTTATGGTGGGTGTTTAGTAAGACAGAGGATATTTCTCACGTCGTAAAATTTGTATTATTGACAGACGTTTTGGAGGAGGAATGTCCTAATTAGGCACGATTGCCATTGTCATCTAGTTTGGCATAATCAAGAAGTTAATCTGCGTGAATGAGAAAGGTTAGATAATTACTATAGCTAAGTGGACCTATTAATTATTACAAATAGGTATGAGAGTTACAGTAATGCCTAAAATCAGAGAAGTGCTGCGTCTGTGAGTGGGTTCATTTGCTATTGCCTGCCCATGGCGGAGCAGCTGAAGAAATGAAGATTGTTCAATTTTTTCACCTTTCTATTAGAAGCAAACAAGGCTAATGCCTATCCAGGGCTACAACACATCTCATGGAAACGGCTTCATAAAATCATTAGATGATGTCCAGCTCAAGAATTAATGACTGTGTATACTGTAGGTGTAAATATGGTAAGGGGAAAAAATAAGACTGCAGCTATAGGAACGTTGCATTACTTATAGATGCTTAATACAGGCTATATAGGAAGTGATATGTACTGTGCCTTGAAAAAGTATTCATACTCCTTAAACTTTTCCACATTTTTTTTTTACTGTTTTACCCACAAATTTAAATGTATTTTATTGGGATTTTATGTGATAGACCAACACAAAGTAGAAAGTATGTGTGAAGTGAAAATAAAATGATACATGGTTTTCACAATTTTTTATAAATAAAAATCTGGAAATTGTGGCGTGCATTTATATTCAGTGTCCCCCCCACATAATGAGTACTTTTTAGGACCACCTTTCCCTGCAATTACAACTACACGTCTTTTGGGGTATGTCTCTACCAGCTTTGCACATCTAGAGGCTGAAATGTCCATTCTTTGCAAAATAGCTCAAGCTCAGTCAGATTGGATGGAGAGCAGCAGTTTTCAAATCTTGCTACAGATTCTCAGTGGGATTTAGGTTTGGACTTTCTGGGCCATTCTAACACATGAATATGCCTTGATCTAAACCATTCCATTGTAGCTCTGGTTATATGTTTGGGGTTGTTGTCCTGCTGGAAGGTGAACTTTTGCCCCAGTCTCAAGTCTTTTGCAGTCTCTACCAGGCTTTACTCCAGGATTGTCCTGCATTTATCCCCATTCATCAACCCATCAACTCTGACCAGCTTCCCTGTCCCTGTTAAATAAAAGCTTCCCCACAGCATGATGTCGTCACCACCATGTTTCACAATGGGGATGGTGTGTTCAGGGTGATGTGCATTGTTAGTTTTCCGCCACACCTTGTGTTCTGCATTTATGCCAAAAAGTTAAACTTTGGTCTCATCTAACCAGAGCACCTTCTTCCACATGTTTGCTGTGTCACCTACATGGCTTGTGGCAGACTGCAAATGGGACTTCTTATGGCTAGCTTTCAAAAATTGTCTTTCTTCTTGCCACTCTTCCATAAAGGCCAGATTTGTGGAGTACATGCCTCAAAGTTGTCCTGTGGACAGATTCTCCCACCTGAGCTGTGGATCTATGCAGCTGCTGCCTCTTGGTTGCTTCTCTAATTACTGGTCTCCTTACCTTAAATGCATTTGAATTATCTCAGAGGATCAGGTTGTATGAAAAATTTGGCACATCTGTAGAGTGCTCATCTAAATGTTTAAGACAACTTTAAGCTCAGTCTTAGTTTCTTTCAGATTTCTACAGCAGAAATTTCAGGGGAAATTATTTTTTACCTAGGCAGTTCCCCCTTTTCCATTAGCTGCACTGTTTCAACTAAGCCATGTCCCTTGTCAGTCATTGCAAAAGAAAATCTCCACCACCCCATACAGATTCCCCTCTCTAATAGGGGTTACACATTTCAGTCCTTTTCGATAGGCTAGAAATAAGGACGAAGGTCTGAGACATGTAAGCCAAGCTAGAATCCAGCATGTATATGATTTGTTTTTATATTTCTGGTAGATGTATACATCTTGGATTGCAGTCTGGAGCTGATGGTTGGTACTGGAGCTTTCCTCTTTCTACATTGGCAAAATATCTAGAACAAGTTCCTAAGGAAAATTTTGAATATGGAATCAAAATGAGGATTATAATGAAGTATATTGAGTAGCATGCAAATATTAGAAATTTATATTTTTGTAGAGCCATGTTTGTATAGTATGTGAAAAACCTCATCTATTATAGAAGTATTAAAAAGATGTCATCAATTAAAAAATTTGCAAGTATTCAGTAGTTCTGGTCTCTGGTTTGTATGTGTTGTGCTTGACCCTTATGCAACCAATAAGACAATTATGATGCTCCTCAAGCCATTGCTTAGGTGCGATTAAAGGTAGAAACTCTCACAGAAACAAAGCAGCACAGAACATGTTCACTAGGTCAGCCATTATGTTTTATTTACTGGTGGCATGGATTCCGGGGAGAACATTGCCGATGTATCAAAGAATTCACCCATCTTTTCTTGTTTGAGCTCCAAGTTTGTATCTGGAATGTTGCTTCTTGATAGATCTTCAGATAAGAACACAATCTTATAGAAGGCTGACGAGACTCGCCTGCCGTAATTCAAACCAAAATTACTTTTTTTAGCTGGAAACCTTGTATTACGCAGTCTTCATAACGTTGTTTGGACAAACAAGGATGAGGTGACAGGAGATGGCAGAGGGTAGATGTAGCTGTAGGACAGAGAGTGACAGGAGCGATGAAAAGAAAAGAGGAGGAGGGGAAAGATAAAATGATCAGGCGAATGGAAAGTGACGGTACTATGTCAAGAAAGAGTGACATACAGCACGGATGAAAACAGGCCGAGGGAGTGGAGGAGATACATGGAAGAGACGAGAGTGGAAATTGCCATCAGGAGCAGATGAAGTGAAAGTTCTGCATGTTTTATTCATTTTTGCTTGCATTTTTAGAACATGGAAAACAGTGGATTTCATGGTTTAATTCATGAACACATTAAATATATTCTCCAGAAAAAATATTCATATGAGACATTCCAGCTCCCATAGCTTCGGGCTGTAGTGTCTACTTGCGGAAGGTGGCGAGCGACAAACAACTCAAGTGAAGATGATCAGTAATTGTGAATGTAGCCCTGGGTAGGGCATATTGAACTAATCCTCAAAACCAGCAATAACTTTACTTTACTCTTTTCTGTTATTTGATCTGTGCTGAAACTATATTCGTTAAAGACTGTGCACCCCATCATAAAAATTTGGTTTATTGCTTCAGTACATGAAAAGAAGTAATTTCGTATATAGTCTTGATTATTTTTTTTTTTCACAGCTGCATGGAAGACCTATGCATCTCCAGGGTAGCAGACTAAAAAAGAACTGTGTGTAGTCTCATCCTGCAGTCAAATTGCCCTTTTATCTGCCGTCTACATTTTTCTAACCTACTGGATAGATATGGATAAGAACCAAACTAACTTACGCTGATGTGTTTTTATATCTAAAGACCTAGGGGGGCATTTATCAAAACTGGTGTAAAAGAAAACAGGCTAAGTAATCAGATTCCACCTTTCCATTTTTAGAGCTCTTTTGGAAAATGAAACGTGAAATCTGATTAGTTGGTATGGGAAACTGAGCCAGTTTTCCTTTATACCAGTTTGATTAACCACTTCCCATCTGGGCCCTTTGCCCCCTTCCTGACCAGGCCAAATTTTGCAAAACTGACATATCTCACTTTATGTGGTAATAACTTTGGAACACCTTTATTTATCCAAGTCATTCAGAGATTGTTTTCTCGTGACACATTGTACTTCATGATAGTCATAAATTTGAGTCAAAATATTTCACCTTTATTTATGAAAAAATCCCAAATTTACCCAAAAATTTGAAAAATTCACAATTTTCTAAATTTCAATTTCTCTGCTTTCAAAACAGAAAATGATACCTCATAAAATAGTTATTATTTTACATTTCCCATATGTCTACTTTATGTTGGCATCATTTTGGAAATGTCATTTTATTTTTTTAGGACGTTAGAAGGCTTAGAAGTTTAGAAGCAATTCTTCAAATTTGTAAGAAAATTGCCAAAACCCACTTTATAAGGACCAGTTCAGGTCTGAAGTCACTTTGTGGGGCCTACATAGTGGATACCCCCATAAATGACCCCATTGTAGAAACTACACCCCTCAAGGTATTCAAAACCGATTTTAAAAACTTTGTTAACCCTTTAGGCGTTCCACAAGAATTAAAGGAAAATGGAGATCAAATTTTTAAATTTCACTTTTTTGGCAGATTTTCCATTTTAATCAATTTTTTTCTTTAACACATCGATGGTTAACAGCCAAACAAAACTCAATATTTATTACCCAGATTCTGCGGTTTACAGAAACACCCCACATGTGGTCGTAAACTGCTGTATGGGCACACGGCAGGGCGCAGAAGGAAAGGAACTCCACATGGTTTTTAGATGCCATGTCCCATTTGAAGCACCCTGATGCACCCTTACAGTAGAAACTCCCAAGAAGTGACCCCATTTTGGAAACTAGGGGATAAGGTGCCAGTTTTATTAGTACTATTTTTGGGTACATATGATTTTTTGATCATTCATTATAACACTTTATGGGGCAAGGTGACCAAAAAATTGGTTGTTTTAGCACAGTTTCTATTTATTTATTTTTACAGCGTTCACCTGAGGGGTTCAGTCAAGTGACATTTTTATAGAGCAGATTGTTACGGACGTGGCGATACCTAATATGTATACTTTTTCTCATTTATTAAAGTTTTACACAATAATAGCATTTTTGAAACCAAAAAATTATGTTTTAATGTGTCCATGTTCTGAGAGCTATAGTTTTTTTATTTTTTGAGAGATTTTCTTATGTAGGGGCTCATTTTTTGCGGGATGAGGTGACGGTTTTATTGGTACTATTTTGTGGGACATACGCGTTTTTGATCACTTGGTGTTGCACCTTTTGTGATGCAAGGTGACAAAAATTGCTTGTTTTGACACAGTTTTTTTTATTTTTTTTTTACGGTGTTCACCCGAGGGGTTAGGTCATGTGATATTTTTATAGAGCTGGTTTTTACGGACGCGGCAATACCTAATATGTATACTTTTTTTTATTTGTTTCACTTTAACACAATAATAGCATTTTTGAAACCAAAAAAATGATGTTTTAGTGTCTCCATGTTCTAAGAGCTATAGTTTTTTTATTTTTTGAGAGATTTTCTTATGTAGGGGCTCATTTTTTGCGGGATGAGGTGACGGTTTTATTGGTACCATTTTGTGGGACATACGCGTTTTTGATCACTTGGTGTTGCACCTTTTGTGATGCAAGGTGACAAAAATTGCTTGTTTTGACACAGTTTTTTTTATTTATTTTTTACGGTGTTCACCCGAGGGGTTAGGTCATGTGATATTTTTATAGAGATGGTTTTTACGGACGCGGCAATACTAAATATGTCTATTTTATTTTATTTTTTCTATTTTTTTTTTTTTTTTTTATTCCTTACTTGGGATTTTTTTTTTTTTTACATGTGAACCTTTTTTTTATTTTATTTTTTCAACACTTTATTTTATTTTTATTTTATTTTACACTTTTCGTCCCCCATAAGGTCATACAAGACCTCTGGGGGACATTTACTTCACTTTTTTTTTTTTTTTTCACTGTTGATTTCTCCTGTAACTGGGGCTGACATAGTAGCCCCAGTTACAGTGGAAATGCACCCCTATAGAGGCTGTACAGCAGCAATCCAGCGCTGTACAGCCTCACAGCAGGGCTGATCGAGGTCTCTGAGAGACCTCACACAGCCCCTGCACTCTCCGGTCCCGGCGGTCACATGACCGCCGGGGCCGGAACAGGAAGCGCACAGCGCTTCCTGCTTTGCAGACACAGCGCTCGGTGAGCGCTGTGTCTGCAGCGATCGTGGAGGCAGGGACACCTGGGCACTGTCCCTGCCTTATCTCTGGGTTGCCCTGCTGTCACTGACAGCGGGCAACCCGATCAGCAGCTGCACGATTAGCGTGCAGCTGCTATTTCTGACAGGACGTTTTAAAACGTGCTGTCAGAAATAGACGTCCACCCATAGGACGTTTATATCCTATGGGCGGACGTGAGGCGGTTAATCTACCCCTTAAACTATACATGAGTTTTAAAAAAAAAAAAAAAAAGTTTGCATAATGACAGTGCTTCTTTGTAAAATCATAACTGGGAAGGGACAGTTATGTCTTATCTTCCCTAATGTATCTTTCTGCCATATTATTCTCTGCTTCAGCTACACAGCTAGATGCATTTCTCTCAGAATCAGGGAGAAAACTGTGGAATCTGCCAGCAAAGTACTGCTTTGACATCTTTTCTTTTACTTCCCACTATGTTTTATTTTAGATCATGATCTTAAAGAACAGATAAGGAGGGAGATATCATACTTACAGAAAGACTTGAGGCTCCTGTGATGTCCAGAAGCAGTGTAGAAGAAGTTCTTTTTATCAGGATCAGGAGCTCAGCTAGCTCTTACATGCCCCACTTCCTCTTAAGTGTCTTCTGTGTCTCCGTTACTTGGGACAGATATTTTACTGCTACTGAACTGAGTAGATGCATAGATGACTCACATAACAATGTGCTAATATTTCTATCTTAATGTATTTTTCAAAGAATGGAGTCTGTGTCTGCTAAGTAGGGCCTAAAATGTGTGTGCCCACTTAGCAGATTCTTGATAATTGTTGCCGATCGATACACACTGTACACAAATACTTTATCCTGCAAGGACCTGCCGGGGACGCGGTGTAGATCCCCATAGCAACTAACACGCCCACCACTGATGTCATTTCCGGTTATGAGCGAAGCGCTGTGGACTGGGCATAGCTGTTTACAGCGGCTCCTCGCTCCGGATTGCCGTGACAAGTAAGTGGGAGGGTATATTGGAGCTCTCGCATGATGCCCATTGGTTAATTAATCGGATGGGCAGGGCTGAAAGCGCTTTAAAAAGGAGACACATAGACCTACATGTTGCCACTGCCTTACTATACGTGCGGGAGCGCTGCCACTGCACTTGGCGCTCCGTTATATTCTTTGTCCAACTCAGTTCAGTAGCAGTAAATTGTAGACACCACTGAGTTTTCAAATAGTGGGTGACGACGGCTTAACCCTTTGACCTCTATTAAATGTATATTAAATGTGCATTAAGACAGATCTTGTCGGACAACAGGCAGTGGACTTGAGACCCCTAGTGCCCTAGTGATCATGACTTTACAATTTTTTTCAGGTGGATGCAGGTATATTTTTTAAATGAAGGGATTTAGAAGTTTGCTAGTTACACCATTCTCTATTAAATGAAATTAAATTGTGTGAAAAGTACAATGACTCTTTAAAGGGGTTCTCTGGGCTAAAGGTATTGATGACCTATTCTCAAGATAAGTAATTAGAATCAGATCGGTGGGGGTCAAGCACCCAGCACTCCTTCTTCAGCTACTTCAGGCAGCCATAGCACCTTAAACTATACAGTGTACAGGGTGGAAGCAGAAGGATCTGTACACTGTGTAGTTTCCGTAGCTGGCATTACAGAAGCTAAGCTGCAGTACATCGGCATATGCAGCTCTCTGCTTTGAGCTCCATAGACCGTATAGTTTCTGGAACCATGGTTGCCTGAAACAGCTGATTGATGAAGGTACCAGCTGTTGAACCCCCTTTGAGGATGGGTCATCAATATAAGTAGCCCAGGCAACCCCTTCAAACTGTTTGTTTACTTGACACTTGACACATCAGAAATACAGTTACACAATTTTTACCTCCACTTTTTTAGAGGCTTTTGCTATGTTAAGTGTCAATTTAAATATTGCTACAACAGTGTATTTAATTTAACCACAGGAGTGGTGAAGTATATCAGTATATGTGTTAAAGCACGTGTTTTTGAACATGATTTTAGAGTTAATATATCCAATTAATGAATAAAACTTTTCAATAACTTTGTAAATGCATGGCACCGATCCTGAGTTGTAGCCTGCCTTATAGCCCAGAGCTGCATTTATAATGCTGCCGGTTGTCATTGGAAACAGTTAACAAGCTTGTTGCTGGGTAAGAGAGGGAAAAAAGTGACAAATAAGTGAAGAAAACTGGGATGAAGGTAAAGATTGGAAGGTTTAGTAGCAAATGTTCAGAGACATGAAAGCTTGGTGCATACAGATCATTACTCAGTGACGCTGAAAGGAACTGTGAACGGCTGGTTTTAATCTTCATGAGTAGAAGAAGAGTTTACTTATTACTGCGGAGTCATTTCTTAAAAAGAATGTATCAATCTGCATCAGTCCTGACCCAGTAGCCAAGGTTGCCAGCAGTCCGTAAATTCCTGAACAATCAATAAAATAGACTTTTTCTTTCCACTGCCAGTGGAACTTTTTGATGTGTATTGTATGTATTTATTTATTTTTTTGGAAGAACTTGTGAAATGCAATAATTAGTGTTGGTTCGATCTCAAAGCCTTCGTGGTAGCGAATCGATTTTCCCTGAATGGCGGTGAAAAACAAAAACAAATAAAACTTACCTCATCCATTTGCTCACAATAGGTCGACCACCACCATCTTGATTCAAGATCTCACACAAAATCTAGTGCGCAGTGATATATGACATCCACACGCCGTCCGACGTGATTTCGCGCTGGATCTTCAATCTAGATGGTGGTGGCCGTCTCTTCTCGAGCAAATGGATGAGAAAAGTATGATTGAATTTTTTTATTTTTTTATTTTACACTCTGTTATTACTGTCAGCTATGAATAAGGCATCTAAGGGGTACAATGATGGGGGCACTTGTAATTCATCAGGAAGCGATTTTTTTTTTTTGTAAGATTAGATAAAGCAGGCAAATCAAATTTTTTAATACCTTAATCATCTCTAGCAATAATAATCATTTTACAGTTCACAGTAAATGCTCTTCATATAAGTATCCGAGCTGTAAACATATATCATTTACCATGTCGAGGAGGGGAGTCTATACAGATAACGAGTCGGTATTTTAACACCAGTCGCTCCAGGTTAGTCACTTTAATGCAATTTGTTGTATTACTATAATGTGTTTATGTTGCATTACAGCTAGTCAAAATAATGGTGGTAACATATGTACTTTAGGCTATTGAGATGCTTGGGGACAATATGCAGACTCACCAGCCTCTCTGTCTCTCTCTGTCAAGAGTGATTCCCCTTTTGCTTCAAGATCCAGGACTTATTTCTCTAACCATTACCATACCACAAAGCAGTAATTTAAAGGGGTTTCCAAGGAATTGATGACCTATTCTCATTATCACATTGGTGGGGGTCCCAGTACCAGCACCCTCGCCAATCAACAGTTTCAGGGTGCTATCACACTCACAAGAGCTCTGGTTAGCGCAGTCGGCTCCCAGCAGATTTCCAAGCACATCACCGTACATTGTATAGCAGCTGTACTTGGTATTGCAGCTCGGCCCCATTGACTTGAATGGGGCTGAGCTGCCACTAGACCATGTGACTGATGTATGGTGATGTTACATGGCCTAGGAAGAGGATGGGCCTCTTCTAACAGCTGATTTGTGGGGGTCTGACATCTGTGACCCCCATCGATATGATATGGATGAACTATCCAGAGAATAGGTCGTCAATATAAATTCCCAGATAACCCCTTTAAGCTTCAGACCTCCACAGGCCTCAGTCATTCTCTCGTTCTGACTCAGCCCTCCAGCTGACTAGGCTGTCGCTTAGCAGGTTTGTCTCACGTGCATCTTTCTGTGCACAAATACATGGCGACCAAACTCACCCTTTATGGACTCACCTCAATCCCCACCGACAGACACTGCTGCACAATGCTTATGGTGTTGAAATGTCCACCATCAAGTCAGCCAGGGCACCAGAACAATGGCAGCTTCTGACTCGCACTTCCTTCTGTAGGATGAGATACAGGAACACCACTCCTGGTGTTATCATTTAACATGGGCAATAGCAACACCACTGAGGAAAAGGTTCATAAGCCTATACCCTATGTGCCGCCACTCCTGAGGCATACTCCACAGAAGTTAGAAATTCCATACTTATTGGTACTACAGGAAACAGTTCAGACAGAGCAGATGCACATACAGAAGCCTAGCAAATCAGTGCAGACCAAAAAATCCAAAGGTCTTCACAAGTTCAAATATACCAGATTCAGCAGTGGTAGATATCATCACATACAGGCGGGCAGAAACGGAGTCCAGATACGGCTGGAGAAGCCTTAAATAAAAATGAACTCACCAACTGAAGGCAAAGTGTAACAGCGCTGACATGAAAAACATGCATACGGGCAAAATATGCAGGATTTGGGGTACTCCGGGCAGGTAAAGACATTTTATTATAAAGCTGGAAAAGGGCTTTTGTGAGTCACCACCAATCTGTGTGCCCACTGAATAATCCAACCAGACATTAACCCACTGGGAAGCAGAACCTTTACCCGGTGTTATGTTCTCTCATTGATGTGTCTTCTTCTAGCCCACTGCATTGTCTTGACTATTGGCTCAGACTATAAAGCAGATACCTCCGCTGTGTGTTGCTGAGTTGTGCATTTTAATCAAGACCCTCAGGTCAACCCAGCCTCACGAGAGACACTAGAAAGGGGTTTAGTCATTAAAGACCTAAATAGAAGTCTAACTTTAAGTTTGCTTTTTGCAAAATAAAAGTTTTAAATTTATTTTTTTATGTAAAGCATTGTCTCTTGTATCCAACCTACTGAATAAGTACACATTGCTCCTCATACCTCTGGCGGGCGGCTCTTCTTTAAAGTTCGGCACTGGCTTTTGCATTTAGCTGACACAAACAAAAATCCTATAGCCCTGAATGTATATGCATTTTACATCCGTCAAGATGGGAGAAAATAAAATCAAACCTGATGGCAGACAAATTGCAGCCCACAAAAGACTAATATTTAATGTCTTCCCTTTCAACCCGCTTCGGCGATTCACATTCTGCCGACTAGCTCCAATCTTGTCACCTAAGAAACAGATCTGACCATGTAGAGAGAAAACCCTATTACTTATCTCATTACTATTCTTGTTCCATTTCTACATAGATCAGTTAGAGATCCCATCTGTGGTAATTGATTTGACTGAAAACAAAACAAATTTATTCTTGATTAACCTTAGGCACTTTGTAAATTGTGTCCTTTCAGATTTGTGCTGCAACACTTCAGATGTAACTGTTTCTATTTTATTGAAGAGTCTGCTTTTTTTCCTTCCGCGGAAATTTTCTTTTGGAGAAAAAAAGCAGAGGCGTTCACTCTTTTGTTTGTTTCGCTTTGTTTCGTCTGGTGTGATAAAGAGAAGTTCTTCCGTTCGGAGTAGTAACTCAAAGCCAAGGGTACCAATCTGTAACATGACCACCTAATTGCCATGAGCCTTTTGTAATACAGGTCTCTTGGTATGCAGCCTTTTTGGACCC
Organism: Bufo bufo; assembly: GCF_905171765.1. Classification (NCBI taxonomy): domain Eukaryota; kingdom Metazoa; phylum Chordata; class Amphibia; order Anura; family Bufonidae; genus Bufo; species Bufo bufo. The sequence goes on from NC_053397.1 coordinate 193,375,026, forward strand.
CCAGGGCCCAATTGTGACTAGTACCCAGGGGGGCACCACCAATGAGGCCAGGTGAGGTGATCGCCTCAGGCAGCACCAGGTAGAGACAAGAGGGGGGCAGCGGAAGGGCCATGGGCAATGAGCGCTTTCATTGTGGCAAAGGAGTTAGGTTAAGAAATTGGCATTGGGGGGGGGGCACCTTTTCAGTTTTCGCCTCAGGCAGCAGAAAGGCTTTAGCTATGCCCCGCTTCAGTTAGAGTACTGTATTGCAAGGGGTCTTTACTCTGTCCACTATCATTCATAGAGCTACATGCATATGGTTATGTTCATATATAGACCAGAATAGGACATGTTCTATAATTTGCAAAATGGCCAAACAGAACCTTTAAAAATTATGAATGTGTGCATGACCCCATAGAAATGAACGAGTCAGTGTGCTATTTGCAAAAAATGCGGGTAGCACATAGATGAAAAATATGGTTGTGAGCACAAGGTCCACGAGGTCTTAGTCTGTGGTTCTATGCTCCCTACCCTCAACATCAAGTCAGACGAGCTTAATGGGCAACCTTTCCATCTGTAAGAGCGTTGCCACCTCTGATTGAAGTTGACAGATGAAGAAAGATGATTGACAGTTCAGTCCAGTTAGGCGGTTTTCATTTTTAATAAATATAGTGTGTTTTTCAATAAGGAAACAAAAATTTAATTTTATCAATTCTTCAATGTTTTCAAGATCTCTACTTGCAGTCATTGAATTGGAAGATTCAGGATTTACTTCCAAGTCTCAAAAACTACTTTGGTCATGAGATGATCAGACAGGTCCCCATTAAGTATGTTAATGAGTTGTTCTCGGTGATTTATGTGTGTGCACTTAAAGGAGTTATGCCGTGATTAATTGAAAAAATGAAAATCAGACACCATATAGGACATGAGAATCCCAGATTAGTCTGAAGACCACATGTGCCACAACATAAAGAGGCCCTCACATAGGAACATCACACCAGTCCTACTCACAGGATTATGGTGTGCGATTGCATAATATATGGTAGCCAGACCCCTCTAGTCTTCTTTTCAGGTACATTAACAGCTTGGCGTTACATTGAGTTGGTTGTATAAGCAGTGGTACGGCCATTTCTCCAAAGTGTCCCAGGCAGCTGCTTATCAACAGGATGCCAGGCTACATGTTGCTCATGCTACTGCCTATGTGGCCTAAATATACTACCTTGACCTGCAACGTCTTCAGACTTGTTCCCCATCCAGAAAATCTGGGATGCCATTGGCTGGAAATTGAAAAGGGCACAAAGGACAAATAAAAGGCAGTATAAAAGTTGAAACAGTGCCTGTTTTGTCCACGGGCTGTGCCTGGTTTAGCAGGTCAGTCCTATGCAAGTGGACGAGTTTGCAGTTCTACACAAGACATTGCCCATATACTAGAATGACACTCATATAATTCTAGTAAAAAATAATGGCGTAAAAAGATATTACTTGAATGTATTTATCGCTGTCTTTTGCTTACTATATATGGGCCAATATTGAGGACACTGGCTGTGACAGCATGTACACAACTGGGCTCCTTTATTATAGTTCTACACCTGTTTTCTGGCATAGAAACAAATTTTGTCACCAATGTCAGTTTACTACAAAAGTTGTGACTTTTTTTTTCTCGCTTTCTCCATCACCAATTATTGCCACTTTTCTAAAAAGTTGGGCATAGCATGGGCAGGAGAATATAGAAAGATAGACTGTTGGTAGGACAACCATGAGATGACTTGTTTTACAACACGAGAGCCAGAAAACTGGCGCACATTTAAACCAGAAATCTACTCCAGCAAATGGCCTGGCTAGAGTAGATCTCAGTTGATGTCATACGCTTCTTAATAAATTGATGGCATCTTCTGCCAACAGATTTTTTTTTTAAAAGTCTTCCTAAGACTGGAGTAAGAACTTTACTGGTAAGTTTCATTATAAACTACTTTATGCAAGCAAACTTTTCTTTTGCTCTTATGGTCCTTAAATGCAAGACGGCAAATTTTCAGAACTTCCAGCACGAAAGCAAACATGTTCTGAAAGTGACTATAGACACAAACAGAAATGAAAACGACACAAGAGATGAAATTCACAGCAGGGTATTAGCTTCTTAAATCAGTTTCGCCGTCCTTTTGTACCAGCAAAGTTTCCCGGCTGGCAAAGGCTGATTACAAGAATGTTGAAGACCTTTTTTCCACTAATCTGAACATTTGGATTAAAGAGCAGAGAGGGTATAATTTCTAAATAATTATCTACGTAGAGGTTTGGTTGCTCATGAATACAGTGCACCCATCTGGGTTATAATTGGTATTTTTTCACATATCCATTATTAGTGAAGCATGATCTCACACTTAAAATGCATTTTAAAACACGTCAAGCACGTTTCTAGGATGTGGGAGATTTGGGCATGTTTTTCCCAGTTCCTCTAACAGCTGGCATCTGAATCCACGCCAGTAAAATCAAGCCTCTGTAACTTGGCATCAGTATGTAGGAGCAATGCTCATTAAAAATGGTGGCTTTTAACGCAGCAAAGAGAAATATCCAAATATGTAGAAGAACAGGGGGTGCTAGAGACAAGCGGATCGGTTCTAAACTAATCAAATTCGACCAGGATTTTGAAAAAATTCGAGTCCCATCTGAATTTGAAATTTGGTGATTCAATTTAGATTCATTTCTGGGAGAAGAGAGGGAAAACATTTGAAACAAAGACTGAAAAAAATATATGTCCTAGGAGATCTCAGACAAAATTTTGGTGAGAGAAGAGAGAAAGATAAAAATAAAAAGTGAGAGGCAAGAGAGAAAATAAGTAATTTTCAAGCCAGTTGAAGCACTTTCAATTCAGGTAGAAATGACTTGCACCTGGATGGAATCAGTCAAACAATTTGACCGAATTGAACCAGAATTGGATTTTGAGTGATTCACTCACCTGTAACGACTTCTTACTAACTAATAACAGTGCCACACCTGTCCATAGGCTACTGTATGTCTGCCATTATAGCCTAGCTGTATCGAAGTCAGCTATTGAGCTGCAATACCACACATAGCCTGTGGACACGTGTGGCACTATCCTCAGTAGGATTGGTGGCAATATCCAGCCAAAAACAAAGAGCTAGTTATAGTAACAGCCAGTAATATCAGTAATCACTTTCATACATATGTCTTGATAGAAGATTTATTACATATCCATTGTATGGATGATAAATGTTAGATCATTGGTCCCCCCATATGTCTCTAGAATGGAAGCCCCAAGTTGCAACTTGGACAACTCCAGTGAAGATGGGTTTAAATGGAATGGCTCCTGGACATGTCACCATTGTCTGCTTACGTTAGTTTCATAGAAGTAAAGAGGTTGCAGCACATATGCTCAACTGCTGCTCCATTCAAGGAGGTTGAATGGACCCTCGTTTTAGTTGACAGCGGGTATGCTAGTGGTGAGGCCACCTGCAACTCTAACTCAATTATATATATATATATATATATATATATATACACTGCTCAAAAAAATAAAGAGAACACTTAAACAACACAATGTAACTCCAAGTCAATCACACTTCTGTGAAATCAAATTGTCCACTTAGGAAGCAACACTGAGTGAAAATCAATTTCACATGCTGTTGTGCAAATGGGATAGACAACAGGTGGAAATTACAGGCAATTAGCAAGACACCCCCAATAAAGGAGTGGTTCTGCAGGTGGTGATCACAGACCACTTCTCAGTTCCTATGCTTCCTGGCTGATGTTTTGGTCACTTTTGAATGCTGGCGGTGCTTTCACTCTAGTGGTAGCATGAGACAAAGTCTACAACCCACACAAGTGGCTCAGGTAGTGCAGCTTATCCAGGATGGCACATCAATGCGAGCTGTGGCAAAAAGGTTTGCTGTGTCTGTCAGCGTAGTGTCCAGAGCATGGAGGCGCTACCAGGAGACAGGCCAGTACATCAGGAGACGTGGAGGAGGCCGTAGGAGGGCAACAACCCAGCAGCAGGACCGCTACCTCCACCTTTGTGCAAGGAGGAACAGGAGGAGCACTGCCAGAGCCCTGCAAAATGACCTCCAGCAGGCCACAAATGTGTATGTGTCTGCTCAAACAGTCAGAAACAGACTCCATAAGGGTGATATGAGGGCCCGACGTCCACAGGTGGGGGTTGGGCTTACAGCCCAACACCGTGCAGGACGTTTAGCATTTGCCAGAGAACACCAAGATTGGCAAATTCGCCACTGGCGCCCTGTGCTCTTCACAGATGAAAGCAGGTTCACACTGAGCACATGTGACAGACGTGACAGAGTCTGGAGACGCCGTGGAGAACGTTCTGCTGCCTTCAACATCCTCCAGCATGACCGGTTTGGCATTGGGTCAGTAATGGTGTCGGGTGGCATTTCTTTGGAGGGCCGCACAGCCCTCCATGTGCTCGCCAGAGGTAGCCTGACTGCCATTAGGTACCAAGATGAGATCCTCAGACCCCTTGTGAGACCATATGCTGGTGCAGTTGGCCCTGGGTTCCTCCTAATGCAAGACAATGCTAGACCTCATGTGGCTGGAGTGTGTCAGCAGTTCCTGCAAGACGAAGGCATTGATGCTATGGACTGGCCCGCCTGTTCCCCAGACCTGAATCCAATTGAGCACATCTGGGACATCATGTCTCGCTCTATCCACCAACGTCACGTTGCACCACAGACTGTCCAGGAGTTGGCAGGTGCTTTAGTCCAGGTCTGGGAGGAGATCCCTAAGGAGACCGTCCGCCACCTCATCAGGAGCATGCACAGGCATTGTAGGGAGGTCATACAGGCACGTGGAGGCCACACACACTACTGAGCCTCATTTTGACTTGTTTTAAGGACATTACATCAAAGTTGGATCAGCCTGTAGTGTGTTTTTCCACTTTAATTTTGAGTGTGACTCCAAATCCAGACCTCCATGGGTTAAAAAATTTGATTTCCATTTTTAAATTTTTGTGTGATTTTGTTGTCAGCACATTCAACTATGTAAAGAACAAAGTATTTCAGAAGAATATTTAATTAACTCAGATCTAGGATGTGTTATTTTTGTGTTCCCTTTATTTTTTTGAGCAGTGTATATATATATATATATATATATATATACTTATAGTATTTGGGGCAGGATTTCTGAGTGAAAAGTAGAGTCAATTCTGATGGCACTCCTAGGAGAGGCATTGAGAGATTATTCCACCTAACCAGGATGATTGTATCAGTTTGTGTAAACTCTGTAATGGTTCATCAGGACTCTCACTGTCTGTCCTAGGAGTCCTGTCAGGATTTACTCTGCTTTTCAGGGTACTTTCACACTTGCGGCACTGTAAGTCAATGGTGACGGATCCGTTTTTTTAGGAGCCTAAAAACCGGATCCATCACTCATTGACTTTCAATGTATTTAGTGACAGATCCATATTTTTTTTTCTTTTTGATTTCCCACCACCGCATCCTAAAGGAACAGATGCATCCTGGTGCAAAATCAAAACTGATCTGTTTAATTCTGGTATTGAAATCCTCTGCCGGATCTCAATACCGGAATTAACAACGCAAGTGTGAAAGTAGCCTTAGGTGGAGAATTCCTGAAGCTTCTTCTCGTGAGCATGCAGGATCAGACCTGAAATATAAATTATGAGCACTTGCAATGGCCAAGCTTACTTCATAGATGACTTCTGTAGAACTTCCCTGGTGGGAATGCAGGTGATTTTATGCACCATTCTCTTTGACTTAGTGTTGCTATGGCAACCATCCATCTATAATGAGGTGTTACAAGTTTCCCACCCATGAATATCATAAGCCCTTCTCCTTCCCCACCTTGCTGTCCTCGTTCAGTCGTTGACTCTCCGTTGTTTGAGTCTCAGCATATTTCTTTACTGACGGAAAAATTCCTTGGAGATTATATTGGTGACATACTTTGCATCTCGGAGATGTAATTACAGCACAAAACTTAGAAGCATTAGGCCAACAGTTATGCCAAATTATACTTAAAGCAGCAGACATTCTGGCAAGAAAACGCAGCCTATGTAAATACTTTTGAACTAATCCGCGGCTCTGTTTTATTAGAAACAATAAGATTAACACATAATATACCCGTAATAAGCAGCCAATTACCACCAGCAACAGTCCCGCTCTCCGTGTACTGTGCTTAGCGGTGGATTTTCCACGCTTTGAGGATTTGTAGGATGCTTCATACATGTGTATGGGATTTTACTCGTCAGTAACATGATGTCCCGCGGATAGCGGGACCGTGTAATGTCGGACCAATAAATCTGGCTTTTGTAGATAAGCCTTTTAAATAACGCCACCGAAGTAAAAAGGAAAAATCTCGAGTATAATCAAGAATTTCGAGTTCCGAACCGCTGCACAATTATCCTTCATTTATATAATAGCAACCTATTAGCCCACTATTTTGTATTCAGGACGTATGCCTTCACATTTTTTTTTTTCATGACTAAAACTAGACCAAGTGAAGAAACACAACGGCTTATGGTGGTAGTGGATTATTTAGAGCTTAGTAGTCTACAAAATACTGCATTTATCGCCAATACATCACCAATCAGGCGACGCGTCCGGCAGCACGTCTGGTCATCTTAGGCTACTTTCACACTGGCGTTTCTGGGTCCGCTTGTGAGATCCGTTTCAGGGCTCTCACAAGCGGCCCAAAACAGATCAGTTCAGCCCCAATGCATTCTGAATGGATCCATTCAGAATGCATCAGTTTGGCTACGTTTGGTCTCCGTTCCGCGTTTTGAGGCGGACACCAAAACACTGCTTGCAGCGTTTTGGTGTCCGCCTGACGATGCAGAGACAAACGGATCCGTCCTGACTTACAATGTAAGTCAATGGGGACGGATCCGTTTTCACTGAGACAATATGGTGCAATTGAAAACGGATCCGTCCCCCATTGACTTTCAATGTAAGTCAGGACGGATCAGTTTTGACCAAGACTATTTTTTGAAAGAATAATGCAAAAGGATCCGTTCTGAACAGATACATTATCGGTGCGGATCGATCTGTGCAGATACCAGATGGATCCACACCGAACGCAGGTGTGAAAGTAGCCTTAGCCTAGCGTACGCCTCATCATAAATTAGGCACAGCATCAGGCAGTCCGTGCGCCTGAACTGAAATCTGTGGCTTGTGTAGTTTCAGTGCTCTTCTATACCAGAAAGCTGAAATAGAAGATGATAAATGTGGTTGGCCTTCGGCCCCACCCTCATCATGCCCCTTGTTTCAGAAAGTGGCAAGTCAAGTGGGAAAACATGCAGTTTGCGACTTTTTGAGTCACCTATATGATAATTCTGGCCTCTAGTGTTTTAGAAAGTTTTTGCATCTCATCCATAAAGGAGAGAGAATTAAAGTGTAACTAAAAAAAATCACGGAAAATAATGCACTAACATAATAGATGCAAGCAATATATGTGGACTAAGCCCTCACTCTGATATGATAAAATCTGAGACTCTCAGCCAATATATTTTGATCCAAACACATCTGTGCCCACCTACCCGTGCCAAGGGGGTCTCAGTCAGGCAGGTCCTACTCTAAATCTACCTATGCCATTGGGCATCTACATTCAGGAGAGCAGACCCTGCACATATTAAAGTGTAACTGTCATTCTTTTTTTTCTTTTTTGTAATATACTTTAATTACTGAAATCATACATTTCTATTAGAAAAATAGCTCTAAAGTGGCCGATTTTGAGCCTTAGCAACGCTCCTCTGTCTTCTGTTTACATAGCGGAGTCAGTGTTAGCAAGTCTCCACTGTTATGTAAACAGAAGACAGAGGAGCGTTGCCCAAGATGACCTGGAATATAAATGCATGAAAAATAAATTATACTGAAAATGTTCCCATGAAACTACAGATCAGTCACCAAAGCACCTTAAACACCTATACCATCAAGGGCACCTCAACTTCCATCGGTCTGGTGTTTCCTTTAATAGAGAGTGCCCCGGAGGATTTAGTGCTGTCTTCCCCATCACTGCACGCTGACCCAGGGAGGCTCTGCTAACCGTGATTAAATGAACTACTAACCCCATTGGCCCACCATCACCTCACGTGTTGCCCCTGCGGACCCGGTCGCTGCACAAAGACACTGGCAACTTACATTAAGATTCAAACTAGACCCTCCCAGATGTCGCTGAGTGTAATCATTAGATGTCGGTCTTTGCTATTATAGATAAGTGGAAACTATCCATCTCCTTGCTTTTCTCTTACATACTGATCAAATAAAGTCTTCTAATTAAATTATCCATTGCTGAAAAGGAACAGAATATTTGTGAATGATTACAAAGTACAATTTCCCTGGCGCAAGACTGCCTAACGTACCGTATATGTGAAATCCAGAAAAGTGTGCGACCATTTATTTAAAAGGCATTTTCTTCTGAAGTCAGAATACAGTGTTACCTGGAAAAATTAGTCTCACAGCTGTACTTTAATGTTGTGTCGGTCCCATCTACCAACGGCAAGGTGGCTTCTACAGATGGGAACCTACACTGTCCTTTGACGAGTGGCAAAACCTGGCTCCATATTAGGGGTTCAATTTTAACCTTTTCCATAGAGTCACTTCTCTTCTATGTTTTTTTTTTGTCTCAGTTTTTTCTTTGTAACAGTCGAACCAATGGAAGATTTGGAAAATTGATACACAAAATGTTACGCAATTTCTTTGCTGAGTCATTGGGTTCATATTGCCTTCATTTTATCTACCATACACCTAAGCATATCAAGTTAAAAGTTTAGTGCCTAGTGTGATCTCACCACCCTCTCTATTGTTTCTTGGTAATATGAGCAGGGACTGTACACAGGAAATTATTACACACATAGGTAGTGAAGTTGCATCATTCTGGGAATTCATCTCCCACACATCCGGATTTCCCTTTCTGCAGTGTCAAGAGTTGAGATTGTATTTTCACAGCTAGATTATCATTTGTAGTTAACAACATATCTTGCATCATTCATATCTTAAAGGTGTTATCCAATGATTAATGTAAAAAAAAAAGGGACAATCATGAGACATCATGTAGTACATGACAATCTCTAAAAGGAACCAGCCCTGTACCTCACATGGATCCAGAGATCTCCCCATTCATTGCTCCAGTTGCTCTGCTAGATTTATTTCAACCTGTCAGCTAAGGCGGCATGTCCTTTTTTCCTCCAGCTCTCTCTATATCACCGCTCATGGTGTGCGTCCCTTCTCAGGGGCATGTCCTTTGCAGTGCAGCTCTCTCTATATCACCGCTCATGGTGTGAGTCCCTTCTCAGGGGCATGTCCTTTGCAGTGCAGCTCTCTCCCTATCACAGCTCTGTGGGTTCTTTCTCAGCAGTATGTCCTTTCTGCTGCAGCTCTCTTCTTATAACTGTCACACTAGTGTTGAGCGATTTCAGGGAAAATTTGATTCGCTGTGAAGCCGAATTTCCTCGTGCTTCCTGGTAGCAAATCGATTTTCCCTGAGTAGTGGTAAAAAAATGATCACTTTGAGAGCGAAGAGCCGGCCGCAGCCATCTTAATTGAAGATCTTGCACGAAATCCTGTGTGCAGTGACGTATGATGTCACCACGCTAGCTGACGTGATGATGTCATCACGGGCTGCACGAGATTTTGCGTTAGATCTTAAATCAAGATGGCGGCGTCTGGTTCTTAAATGGATAAGGTAAGTATGATTTTTTAAATTTTTTTTATTACATCGTAATATTGCTGTCAGAAGCCGTGATCAGCTATGAACGCGGCATCTAAAGGGTGCAATGACGGGGGGCACAATCAACGCTCCCTGTCATTGCACCCACTACTTACAAAGAAATGCGCTTCGTGAAGAAGTAAATCATCATGAAGCTAATTTTTTTTGTAAAATTCAGCGAATGAGGCAAATCAAAGTTTTCAATATTTCGCTTATCTCTAACAGTAGATATGACTGGTAGCACTTGAAGGATAGAACTGAGCATGTGTGTCCACAGTGAGTTGGACAGAGAAATTAGAAAACGAGCAAACAGCAGGTGGCGCTCTACAGATAGATATCAGTGAATAACTGTAGTATAAAGTGGTCATCCTGGATTTTTAATTACATGCAATTGCAAAAGTATTTAGATCCAGGTGCTGGTTTTAAAAAGGTAGAAAATTTTTTGTGGGTCAAACTCTTTAAAAAATATTGTTAGATATCGATTGGATATATTTTACTAAGGATCTATACAGGTAATGGAAACAAAAATCAAACATTGCTACAAGTACTTACATTAAAAAGGCCGTAAATGTTGGTTGAGAGATCTCACATTCAGCAGTTAGCTCGTGCAATCCATACATGCACACTCAGCTCATACAGACATGCATAGCAATCCCTACGGAGGACTGAGGGGTTAGTTGCTGCCAGACATCTATGAAGTCGCTTACTGTATGTCAGGAAAATCAAACCTTTCAGTTTAGTTTCCTACCAAGAATATACACCAGAGGTTGCAAGTTCTTTATAAGCATCAGATCAGATGATCAAAATGGAAGAAGTCCATCAAAAGTAATCTAATATGTTAGGAGGACTTAAAGGGAACCTGTCACGTGGAGCGTGCAGTCTGATCTGAGTGCATCATGTAACATAGCAGGGCATGCTGATGTAGATTGATATATCACTTTGTGGGAAAAAATGCAGCAAAAGTTGTATTTTATTCACTTAAGTTCTTGCTCATTCTGGTCTTCGCAGTCCAGTGGGTGGTCCGATCAGCTTCCCCTAAGTATGCCTAGACAGAAACCCTAGGATAACCCACTAGACTTCAGAATGAGCAAGAATGTAAATGAACGAATGAATACTGAAACATTTTCCTTAAGACTATATATCAATCTCCTCTATAACATGCTACCCACAGAACGGACCGTATAATAAATGGGAAAGGCTCCCCTTTAAGAAGAGCGGCATGCTTACAATCCCAGGCGTAGAGAAATCCTCTAGTGTTCACGCTGTTATACTGTCTGGTAAAATGTGGTTTCCAGTATTGATCTGAAAAATGATATTGTTTATACACCCTTGTCCTTAGGGATGAAACACTTCTATGGAGATTGGATTACTGTTTGTGTCTAATTCATTTGGACGAGATGTGCGCAAATAGACAGTTTTCACGTCAGCCGTCGCAGATCTTTTTCAGGGACCAGATATCTTCAAATCTCTGTTCTCACCAGAGACAATCGTGTCATTTTGAAAGGATATGTCCTCACTGTCCCAAAATTGGGATCCCCTCCAATTCCACAAAAAAGGGTAGTGGTGTAACGTCCAGCATGCTAGTTATGTTGCACATTTCCTGTGGATTTCACCCAAAGATGAAGTTTGCAGTGAAAACCCACAGAAAGAATTGGCATATCTAAGATTTAAATGGGCACCACATTGCAATTTGTGCCCAATTTTTTTCCCACAGGGATAGGGATGATATTTGTTACAAAGTGTTACAAAGTGTTACAAAGTGTTACAAAGTGTTACAAAGCGAAACTAAGTGTAGGGGAGACAAACCCAGGAACGCAAGATCATCCATAATGCCGTGCAGTCAGACAATCTGCAGATAGCCACCCCCTGTGATGTCACAGCCCTTTAAAACCCTCATAGTGCGCGGACTCCGCCATTGTCCTGTAAGCTGAGCATAGGGAGAGACGTGTCAATCGCTAGGGAGAGTTTTTCTGAAATTGATTAACAGATGAATATTGGAGAGGGAGAGAGTGCAGGGAGAGTGCAGGGAGAGTGCAGGGAGAATGCAGGGAGAGTGCAGGGAGAGTGCAGGGAGAGTGCAGGGAGACTTATGCTGCATCATTTTAATTTATTCCTACATTTATATATTCCTAAATCAGCCGTAAATGTAATACAATACCAATAAGATGGAAGCCTTTATTATTCTGCTGCCAGCGTGCCAGCCAATGCCATCCAATAATACCTTTAGGGGGACCAGGTCTTTATGATGACCATCCTCATCTTTTGCTTGCTTTAATTCTTCCAAATCATCCTTCAAAGTCTCCATGTCCTAGAAAAGTCAGCAAGATGCAGAGAGAGGAGGAGCTGGATGTTCCTGATGACATATTATCATCGATATTAGATGATGTGGAAAAGGAGGAAAAGCAGATGGCAGAAGAAGGGCTCCCACCTGTAGGGCAGGAGAGCGCTGGTGTTGGAGAAGTGGGTATGCCAGAGCTGATTAATATTCTGTGTTTACTGTCAAATAACCTGGAGATTGCAGGCCAAACAGCAATAATATGCACATTGTCCCCCCACCTAACCAGCCAAACCCCATACTAGCAACAGCCCTGTTTAAAGGTGCGGCACGACCATTAACAATAAAGAAGGACCATACAGTGTAGTCTACAATATTAAATGAAAGGCAGCTGTGGGCTAATTGGCCGCGCAGTTCTTCACCACAGCATCGCTGCAGCACGGCCGCTCCATATAGCCGTAACCTAAGGCAGAGTGTCCCAGATATACCAGATTTATAGCAATTCGTGACAGATTTATTTATTGGCGAATTTCGGCAAAGTTGCTGAATCAAATTTTTAAAAACTTCAGTCATCTTTAGCCTCCAATGTCGGATAGCTGTGGGTCCCACCTTTTGGACCCCCAGTTATCTCTAAAATTGAGCCTGCCCTCCACTGCCCAACAGATTTACTATCATTTACGCCAGAAATGATAGTTCATATCTATGCCATCTCATAGCTGGTGAAGATTTGAATGCCTGGCACAAAGATTGCCTGGAAATGCACCAAATTTATTGAGAGGTCTGTGGGGGCTTTATACTAAGACTGGCGTTAGTATATTGCCTCCACGTATTTTCTGCCTCCGTTTATTCTACTAGTGCTCTATTAATAGCATTTTCCCCCTAAACTTCTGGAAAAAAAGATGTACAATGGTGTGTTTTTGAAAAGAAGCCAGAAAGACAACAATCCCCCGCCAACTAATGAACAAAAATGGCAGTAGCAAAAAGACAAGTATGTCTCCTGTGTTTTATATTTCCCATAGACTTCCAGCTACGTCACTTTAAAAAAAAAAAAATGCTGCAAAAAACACAGTTGCAAAAAAATTCTAAAAATGCAGAGAAACAGAACTAACTGTTAAAGTTTTGCAAAATAGAAATAGAAAAAAAAATAAAAATAAAAAAAAACGGAAACATGCACGTTCATAGAGCAATGCACCTAATTTGTAACGCGCAATCACTGGCAACCGCTCATATTTTCGTACAGCCAAACCAGCTGGATCCGTTCATGTCATTCACCCCTCTCATTTCATTTTATGTCCTCATTTCATTTGCATACTTAAATGTATTGCATAATATGATGCATTCTTTCTCCTCTGTTCTGGGTATCCTCTAGATGCCGTGTGCCAGGTAAAGTGTTTGCTGTTAAAAGCTAATTATGCAGCATAAATAAGTAAGAATTCAAGGGAATTCACCACTGAATGGAAAAATGCAACATTTTAAAAAGATGTATATTTTACAATAGTGCCCATTCTGCAGGTATAAAGCGCACATATGCTGGAATTCTGGCAGGCCTTCCTTTCGGTGATTGTGTTTGATAGCACTGTATTTTTAGGAGCTAGTTGAGTTTTGCCCTGGGGAGCCTCCATAGAGAGGTGGATAATGTTCTCTCCTTTTTTTTTTTTTTTCAGTAACCCATTTTTTCGTGCTCTGTGCATCTCAGCTGGAAGGTGGTGCATGGCAGATTATCATGAGAATGAGTGCTGTCTGGCTACCGTACGGATGTGCAATGATCAGGCCGCAGGAACATGTGTGTAAATGAGTGGCCGGATGGGTGTAGTAGTAGTAGTTGTACTCACGGTTCTGACACTCCCTGGGCTTGTGCAGTGATGGGAAGTGGGTACCTGTTCCTGCCTTCGGGGCACACTCCGGTTCTGTGGTTTTCCTGCCTGAAGATGGTGGAGGTGCCCTTGGTGTTGAAAGTTTTGAGGTGCAAGGCCAGATCTCAGTTGTCGTGCAGTGCAATAGTAGTGTGGAAAGCAATGACGAGGCAGTTGTGCAGCAGAACAATTCTTAATGGAAGAATTTAAATGCAAACAGATCAGGACAGTTCTTAGCATGCATGGACTGGTTGATACACAAAATGCACTTTCCACAGGCGTTACAGATTTCAGAGCTGCACAGGTAGATAATAGACCAAAAGGTTTCCATTTCAAAGTAGTCCTCCTTACCCTATGCTTCTATAGCTGACATATAGGCATATGCATCCAGGCATCAGATCTAATAGCTTTTTATTTAAAAACACAGCATGATCTGGGTAGGACATTTTTTCAAGCTGTTTCCAGTAGACTTTTCTAGTGGGGAGGAATAAAAATATCTGGAAAAAAAACATGTGTGACCAAAAAAAGTCACAAAAAAGCCAGTGTAAAAAACACAAATTTCATGGCGCATTTTTACAAGGCGAAAAAACTAGAAGAAACAACAATGGGAGACAGTTTTGCTTGAGTTGCCGTAGTTTTTAAAATGATCAAATGTAACTCACTTGAAAAATTTAGCTCATCTTTAAAAATGACGCATCCGCCTAGAGACATTACTCCACTTTTATGTCTTCTCCTAAGGGTCCATGCACACAAAAGTTATTTTTATTCCGTATCCATTTTTTATTTTATTTTTTGCAGCGTGTGGACATGGCTCCGTTTGCAATCCATGTCCGCATGGCCGTTCCGCAAAAAAATGGAACATGTCCTATTATTGTCCGCATTACTGAACAAGGATAGGACTGTTCTATTAGGGGCTGGTCGTTCTGCAAAATGCGGAATGAACACAGCCGGTATCCATGTTTTGCAATTTGCTGACACAAAACATCCAACGGTCATGCACATGAGCCCTAAGGGTGTATTCACACGACCATATATTTGGTTTGCAACCGATTAACATTTTTTTCGTATTGCACCCGTGCCCTTTCATTTTAATACAAAAATATACAGAACATTTCCTATTCTTTTCTGTTTTGTGGACAAGAATAATGCCAAGAATAGACATTTGTAACATAGTGCAGGACCTGTGGAAGGGGAAAATGCGGGATGCACATGGCGGGTGTCCACAAAACAGACAAAGTGTGTGAATTCCCCCAAAGTAGTGAGATTAGACAATTTTTTGTGACTTTTTGAATGTTGCATTTGATAAATCTGTTTCACAGAACTGCCACCATTCTAAAATATAACCTTTATTTTTGTTATATAAAAGTAGTTACACCCTTTTATAAATACAAAAAAGAAAAAAGAATATAGAAAGATACGAATCTAGGTCTGGTAGTGAATTAACACTGAGGTTAAATGGTAGGGTTGGAATAGGTTAGTAGGGACCTATTGGGATAATTGTCCCTAGTTCTAGCCCTGATGTATGATACCCTACCTGAATACGGAATAGCCGCCCTGATAAGGGCGATCCCGTTTCTCGTACCTCCTGGTGGCCCTAAAGCGACCCTGGTAGGGGAGGATAAACTACCTAGAATGACGACCTATACTAAAGTACAGAAAAAAATAACAATTAGAACAATGTAAGTACCCAACATTAGTGAAGGTGAATATCCAGGTGAGTATCAAAAAAAAAAAAGATAAACAAATAACCAAAATATAGAAAAATAAGAATGTTCAAAAACGTCCCTACGCGTTTCGCCTGGTTGTTGTCAGGCTCATCAGGGGACAAAGTTGATCAAGGAAAACCCGACACCCGAGTACCTAATATATTATTGTATACACTTTAGTTCATTTATTTTAATTATTTTTATTTTATAAAATCATGATAGAAAACCACTGGTTCAAGTGGACATAGATGCACTATCAGCCTAATGGCTGGTTAGTTAGTCCAACAGAAGATGATGTCATGCCAGTTATGGATTTGAGAGATAAGGTCAGGTATGTAAAATCTGGTCACGGATGACTCATGAATCTCACAGTCCACAATATGGCTGACTACTGATACACCAATCTATATATACCACTATATATCCCGCACACACTGTTAGAATGGGTTAGTCGTCAGAGACCAAAACAATCATAGGGCCTAAAGGGTGGTATACAAATATGACTATCACCTATGGTATCAAAAATCAACAATATTTGGCCAATTGAAACAATAGATATTGATCTATATTGATGATCAGACATGAGAATGTCCACAGATAGTGCGACACAAATGACAGTCAGATGATGCTGTCATAAAGTGCGGTACTTGCGTTACCCAGGGAGGGTTAGTAGGCCGTTGATGATATCCACAGATTAGGAGGCCAGTGTATGTTGATGCATCCTGATGGCGTTGGGATGTGCTGACGTCCGGTCGATATGATAGCAGTGAAATGCCGACGTTATTGCCTTTAAATAGTGTTACCGAATGTCTGATAGGCTCTAAGGCTCATGTGATATGTATCACGTGCGGCGTCATAGGTCAGACGTCCACCACGTGACCGGGTCAAAGGGGTAGCCGCACATGTGACCGGATGAGGTCACACTGTCAAGGGGCGTGAGCTAGATGGGACAAGGAGACCGCGATAAGGAAGCCAGAGAGTCACAGACATGTTACTCTGGTCAGGTACAGTGAGTCAATTCCAACAATTTATGCATGTCCTTAATTTGAATCACATCGGACTCTTTTTTACTTCAGAAATACACTGCAATACCATCAATTTTCTAGATGTGTGCCTGACAAGGGATGAACATAATTACATTAAGACGACTCTGTTCAGGAAAAAGACCTCCACCAACAGTCTTCTACGTTGGGACAGTTTTCACCCCATCCCCCTTAAGAGAGGCATCCCCAAAGGCCAGTTTTTAAGAGCCCGGCGGAACTGCTCTGACGACCATAGCTTCACACAGGAAGCATCTAAACTATTTGAACGGTTTAAGCAGAGGGGTTACCCAGATCCGTGCCTTTTTAAGGCATGGGACTGGGCTAACTCAAAAGATCGTACCTCCTTACTTCAACCGCAACCTAAGAAAACAAATTCCCAAGACCTAATTAGAATCGTGGGTACTTTTGACTCAGAATCTAGAAAGGTCAGAGACATCCTGAATCGTTACTGGTCCCTTCTTAAGACAGATTCTGATCTAACGCAGGTTTTGCCTGAAAATCCGGCGATCACCTATAGACGTGGACGTAATATAGGTGATACATTGGTCCACAGTCACTTCGAGCTCCCAGAAAAGAGTACATGGCTGTCTAATAGACAGGTGGGCACATTCAGATGCGGCAAATGCAAAGCTTGTACATTCATAGCCCCAGGCAAAACATTTACGAATAGTCGGGCAGACCGGACCTTCTACGCCCGTAGTTTTGCCAACTGCAACACCTCTGGGATTGTCTATATGGCCGAATGTGACTGTGGACTCATGTATGTTGGTAAAACCAAGAGAATTTTCAAAAAACGTATTCTTGAACATATCGGGGATATCCGCAACAAACGGGATAAACCGATATCTAGACATGTTTGGATGAACCAATCAGGGTCTAATAAAAGTATCCATTTCTTTATGATTGAGGTTTTAAAAATGTCCAAGCGAGGTGGTGATTTAGATAAACTATTAAAACAGAAAGAATCCAGATGGATCTTCAGATTGAATACTGTCACACCAGCAGGACTAAATGAAAATATAGATTATGCGTGCTTTATTTGAGGCCTTCTATCCTTTAGGATCCATCTATCATTTATAGAATACAACACTTGTTGTCTGGGGTATTAACCGCCCCAACTTGGATCCTCATATATACATATATAGTAGTTGGTCTCCCTTTATTTATTCATCCACTGGTTATTTATCAAATAAGAAGATAATTTTCTACTGATATATACATCTGTATTTGACTTACTCCCTATATCCCATATATTGTCACATTATCCCTCTCCCACTATATTATATTCTTCTTGGGAAGAAAATTCTCTCTCCCCTTGGCAATAAAGATTGGCTTTTTTCAGCTCTATATCCTCCGTTTCCCATTTATATTTATCTTTTCCTGATTTCGTTTGTCAGTCACGTGACCGGCCCATGTAGTCATGTGATAGGGGTTGTTACCACACATCACTTAGTTACCACGCTCCGGACCTGTGGCTCCACCTAGTCTTATGTTCGGCACTGTGACCTCACCAAGTCACGTGACCGGCACCCCAGCCACATGTCTGTGACTCTCTGGCTTCCTTATCGCGGTCTCCTTGTCCCATCTAGCTCACGCCCCTTGACAGTGTGACCTCATCCGGTCACATGTGCGGCTACCCCTTTGACCCGGTCACGTGGTGGACGTCTGACCTATGACGCCGCACGTGATACATATCACATGAGCCTTAGAGCCTATCAGACATTCGGTAACACTATTTAAAGGCAATAACGTCGGCATTTCACTGCTATCATATCGACCGGACGTCAGCACATCCCAACGCCATCAGGATGCATCAACATACACTGGCCTCCTAATCTGTGGATATCATCAACGGCCTACTAACCCTCCCTGGGTAACGCAAGTACCGCACTTTATGACAGCATCATCTGACTGTCATTTGTGTCGCACTATCTGTGGACATTCTCATGTCTGATCATCAATATAGATCAATATCTATTGTTTCAATTGGCCAAATATTGTTGATTTTTGATACCATAGGTGATAGTCATATTTGTATACCACCCTTTAGGCCCTATGATTGTTTTGGTCTCTGACGACTAACCCATTCTAACAGTGTGTGCGGGATATATAGTGGTATATATAGATTGGTGTATCAGTAGTCAGCCATATTGTGGACTGTGAGATTCATGAGTCATCCGTGACCAGATTTTACATACCTGACCTTATCTCTCAAATCCATAACTGGCATGACATCATCTTCTGTTGGACTAACTAACCAGCCATTAGGCTGATAGTGCATCTATGTCCACTTGAACCAGTGGTTTTCTATCATGATTTTATAAAATAAAAATAATTAAAATAAATGAACTAAAGTGTATACAATAATATATTAGGTACTCGGGTGTCGGGTTTTCCTTGATCAACTTTGTCCCCTGATGAGCCTGACAACAACCAGGCGAAACGCGTAGGGACGTTTTTGAACATTCTTATTTTTCTATATTTTGGTTATTTGTTTATCTTTTTTTTTTTTGATACTCACCTGGATATTCACCTTCACTAATGTTGGGTACTTACATTGTTCTAATTGTTATTTTTTTCTGTACTTTAGTATAGGTCGTCATTCTAGGTAGTTTATCCTCCCCTACCAGGGTCGCTTTAGGGCCACCAGGAGGTACGAGAAACGGGATCGCCCTTATCAGGGCGGCTATTCCGTATTCAGGTAGGGTATCATACATCAGGGCTAGAACTAGGGACAATTATCCCAATAGGTCCCTACTAACCTATTCCAACCCTACCATTTAACCTCAGTGTTAATTCACTACCAGACCTAGATTCGTATCTTTCTATATTCTTTTTTCTTTTTTGTATTTATAAAAGGGTGTAACTACTTTTATATAACAAAAATAAAGGTTATATTTTAGAATGGTGGCAGTTCTGTGAAATTGTTTATATATATCTCCTCATTCTACAACAGATTCCCCTGAACAGGATTATGTTCAAACTGTGAATAAAATTTGATAAATCTGACATATAAAAGCCACCCAAATTTTGTGCAAAAGAAAATTTTCATGTGTCTTTTTTTGTGCCAGTAGAGCAGCGTACAGGGCTTAAAAAATTACCCCCATGTGTAAAATAAGCCCAATAGCCAAAAAGTCCTGAAAATCTTCCTCCTGTTTTCATAGTTCTCTGGTAAATTTAGATACGCTGCTTCTACTTCTGACTACAGACAGCCAATTTTATGTTTGTAATCAAGAAGCCAATTAGCCAAGTACAGGATGTCATCTGTCATCTGCAGCTGGCAGGAGGCAATGTGTGGATGGAGCAATGATAGCGTATTATGGAATTGCTATGTTACGGAATTGCAATCCCCCATTCATACACTGCAGCGGAGTCTAGGAGGAGCGGCACTATTCGTTTCCTCTTATAATAACCCAAACAACCTTTGTGTTAATCAGCATTTACCTAATGTAGCCTGAATGCTTTTATATCAGTTACAAAATAAATCACCCATCGTTCTTTTTACCAAAGTCATTAAATCATTAAGAACATTTGCAAATTGATCCTCATTTCGTTCCAATGCAGATGTTTTACAAAAAATCTGCAGTGCTCAGGAAGCCGTGTCGAGGAAAATGATTTTCCAGGTAGTTTGTGAAAATCGCCTAGTACAAATCATCAGTGTTCAGCCATATTAAAGGGACCCTCCGGTTCAAGAAAAAAAAAATCACATTATCTGGTGAACAAACAGAACAATTACATGGTGCCCTCCTTTTCATATTTCCAGTGGCAGATCTGTCAATTTCTGGGCTGCTCTTCTGCCGTCCAAGATGGCCGCACCGCTTCTCAGACCACCTGATGCATACTGAGCATTTGGTAGTCCAAGACACTTCCTGCTGCCATTGGATCGGCCAGCACTACTCACATGGGCAGTGCTGGCCAATCCAAGAGTGTGCACCAGGTAGTCAAGAGAAGTAGGGCGGCCATCTTGAATTACAAAAGAGGAGCCTAGGAATTGGAAGGTTTACAGCTGAAGTGCTAAAAAGGAGGGCACTATGTAAGTGTTCTGTTTGTTCCCCTGTTAAAAAGATTGTGTCATCATGAAATTGTTAAGCATGTTTTTTTTTTTTGAATTTTTGGTGTTTTTTTTTTCCATGTCACTATATATATACAAATGTCATTTTCTTAAGTGAGACAACCAATTTAAGATTTCCTGTCCTTTGAGAGCAAATACATGGGCCATAGACAGGGGCGTAGCTAAAGGCTCATGGGCCCTGGTGCAAAAGTTCAGATTGGGCCCCCCTTCCCTAAGTGCTTTGTGGCCAGGGAAGCACGTAGCCTTTATGCTGCCTGAGGCAAAAATTGAAACGACAACCCTCATCCCCATGCTAAATTCTCAACCTAACCCCTTCCCTCCAGCCAGAGATGTAACTTGACCAGCATGCACTTTCTGTAATACCAGTGTCTTCGTATGCGGCACAAGGGTATTTGGGCTCCTGGGCCCGGTAGTGACTGCTACCTCTGCACCCCCTATAGCTACGCCCCTGGCCATAGACACAATGGACCAGAGCTGACCTCATTGACTTATATCAAAGAGTTCTCTAGACATTCTTTGTGACCTGTACAGAGGCCAGGAGGGAGAAGATAAGCTGTGATATCGCCTATTGTGAATGTTGAATCCTGTGTTATCTATATAGAGGTGTTACTTGTCATTGTAATTCTGATTGTGATGAGAATGATAAGAGCTACTAGTTACCTGTACAGAACAGGAAATCATGACCTATTATTAGGCCTAGTGCTCAGTGTGAAAATTGCATTATTTTAAGTATAGTGACATGAACAAATAAAAAAAAAAACATTTTAAAATGTATTAAAAAAAAATGTTTAAAGGGGTTTTGCAGCGATATATATCGATGACCTATCGTCAGGATAGGTCATCAATATCTGATCGGCTGGGGTCTGACACCACGCACCCCCGTCGATCAGCTATTTGAAGAGGAGGAGGTGCGCCATGCGAGCGCCAATTCCTCTTCATTACACTATGCATCGTCTCAGAAATGCAGTGTAATGACAAGTACTCTCTCCATTCACTTTATTGGAGCAATTCTTTGAATTACACTACTCCACCTCTCCACAGGAGACAATCCATAGTGTAATGAATAGGAAGCAGCGCTCTTATGGAGCGCCACCTCCCCTTCAAACAGCTGATCGGCCCGGGTGTCAGACCCCCTATCCCGATCAGATATTGATGACCTATCCTGATTGATTGTGAGAGCTGCATATTAGTGCTTTGATGGAATTTCTCCAAATACCCTAAGGCAACAGGGGTGAAGAATTATCCCAAATGCACATGATTATTAAAAGTAGCCTACCACCAAATAGTATACCAGAAGGTAACCTTCAGCGCTACATATAGCAACATAGCGCACATTGATGAATCTTTTGGTCACAAAGTCACACATTAGTACACGCCATTCCCCTTTCTTCTAACAGTTTACAAATGTCTAAAAAATGGTAGGATGAACTCATTCTGTTCAATGCAATTACATTAATAAATATACCTTAATGGGATTTCTGTCTGCAGCAGAGCAGTTCACCTTGACAGACGGTTGCCAGATAAACTTTCTACAGGTCACGCTAACGGGATTGTCATATATTTTCTAATAAAAAAAAATCGTAGTTAGTAGGTGGCGGTCCCCTGGTAACAATCCTTATCTATTAGAAAATTAGGAGAAGGGTTACATATAGCGTCTCTCTCACTCTGGAGGAACTGTCCTTTCCTGAGTTGCAGGTATGACCTATTGAGTTGAATGTACACTGTGTAATGCTTCATTTCCCCTTTGGTGGGGAAACTAAACACTAAGCATCAGGTTTTCCAAGAGATCATGGGTTTGTTTGGTGTTTCAGCAAGAAGACTTCAATTAAGTAGGGATTTTCCAAAGTGAACAACTCATTTAATGATGTCATTAAAGGAGTATTCCAGCACAACTGAAACATTGGCCTACATTTATTAATCCTATAGATGGAATTAATTTAGAGAAGCTGTCTAGACATGCACCAGAATTATCATAGGATCTCAGGCTGGATGATGATCTGGTGCAGAAACGGACACTTTTTTGCATAGCTCGGTGCCAACTATTAGTTGACTTACCTTGAGAACGATTTTTATAGCAGAATTGTGGAGAAATTTTGGGACAAAATGGCTCATCTTAGGCCTGCCCTCTTACCAGTGAAGCCCTAACCCTTCCCACTGAGCCTCACTGCCTATTCGAGCAAGTCAGAAAAAAATGTGGAAACCCTAGTTTTACCAAATTGTTCCAATTTGTACCACTTTTTAGACTAATTTTAGCGGTAGACACATTAGTAAATCTGGACCAATTGTCACGAGGGTGTCAAGAGACACGTCTGACTCCGTTATACCCGGAGTCAGGAAGTCGCAGCGGGTGGCTGAGCGTTCGATGTACAAAGACAGTGCTGTTTCGTAATGGTAGCTTTCTGGGTTTGCCTTGCAATCCTTTTTGGCTCACTCAGGGATCCATAGCTTCTCCTCCTCAGCTGTTTCTTGTCCAGCAATCCCAACCTCCTTATATTCCCATCTCCCACTTCTCTGGTTGCCAGATATAGAGCTTCCTGCCTGGACTTCTATACTGACCCACTGGAGCTGAGTAGCTGAGATCCCTGGTTGTTGTTCCAGAGTGTTACCCTCCGTATCCCTGTTGGGCCTTGGTGTGCTGTTGTCGCCCACCTGGGATTATATGTTTGTCTGTATTGTCTGTCCTCTCCTTGGTGTTTTCCTCTTAGTGTCAGTGGTGCGGACTAGTGATCCCACCGCCCCGTTCACTACACAGGGCTCATCTTAGGGAAAGCCAGGGTTTAGGCACGTGATCGGCGTACGGGTGAGGAACCCGTCTAGGGACATCAGGGCAGTCAGGTGCCAGCCGCAAGGTGAGTAAGGGGTCACCACCTTTCCCTCTCCCTTGGACAGGGCCTTCCCATTTCCCTCCCTTTGCGTGACGCCGGTCATTACACCAATGCTCCTTGGTCTAACATCGCCAATACTCTGTTCTGCCTTTCCAACAATAGCCACCTCTTGATCCTTTTCTCGACAGGGAAGGAAATGGCTGGGAATGCAGCTCATTTGCTGTCAATGGCTGTAGAGATGACCCAACTTAGCTAGTAATTGGTCAGGACAAGAGCAAGATGTGGAGCGCAGTGAGGGCACTATGTATGTACATGTGGAATTGATTTGACAAGAGATGCCCTTTAAATCAGCTGTCCAATGTGTGTACCATTGACTTCAATGTGAAAAAAACATGTTGTAAATGATGCATGTTTTTGCATGGGCGTATATATTTTATATGATTTTGGCCGAGGAGTGAATAAACATTGCATAAAATATTTAGTTTGTAAGGATGTGGGAACAGAAGATTTAAAATTTACCATTCAAGATAAAGGCGGGGAGACAAGACCTATGTCATCTGTAGTTGTGAAGGTGGCCATATTGATTGTCACCCAACTTTTCAGCCATAAGCTAAATAGAATATTTCACAACGTAAAGGGGGTCTCCGGGAATTAAGAAAATGAAAATACTTAAATATTACTTTATTATAATTATATTCCCAAATACCTTTCATTTGTTATTATAGCTCGTTATGTCTAGGGAGCAATCATCATGAGAAATAAAATGGCCTTCGTCCTATTAGTACACATGAAACCTGTCCTAATCACACAGCAGGCCAAGTTACTTCCCAACACTGAGCTAAAGAGCTGCCTCATCCTCCTCTCTGCTCTGCTTGTCAGGGATCATGATCCTGAATACAGCTGATAACAACTTTAGCTGAATTTTCTTTTCTTAATTCTCGCAGAATCCTTTTAAAGGGAACCTGTCACCTGCAAAACGCTTATTAAACCGACCACAGTACCTTACAGTATCCCCCAGTGTGTTGCTAATCATGTTTTTCTTTCCTCTTTGTGTTTCTTCATACTTGTTAAAAACGCTGTTTTAATGTCGGTTGTCGCTGTCTCCGAGTCAGGCTTGAAGTCAAGGGGGCAGCGGCTTCCTTGCTTCAAGTAAAGCTAAGCCCGCCCCTTACCCCTCCTCTCTACAATTAGATTAACATGCTGCCGTGATCACGCTCTTCTAGGGCATGCGCAGTACGCTGCCTGTTACAGCGTGAAGGCTGGGCGCGCGCGCGATCGAACTTTCCGGCGCATCAGCAGTCAGCAAAATGCAGGCGGGTGAGTGAGGATCGCGCTGTAACAGGCAGCGTACCGCGCATGCGCTAGAAGAGCGCGATCCCAGCTTCACGGCAGCATGTCTATCTAATTGTAGAGAGGAGGGGTAAGGGGCGGGCTTAGCTTTACTTGAAGCAAGGAGGCCGCTGCCCCCTTGACTTCAAGTCTGACTCGGAGACAGCGACAACCGACAGTATGAAGAAACACAAAGAGGAAAGAAAAACATGATTAGCAACACACTGGGGGATACTGTAAGGTACTGTGGTCGGTTTAATATGCGTTTTGCAGGTGACAGGTTCCCTTTAACCGAAAAGGACAAGATTTGGTTGGAAATGTGTGAATTAACATTTAGGTTGAAAACCGAAAAAGTCAATACGTAGTTTTCATTCCTACCCCCCAGGGACAGACTCTCTCAGGATTTCCACATTTGGAAATGACTGTCCTAGCATTGACTGTACTGATTAATCCTTGTATTATGCAGTGAATGTTACATTTTCTTTGTTTGTTTTATTATCAGCTATTGTTTTCAAGAATGATTGTAAATAATATATTATTTTAGGATATTTAGTGAGCATTTTCATGAATTCTCCCCAGGGGAGTATCCATAAAGACTCATACTTGAGTTTTAGATACTCAGGCTCTAAAGGTATCATAAAGGTAAGCCTTGTGTATACTGTCAATTCAAATGGAGGGGGCAGGGGGCTAGGATAGGTTGGCTCCGTTTTACTTACTGTTAGCTCCTGACACATATGTTAGGCTACTTTCACATTAGCGTTTTTCTTTTCCGGCATAGAGTTCCGTCACAGGGGCTCTATACCGGAAAAGAACTGATCAGGCATATTCCCATGCATTCTGAATGGAGAGTAATCCGTTCAGGATGCATCAGGATGTCTTCAGTTCAGTGATTTTGACTGATCAGGCAAAAGAGAAAACTGTAGCATGCTACAGTTTTATCTCCAGCGAAAAAAACTGAAGACTTGCCTGAATGCCGGACCCGGCATTTTTTTCCATAGGATTGTATTAGTGCCAGGGGCTTCCAGTGAGTGGGGAGGAGCAGGATAAGCTTTATACTCATGCTAATCCTATGAGGCAGACAGGCTGGTCAGGAGCGCACGACCGACTGGAGGCAGCCAGACCTCCAGTGCAAAATACAAGGGAAACACAAAAGGGGTTGGTCAGAACATCCCAATGTGCAGGGCTCAAATAATTATGTACAAAATGTATTTGCCAAGCATAGCATTACAATATGTGTTTGTACTTTATTTGGTTCGCAGAGAGCTGTTGCATTATATGTTATGTTGTTTTGTGTTTCCAGTCATAGCAGCGTGCACCTGCGCATTAGAATGTTCTGACCAACCCCTTTTGTGTTTTCCTTGTATTTTGCACTGGAGGTCTGGCTGACTCCCGTCGGTAGTGCGCTCCTGACCAGCCTGTCTGCCTCATAGGCTGATTTTAATTAGCATGAGTATAAAGCTTAGCCTGCTCCTCCCCACTCACTGGAAGCCCCTGACACCAGGAGAGGTATGGAGTGGGTAGTGGACTCGGCATGCATGTTGGTACTTTCATCCCATGTATTCAATGGAGGCCATTTTGGCACCAAAAATGATAATAACCAAAGGGGACCCAGCATGTATGTGGAACCTACACCCCCTGAATTTCATGGTCGCTGTCATGGCACTTAACAGGTAGAACTTAGTGTTAGGTTTTCGTCTTACAGAGATCGCCTTGACGTGCGGCAGACTGGCTAAAATAATTTTGTACAAAATGTATTTGCCAAGCATCTCTACTTTATTAGCATAGAATTAGCATTACAATTTGTAAAAAAATATCATGGAATTGCTGATGTGACAGAACAACAGTCTTTCCAAATGTTGTCCTCAATGGCGATCATCTGATCACAGGGGTCTTGTTGCTTAATCTTCTGTGATAAAATGCTGTCCCCTGTGCTAGAGATGCCAAATGGGGTACTACATAGTGCACATTCTAGCAAATGAGCCAGCGAGTATAACCTGGTCTTTTTGAGTCCACTCAGAGAGAGAGAGAGAGAGAGAGAGATCCTCTTGCAATGGTTGTCTGTCTAGTAAGTGTCCCCACCTCTATACCATCCATATTCCTCACTAGGGTATATGTACAGGTGTTGCACTGAGATCCTGCTATGTTGATCTAGTAGAATGAAATGCAATACCTTTGAGACAATAGGTTCATATTAAAAAGCACAATAACAACCTCAATATATCACAGATATATATCAATATATATCAGATTAAAGCTTTGGATGAGCAACAAATCTGAAGCAACCTATTAAACACTAATAGGGGTGTTCAATGCAATGAATTGAAATAAATCAGATTACAATGGTGTATAATGACAGAAAAAAGAGTAATACTCATGTTTCCACTCCTCTGCCACCCCAATGCCAATGCTTCTCTGGTCCTCCACCTGCCTGTGTTCTTTCTGCTCCAGTGATGACATGTTGACATGACATGTGAGCCCTACAGCCAGTGATTGGCAATATGTAGCTTTCAGAGGTCTCTTCAATGGGTCATCACTGGAGCCTGAAGAACATGAAATAATCTGAATCTGGGTGGCAGCCTAGTGGTAAAGTATGACTTATTTTAGTACTTTGCACCATTGTAAGTAGATGTTTTAAAATGTCATGGGATTGACCAACCCTTTTAACTTATTAGTCACAGTATCTTCTCGAGGTTCAAAAAAGGTTCTTCAGAAATGGATCAAAACATGGATCTATACCTGGATATTAAACATAGGGGCCAGCTATGCAAAGTCCTTTTTCATCTAAAATAAAAGTGCATGAAAGTATATTTTATTTGTGGTCATTTCTAGTTTATATGCCCATTATAGCCAGTCAAGGAATCCATCCCAGAAAGCAATTCCAAATCTGATGGAACCATATAGCAGATAACATTACATTAGTTCTTGACTAAAACCACTGGCAACCAAGTAACCTGGTGTTTCAGCCCTATAATGAACCATCCAATTTGGCCCTTTATGTTTGTCACCTTTTATTACTACTTTGCGACTTTCCTTCACATATGTTCTAGCTTGTATGCCAAGAAAGGCAGCAGCGACAGTCCTAACGATGAGATAGTACCCTACTGCCAAGCATTTGGAAGAAGAAGGTTGTGATGATGGTGTTCAGGGGCCAACTACTGCAACATAAATACTGCAGAAGATCTTGGAGGCTACATGGACATCAGATCCAGCCCAGATATCTTAGTTCTGCTCTCGAAATATAAGAATAGATAAGCAATGACATTTTTATACCGCATGTTCTTGTCTACAAGCTGACACTCTCCTCCCACTATGGATTAGGAAGTTTATTATCTCATCCTTTGTATTCTGCCCACCTCTCTCGGCCCATCCAGACAATTTCATTTTTCTTTACTGCCGAGACACACGCTCCCACTGTCTGTATCATCACTTATTGTGCTTTCCTTTTCTTTGCTACGTTGGAGATTGTGAGGCATTGTTGGCTCGGAATAAATAAGAACGTACACACATCAAGCGGGGAGAAGCTGCAAGTGCTGCAGAGAATGCATTGAATGGTGTAGTTCTGATTCTCTTCACGTCTATGACTAACATTTCCCCTCTGTGTCCCATTACATCCCGGCGTATATTGCGCTTACTTTGTCTATAAAAGCTGTTCTTCTCATATTGGCAGTTTAAGGTGTGAACACCTTCTAATGCTTCACTATTCGCCATTTTACAGAACAGAAGCAGCTATCAAAATGGAGGCTTCTTAAGTCAGGTGAATCCTATACATACTTCTTGGTGTAAAGATGTGGCAGAGCTGAACAATTTTGAGTGCACTCAGCAGTTTTACTTACATTTCTATGGGTAACCATCTGCCCGTCCATTGCTATTATTACATTCAAAGTAGGCACCGGTTACATTTCTGGCACGTATTCAGTGAGCCCCTCGTGGGAGGGGGTTTGGAGGATGGGAGTGGTGGTGCGAATGGAAGTTGTAGGGGTCACAGTGTCCTACCTCAGGCCGTCGCCCCCCTGGGGTCCATTGCAGTAAAAGTGATGGAGTAAACTGTATTGTGGTGCGGTATAATAACAAAACCAGTTTTGATACAACAGATCCACAGCACTTTACTGAAGCTGGTCAATAGGTGATCCAGAAAAGCACTATTCACATGAAATGCAGTCTTTACAGATGACTCAAGTAATTCCCAAAGGTTGTATATGGAAGCTAGCTTCTCTCTCAATCAGATTGGTGAATCTCTCTTTTTCCTGGCCTAAAGGGATGCACTTTCTTTATTATCAGATATATCAGTATATGATATCCACAGTATCCTCAGAGCCCTTCCTGTCCTTTGGTTATGGTAGGCAGCTTGTAGCTTACAGTCTTTCCACCACATGCAGAGGCTATAGCCAGATTGGTGGTAATTACTAGAGATGAGCGAATTTTTCTAAATTTCAATTCGCCGAATTTGTGGGGAAAAATTTGTTTCGATCCGATATTATTTGCAGCGAATTTCGTAAAAAAATGGCTACTTCCGGGCTGCAGAGAGCCTTTAAAGGGGTGTAGAACACTGTGCCTTGCAGTAACACGCATAGGGAGTGTGCTGGGGTAGTAAAATAATACTGTGAGTCAGTATGACATCTAGATGACAGGCGTCGCTCTTAGAATCACTGCACACTTCACTTATTTGGGCAGTCACGGGGCCAAAACTGACCAAATAACTCACGTATGAACTCAGCCTTACAGGTCGATGTTAGCGCCAAGAAGAAGCGCACTACTTTTACTCCCTCATCAGCTGATTCCACATAGATGTTATCAGAACCTGTTCTATTAAACTCTTATACAGGTAGAGCCCCCCCAGACAGAGTGGAGAGGGTGTCAGCAGTAAGTTTGTGTTGATGTCACTGATTAATTTGCCCTTCCTCTGATCTGTCAGAAGAATAACCCCCAAAAAATGGATCCTGTCTTTTGAGCATCCACCTTCACTCGGTCAGCATTTGGTCAGTAATCCATCAGTATTGCTAATGCCCAAAAAAACAGGAGTGGATCCAAAACAGAGCTGACCGAGTCAACCATTCAAGAACTGCTGGGTTGTTGGTCAAGACACGACCGCTAGATGACACCGGGTGCACAGGGCTTTCGCTGCGACTCCTGCTGCTCTCCCCCTTACTCTGCTGCGACCTGTGCCTGCGCCAGAAACATTTAGGCCTCTGCTACTCCCAGGGCCTGACACTTCTCTGTCTGACATACTGTTAGATCAAATAAATAAATAAAAAAGAAATTAAAACACTTCACCACACAACGGCTAATAAGCCCTTTTTCCCCCACTAATACAGGCCACAAAAGGGCTTTAGAACATATAACTGCACCGCTGATCAGCAAATATATTTTTCTTTTTCCACTAATACACAACAAAAAGGGCTGTAATTTTCGCACTTCACAACACAACGGCCAATAAGCCCTTTTTTCCCCACTAATACAAGCCAAAAATGCTTTAGAACATATAACTGCACCGCATAAGGACAAATAAGACGTAGAAATATTTCCTAGTAATACACCCTGTTAATGGTTGTATCAAACAGCACTTGCACCCCAATAACAAGAACGGTTTGCTGGAATTACAGAGCTGTATATTGGCAATTTGGATCCCCAGACAGTGCAGCAAGGTGTAATAGGATTGTTCCTATCACCCAGGCTGTAACCTCCCCGACTGAACCCTGTTCTACATGAATGCTGTGGAATGATTACTCCTTATCCTTTCCCTACACCTTGAATAATCTTTTTCTGCACTTATAAATCGTTTTTTTTAGCACAATTAAGTTTTTTCTACCACTGTCCCTAGCGCCTGCTGACGTCTCTCCCTGCACTAAGTACACTGGTAAATGGCAGAATCCAAGATGGCTGAGGCTATTTATAGGGCTGTGACATCACAGGGCTGGCTGGCTGCTGATTGGCTGCATGCATGGCATTATGGGTGATCCCGCCTTCCCAGAGTTCCTTGCTCCATGTCCTCTCACGTGCAGCAGCCATTTTAGGAAAAAATGCAATTCGTTACCACAAATCGCGAGGAAATTAGGATTCAGTGTGAATCGAATAAAACCTGAAATTCTGATCGAATTCCACTTCGTCAACTTTGATCCGCTCATCTCTAGTGATTACCTTCCTTGCCAAAGTTGTCTTCAATCCCTTTGTGGTGGCTAAACCTTCCGTAGATCTTCTCCCATCTAAGGACTGGTAGATAAACTGTTTGTGGGCTGTAGGGAAATGGAATCTCCTGACACGAGCTGCTCCTTGCAGCTCTGAGGTGTCCACTCTTCAGCAGTCAGCCATAAACTCCAGAATCTCCTCCTAGAGAGGAATGGCGGAGCCAGCCCTATCTAGCCTCATGGGACCTTCCGCTGCCTATTTAACCTTATGGGATATGTAGTACATGCACATAATACATGAAATACATTGACATTTAAACTTTAAATGATTTGCAGTGTATTTCAGTACAATGCTCATATGCCAAGTGTGTTCACAAAATGAAGTGTGAATAGAGTCTAACAGTCAATAAACATGGCATAGTTCATGTTTATAATTTGTCTCTATAAGTAACGAAGGCAGATCTGTAATATGTCGTTCATACTTCCCAGCTCGCCCCGCTCTCATGCACTATAGCTTTATGTGGTGCCAGGATGCCCATATATGCTCTGAAAGGGCATGATCGGTCATGAAAAGGGGCATGTCCATAACTATACTGCATCTCCTCCTTTCTAACTACTGAAAGTTGGCAAGTATGATGTTGTTCTAGGTGCTGTTTGGCACGGCACTCTGTGGTCATCATTGTGCCAAAGTACGCCACACTGGATATTGTTTGACGCTAGGTGAGGACTGTGTGACTTTTGGCAAATTATGGCATGGTGGGCACTGTTTTGTGGACATTCTGAAGCTTTGTGGTTACAGTTTATCTGAGGGCACAGTGTATCATTATGGGAACACCATGTGCGTAAGGGTGGGTTCACACTAGCGTTAGGGATTCCGTTATGGCTTTCCGTTATAACATGGTTATAACGGAAAATAATGGAATGCCCAGACAAAATGCAAAACGGAAGCCTTTTTAAAGGCATTCCGTTTGCTTTCCGTCCTAATTGAAGTCTACGTGAAAGCATAACGGATCCGTCTGGGTCCTGTTATGTAAGACGGAAAACAAAGTCCTGTCGACAGGACTTTCTTTTCCGTCTTGCATAATGGGACCCAGACGGATCCGTTTTGATTCCCATAGACTTCTATGAGGACGGAAAGCAAATGGAATGCCTTTAAAAAGGCTTCCGTTTTGCATTCCGTCATAATACAAGTCTATGGGCAGAAGATCGGATCTGTCCTTCCATCTTATGGATTCTGTTATTTTCCGTTAAAACCGTGTTATAACGGAAAGCCATAACGGAATCCTTAAAGCTAGTGAGAAACCCACCCTAGCCAACAGGGTAGCAGGCATAATAGATGCTGCGGGGCCCAACAAAGGAGGCAATTTCTACCCAGACATGAGGGACAGTCAGTGATGAGGACTACCTCTGCTGAGTGCATTATCCCTCCCCTGTAGCTTTACTGTTTCCATTATCCCTGCACTGAGACATCATGTTTTCCTTATATCTGCTTGTGACATCATTGAATATGTTTTCCTATGCTGTGAGGTCACAGGTACAGTACACAGTAACCTTTTTGTACTAGTTTTTCCTATGCTATGAGTAGATGAGTCCTTTACTGTGACATCACTGTCAACAGTATCCCTGTGCTGTAACTTCACAGTGACATCGTTGTGTGCACTGTCCCTGTACTGTAACATCACTGTGTGCATTATCCTTGTACTGTGACGTTGCTGTTTGCATTATGTTTGTACTGTGACATCACTGTGGGAAGTATGTTTGTACTGTGACATCACTGTGGGAAGTATGTTTGTACTGTGACATCACTGTGTTCAATATTTTTGTACTATGGCTTGACTGTGTGCATTATGCTTGTTCTGTGACATCACTGCGTGGATTATGCTTGAAATCAAAAACAAACAAAGCAACAGCATTCTGCAAACTATACTCACTATAGAAAATATACTAGTGCTAACACTACGCTCATTATATACATGAGAGATTCTTGGCAAATACATTTTCTACTAAATCATTTGTTGCTGTCTGCCCCGGCAAGGTGATCTTTTTACAACAGGAACCTTTGCTAAATACTACCATAATGGCCTCCATTAGATTCAGAGAATGCAGGTTCCACATGCATGCTGAGCCCACTCTGTATTTTACCTCTCTTGCTGCCAAATGGCCTCCAATAAATGCAGGAAGAGCAGGCTACAGCTTTATACGTGCACTAATAAAAATCAGCCTATGTGATAGACAGGTTAGTTCGGAGTAGTGATGAGCAAAGCATTGAAAAATTTGATTTGGCTGCTTTGCCAAATTTTACAAAAAAAATAATTACTGTGCCACGAAGTGCATCTCTTTGTAAGTAGTGGGTATAATGACAGGGAATAGTTATTGCAATGCTCCCCGTCATTGTACCCCTCAGATGCCACGTTCATAGCTGATTGCGGCATCTGACAGTAATAATACAGTGTAAAATTTTTGTAAAAATTATAACTTATACTTACCTCAACAATTTGATCGCGAAGTGTTGGCCGCCATCATCTTGATTGAATATCTAGCGCAAAATCCTGCTTGGCCCTTGATAATGTCATCACGTCAGCTGGTGTGGTGACGCCATACGTCAACGCGCATGGTATTTCGTGCAAGATCTTCCATCCAGATGAAAGCGGCCGGCTATTCGCACTCAAACGGATGAGGTAAGTATTATTTTTTTGTTTTTTTACTGCTATTCAGGGAAAATCGATTCGCTACCACAAAGCACGGGGAAATTCCAGAGTTCGTGTAGTTCGATTCGCTCAACACCAGTTAGGAGTGCATACTTTGTTAGGAGTGCTTGTACTGTGACACTACTGTGTGCATTATCCTTGTGCATTATTGAGACCAAAATTATCATAAGCCTTTCGCAACTGGCTACTCAAGGCAAGTCATGGTGGGTGGGGCCCAATTCCATATTTACAGAATTGGGTTGGAAAATTAAGGATCAAAATAAAAGAAGGACTTTCACGTTTTCTTCCTTCTTGATTCGCTCCTGACTTTAGGTCAAAAACTTGCCATAAAAACCTATGTGTGACGCCAGCCTATTATTGTTTTTTATTCAGTCCTTTTATATGATTTATTTGGAGAACCACAGAGGACACAGAGAGCAAAACCGTTATATAAAATGCATCCCGTTTTACTTATCCCTTATATATTTCAACAAAGGTGAATTTCTACTTTAAATGATTACCATGACCTACTTTTGGCTCTCTTTCTCTGAAAATATGTGTCTCTTTCCTCTATAAAATACATTTTATGTAAAAAAAAAAAATCTGGGCATCTTGATACAGCTCCGACAAAACATTTTCTGAGTACATAAAAATATTCAATGTCCTCTGGATAAAAAATATGCAACAAAGCACTTATAAATCTGTAATCCATCTAGTCCTGCTAATTCAAGCATGTCAAGAGCGAATTCTCCGAAATTACACTCTGCGAAAATTTCCATTTTAATACTTCCAGTGTTAAAAACCAGGAGGGACCTCAGAAAACAAAATTGTCAATCTGTACTTCACTGGCAAATGTATCACACTCCATAAAACTTCTAACAAACACAGGTGCCTAGCTAATAATTATGCGCTGAAATGAAGAATATGCATACGAATGGAGAGTATTGGAAGGAACGTAGACAAAGATACCGTAGGGCTGATTTGCAGAACGGAGTCCCAAGAGATAATTTTAAATTGATTGACAGTAAAGGAGAATTCCCCCATTGTGTCTTCATATATATTATTTTAATACATAAGAAGGTAACTATAAGGGTTACCCACACATATTCCAACATTGCTTAAAAAAATAATAATTTGGGCAGCTTCTGCTCCCCACTGGACTTATGGAGGGAAGCATACTTACCTACTCCCCGCTTCTTGGTTCAGGCTCCTAAGGTCCATGCCCTCCAGTTTCCACTTGTCAACCTGTAGTACAGTCAGGGGTCACGTGTGCCTGTGCAGCCAGTGACAATCCGCAGTGGTAAAGTTTCCCACAAGCAGCACGTGACCCAGTGACATGGCTCTTAGGGGGGTCGAATTCCTGCCACAGCCTGCCATTGGCTGCACAGACACATGTGATCTCTGTCCAAGTTGGAAGATGACAAATGTGATGGACCGAAAGAGCGAAAAACCAACAGGCAGGAGGCAGGTATGTATGCTTCCCTCCACAGTTCAAGTGGGGGGGGAGGGGGGCACACAGGGTACATCCATGTGATAAGTAAATAAGATTGTGTTGTAATAATGATTTTTATTGTAGTTATCATAGTAACTACATTACTGTGTATATTAT
The DNA here is from genome assembly GCF_905171765.1 of Bufo bufo. Taxonomy (NCBI): domain Eukaryota; kingdom Metazoa; phylum Chordata; class Amphibia; order Anura; family Bufonidae; genus Bufo; species Bufo bufo. The sequence continues at coordinate 193,410,210 of NC_053397.1, forward strand.
AATGGCTGCCTGTCTTTAGGTGATTTGTAGAATGACTGCCTGTCTCTAGGTGATGTTTTTATGTTAATAATAAAATGCCTCTACACAGACATTGACGGACATGCTGAGGTGCTGCTGCTGGAGGTAGTAGTACTGTATATACTGCATATGTTCTGCTTCTCAATACACTACTATTCATTTGATACCTGTGGCGTTAACTGAAAGCCCGGTCACATGATACTTGTCAGGGTCACATGACGGCTTGCATGACTGACACCATGTTTCCTTCTTTCCAGCTTTCCTACAGTTGCATTTTTCAAGACTAAAATAGGCTTTACTATTTTTTTTTTCTTTTAGGGAGAGGCTATTGTATGGATATAATAAAGGTCAGTAAGCAACATTTTAAATAGATGTAAAATAGAAAATTGTTCAACATCATATTCTCTAAATAAATAAATGTACTCTTTTAAACTGGAATACCTCTTTAAGGTCTTGTCTGACCTAAATAAAAGAATATTAATGACAGACCAGAAAAGGTATAAAAAAAAATTCACACCTTTTGAGTCCTGCCATAAAGCACTGTGCCTCCCTATTCACCAGAAGTGATGATCTCCTGTGTTCACATGGTCACTGTAGCCAATCACTGACCTCAGCAGTCACATACTGTTCTTGCACACATGACCGCTTAGGTCAGTGATTGGCTGCAGTGGTCATATGAATAGGAATGGAACATCATCACTCCTGGTCTCTTTGGAAATAGCATAGGCAGGAGATGCTTGAATGTTGGGACTTTCAAAAGGTGTTGTCTTTTCTTTAACCAACATTCCTGCATGTCAATTGTTTATTATTGTTCTTTATTTTAGTTGGACAACCCCTCAAAGAATGATATAGATAGAGACAGGACTATCTCCCTGCTTTTCCTTGTAAACAATGTAGGCACAGATTTAATTGCTCTGATGTCTTTCCCTACAAATAATATAGCCACAGAAATGAATGCTTTCCTATAAATAATATAAATACAGATATTACTGCCTCCATATGTTTCGATATAAATAATGTAGGTACAAATAGTACTGCCTATCTCTAAATTAAATAAAAACAGATAGTACTGTCTCCAGATCTCTCTATAAATTATGTAGGAACAGATAGTACTACCTTCCTATAAATAATATAAATGCAGATAGTACAGTCTCCATATCTCTCTATAAATAATGTAAGTACAGATAGTACTACCTTCCTATAAATAATATAAATGCAGATAGTACTGTCTCCATATCTCTCTATAAATAATGTAAGTACAGATAGTACTACCTTCCTATAAATAATATCAATGCAGATAGTACTGTCTCCATATCTCTCTATAAATAATGTAAGTACAGATAGTACTGCCCTCCTATAAATGATATAAATACAGATAGTACTGTATCCATCTCTCTCTATAAATAATGTAGGTACAGATAATACTTCCTACCTATAAATGATATAAATGCAGATATTACAGCTAGAGATGAGCAAATTTTTCAAAAGTTTGATTCGCCAGTTCGTCAAACTGTTTTGGAAAAATTTGGTTCTATCCAAATAAATTTGCGGCGAATTTTGTTAAAAAAAAAACGGCTATTTCCTGGCTACATAGAGCCTTTATAGTGGTGTAGAACACTGTACCTTGCAGTGACACGCATAGGGAGTCTGCTTTGGCAGTGAAATAATACTGTGAGTCCGTATGACATGCAGATGACAGGCGTCTCTCAATCAGACTGGTCAATCTCTCTGAAGCTGTGGCCAGAGGAAGCGCTTCGTGCGTGAAACGGTCGTCGCCGCTTACTGTTTGTTTGGTTGTACTGTATCGTGTCTGCTCCTGACCCATGGTGAATAAAGTAAATGAAAACGTCGATTGGTGAGTGCCGCTGGATTATTTCCTTATGTTGCACCCTAATATGAATGGTTTGCTGGAATTACAGAGCTGTATAATTTGGGTGCCCAGTCAGTGCTGCAAGGTCTAATAGGAATGTTCCTATTACCCAGGCTGTTACCTCCCCGAATGAACCCTGTGCAACAGAAATGCTCTGAAATTATTCCTCCCTATCCTTTCCCTACACCTTGAATAATCTTTTCCTGGACTTGTAAATCGTTTTTTACAATGACGATTTTTCAATTACTGTCCCTAGCACCTGCAGACACGTCTCTCCCTGCACTAAGTACACTGGTGAATGGCAGAATGGCTGCTGATTTGCTGCATGCATGTCAGTATGGGTGATCCCGCCTTCCCAGACTTTCTTTCGTCAGCTTCGATTCACTCATCTCTAATTACAGCTTCCATATCCTCTATAAATAATGTAGGTACAGATAGTACTACCTTCCTTTAAATGATATAAATATAGATAGTACTGCCTCCCTGTCTCTAATATTTCCCAACCATAATATTATTGCGTCCCCATCTGTCTCTAGTGAGGTTCACACATTCAAGCGACAACCCTTTCAACACCAAAAGTATATCCCATTCAAATGATTATTGTTACAGATACCAAGAAGCTCACTGTTGGTTATTCTTTGACTTATTGTCATCTATTATAATTAATATCTATTGTAAGGGATCGCTCTCTCTCAGGGGTTTGCAATCACAGACTTCTCCTCTGACAATGGGATTCAAGTCCAAAAGGTGCCTTATTTTGGCTCTTCAGCACCATCACACACATAAACATCAAAAAGAAACACCTGCCCATGTGGGCTCTACCTAATACACGTGTTGTCTCTACCTCACCTATAGAGCACCGTTCACACACGGGATTAGATCCGGCTTCCTCAGCCATATACGGTCCAGCAGCCTCCAGGCTGTGACCACACCAGCACCCTTGGGGGGTGATGGTCCAGAAGTCCTCCCGACTCTGACCGTGCGACCCCCTTTCTGTAGGGATCGCTGGGCCCCCAAAACTTCAGGCTTTACAAAGCCTCGTGGCCCCTCAACCCTCCTGGCTGAGACCACATAGAGCCTCTCAGGCTTCCTCAGCCTTTGTCAGGCCAAGTCATACATACAGGGTTGTTTTATCTCTCCTTGATTACAGCAACAAGACTCACCTGCGATCACATCCGGCAAAATACAATACATGTAGTGGAAGGGTGTGGACTGGCAGATCCCACTACCAAACCTATCCCCCATTCCACATGAAATCCAACCCAGAACAACATCTAGACAAAACTGTCTCAGCAAACTACACTTGGCTGAAACCATTGCAGCTTTCTGGATTTCAGTTATCTAACCCAGCTGAGGTATCTGGGTGGGATATGCACACCTCCCAGCGCTTATACTGTACATATCACCACCAGTGGCGTCTCTAGCTTTCAAATTTTGGGGGGAAGGGGCACACTGGGGCCAGGACAAAAGTAGGGGGGGCAGCTATAACAACGATACATTTATACAAGTTCGCTTAGAAATGCTGCAATACTTTACCCAATACCTAAAACCACAACAGGGAAGAAAAGTCCAGCTGTCTGTGGATGACACTTTTATAGAGAGGGGGATCTGTGGATGACACTGCTATGGGGGGGATCTGTGGATGCCACATACCATATATAGCATCTTATGCTATACACTGCGTGCAGAATTATTAGGCAAATAAGTATTTTGACCACATCATCCTCTTTATGCATGTTGTCTTACTCCAAGCTGTATAGGCTCGAAATCCTACTACCAATTAAGCATATTAGGTGATGTGCATCTCTGTAATGAGAAGGGGTGTGGTCTAATGACATCAACACCCTATATTAGGTGTGCATAATTATTAGGCAACTTCCTTTCCTTTGGCAAAATGGGTCAAAAGAAGGACTTGACAGGCTCAGAAAAGTAAAAAATAGTGAGATATCTTGCAGAGGGATGCAGCACTCTTAAAATTGCAAAGCTTCAGAAGCGTGATCATCGAACAATCAAGCGTTTCATTCAAAATAGTCAACAGGGTCGCAAGAAGCGTGTGGAAAAACCAAGGGGCAAAATAACTGCCAATGAACTGAGAAAAGTCAAGCGTGCAGCTGCCAAGATGCCACTTGCCACCAGTTTGGCCATATTTCAGAGCTGCAACATCACTGGAGTGCCCAAAAGCACAAGGTGTGCAATACTCAGAGACATGGCCAAGGTAAGAAAGGCTGAAAGACGACCACCACTGAACAAGACACACAAGCTGAAACGTCAAGACTGGGCCAAGAAATATCTCAAGACTGATTTTTCTAAGGTTTTATGGACTGATGAAATGAAAGTGAGTCTTGATGGGCCAGATGGATGGGCCCGTGGCTGGATTGGTAAAGGGCAGAGAGCTCCAGTCCGACTCAGACGCCAGCAAGGTGGAGGTGGAGTACTGGTTTGGGCTGGTATCATCAAAGATGAGCTTGTGGGGCCTTTTCGGGTTGAGGATGGAGTCAAGCTCAACTCCCAGTCCTACTGCCAGTTTCTGGAAGACACCTTCTTCAAGCAGTGGTACAGGAAGAAGTCTGCATCCTTCAAGAAAAACATGATTTTCATGCAGGACAATGCTCCATCACAAGCGTCCAAGTACTCCACAGCGTGGCTGGCAAGAAAAGGTATAAAAGAAGAAAATCTAATGACATGGCCTCCTTGTTCACCTGATCTGAACCCCATTGAGAACCTGTGGTCCATCATCAAATGTGAGATTTACAAGGAGGGAAAACAGTACATCTCTCTGAACAGTGTCTGGGAGGCTGTGGTTGCTGCTGCACGCAATGTTGATGGTGAACAGATCAAAACACTGACAGAATCCATGGATGGCAGGCTTTTGAGTGTCCTTGCAAAGAAAGGTGGCTATATTGGTCACTGATTTGTTTTTGTTTTGTTTTTGAATGTCAGAAATGTATATTTGTGAATGTTGAGATGTTATATTGGTTTCACTGGTAAAAATAAATAATTGAAATGGGTATATATTTGTTTTTTGTTAAGTTGCCTAATAATTATGCACACACAGATATCCCCCTAAAATAGCTAAAACTAAAAACTACTTCCAAAAATATTCAGCTTTGATATTAATGAGTTTTTTGGGTTCATTGAGAACATGGTTGTTGTTCAATAATAAAATTAATCCTCAAAAATACAACTTGCCTAATAATTCTGCACTCCCTGTATGTGTCATCCACAGATCCACCCCATGACAGTGTCATCCCCATTTCCCCCTCCATAACAGTGTCATCCACAGATCTCCCTCCCCGCCTCTCACAGGAGTGTATATATATAAAATAAAATAAACATATTTCACATGAACACTTACAGTTACTTGGCTTGGCCCTTGGGGATCTCGGACGCCACTTCAACACTTGGCCGGGGGCTCGGCGGAGCTGATGTTGTGTTTTATCCTAATGAAAAAGATTTCATAATAAGGATTTGGAGAAGGGGCAGAGGGGTCACAGAGCAGGGAGAGGCTGGTGCTGCTACTAGGGGGTCATACCATGGGGGAGTAATAAAACCCACCATAATGCCCCCCAGTAGAAATAATTCTCCTTATAATATGCAAAACATACCCCCTTATGCCCCCAGTTGAGCTAATGTCCCCCATAATGTGCCAGTATAAAATACCCCTATATAGTGCCCCAGTAAAGGCCTCCATAGTGCTCCTCTCCCCCCTTCCTGCTAGTGCCCCCCATAATGTACCAGTATAAAATGCCCCATATATCGTGCCCCAGTAGATGCTCTCAATGTCCCCCATAATTTGCAAGTATAAAATACCCCTTCTTAGTGCCCCCCGTAGATGACTCCATAGTACTCCTGTCTACCCTTCTCCATAGTACCCACCATAATGTGTCCCAGTATAAAATGCTACTGTACAGAGCCCTCCATATAAAACACACCTTCTTTGTGGCCTCCGTAGATGCCCCTATAGTGCCCACCAATAATGTGCCAGCAATAAGTGCCCTCAATAACGTGCCACTGCCAGTAACAAGAGCCCCCCAATGTGCCAGTAACAAGCCCCCCCATTACGTGCTAGTAATAAGCCCCCCATCACGTGCCAGTAATAAGCCCCCATCACGTGCCAGTAATAAGCCCCCCCATTACGTGCCAGTAATAAGCCCCCCCATTACGTGCCAGTAATAAGCCCCCATCACGTGCCAGTAATAAGCCCCCCATCACGTGCTAGTAATAAGCCCCCCATCACGTGCCAGTAATAAGCCCCCAATGTGCCAGTAATAAGCCCCCCATCACGTGCCAGTAATAAGCCCCACCATTATGTGCTAGTAATAAGCCCCTCCATTAAGTGCCAGTAATAAGCACCCATCACGTGCCAGTAATACGCCCCCCATCACGTGCCAGTAATAAGCCCCCCAATGTGCCAGTAATAAGCCCCCCATCACGTGCCAGTAATAAGCCCCCATTACGTGCTAGTAATAAGCCCCCCATTATGTGCCAGTAATAAGCCCCCCCCATTACGTGCCAGTATTAAGCCCCCCCATCATGTGCCAGTATTAAGCCCCCCCATGTTCCAGTATTAAGCCCCCATCATGTGCCAGTATTAAGCCCCCATTGTGCCAGTATTAAGCCCCCCATCATGTGCCAGTATTAAGCCCCCCCATCATGTGCCAGTATTAAGTCCCCCCATCATGTGCCAGTATTAAGTCCCCCCATCATCATGTGCCAGTATTAAGTCACCCCCATCATGTGCCAGTATTAAGTCCCCCCATCATCATGTGCCAGTTTTAAGTCCCCCCCATCATGTGCCAGTATTAAGTCCCCCCCCATTGTAATAAGCCCCCCCAATGTGCCAGTAACACTATTGTAAAAAAATTAAAAAAAAACACTTATACTTACCTCAGTGTCAGCGATGCGATGCAGACTCTTCCTGTGTCCCGCGCTGTAAAGCTCAGGCGGCGCGATGACGTCATCGCTCCGCCTGCGCCGGCCTCTGATAGGCTGCCGGCCTAGTGCTTGCAGCCTATCAGAGGAAGGGGAAGGGACACGCCTCTCCCTCCCCTGCACCTCCGCTGGCACAGGCAGATTACAATGGAGATGCCCCCCCCCTCACTTAGGGGGGGGCATTTTAGTTGGGGGGGCACATGGGGGGGCACAGCATGATGTAGGGGGGGCCTTGGCCCCCTCTGGCCCCCCCCCTGGTGACGCCACTGATCACCACTGTGACGGGATCATCTGTGTCACCGTCTAGTATTCCCTTCTTCCCATGTAATAGCATAGCCAAATAATCCACAGAGCAATATATAGCTATTATCGCTGGTATCGCCGGTATCGCCAGTATCGCTGGTATCGCCCTATAAGTCCATACATGAGCCAAAGCTGAATGCTGGAAAACGTTTACTGGAAGCACCCAGGCACTCAAACATACAATTTATTTTATCCCCTGCTCCCATGCAAGGGAGACACCCACAAATAACATACATTAACCCATAACACAAAGGTTACAACCCACATAACATCCTCCCCTCTGCCTGTGATATAATTATGGTACACAATGGTTAACATAATTATCCCAGGCAGGACAATACCCAATGTCCTCTGTCCTGGAGACAACCGAGGTGTAATTCTATTATCTCTCAGGACAAAGGGAAATCGCCAATACACACGGGGAGACAATAGGACAGACATCACTTACTCAAATATACAATGTCCCACCCTTTACAATACACATAGACATTTAACACATCCCAAAATGGCACGAATTAGACCAGAAATTCAAAAGTTAGTAAAAGTCTCTTTGGCCTGGCTGTACTCATGGCTTTTCTGTCCAAAACCAGTTCTACACAGTCTTTTGTCCTGGAGACAATTGAGAAGTGATCCACTTATCTCCCAAGGACAGAGGCAAGACTCCATTAGCCACATGGTAGCAAAAGACAGCAAAATACATGAACTTATATAACTATGCAGCTATTGCATAAAACCGGTGCATTCAACATGGGACCGTAATCACATGGTAAGAAGCTGGGAAGTAGTTCTCTCCAAGTACTCGTGGCAAACTCACAAGAGGGGAGTTTGTCACAACCACACTACTGTATGTGTTTCTTTTTTTGGGATTTTTGGACATGTTTGATGAATTAAGAGGATCCCACGAGTTAATTTTAATATTTTTAACTTTTTATGAAATTAAAAACTAAATTGAATGTTTTGAAGCAGTAATAGTTTCCGCTTGTATGCTTGCTAATGGTCCATGTCATGTTTTACATATAGATATGTTCAGATTATTGGAATATTAGTAGGTGGTTTTGTACAGAAAGCAACCAAGTGCACACACATCAGATGTTGCTGAGTCTCTTCCATTTTCACAGAATGAAGGCCGATGAACAGCTGTTTTGTACCTCTGACTTTGAAAGCCTTCCTAAATTTTAGTAGTTAAGATATCACTAATTGTTTTTATTCTCATTAATAGTGTGTTGCCATGGGGACAAAATTATTATTGTTAATGTATTCATTCTGTTAACGGTCCCCTAGACTTCAATTGAGTCTTACTGAGTTTGGTCCTTGGAGGTTTTTGGTATCTCAGATCAGTTAATTGTGTATATGGTAATTTATAGTAGAATTATTCAAGCATCAGAACATGTGGGAGATTGGAATATAATACAGATATCAAAGTGGCAGAGAATGGAGAGATTCCTGGACATTAGAATCTCTAAATGGAGGCGAGAGGTAGGAGTCATAGCTCAGTCTGAAGTGTACATAGAGCAAGACATGGTTCATTAAAAAGTCATTAGATTTGCTTTATTAGAATGAATGTATGACAGCTGTTGGCTCAGAATATTTTCTTCCTTCCTACATTGGCCAAATGTACATTTACCTGGTAATAGACATACAGATAAATCAGCATTTTTTATTTATTTATTTATTTTGGGGGAGGCAAAAAGATAAACAGATGTTTCTTATAACAATGCCATTAAAGGGTTAAAAAGTGATGATTATTTTTTAATTGTTGTAACCGCGCTTGTCTAGTGCCACTGTGGAGGAAGCTGCATTATGGCCCCATTCAAGTGAATAAGATCATGCATCAGTTCCCTGCACATCGGGTGGCTGGGAGAGAGCCACTGTGCAGGGAAACATTGAAGGAGACTTCGCATTAAGCAGGTGAAGGTCTCATAGTTGGGACCCTGACTGATTATGAACTGATATGATATCCCAGGGATGAGGTTGAAGATGGAAATAACAGTTTAATTTACAAATTAAGTAAATGATAAGATAAAAAAAAATTGTATAATGAAAATTGACAACACAATAAATAAAACAAAAATAATATAAATAAAAATAAAATAGATTTTAATAAAAACAAAATAAATAAAAAATTTAATAAACAAATAAAATGCTTAAAAGCACAAAATGCAAAAGATCCGCAATAATAAGAGTAAGAAATAAAAAAAAGTCATATCTTCTTCACAAACTTTAGCACTGAATGATGAAATGTGACTTGGGAAGCAAAGGCCTCCCACTTCTACACCACTGAATTCAAATTTATAGGAGAAGGAAATAACAGAATATGTTTTTATAGAATAGGTCATAAAGGAATAGAGATGCTGTCAATTCTGCAGGGTTGGTCTGGACTATTTTGAAACCACTTGAGGAGATAAGACCAAGGGGCCACCAACCAGCTATACAGAACAGGTTCATGTCCCATTAAATTGCTTCAGAAACTCTGTTAGACTCATGGATAACGAGGCTTGGATCTATTATAATGTCAGGTCCTGGACCCACTGGAAAATCCTCCCATCCTTTGTTGCTCCAGTTCAACTGTGTTTCCACGTGTGAATAAAAGCAAAAAAAAAAAATAATAATAATAATTCACCAAAAAGAAAAATATTTTCTAATAAACTATAATCATTACATATGTAAAATCAAGTAACCAATGTACAATAGGTATCCCAGTCCCAACAACCTAAAAGGTGAGAACTAATGTGAATTTTAAAAAAATGCAGCTGGGAAAAAAATTTAAATACTTTACCTAATGTATGATACTGGAAAGTCCCATTCCATTAACGAGGAGCCACCAGATCCACTGACAAGTCTGTTTTGGTAAATACTTGAATTCTCCATTAAATAACAATTCTGGAACACCTGTTCTTATTGCTCTGTACCATATTGTACTATTTCCCTGGAATTCCTCCTGGAAATGTATGAAAAATTGTCAACTGGGTGATACCTTCCCACTTTCAATGGGACTTTTTGATTTAAGACAGCTTAGGTCCATTTCCCAGGCACTATGTAGTAGTCAGAGGTTGTTAATAGTCAAAAGTAATATAGGGACAGCTGGTGAATGGATAATCAGTAGTACATAGAGCACACTACCATCATATGCTATATCTCACAAAGCTTGTTAGTATATTGTGTCCATTCCTGACCGTTTCACTGTCCCCAAGGACCAGTGCTCCGTGTTTTACAGTTTCTTGCTGCCATTGTAGATCACTTGAGCTATAAACTGCACAGTAGTTGTCAAGTTTTCGAATTTGGATCTTGATGCTTATTCTTTCATCCAAAATTTGACATTGCCGTTGCTTTATGTTCATGTCACACGTACTGTAAATTCAGGTTTTTTATAGCCAAGAAATTATTGATCATTCTTTAAGGCAGTTCTTGCTTATGCTAAATTATACGGCATCTCAGGGTCATCTGGTTTGGACAATCATAGACTTTACTTACCATGATCGTATATACAAGTCTCAGGTGTAAGCTGTTGAGAGCCAAGGCTTGAAGGCCCTATTTTTTCTATATTATAATCACAGTTTGTGTATATGGAAGGGAATTTTCTAAATATCCATAGATTTTTATTTCATTGAACTACATTTTTAATTTAAAGGAAAGTCCATATGAAAAACATGTTTTCATTATTAGCTTGACATATTGTACCATTTGAAATATGAGTTTTAATAGATTGCAATTTGCATAATCATATGGCTGGAGCAACAGTGACATCTGCAGGAAGCGATAGGTTACAACACTCCATGAAAAATTGACCAATGTGCATAACTTTTAGTCCTGCCTTATTTTTGTTGTGGTATTGCCCTAAACTTATTTATTTTATAATGCTTGGCTCAAAAAATAATTATGACATCTCCATTCTGCCCTAATGTACTGGCATCCTTTTGGTAATCTTTTGTCAAAATCAGATGTGCATTCATGTAAACCCTGTAGGTTAAAATGCATATAAAACACAGCTCTGCATAGGTTGTGGTGGAATTTGCAGGTCACTAATGATTGCAGGCAGGGATGCCAACCCATTTTTTATTTTTTTCAAAAATTTGACAAAAAATTGGCAGCCCTTCTCGCAAGTCTATGACTTGGCGAATGAAAGGAATGGGAAATTTTCAGCATGACTGTAGAGACTGTCCCATGACTCATATTTGCCCAGTCCTACTTCTCCAATCCAGTCTAGAATCAACAGTAGCTAACAAAAGCCAAAAGTAAAAACATTTTTACTCCCCCCGCCCAGTGATTTCATCCAAATCCTACAACACCATCCAGCAGGAGCTCATATCAACCTATAATTTGCACAAATTGGGTGGGGCAATAACCCCAATAAATCCCCGACTACCATCAATTTAACACCGTGGATTTCCAAACAAACACCTTCCACCCTAGACACACACACAATCCACCATACAAAACAAGTAAACGTGTTTAAAGTCGATACAAAAACAGGAAGGGTGCATAGCAAACTTTTCCATGCCATTCCACTACTGACATCAAAATTCCTAAAGGGTTGAACAAAACTCTTCCCCCCTCTCCCATTTCCAAATTGCAGTCTTGATGGTCTTTCAGGGGGTTGTGCCAATAAGGTCCTGAAAACTGCCCTGCAATGAGACAATATTCCAACATGGTTAGGGACCAAAGATTGATCTACGTTTCTGCTTAGATGACTGTGTGGGTAATCAGTCCTTACTTGTAACCAGCTGTGTAACTTGAGATATTACCTGCTGGGCAAATTCCAGGTAGCAAGTTTACCTAAAGATCCGGTTAAATGGTTTATACCAAGATAGAAACATTGTATCCCCTACGCACAATATAGGCAATAAACATTTAATTGTAGGGCGTCTGAAAATTTTGCTCCACCATGTTCTCAAGAATGGGGATCTCATCTCCTAAATGAATGAAGTGTTCCATGCATTCCCTATAGGGCTGCCAGAAATGAAGCACAGTGCTCAGCTATCTCCAGCAGTCTCATAGAGAATTGATGGAGAATTTCTCCCCTCTTGGTGGGAGTGGACTGGTTCTTCTTCATGCCAGGAAGGAGAGTTCTAGGTGAGAGTTAGCTTGGCAAGCATGGAGTGAGAAAGTATATCCATCTGCCCCAGCTCCAAAGGCCTTGGGACTATGAAAAAAGCTCATCTGTGAGAACCACAACTCTAGGGAGACTGTGAGGTCCCAGGTCACAAGAGGAACTGCAAGCTACAGCATAGAAATTCAGCAGAGTGATCAGAGCTATACAGACTACGCTGCAAGGTGAGGGGATAACAAGTTAAGACACCCATTACTACAGTTCAGGACAGGCACATGCAAAAGCCTGAATTACACAAGTGGACACCTATAGCTACATGTGCCAGCTTATTTCTGTTAGTAAAGGGAAATCAGGACAATAAGAAGAACTACTCTAAAGTGCTATTGTCTGCCATCTTGCCTGCTACCATACCTCATCATCTCAGGATAGTGAGACTCATGTAACTCATCCTTTGCACTCGCTATATTTGGGTGATCCTTTTACATCACCTTTTCACTGTACCGAACCACAGGGAGCAATGGCCTGAGGGAGAACACAATCTCATCAGAGCCACTACCATTCCCATCTTCTGCTCCTGCTCCTCTGGAACTCGCTGCACCTCGAGTTGGACTCCCACCAATCAGATATTGAAGAACTATCCTGAACATAGGTCATCAATATCCTCAAATAATTTATCAATATTTTACTCCTTTAGTGTAAGCAATGGCTGTCCTTAGTATAGGTCATTCTGCTCTTAGGAATTCATCATGAATCTTAACTTTAAACTTTTAATAGCATTTTAAGTTTTTGCATTTTTTTTTTCTTTCAAGAACATATTGTGGGATCCAGGGGCGTACATAGAAATCATTGGGCCCCATAGCAAGAATCTGCATTGGGCCCCCTAACTCCGCCCACTACCCACACTGTCCCATCCCACCACCTGCCCTGGCTCCTCATCTGCCACACCCCCATTGTATTCCTACTGACCCAGAGAATGAAGGGCACAGGTCAGTTTTGCCGCAAAGGGAACACCGTAGGAAAAAAAAACTGTAAAATGGTGGAGGAATTTTTTATTTTATTTTTTCAATTCCACCCCATTTGGAATTTTTGGCCTGCTTCCCACTACATTGTATGCCATATTAATGTACAACTTATACAGCAAAAAATAAGCCCTCATATGGATATGTGAATGGAAAAATAAAAAAGTTATGGCTCAAGGAAGATAGGGAAGAAAAATGAAAATGCAAAAATTCAAAAACTCTGGTATCTTAATGGTTAAACGGTTTATCCAACCCCTATGATGACCCCAAAAATGCAACAGTTCTTCACCCTTATGGGCCCAGAATACGCCACATGCCCCCTCCCCTCACAGCAATGAGTTTCCCTCACTCACAGCATCTGAGAGTTTTAAAAACCGGAAGTGTGGAATTCCTCTTCAGGCGCGCTTTCCCCCAGCGGAGATCCGGGAAAGCACCATGTTCTATAAATAAGCCACAGCCTGTACTAGGCTTCCAGGCTCATTGTTAGTATATCCCAGTTAAGGCCACTAGGTAGCAGCACTGAACTGTGATATAGTGATTTCTATACAGACTAATAGAGCAATTTATATCTGACGATTGTAAGTTGTGGTCCACTTGGGGGACCTAACAAAAAGTAAAAAAAAAAAAGAGAAACTAAGTTTTGAAAATATAAAAAGAATTTTTTAAATTTAAATCACCCCCATTCCCCAAAATAAAAAGAAACAAAGAAATAGCATTATGGACATCGCCGCATGTGAAAACGCCCATACTATTAAAATATTACAAAAAAGTTAGACCATATGGTGATGGTGAATGGCGTAACAGAAAACTATTAAAAAAAAGGCAGATTCACGTTTTTCTCATCACTTTATCACCCAAGAAAATTGAATAAAAAGTGATTAAGTCATACACACCCCAAAACGGTATTGTCAAAAATGACAGATCGTCCCACAAAAAATTAGCCCCCATAAATCTCCGTAGACATAACTATAAAAAAGTTATGAGGGTCAGAATATTGCGATGAAAAGAAAAAAATATTTTTTTATGAAGTGAGTCCTGTGTATTTAAGTTTTATTTAGACTCTATTTTTAAAACATTTCTGTGGGGATTTAAATTTACAACCATCTACATTAAAGGTAAGAACCTTAACCACTGTGCTATAGAGCTTAATGCTAAGTCAGTGCTGAAAAACCTCATAGAAGTTTCTCTTGTATTAAAAACCTTATAGAAGTTTCTCTTGTATAACAAAAGAGAAACTTCTATGAGGTTTTTCAGTACTAACTTAGCACTGAGCTCTATAGCCCAGTGGTTAAGTTTCTTGTCTTTAATGTAAATGGTTGTGAGATCGAATCCTCACAGAAACATTTCAAAAATAGAATCTAAATTAGACTTGTAGACACAGGGTGTCTCTCTCCCCAAGCATAGTGTCCATGCTTGGGAATACCCCTTTGATGTTTATAACACTGACTCCATATATGGAGTCAAATTAGGGGAAACAAGCAGAGCCCGGAACAGAAGAAAAGTTGGTGGGCCTTCCTTTTGCGGTATAAGTTGTACATAACAGCTGCGTGGTCTTCCTATATTTGTAGTACGCTACTGATGGGACCTGTTTATCAAGGCAGATGAGAGATGGCGAAGAAACTTGGAACCGAGTTGACTCCTTCTATGAAATTAAATGTTATTTTTATTATATCATCATCAATTAAGCAATAGTTTTAGCAGATATGGAGAGTAACAGATGCAGGGGAAGGCCGCGTGTGCACTCAGATGTTATTGCCTAATGAAAAACATGAATCCTAGCGTCAACATGATGGACTAGGAGACGAAGACAGTGGCAAGCAGTAAAGGTTAGGAACAGCGGCTGATGGAGAATAGACATTAGCAAATCTTGTTTGCATCTCTTCAAATGTTAACTAAATGATTGTACTGTCTTAAATGGCACCAGAAAGGGGTATCTCTTTTAAACTCACTGTTCATCGAAAACATTTTTCTATTACAATTTTTGGCTTTTTTCATTTATGCAGTACTGAAAAATAAAGGCCAATATTATACTTCTATAAGAGTCAGCACAAATAATAACACCTCCTATATACAGTTGCAAAAAAAAGTATATGAACCTTTTGGAATGATATGGATTTCTTCACAAATTGGTCATTAAATGTGATCTGATCTTCATCTAAGTCACAACAATAGACAATCACAGTCTGCTTAACCCCTTAAGGACTTAGGACGTACCGGTACGCCATGTTTGCCGAGTCCTTAAAGGGAATCTGTCACCTGCTTTTACCATTTTAAGCTGGCACCATCGCTATGTTGACTAAAGTACCTTATTTCCAGCAGTCTTCTTTTTACTTTATTTCGTTTTGTAGTTTTGATATAAAAGCGCTTTTTATGTTACGCTAATTAGAAATGCCCCGTACTTATTCCAGCGGCCTGCGCCTGCGCGATCATCAACCTCCTGAGGGCAACAGCCTCAAAAGTCTCACTGGGCATGCGCCGAGCCCAGGGCTGTTGCCCTCAGGACGTTGATGATCGCACAGGCGCAGGCCGCAGGCGGTACTGCGCCTGCGCGAGTTTTCTGGCCGCAGACAGGAAGAAGGACGGGGCATTTCTATAAGGTAGACTATGAAGTGGGGAGGGGGCGGAACCGTTTGCCGGGGCTGTGGGAGGTTATTTGATGATCAGTAGGCGTTCTAGGCCACTGCAGGGTGTCGTCACTGGGCACCGGTGAGTGAAAAAAACGCCCCTCTGAGCACCTTGGACCCTAATTAGCATAACATAAAAAGCGCTTTTATATCAAAACTACAAAACAAAATAAAGTAAACAGAAGAGTGCTGGAAATAAGGTACTTTAGTCAACATAGCGATGGTGCCAGCTTAAAATGGTAAAAGCAGGTGACAGATTCCCTTTAAGGACCCATGATGTACCGGTACGTCCAAACTTTAAAAATACATTCAGCGGGCATCCTGTCACAACGACGGGGGGGTCATGTGACCCCCCCGCATCGGAGATCGCCGCAAACTGCAGGTGAATTCAGACCTGCGGTTTGCGGCTTTTACCTGGTGCGGCGGCGGTGGTGCCATCGGCTCCCCATGGGGCTGTAGGGGGGACCCGATGGCATGGAAGGCAGTGCAATGCCTTCCTGAGGCATTGCCGCTGCCTCCCTGTGACGTGCCTGTGAGATCCATACCCCTGGATCTCACAGGCCGGAAGCTGTATGAGTAATACACATAGTATTACTCATACAGCCAATGCATTCCAATACAGAAGTATTGGAATGCATTGTAAAGGATTAGACCCCCAAAAGTTCAAGTCCCAAAATGGGACAAAAAATAAAGTGAAAAAAAAAGTTTCCCCCCCAAAAATTAAAAGTTTCAAGTAAAAATAAACAAAAACATCATTTTCCCCAAATAAAAAGTTTTAAAAAATTGGCAAAAAATAGGAGAAAAAAAAGTATACATATTAGGTATCGCCGCGTCCGTATCGACCAGCTCTATAAATATATCACATGACCTAATCCTTCAGATGAACACCGTAAAAATTAAAAACTGTGCTAAATAAACCATTTTTTTGTCACCTTACATCACAAAAAATACAACAGCAAGCGATCAAAAAGGCGTTTGCCCACCAAAATAGTACCAATCTAACCATCACCTCATCCTGCAAAAAATGAGCCCCTACCTGAGACAATCGCCCAAAAAAAAAAAAAAATGGCTCAGAATATGAAGACACTAAAACATAATCTTTTTTGTTTTAAAAAAGCTGTTATTGTGTAAAACTTACATAAATAAAAAAAAGTATACATATTTGGTATCGCTGCGTTCGTATCGACCGGCTCTATAAAAATATTACATGACCTAACCCCTCAGATGATCACCGTAAAAAATAAAAAATAAAAACTGTGCTAAATAAACAATTTTTTGTCACCTTAAATCACAAAAAGTGTAATAGCAAGCGATCAAAAAGTCACACGCACCCCAAAATAGTGCCAATAAAACCGTCATCTCATCCTGCAAAAATCATACCCTACCAAGGTAATCGCCCAAAAACTGAAAAAATTATGGCTCTCAGACTATGGAAACACTAAAACATGTTTTTTTTTGCTTCAAAAATGAAATCATTGTGTAAAACTTACATAAATAAAAAAAAGTATACATATTAGGTATCGCTGCGTCCGTATCAACCGGTTCTATAAAAATATCACATGACCTAACCCCTCAGATGAACACCGTAAAAATAAAAAAATAAAAACTGTGCTAAATAAACCATTTTTTGTCACCTTACATCACAAAAAGTGTAATAGCAAGCGATCAAAAAGTCACATGCACCTCAAAATAGCTCCAATAAAACCGTCATCTCATACCGCAAAAATTATACCCTATCCAAGGTAATCGCCCAAAAACTGAAAAAATTATGGCTCTCAGACTATGGAAACACTAAAACATGATTTTTTTTGCTTCAAAAATAAAATCATTGTGTAAAACTTACATAAATAATCGCCCCATCCGTGACAACCTGGTCTATAATAATATCACATGATTTAACCTGTCAGATGAATGTTGTAAATAACAAAAAATAAAAACGGTGCCAAAACAGCTATTTCTTGTTATCTTGCCTCACAAAAAGTGTAATATAGAGCAACCATAAATCATATGTACCCTAAACTAGTACCAACAATACTGCCACCCTATCCCGTAGTTTCTAAAATTGGGCCACTTTTTTGGAGTTTATACTCTAGGGGTGCATCAGGGGGGCTTCAAATGGGACATGGTGTCAAAAAAAACAGTCCATCAAAATCTGCCTTCCAAAAACCGTATGGCATTCCTTTCCTTCTGTGCCCTGCCGTGTGCCCGTACAGCGGTTTATGACTACATATGTGTTTCTGTAAACTACAGAATCAGGGCCATAAATATTGAGTTTTGTTTGGATGTTAACCCTTGCTTTGTTACTGGGAAAAATGGATTAAAATGGAAAATTTGTCAAAAAATTGACATTCTGAAATTTTATCTCCATTTGCCAATAACTCTTGTGGAACACCTAAAGGGTTAACGACATTTTTAAAATCAGTTTTGAATACCTTGAGGGGTGTAGTTTCTTAGATGGGGTCACTTTTATGGAGTTTCTACTTTAGGGGTGCATCAGGGCGGCTTCAAATGGGACATGGTGTCAAAAAAACCAGTCCAGCAAAATCTGCCTTCCAAAAACCGTATGGCATTCCTTTCCTTCTGCGCCCTGCCGTGTGCCCGTACAGCGGTTTACGACCACATATGGGGTGTTTCTGTAAACTACAGAATCAGGGACATAAATATTGAGTTTGGTTTGGCTGTTAACCCTTGCTTTGTAACTGGAAACAAATTATTAAAATGGAAAATCTGCCAAAAAAGTGAAATTTTGAAATTGTATTTCTATTTTCCATTAATTCTTGTGGAACACCTAAAGGGTTAACAAAGTTTGTAAAATCAGTTTTGAATACCTTAAGAGGTGTAGTTTATAGAATGGGGTCATTTTTGGGTGGTTTCTATTATGTAAGCCTCGCAAAGTGACTTCAGACCTGAACTGGTCCCTAAAAAGTGGGTTTTTGAAAATTTCTGAAAAACTTCAAGATTTGCTTCTAAAATTCTAAGCCTTGTAACATCCCCAAAAAATTAAATATCATTCCCAAAATGATCCAAACATGAAGTAGACATATGGGGAATGTAAAGTAATAACTATTTTTGGAGGTATTACTATGTATTATAGAAGTAGAGAAATTGAACCTTGGAAATTTGCAATTTAAAAAAAAAAAATTGGTAAATTTGGTATTTTTTTATAAATAAAAATGATTTTTTTTTCTTCATTTTACCAGTGTCATGAAGTACAATATGTGACGAAAAAACTATCAGAACTATCTCAGAATAGCCTGGATAAGTCAAAGCGTTTTAAAGTTATCAGCACTTAAATTGACACTGATCAGATTTGCAAAAATCCTTACGGTGAAATAGTCCTTCAGGGGTTAAACTAATAACACACAAAGAATTAAATGTTACCATGTTTTTATTGAACACACCATGTAAACGTTTACAGTGCAAATGGAAAAAGTATGTGAACCCTTGGATTTAATAACTGGTTGAATCTCCTCCAGATCAGACGTGCACAACGGTCAGGAGTAATTCTTGACCATTCCTCTTTACAGAACTGTTTCAGTTCAGCAATATTTTTGGGATGTCTGGTGTAAATCGCTTTCTTGAGGTCATGTCACAGCATCTTAATCGGGTTGAGGTCAGGATTCTGACTGGGCCACTCCAGAAGGCGTATTTTCTTCTGTTTAAGCCATTCTGTTGTTGATTTACTTCTATGCTTTGGGTCGTTGTCCTGTTGCAACACCCATCTTCTGTTGAGCTTCAGCTGGTGGACAGGTGGCCTTAAGTTCTCCTGCAAAATGTCTTGATAAACTTGGGAATTCATTTTTCCTTCGATGATAGCAATCCGTCCAGGCCCTGACGCAGCAAAACAGCCCCAAACCATGAGGCCCCCCCCCCACATAGTGTTGTGTGCTTCTTTCTCTTTATACTTTTTATTAGTTTTAGAAAAGACATACATTGTTATCATTAAAGAAACACAAGTGGCTGCATAGTTAACACCATACATAATCATGTTGGCGACGTTGGTAAAACATATACGTGCCACAATGAAATACTGGACAAAAATAAAAAAATAACTAACAATACATCATAAAAAGAACATAAAAACATACTAACATACGACAGACGTACAGTGCAATTATTGGGGTACATTTGCGCAGGCATATTTTTCCAGATATACGCCCATGTGCAGGACCTCGATTACACAGGTATAATATACTTAATTGTATCAAACAGGGTATGGTACTGCGAGCGGTGAAGCTCTCCATATGCCCCATTCCCTCTCAAACCTCGCAGCAGCCTCCTCAGTTCCCGCCAGCACACGCTCATATATATAAGTAGAGTTTAACCTTCGGATAACCTCCGTTATACAAGGAACATACCGTGATTTCCAATTTTTAACTATGGCCAGTTTGGTTGAAAGGAAAAGGTGTCCCAGAACCACCCTCCTCTCACATGGTATCTCAACCAGATCAATCCATAAAAGAGCTAATGAGGGGGATGGCGGGAGCTGGCATCCCAGCAAATCCGAGGCGAGAGAGAATGTAGCCCTCCAAATATCTTGCAGCCTCGGACAGGACCATAGAATGTGATACAATGTGCCCCTATCGCCACATCCCCGCCAGCATAAACATGAGAGATCCGGAAATATATGACTCAGGCGATCTGGTGTATAATACCACCTTAATATGGTCTTCATCAGAGACTCATAGTGGAGAGCACATCTAATATTTTTTTTTATACAGGAAAAGGCTACCGACCACTGTTCATCAGTGAACACCAACTCCAAATCTCCCTCCCATGCAAGCAGCGGGGTCGTTTTAACAAATAATCCCTTATCCCCCATCATCATATACAGAGGCCGCAGTCGTGTGCATTGTGGCGAAGCCAATGCCCACAGACTAAACACTTCCCGATTGCACACCAGATTAAACGGACAGTTAGTTTTAAAAAAATGTCTAATACACAAATATTTATAAAAATCTGTGTGTGGAATCAGGAACTGCCCATGAAGATATTCAAAGGGGCAAAGGGTATCCGAAATAAATAGTTTGGAGAGAAGGTCCAGTCCGCCCCGTGTCCAAGACGACACCGAAATATTCGGAATAAGAAAATTAAGTACAGTCGCTGGGGCACTGGGCGGGAAGGATCCCGACTCCAAAGTACACAATTTATGAAATCGGACCCAACTTTTCAAGGCCATGAATACTAACGACGGGAGGGGTGGCCAAATAAATGTCGGGTGCAGAGCTGCAAGCAAGAGAGCTTTTAAATTACTACCAGGGGATAATATTGCTTCTATATGTACCCACTGTTTCGCATAATTACCTACCCACCATTCCCTTAACTGTGATACCTGCGAAGCCAGGAAGTACTCATGAATATTCGGAAGACCCAATCCCCCTTGGAGTTTAGGTCTCTGCATTATTGCAGTTGCTATTCTCGGTTTATGTCGTTTCCAAATTAGGGCATTAATCAATTTAGAGCACTTCTGAAAGAAACTACTTGGGGGTATAATGGGTAATGTCTTAAATATGTACAGGAGTCTTGGGAGGGTGAACATCTGAAATGATGCAATACGACCTACCCAAGACACCTCATATTTAGCCAATTTATCAAGGTCCTTCTCTAAGAGCCCTAACAATGGGACATAGTTTACTACAAACAGCCTCTTAAATGATGCTGTAAGCTTTATACCCAAATAGTTAATTTGGTTGTTTTGCCAATCCAACTCAAAAGTATCCTTCAGCTTCTTCATCTGCATAGGAGGGATATTTATTGGGAGAGCCTGAGATTTAAGAGCATTTAGTTTATAGAATGAGAGATCTCCAAATCGGGTTATAACGTCCATGGCAGCTATTAAAGACGTTTGAGGAGTTGACAACGTCAAAATGATGTCGTCTGCGTATAGACTGATTTTGTGTTCTATACTCCCTATATCAACTCCTTTCACGTCTGGGCACTGGCGAAGAGCCTGAGCCAGGGGCTCTATAGTCAAAACAAATATCAAGGGGGACAGGGGGCAACCCTGGCGGGTACCATTGCTAATATCGAAAGGGTCTGAGAGTGCCCCATTGACCCATACTCTGGCACTTGGTTGGGTATAAAGTGCCCTGATAGCCGCCAGGATTGCCCCCGTGAATCCCATCCTCCCCAGCACCGAGAAGGCGAACCGCCAATTAATGCGGTCAAACGCCTTCTCGGCGTCTAGGGTAACCAAAAGCGTTGGAATTTTTCCCCTCTGGACATAGTCCAGGATATTTAATGTCCGCCTGGTATTATCTTGCAGCTGCCTACCTCTTACAAATCCAACCTGGTCCATATGTGTGCTTCTTTCAAACAACTCAACTTTGGTTTCATCTGTCCACAGAATATTTTGCCAGTACTGCTGTGGAACATCCAGGTGCTCTTGTGCAAACTGTAAACGTGCAGCAATGTTTTTTATGGACAGCAGTGGCTTCCTCTGTGGTATCCTCCCATGAAATCCATTCTTGTTTAGTGTTTTACGTATCGTAGATTCGCTAACAGGGATGTTAGCATATGCCAGAGACTTTTGCAAGTCTTTAGCTGACACTCAAGGATTCTTCTTCACCTCATTGAGCAGTCTGCACTTTGCTCTTGCAGTCATCATTACAGGATGGCCACTCCTAGGGAGAGTAGCAGCAGTGCTGAACTTTTTCAATTTATAGACAATTTGTCTTACTGTGGACTGATGAACAGCAAGGCTTTTGAAGATACTTTTAGAACCCTTTCCAACTTTATGAAAGTCAACAATTCTTAATCGTAGGTCTTCTGAGAGCTCTTTTGTGCGAGGCATCATTTACATCAGGCAATGCTTCTTGTGAAAAGCAAACCCAGAACTGGTGTGTGTTTTTTATAGCGCAGAGCAGCTGTAACCAACACCTCCAATCTCATCTCATTGATTGGACTCCAGTTGGCTGACACCTCACTCCAATTAGCTTTTGGAGATGTAATTAGTCAAGGGGTTCACATACTTTTTCCACCTGCACTGTGAATGTTTACATGGTGTGGTCATTTTATGACCAATTTGTGCAGAAATCCATATCATTCCAAAGGGTTCACATACTTTTTCTTGCAACTGTAGATAGGCAATCAATTGTAGTTTACTGCTATTGTGTGGGGAAGATGCTACCTGAAACATAATCTTCATTATAATAGTAGGTATTGAATTGGGATGACAGTATGACAACTCTAAGTTTATTAATTCATTTTTATTAATGCGATAAAAATATTTTTTTTCATGGTAATGTCCATTCAAAGAGTTATTTCAAGTGGCTCTTAAAGGAATTATGTCACCAAAAATGTTATCTGTCAGTTAAAACGAGATAGCAACAAATATGCTTTATTTCTAATCTGTTTTTATTTTTTGATTGCAAAATTATTTATTATTGTTATTTATTTCCTGAACATTATTATGGGGGCGGCCATCTTGCCTGAGATGTTCTTAACAGAATTTAGAAAGCATTAAGAAAATTACTTTACAGCAGCTACATGGGCCATAGATTAGAATTACAGATGAGAAGGTAACTGCAGTAAAGTGATCTGTACAGACCATGAGATGCTGCCTATTATTAGGCTTAGTGGCCACTGCAAAAATTCAGGATTTAAATTTTGATATATTGACACAGAAAATAAAAATAACATTGTCAAAAAAATAATTAAAAAATATGTTAAACATAAAAACGTGATTTAAACAATAGGTCATTTTCTGATGACACATTCCCTTTAAGGATTGAGTAGCCAGTGGCTCAGTGTCAGGCTGGTCCAATGCCCTATCCTAGTGAACAGCTACCCATACCACAATTATTGAAGGAACAGTAACATTAAAACATATATGACAATAGGATTGATAGAGTAAGGAGAATATTGCTGCACAACATATTAAAAAGCTGGAATTTAGCCTCCATGGCTACTGTAATGGTGAACTTTAGTGGTTGCCAACCAATATCTATTATCTATGGGGCTTAGTTTGCCTAGAAATGCCATTTTATATTTTTAGGAGGATGAGGGGTTGTAAAGGGTCTTGAAAAGCTTAAAAGTATTTTATTTTGCCATGCAAAATAATAGAATTTCTCTTGTATATTATCTCTGAAGCCTGGATGTGAAACAGCAGACTAGAATAAATTTATAGGTCTCCAGTTAGGTTTGCAGCAATAATAAAAAAACGAGACATCTTTGCATTATTTTTTAAACATTTGGGAGATAGAAAGAAGATGAAGAACCTGGCGTGCTATATATAAAGAATTCATTGCAACTTTTATGATGCCATGTTTCTCGAAATTCACTCTTAGTTCCTAACAACGTTAAACAAGGACACAGATTCTATAATAGTCTCTTATCATACATGAATAGTTTGCAGAATAGTGGGGTCAGACAATAGCTGGTGCCAAAAAGAAACTTATCTGTCTGGTTGACAAGTCAATGTCCCATACAATCCAATAATCATCTAAATCTGTTATAATAGGCTAAACAAAGATAAAGAATAAAGCTCTCATAACAATTTAGTAATGCAACAAGTTTACAAACCACAAAGGGATGTATGGGAAGCTGTCCAACATAGTCTAGATGATACCACAATATCAGAGCCAACACTTGGAGTTTTTGTAGATCCAGCACATCTTGTGCTTGAGGCACTTTTCGCTGTCACTTTTTGCAGTTTTCCTTGACACATGCTACGTAGTCAAAATTCACATGTCTTTAGACTGTGCTGACATTTAGCTAAGTGTCTCGCACTTGGAGACTCCTTCTGTTCTTTATTGAAGAGTCATTTCCAAAGCTATGCAGATGGCTGATCTATGTTCACTGACAAACTGATGTCTCCTATAAGACACTTGCTGCCTTACCCTTGGAGACCCTTAATCTAAATATGATGTGACATAAATAAGAAATTCATTATAAATGAAAGAAAGAAAGAAAGAAAGAAAGAAAGAAAGAAAGAAAGAAAGAAAGAAAGAAAGAAAGAAAGAAAGGAGGGAAGGAGGGAAGGAGGGAAGGAGGGAAGGAAGGAAGGAAGGAAGGAAGGAGAAGGAAAAGAGAAGGGAAGGAAGGATGAGGAAATGAGAAGGGAAGGAAAGAAGGGGGAAAGGGGAAAGAAAATGGGGAAAAAGGAGGGATGGAAAGGAGGAAGAAGAGAAGGGGAAGAAAGAAAAAAGGAGGGAAGGAAAGGAGGAAGAGGGGAAGCAAGAAAAAAGGAGGAAAGGAGGAAGAGGGGAAGGAACGTAGGGAAGAAGAATGGAAGGAAAAGAGGAGGAAAGGAAATGAGAAGCGAAACTTAGCAGCAATTTGAGACCAACAATAGCATATAATGTCAGTTTAACAGTGTCAGTGTTGAAGGAGCTGGGCTTGAAATCTAAGCTGCATGGCCACATATAAAAAAAGAAAAAAGAAAAATGTATATAGGACTTATTTGCTCTTTCTTAAAGGGGTTGACCACTTTAGACAATGCCTTATACTCTTAAAATAGCATTAATCACAGAATGGTGTATTGCCAGTAACCCCAGTAATCATATATAATTTGCATGGGACACAGCAACTAGAGCTCAGTTCTGCTGCAGTGCCACCATAGGGCAAACAAGGCATTGCAGAGATCCTATGGGCCATCCATTTAAAACACGGACATACCAAGTCCTCCAGAACAAAATAATCTGTTTGTAGTCCCATTTGAATCTGGCTAATAAAGCTGAGGAAATTAGTCTTGTAAGAAAAGATGGCTTTGGAAAATAGCCTGTACCTGCTTAATACATTTTAATTTTGTAACATACCCCCAAACATAAAAAAACTACTAAATCCCTAATAAACCCTGATAATGAGGCTTTACTGTCCAAGAACGGTAGCCTACACTGATTTTTGGGCATCAGTGAGGAATTTTAATTCCCCATGTTCTAGTACGATCCAATTATTAGATCATTTATATTTTAGGGGGAACAATTGGTCATGAAATGCACATACAGTATATTACTGACCAGTAGGAACCTACCGCCGAGTATTGACTTTTACAGTATGTTAATCGGCTTAGCCTCTCCTGGTGATAAGATGTGCAGTATCCTTGCCTGGTGTCGCTTTAAACAGACAACTATGCGCTCAGGTAGAAAATCCATCAAACATCTAATAAATAAAGCAGGTTTGATTCCATTGTGGCAAATTCACATCTAGTCGCTCAGTCTCGCTAGGGTGAACTAGGCAAATTGAATTTTGCAAATTAATTTGATCAAATTTGCTACATCAAGTGACTGAGCTAGTTGCTGTGAAATTTTTCAGAATTGGGCACATTCATGTTTTAAGAAAGGTTGTTGAAATTAATGTGCATCTTGAAAGCCAATATGATTTCAGAAGAAAAATAATAAATGAAGGAATGGCACATTTTCTGTGTAAGAAGAGATCTTTTTAATGCAAATGATGCATCTAAAAATAGACGTTAATAGATGGTGAAATTCCAAGCTCTAACTCGAAAAGACCCTGATGCAAAACCTGCACCAGAGACAACCCCCCCAACTATATTATATCATAGCAATTTATTTGTATTATTATTATTATTCTGGGCAACTGGGGTCAAGGTGCACCTACACCCCCTTCTGGTTATATTTTAGTTAGCTAATAAGCATCACCTATATTTTTTCTGCCAATTGAAACCAAATAGTCATGCACATTTTATTTCTAATCTGTTTTGATCTTCTGATCATTGATTTAAATTTTATTTATCTAGACAAAATTATAGGGGCACCCATCTTGCTTGAGCTGTTGTTAACAGCATTAAAGATGTGCTTTACAGCAGCCACCATGGGCCATAGACTGGAGGGGAACTCTTTGACTTCTATGAGAGAGCTTTCTAGACCTGTGTAGAGGTCATTGTGCAGTGAGGGGCAGTAGATAAGTTGTAACCATCTCACTTGGGAATAGTAAATTCGGTGCAATCTATACAGAGGTGTGATCTTCCTTTGTAATCCTATACGTGTTAAGAATGAGATGAATGCTAAAAAGTGATCTCTACAGAACAGGGTGACCTATTAAGTTTATTAGCCAGTGCAAAACTGCAGGGTTTATGTATTTTATGCATATCTTAAAAAAACACCCTACCTGTTATATGCCAAGTGGAAGACCGATATTCCAGAATTGACTGAGGAGCAATAGGCGGTGGTGTTTCATGAAGTTGCTGTTAGCGAGGCACATAGGGTATCACAGATGTACTTATTGCACAGAGTCTATAGAACACCAAAGACGATGCATAGGATGGGTTACAGATCGGATGATAAATGTGCTAGATGTGGGGCTGAAAAGGCAGATTTAATCCATTTGATGATATTGGTCTGAGGTAAGTGTACAGAGGGGTGGGAACCAGTTGGGGGGGGGGGGGTGTCCCTGCACATACTCACTCTGTCCAAGTAGTGCTGGGCAGTTACACCTCCAACTTGTCATAAGACTAGAAGCTCCACATCTGTTATTACATGGGGAATGCATGTGGCTATTAAAACAGGCATATCAGGAGTGGTGACCGGTCCTCTTTAAATAGATAGGATTGCTCATGGGAATTATATAGCTAGAGATGAGTAAATTAATTCTAAACATTGTAAAAGTTTGAGTTGCATCTGAATTTTTGGTGATTCGATTTGAGCAAATTTTGGTAAGAAAGAGAAAGAGGAAAAATAGATGGATGGATGGACAGACATAGATAGATAGATAGCAGGGGCGTAGCTATAGGGGAAGCAAAGGAAGCGGCTGCTTTGGGGCCCTGACCCAGAAGGGGCCCATCCAGGAGGGGGAGGACTACACGATTTTGTCAGGGCTCCCTCAACAGTATTACACAATGAAATTATATACAGTGACAGTATAGACAGTGTAGAAAACTGATGAAACAGCTGCCGGCCCTGGTCTGAGAGAGCGATCTTTACTAGCCAAAGGAATGGGGGTGGCATGAAAGGAAGGGGTTGTGAAAAAATTACAGGGGGGGGCCCATTCAAAAATTTGCTGTGGGGCCCAGTCCTTTCTAGCTATGCTACTGATGGATAGTATCAGTACTAGGAGACCTCAAAGAGTCCTACACAAATCTTCATTCCGGTTGAAGCCCTTTCAATTCAGATAGAACCCAAATCAAAGCAATTCTCTAATCTCTGTACATAGAATATTCATATATAGGCTGTCAATATGGGATAAAAATTCATGTACTTGTCTCTTTAAGCAAATTAACAGATACTTTGGAGCGATACAAAATAGCAATAAAAAGTGAGCCCTTCAATTGTTTTTGTAGTGGACTAATATTTCTGTGAAACTTTACTTCCACAGTATCTATATATAGAATGAATGGTTGTTTTTCTGAAATCTGTGCATTCTAGGAGCATTGTTTCCCCTGCACACCATCAACCTCGGAGTCTTTTCAATGTTATTAAATATTGTATCTGCTTACATTCAGTATCTCCCTCCAATAACCCTGTTTTTTTGAGCATAGAAAATGTATTCCATGGAAAATGCATTTGTCTCAATTCTGAATTTACTCTGGTGATTTAAGCAAGGCTGCTGTCGGCATTAGAGTCAAAAACATACACAAATTTTCCTAACGCTGAATGCAGTTCCTTCCCTGCTCTATAATCCCCCTCTCTTCTCATTTGCAGTTTGCATAAAGCAGTTCAGCGCCTATAGCGGGAGACTGACCGTGCCCGGCCTAGCATCCCGTGCCAGTACAGTGAGACAAGAGAGAGGCTTCCGCACCAAAGCTTTATTTTGTATTCAAAAACCAGTCAGCATTACCTTAAAGATTTTCAGCTTCTTCTAGCATTCTCCGATACATCAAACTTGTTGACAAAGTGGCAGAAAGCTGCGGCGGGTATTGACTCGCTCATTATCGCTCTGTTGACCTGGATTTATTTGAAACATGTAAATATTTGCCGGCTCTCAATCGGTAAAATAACGGTAGGCCACAGTTTGTGTTGAAGCCCGTAGGGTTGGAAGGCTTCCTACGGACCTCGGGAGAAGGATGCCACAACGTGTCACCTCCACATGATTTAATAATACGAGCAGGAGAACATTTTGTTGGCACGGGCTGCAAAACAGATGTGACGATGCAGATGTGGGAACGGTTAATTCTGTAAATAAGCGTTAGGTGACGCAGGATGAAATTGGAAGGAAATAATTGCATTTTCCAACATGCTTCTCCCAGCTTTCAGAGAAAAGAGGCAGAACCAGCAGCGTGTCTCGCTGGGATTTCTGCTGATCCACGCAGGTCTCCTTAACTACTTTTTGGGTAGCCATGGTTACTGCATATTGCATCTCATTCCTCGGCTCCAATGTGGCTTAGACTGTCAGCTCGAGCTAAATTAGGAAAGCAGGATAGAAATAGACCGAGATTTTTTTTTGTTTTTTGTTTTTTTTTCTACAGCTTTTCTGATTAACCTCTTTTGCCTCGACACGGTTGTAATAAGTCAATAGGTCCCGTGCCAGAAGAGCATTTACAACTTCGTAAACAGCCGACGCTTTATTTAAGTTTTACAAAAATAATGGCTTTCACGGGAATGACAACCAACACGGCAAGTAGAAGAACTTGTCGTGAAGGAGGATTATTCGAGCTCGAATGTTGGATGCTTCTAACACTTATAGTGAATTAGCATTCAAATATATTTAATTATTTTCTTAAAAGTAATGTGTCTCCTAGACTTTTTTCTGCTAGTTAAAACCAGATAGTCGCATATAGCCTTTTTTTTTGTTTCTTTTTATTTTATAATGGTTGATAAAAAAATTTTTTTAATTCTATTTGCTGTATATGATTATAAGGGCAGCCATCTTGGCTGAGCTGTTGTTAACAGCATTTAGAGATATGCTATAACAGCAGCCACCATGTGCCATAGATTCAATAGACTAGAGGGAACCTCAATGGCTTCTATGGTAGAGTTTTCTAGGCATTCTCTGTGACATGCGCAGAGGTCATTGTGAAGGGAGGATGAGTAGATAAGCTTTGACCATCATCTATTGAGAATAGTAGATCTTATGTTATCTGTGCAGAGATGTTATCTTCCATTGTAATTGAAGAGAAAACCACGGCACTCTAGTTGCTGTTTCGTTAAATGCTTATTTATTGGAAAGCTTTTTTTGATTTTTTAAACTTTTTTATCGATCCAGAGAATAATATTTAGCGACCGAAACGTTGGCCAGTGGCTAAATATTATTCTCTGGATGGATAAAAAAGTAAAAAAAAAGAAAAAAAAGCTTTCCAATAAATAAGCATTTAACGAAACAGCAACTAGAGTGCTGTGGTTTTCTCTTCAATTACATGAACTTTGTATACCACTGAGCACCCCCTTCACCACAGAGGTGTGCCGTTCAACTCTTTTCTCATATTGATCTTCCATTGTAATCCTGTGATGATAATGATAAAAAGGGTTTTCTATAGATCAAGAAGTGGGGCCTAATACACCACGCAACAATGATTTTGCTACTGAGAGAAAAACATGTGATTTAAACTAAAATGAGCGTGCTGATTCCAAATATGAACTTGGAATTTGCCTGACACGTCTAGATTTTAACCCCTTAAGGACCCTGGGTTTTCCATTTTTGCGTTTTTCGTTTTTCAATCCCCGCCTTCCCATAGTCCTAACTTTTTTATTTTTCTATTCACATAGTATTATGAGGGCTTATTTTTTGCGGGACAAGTTGTACTTTCTAATGGCACCATTTATGGTTGCATAACATGTAGTAGGAAGCGGGAAAAAAATTCCAAATGGGGTAGAATTGGGAAAAAACGCAATTCTGATAAAGGTTTTTATTTTTATTTTTACAGTGTACATTACGCGGTAAAATTGACCTGTTATCTTTATTCTCCAGGTCAGTTTGGTTACAACGATACCACACTTGTATAATGGTTCTTGCGTTTTAATACTGAAAAAAAATTAAAACCTTTGAGAAAAAAAATGTGTTTTTATAGGCATATTCTGACCCCTATAACTTTTTGTAGTTATGTGTACGGGGCTGTGTGAGGGCTTATTTTTTGCAAGACGATCTGTTATTTTAAGTGATACCAATTTGTAGTGTGTGCGACTTTTTGATCACTTTTTATAAAAGATTATTGGGTAGTTGAAGTGACAAAAAATTTAAAATTGCCTGTTTTTATTTACGCCATTTGCCATATGCCATTAATATTGTTATTTTAATAGTATGGGCATTTTCGCACGCGGCGATGCCCATGATGTTTATTTATTTTATTTAAGTATTTTTATTTTAAGGAAAGGGGGATTTGAACTTTTTGTTTTTTCTTTTATATTTGCAAAAACTTTTTTTTAAACTTTTCTTTTACTTTTTTTTATGTCACCTTGGGTGACAATAACTGGTAATCATTAGATTGCCTATTGTGTTCATTGATGTCTATATAGACACCATTGAACACTTAATTTGCACTATACCAATACAATGCTGCCACCTACTGGCCTGTATTGGTATATTTATCTAATAGGCACCGAAGCCTGCTTGACGCTTCAGCCTTTTAGATCAATGTAACAGGTTCCCCGATCTCAGCCGGGGAACGCTGTTACCGGAGCGGAAGTGCGCAACTTTCGCTTCCGGACTGCGCAGATGCCGTGGTCACATTTGACCACGGCATTTGAAAGGGAAAATTTATGCGATCAGCCTTATTTAAAATAGCAGAAACCCGGCAGCTATGGCGCCCATTGCACGTGCGAGCAGGAGCCATGTTTGGGGACCGGACTTCCACTGTACATGGACACGGAGGTCCTTAAAGGGTTAAGTTATACAGGGAGTGCAGAATTATTAGGCAAGTTGTATTTTTGAGGATTAATTTTATTATTGAACAACAACCATGTTCTCAATGAACCCAAAAAACTCATTAATATCAAAGCTGAATATTTTTGGAAGTAGTTTTTAGTTTGTTTTTAGTTTTAGCTATTTTAGGGGGATATCTGTGTGTGCAGGTGACTATTACTGTGCATAATTATTAGGCAACTTAACAAAAAACAAATATATACCCATTTCAATTATTTATTTTTACCAGTGAAACCAATATAACATCTCAACATTCACAAATATACATTTCTGACATTCAAAAACAAAACAAAAACAAATCAGTGACCAATATAGCCACCTTTCTTTGCAAGGACACTCAAAAGCCTGCCATCCATGGATTCTGTCAGTGTTTTGATCTGTTCACCATCAACATTGCGTGCAGCAGCAACCACAGACTCCCAGACACTGTTCAGAGAGGTGTACTGTTTTCCCTCCTTGTAAATCTCACATTTGTTGATGGACCACAGGTTCTCAATGGGGTTCAGATCAGGTGAACAAGGAGGCCATGTCATTAGATTTTCTTCTTTTATACCCTTTCTTGCCAGCCACGCTGTGGAGTACTTGGACGCGTGTGATGGAGCATTGTCCTGCATGAAAATCATGTTTTTCTTGAAGGATGCAGACTTCTTCCTGTACCACTGCTTGAAGAAGGTGTCTTCCAGAAACTGGCAGTAGGACTGGGAGTTGAGCTTGACTCCATCCTCAACCCGAAAAGGCCCCACAAGCTCATCTTTGATGATACCAGCCCAAACCAGTACTCCACCTCCACCTTGCTGGCGTCTGAGTCGGACTGGAGCTCTCTGCCCTTTACCAATCCAGCCACGGGCCCATCCATCTGGCCCATCAAGACTCACTCTCATTTGATCAGTCCATAAAACCTTAGAAAAATCAGTCTTGAGATATTTCTTGGCCCAGTCTTGACGTTTCAGCTTGTGTGTCTTGTTCAGTGGTGGTCGTCTTTCAGCCTTTCTTACCTTGGCCATGTCTCTGAGTATTGCACACCTTGTGCTTTTGGGCACTCCAGTGATGTTGCAGCTCTGAAATATGGCCAAACTGGTGGCAAGTGGCATCTTGGCAGCTGCACGCTTGACTTTTCTCAGTTCATGGGCAGTTATTTTGCGCCACACGCTTCTTGCGACCCTGTTGACTATTTTGAATGAAACGCTTGATTGTTCGATGATCACGCTTCAGAAGCTTTGCAATTTTAAGAGTGCTGCATCCCTCTGCAAGATATCTCACTATTTTTGACTTTTCTGAGCCTGTCAAGTCCTTCTTTTGACCCATTTTGCCAAAGGAAAGGAAGTTGCCTAATAATTATGCACACCTAATATAGGGTGTTGATGTCATTAGACCACACCCCTTCTCATTACAGAGATGCACATCACCTAATATGCTTAATTGGTAGTAGGCTTTCGAGCCTATACAGCTTGGAGTAAGACAACATGCATAAAGAGGATGATGTGGTCAAAATACTCATTTGCGTAATAATTCTGCACGCAGTGTACATGTAAAGCCTATTCAGTTATAATATTAATGCATTATATTGGAGATATTCCAATGGACATGTCCAGACCTGTTCGGACACACTCAGGTTGATGTCAGCAGTAAGTATATAAGGCAAGCTGGACAGATTTTGATAAAGTGATCTGTTATAGTGCTATCAGTTTTGAAACTTAAGATGGATTAACGCAAATGTGTTAACGATCCAGACAATTTCGGCTACATATGTGGTAAATACACTACTTATGATCAGCGCAAGAATCGGACAAAGCGAGTGCGTCTTGCAGCTTGGGATGCATTTGTGCTAGTAGTGCAGAACTTCCTTGGGAACAGACGAGCTGCAAACTATGCTGAATTAGTAGACAACATGCTTACAGCATATGAACAACTTGGCTGCCTTTATTTCTGAAAAGTTTCTTCAGGGATTTTAACTCACAACCTTCTACATTAGAGCCAAGAACCTTAATCACTATGCTATAGAGCTACATGTTAACCTGCAGTGAAATATAAAATGATACTTCTGCTGTATAGGAATACTTACTACATGACAAACTACTATGAGGTTTTTCTGACACAGTTTATCATCCAGCTTTATAGCTGAGTGGTTAATGTCCTTGAATCTAATGTAGAAGGTTGTGAGTTAAAATCCCAGAAGAAGCTTTTCAGAAATAGAGGCTAAATTAGATTTAAATACACTGGGTGTCCCCAAGCACTGATTCCATATATGGACATAGCTATATATGGAGTCAGAGCAAGGACTCCTAAGCCGCAGACTCACACTGGGGGATTCCCTCACTGTACAGCGATCTTCTACATAGACCTCAGTGGGACCCGGCCCCCTCCCTTCTTCAGAGCAGGGGTGTCTGGTTTAATGCTTGGTTTATCCCATTGACTTCCATTGTGCTCGGGTGCTCTGTAGAGCACCTGAGCATTGCAAAGTGTTCTACTCGAGCACCAGAGCACCCAAGCACTTTGATGCTCGATCAACACTAATCTCCACAAATCTTATTTAAGGCCGACGCGTTTCAATCAGAAAGATGTTAATCATGGCATAATCTTGTGCCTGCACCGTGCGCCACAATTTCAGCACATGTAAGGTACAGTTCTTTTCTTCCAGGCAGAAACCAGTAGTGTGAAGCACGAATATTTGAATCGCGAATTTTTATTGCGAATATCGCCACTTAGCAACATCCCTAGCAACCAATAAGAAAGTTGCCTATAGGAGTAGTGTTAATTACGAATTTTCGTATCGCAAATTTTATTGCGAATTTTCCAATTGCCGATTTTCGCAATCAAGAAAATAATGACCGGAGATCACGAATTCTCAAATTCGCGAATATATGACATATATTCACCCAAATATTTGCGAAATATCGCTAATTCAAATATTGCCCCTGCCGCTCATAACTGGAAACCAGATGCCATAATGTGCATGTGCAGAATTTGTGTTATGAGATTACCATGCCTGACTCTGTTAATCAAATAAGAAAAGAAAAAGCCTTCTGAACAGAGGGAGGGGCAAAGGGTGTACTTAGGGGCTAGGGCCCACCCTTGGTGCCTTAGACAGCTCATTGGCATATTAGCTTTTTCTTCTGAAAGCAACAACAAATTACCAAAACAAACACACTTTTTAAATAGTGTCTTCAAGTACTACCAGCCACTATGATTGGTTTGATATGTATGAACCAGCTGACAGTCTCCCTTTTAATGGGCTTTCTACTTTGGAGAATGTTTTTATTAAAAGGGTTCCTGATAATCAGGTGACCATAGGGTTCTCAGTGATCTGCTCGAATTTGTGGGGAAAACTTGCATAAAGTGTTGAAGTTCTCTGTAGCACCATCAACAGGTGAAATTATTACATAGTTCTCATTTAAATGTATGGACTTTACATATAATACATGGAAATTCCAGGTCCTCCAGAGCAAGAGACACTCTTTGTAGTCACTCTATTCTCTAGCTAATAGTTGTGGATTCTTCTCTATTAATTCAGAATTGCTAATGGGATTGCTTCTTCAGTTTTCTAAACTAGGCAACCTCTTTATTGGAACTAAAATTTTGCCAATGGTGGTCTCGGAGACTACCATGTGCTCCTCCAGTGGGATGATAATGGACATCCGAAAGGGGTTCTCTCACCTGAACAATTTATCACCTGCCTCCTGTATGGGTGATAAATGCTAGTTTGGTGTGAACAGCTGTTTCCATCAATGCCATAGACTTTAAATGGAGTGGCAGCTCTATTCCAACTCCTTCAAGCCATGGTCTGGCGGCTTAGAAAAATGAGGGACAATCAGTCAGACACACACTAATCTAGCATTTATCAGCTATCTAGTGGATCAGTAACCTTTTTTTTTTTTTTCAGGTTGAAATACCCCTGTAAAGGTTGAGCAGAAAACAATCCCATGAGGCTTTATTTTGCAGGACTTTCTTAAAGTCTCTTCCTGGTAGGATGTAGTGGTCTCTCACCTGACATCTAATTCTTTATGGAAGAATGCAAAACATGCAAAACACCCCAACAGTTTTGAAAATTTTGTAATACAAGATGGAGTTGATGAAGACTGTAATTAAAGGTTGCCTTTTGGGGGGTGAATGTTCAGCAAATGTATGTATTACCGGTGGGATCTTCCCAGTTGGGCGTGGGTACGGAACAATCCAGCGAGATGGATATTATGGTGTTGGCATGGCTGATTATGGACCTATTTTGATGTAGCTATGGGCTCATACTTTCTTGGCATTTCAAAGCAAAATTTCAAGTAGCCACCAAGATACAGACCTCACTGGAATTAGTCAAGGCGACTTCAAATATTCTTGAGAAGTTAAACGAATTTTGTTTTTTTCCGACGTTCTCTGGGCGTCATTGGTCATAATAGCTATATATGCCACAGTGATTATTTAGACAGTGCACAGTTTGAGCTAAGTGTTAGATAGGGGCAGGTAACTGAATCCTTTCATTTCAGGTCACAGTAAGAGTACAGAACCATCTGACAGCTGCTGTGCACTTTAATTCAAGGGTATGTAGAACACAGCAGTCTCCGGACCACACTCTGGGCTTAAAACCGTATGTATGGCAATGTCCTTTTTGAAAAGCTGACTGCGTTGTCATTTATTTTATCTTGTCCTATGCATTCATATTATCATAGGGAGATAGGGCTGAAAAATATTTTCCCTTAAAAATCTAAGGTTTGAAGTGCTGTACTGAATGGACAGTTATTAATAGGCTTTAATACTGCTTCCCTCTCCTTATTATATCTGGAACTGAATGTTCTGCTTGTTTTTACTGAATTCATTTACTTTTACAATATTCACTTCACCGTATAATTTATGACTTTGATGTAGCTTATTCTGTAACAATAAAGCCCAATCTAATTAGAATTTATATACTGTGCCAGGCAATGGGTACAAATATGTAGTATACAATGTACAATTTTTTAAAGTGCCATCCAGGAGCATTGATAGGTTCTCAAAAGATCTGGGGCCCAAGCACCAATGCATATGGCCCAATTCTCTAATTTGAACAAACACTAGCACTGAAGACATTTTCCTGTACTTGCTATACAGCAGCACATACCTGTCACATCCAGGGCCTCCCAGGTGACGTCTCCTCTGATGTAGATCTTCTCTGTCATCATCTTCTCCATTTGGTCCGTACAGACATCTTAGCTTCCTTACTTTTCTGTACCCCCAAATACTATCCTGAAGAAAAATGAGTGCCCCCCATAGTAACAGTACTCCTCATAGTCCCACCAATAGTAATTCTCTTCTAGAATGCTCTTA
This sequence comes from Bufo bufo, assembly GCF_905171765.1. Taxonomy (NCBI): domain Eukaryota; kingdom Metazoa; phylum Chordata; class Amphibia; order Anura; family Bufonidae; genus Bufo; species Bufo bufo. Next base: position 193,447,068 of record NC_053397.1, read on the forward strand.
TTAGTAATACTGCCCCCTATAGTGCCCCCAACCGTGATAATGCTTCATTAGTAGAAGAGCCCTCCAGTATTAATAATACCCTCACAGAGCGCCCAGTAGAAATAAGGCCCCCCTATTATTCCCCCAAGCTCTCTACAGACCCCTCAGTAGTAATAAGGCCCCCATAGTGCTCTTAGTAGAAATAATGCGTATCCCTCCTATAGAGCCCCCAGTAGTAATAAGAACGCCTAATGTCCCCTGGATTTAAAATGCCCCCACAGTGCCCCCAGTATTTATACTGCCCCCTACTGTTATAATGCTCACCCTGAAGTATTTATAATGTCGCCTGCAGTGCCCCCTGTAGTTATATTCCTCCGTTTAGTGTCCTCAGAAATTATAATTCTTCAGTACCTCCGCCATACAGTCCCATGTAAATAACACTATTTCCATCCCTCCGCCATAGAGTCCCATATAAATACCATCACACCATCTCTCCAGCCCCCTACAATATACAGTTCCATGTAAATAACATCCCTCTCTATCTACAGCCCCTTCAAAATACAGTCCCATGTAAATAACATCACCCCCTCCCCAGCTGCCTTCAACATACAGTGCCGTGTAAATAAAATCACCCTCTCTCCAGCCACCTCCAACATGCAGTCCCATATAAATAACATTACCCCTCAACATACAGTCCCATGTAAATAACATCACCCTACCCCAGCCACTTCCAAATTTCAGTCCCATGTAATTAACATCACTCCCTTCAGTACTTACATACAGTCCCAGTTAAATAACTACAACTCCCAACACTGCTCTGCCTCTCACACTGAGTAATCTTCACTTACCTCTCCTCATGTAGCAGATCTCCCCTCAGCCTCTTCCCAGGGCTTCTCTTCACTGCTGAGCCGTCCTCTCCTGCACTGGTCACGATGGTGACATCATCTCAGGTCCTTTTCAACTGCTGCATTTAGAACTGATCACATGACCTGTGAAGTCATCACAGGTCCTTCAGCTCTTGCAGGGCATTAGATTCAATTGTATTGCCGTCCTGAGGATGGCAATACAGTTATATCTAACAGGCAGGCAGGAAATTCGGGGCCTGGAACAAAACATCAGGGGCCCAGGCCCCGAATGTTTTGACCTAGCAACACCCCTGGTGCTATCTATCTATCTATGTAGAACTAAAAGTAGCAGCACACCACTATATGCACTAAGACATAAGTAAAAGGTAAATATGTGAAAAAGGTAAAATGCATGACTGCTATACTTACTATTAGACAAAGTAGAAGCTCTTAGCATATATTATTGATCAAAAATATGTCGGGCCCATCTACCAATTGACAAGGTGGCTTCTAACAGACTGGACCTACTCTAACACATGGTTATATCCTACAAGACTCTGGATCAAAGGAGCATCCCGCTACCGTATTGTGATATTCCTGATTAAAAGCACCAGGCAGGTGGCCGGGAGTACTAGGTTCCTGCAGATGATGCCTGTTCCCCTATATACATAGAAATAAACAAAGAATGAACAGCACCTCCAGGTGGATAAGTTAAAAGCCGATGCAAGCTACCATGGCTATTATATATATGTAGAATTAGAAGTAGCAGCACACCACTATCTATCTATCCATCCTATATCTATCTATCTATCTATCCATCCTATATCTATCTATCTATCTATCTATCTATCATTATCTATTTATTTATCCATCTGTCGATCTGTGTGTTGGTTTATCTATCTATCTATCTATTGTATCTATGTATCTATCTATCTATCTATTATCTATCTATCTATCTATCTACTGTATCTATCTATCTATCTATCCTTCAGTCGATCTGTGTGTTGGTTGTCTACAGGGAGTGCAGAATTATTAGGCAAGTTGTATTTTTGAGGATTAATTTTATTATTGAACAACAACCATGTTCTCAATGAACCCAAAAAACTCATTAATATCAAAGCTGAATATTTTTGAAAGTAGTTTTTAGTTTGTTTTTAGTTTTAGCTATTTTAGGGGGATATCTGTGTGTGCAGGTGACTATTACTGTGCATAATTATTAGGCAACTTAACAAAAAACAAATATATACCCATTTCAATTATTTATTTTTACCAGTGAAACCAATATAACATCTCAACATTCACAAATATACATTTCTGACATTCAAAAACAAAACAAAAACAAATCAGTGACCAATATAGCCACCTTTCTTTGCAAGGACACTCAAAAGCCTGCCATCCATGGATTCTGTCAGTGTTTTGATCTGTTCACCATCAACATTGCGTGCAGCAGCAACCACAGCCTCCCAGACACTGTTCAGAGAGGTGTACTGTTTTCCCTCCTTGTAAATCTCACATTTGATGATGGACCACAGGTTCTCAATGGGGTTCAGATCAGGTGAACAAGGAGGCCATGTCATTAGATTTTCTTCTTTTATACCCTTTCTTGCCAGCCACGCTGTGGAGTACTTGGACGCGTGTGATGGAGCATTGTCCTGCAGGAAAATCATGTTTTTCTTGAAGGATGCAGACTTCTTCCTGTACCACTGCTTGAAGAAGGTGTCTTCCAGAAACTGGCAGTAGGACTGGGAGTTGAGCTTGACTCCATCCTCAACCCGAAAAGGCCCCACAAGCTCATCTTTGATGATACCAGCCCAAACCAGTACTCCACCTCCACCTTGCTGGCGTCTGAGTCGGACTGGAGCTCTCTGCCCTTTACCAATCCAGCCACGGGCCCATCCATCTGGCCCATCAAGACTCACTCTCATTTCATCAGTCCATAAAACCTTAGAAAAATCAGTCTTGAGATATTTCTTGGCCCAGTCTTGACGTTTCAGCTTGTGTGTCTTGTTCAGTGGTGGTCGTCTTTCAGCCTTTCTTACCTTGGCCATGTCTCTGAGTATTGCACACCTTGTGCTTTTGGGCACTCCAGTGATGTTGCAGCTCTGAAATATGGCCAAACTGGTGGCAAGTGGCATCTTGGCAGCTGCACGCTTGACTTTTCTCAGTTCATGGGCAGTTACTTTGCGCCTTGGTTTTTCCACACGCTTCTTGCGACCCTGTTGACTATTTTGAATGAAACGCCTGATTGTTCGATGATCACGCTTCAGAAGCTTTGCAATTTTAAGAGTGCTGCATCCGTCTGCAAGATATATCACTATTTTTGACTTTTCTGAGCCTGTCAAGTCCTTCTTTTGACCCATTTTGCCAAAGGAAAGGAAGTTGCCTAATAATTCTGCACACCTAATATAGGGTGTTGATGTCATTAGACCACACCCCTTCTCATTACAGAGATGCACATCACCTAATATGCTTAATTGGTAGTAGGCTTTCGAACCTATACAGCTTGGAGTAAGACAACATGCATAAAGAGGATGATGTGGTCAAAATACTCAATTGCCTAATAATTCTGCACGCAGTGTATATCGCTTGACAAAGGCCTCATTGTGCTGGGCTGAAACGTTGCCTTGGAAATAAACGGGTCCTCACCTATTCACCAAATTTGGAGTGCTGCCTCGTCTTTTGTGATTATACAGTATCTATCTATCTATCTATCTATTTATTATCTATCTGTTGGTTTGTTTGTCTAGCTATCTATCTGTCCATCTATCTTTCATATCTATTTGTCCCTCTCATATAAAATCTATATTTTACCTTAATATTTTGCACAGTTTGATCAATTTATCACATATTTTAATCGCTTGCATTTTCCTTTTGGGTTTCTGTGACATATTATAGGTGTTATAACCACATGCTGTAGAGGTGCATTCAGTAAGTGTCTCTATCATCTGTTTCCAATAACATTAACAGTTGGGCGGCCATGGAAGATTACATTATGGTAAACTAATTCATTTTTGTTATCAATGGTAAATTGCAATATGTTGAAGTGCAAAATGACCGGACGAAATAAATAGTCAAGTGGAGTTCTTTGTGTCCTCCTTATCATAAATCCAGTGGAACAGTTTTGTTTGCATAAAGTGGAGGTGTAAACTGCTTATTCCGACATCAAATAGTGTCCATAGCAACTGCAATTCAGAGATTACCACATTCTAGGGAGAGTTCTGCAGCAACGCAGCCGAGTGGAGAACATGTGGTCACTATAAAATCAAAAGACGAATGATGAAATACTTCCCCATGAAGTACTGGGTCATTGGGATATCTGGAGAGTAAAGACATGTTCCCTTTTTGAAAATATATAACATAGTAATTAGCGCTGGTAAATAAGTATTTTCACATTTATAATAAATATTGCATTTTGGAATCATTTTGTTACATTTAAATTAAGGATACTTTCACACTGTAGAATTTTGGTCAGTATTTTGTATCATTACTTGTACGTCAAAAACCAAGAGGGGAACAAAGCCAAAAGAGGGGCAAATCATTCTATTATACGTTTCTCGGTGTAGGTTCCAATCATGGTATTGGCTTGTAAATACTGACCAAAATACTACAATAATTGAAAAGGTAAGGTCCCTATACACTTTAGATGGAGATTGGCTGATGATTGAGCATTAGTTTAACAACCAATCATCTGGTGAATAATCTGTTAACAGACACGACCATACGGCCTTTAGTCCATATTGGCAGTTACAGTTGTTCAAACATAGCATACATGTTCATTGAAACTGGGCAATGGCCAATAGGTCTCTAGGAACGTTTTTTTAAAGGATAGATCTTACATCCACAAATGATGTTTTGTTTTTGACAGTTCAACGAAAATTTAAAAAATGTCTGACTTCTTCTTTAGAATATAATGGTCTATAATTCGTCGGCTAAAACACTTATTTGTTGTTAAATTTCACCTAACAAATGGTCGTTATGGTTCTGATCAACTTTAGACTAATGTGTATGGGAAGCTTAATGCAAACGACTGTATTTTTCACACACTGACCCATTCATTTCTATGGGACCATGCCCACCTATATTTTTGCAGATTCATGTGGCCATTCTGTAAAGCACCGGACATGTCTTATTCTTGTCCATTGTGAACAAGAATAGTCCTTTCTATTGATGGGAGTGAGAAAACTTTTGGAATTCACATGGAATGTACCAGTATTTTATGCATCTGTTGTCCGAAAATTATGGACATGGCCATTAGAGATGGCCTTGCAGTTCGCCCGGCGGTGAACTTTGCTCGTTTGCGATTTGCCGATCATGCGTACATTTGGCGATGTTCGCATGCGCTATATTGTTTTGCATTGCGCCGAACTTTGACCCATGACACATCCATCAGGTGGGACAGGACAGCCAATTGAGTCGTTTCAGCACATGGACACACCCCCACCCTATAACAGAACACGATCTGGCAGCCATTTTATATTCTGTGTTTTGCCAGTGTAGGGAGAGGTTGCTTTGTGGAGCAGGGACAGACTGTTATGGACACCAAACGCTAGCTAATAGGGACACAAAAGTCCTTTTAAGGACTGGTATAGGTGTGCTATCGATAGGTGTAATATATTGAGGGGTGTGATATACTTATAATATACTTTCTAACATAGAAAGTATATTATAGTGCATTTGCATTGTGCAGCAGTTGTGTGCGGTTCTGCTGCGATACTGCAGCTATATAGAGGGACAAACGCTAATGGGATAACTAATTGCAACTGGTGTGATATACCTGTTGCCCCCAAAAAACGGATTGACGGGTGGGATATACCTATAATATACTTTCTAACATAGAAAGTATATTATAGTGCATTTGAATTGTGCTGCAGTTGTGTGCGGTTCTGCTGCAATACCACAGGTATATAGAGGGACAAGCGTTATTGGAACAACTATTTGCAACAGGTGTGATATATCTGTTGCCCCAAAAAAAATGATTGAGGGGTGCCATACACCTGCTTCCACAAAATACTGATTAAGGGGTTTGATATACCTGCTTCCACAAAATACTGATTGAGGGGTGTGATATACCTGCTATTACCAAATATTGATTCAGGTGTTCTATATACCTGTTTCCACAAAATACTGACTGAGGGGTGGGATATACCTGCTTCTACAAAATACTGATTAAGGGGTTCTATATACCTGCTTCCACAAAATACTTATTGAGGGGTGCGATATATCTGCTTCTACAAAATACTGATTAGGGGGTTCTATATACCTGCTTCCACAAAATACTGAAAAAGGGGTTTGATAAACCTGCTTTCACAAAATACAGATTGAGGGGTGCAATATACCTGCTTCCACCAAATATTGATTCAGGTTTTCTATATACCTGTTTCCACAAAATACTGATTGAGGGGTGTGATACCCCGGCTTCCACAAATTACTTATTGAGGGGTGCGAAATACCTGCTTCTACAAAATACTGATTAGGGGGTTCTATATACCTGCTTCCACAAAATACTGAATAAGGGGTTTGATAAACCTGCTTTCACAAAATACAGATTGAGGGGTGCAATATACCTGCTTCCACCAAATATTGATTCAGGTTTTCTATATACCTGTTTCCACAAAATACTGATGGAGGGGTGCGATATACCTGCTTCAACAGAATACTGATTAAGGGGTTCTATATACCTGCTTCCACAAAATACTGATTGAGGGGTGCGATATAGCAGCTTCCACCAAATACTGATTTTGAAAATGACAGGCAGAGGAAGAGGCAGGCCGTTCTGCAGCGGTGGTAGGGGTCGGGCAGTTGCACCAGGCCGGAGCCTAAGTGGGAAGTTGGAGAAGGTGTATGAGATTACATCAAATGACGCACCAGAGTTGGTTGAGTGGCTTACTCAGACTTCCGATTCTGCCCCCTCCTCATCCTCTGTATCTGCACTCTCTTCACTCTCTGCTGTGTGCACCCCCAAAGACACCACCACCACCATAGTGTCACGGGGTTCCGAAGGTGCACTCGGTCCCCCATTGCCCGCAGAACTGTTGCTTAGCTTTTGGAATGAGGTTCTGTGTTTGACCTCATTCCCAGGGCGGCTTTACTAGCTGGGTGGCTCCTTGCTCCTAAGTCTGCCTTGAGCGCCGAGCTGATCACTCGGTGCTCGACTGGTTGGTCTGTCGGTCATGTGACGCTGGCCACGTCACATGACCCTCACTCCCCACTATAAATACAGGCAGCCTGCTGGCTACAGGTTGCCTGGTAATTTCTAGGTTCCTGGCTATTTGTTGGACTGCTGAATACTTACCTGATCCTGTTCCTTGACCATCCTTTTGCCTGATCCTCCTGTACTGCGCATCCGTCCTGGTATTGTGACCTCGGCTCCCACCTGACTACTCTCTTAGGACTCCTCTTGTACTTCTCTGCTCTCCTGGTATTTATGACCCCGGCTTCTCCTGACAATTCTCTGCTTGCTCCATTTGTACTTTGCAGCTTTCCTGGTATTGACTCGGTCCGTTCACGTCCTGTTGTTTGTCTGTCTGTCATCCCTGCACTTACTCCAAGTTAGGGATTGCCGTCCAGTTGTCCCCTGTCATTAGGACTCGCGAGGCAAGTAGGCAGGGCCAGGGGTAAGGGTGGAGCGCAGTGGTCACTTCCCTCCCCCCTGTGTGTGTGTGTACGCGACCGTTACACATAGTGTCACGAGGGTGTCAAGAGCCACGTCTGACTCCGTTGTACCCGGGGTCAGGAGGTCGCAGCGGTTGGCTGCGCGCTCTATGTAAGATAGGGCTGTTTCCTTATGGTAGCTTTCTGGGTTTGCTTTGCAAACCCTTTTGGCTCACTCAGGGATCCGTAGCTCCTTCTCCTCAGCTGTTCCTTGTCCAGCACTCCCAAACCTCCTTATATTCCCCTCTCACACTTCTCTGGTTGCCAGATATAGAGCTTCCTGCCTGGACATCTATTCTGACCCTCCGGAGCAGTGTTGCTGCGTTCTCTGGTTCTCTGGTTGTTGATCCAGAACGCTACCCTCCGGATCCCTGTTGGACCTTTGTGGACTGCTGTGGTCGCCCACCTGGGTGTATGTGTTTGTCTGTATTGTCTGTCCTCTCCCTGGTGTTTCCCTCTTAGTTCAGTGGTGCGGACTAGCGATCCCACCGGCCCGTTCACTATCTAGGGCTCATTTCAGGGAAAGCCAGGGTTTAGGCACGTGATCGCCGCACGGGTGAGGAACCCGTCTAGGGATGTCAGGGCAGTCAGGTGCCAGCTGCAAGGTGAGTCAGGGGTCACCACCTCACCCTCTCCCTTGGGCAGGGCTTTCCCTTTTCCCTCCCTGTGCGTGACGCCGGTCATTACACATAGCCCCTTCACTCGAGTCAGAGGAATTATATTCCCATCCATTCCCAGACCTTACCAATGCGCAGCCATTCTTGGCATCGGATGAGGAAGAGGAGGTAGCAACGGCCGTGACCCAGCAGTCTGACGACAGTACGCAGATTAGCCCAAGGAGGGTGGTCCCCGCTGTTGCTGCCTACTCCGAGATCTCTAATGTCAGTGGTGGTGAAGGTGATGACGTGTCGATGGATGTCACGTGGGTGCCCACATGAGAGGAAGCGGAGGGGAGTTCAGAGGGAGAGACGGAGCAGCAGATAGGGAAGAGAAGGAGGAGAAGCAGGCAGAACTCGCAGTGCTCCAAAGGCAAAAAGCAGACTCCAAATGTATCTGGAGCGAGCCATCCACCATGCAGGGTCACATCTGGCGCTCCCAGGAAGCTGGCACATGGCTCCGCAGTGTGGGCTTTTTTTTAACGTGTCAGCTGCTGACAATAGTGTTACAATCTGCAGCCTGTGCTGTCAACGCATAAGACGCGGTAAGCCCAACACTCACCTAGGGACGACCGCCTTAAGAAGGCACCTGGCCTCCTATAACTGAGCCCAGTGGAAGCAACGCCGTCAGAACCCACAAAGCCACACTCCCGGAGCTCAACGCCCTGCTTCTTCTTCTTCTCCTCTCTCCTCCCATTTGTACTCCACTCCACCTTCCACCATGCCATCATCGCGTCCATATGGCAGAAGGCAGGCTTCCATGGCCCAAATGTTCGAGCATAAAAAGTTGATGACGCCAGATAACCCTCTTGCCTAACGGCTCACCACTGGCTTGTTGGAACTGCTAGCCTGCCAACTTCTGCCATATAAACTGGTGAACTCGGAGGGCTTTAGAAAATTTGGGGCCATTGGCACACCGCAATGGAAGGTCCCTGGAAGGAAATATTTCTCCCAGAAGGGCATCCCAGAGCTATATGGCCATTTTCAGCGGCAACTGAATATATCTCTGGGACACAGTGTCAGTGCCAAGATACTTCTGACCACAGACACGTGGTATAGCAAAAACGGGCAGGGAAGGTACATAACTTTTACTGCCCACTAGGTGAACCTTCTGATGGCCGTCAAGCATGTAATCCGTGTCACCCATGTGGATTTGCTGTTACTGCCACGGATTGAATGCAGACCTGCCTCTTCTTCTCCTCCTCCTACTCCATCCTCTGTCTCCTCCTCGGCTGACTCCTCCTTTTCCACTGCTACTGCCTCTTCCGCTGCACCCCCCAAGCTCCTCAGAACCAATTCAACGTGTCCGGTGAGACGTTGCCATGCTGTGCTGCGGCTGTTGTGCCTGAAAACCAAGAGCCACACCGGTCCTGCACTGCTTTCAGTTTTGCGGTCACAGGCCGATCAGTGGCTAACCCCGCTCAATTTGACAGTTGGTAAAGTGGTGTGCGACAACGGTGCCAATCTGCTAAGCGCTCTGAAACAGGGCAAATGACACACGTGCCGAGCATGGCACACATCCTGAACTTAGTCATGCAGCGATTCATTGCCAAATACCCCGTGGTCCAGGACGTCTTGCGGCAGGTCAGGAAAATTTCTGGCCATTTAAGATCTTACACGGCCATGGCTCGCCTTGCTGACATTCAGTGGCGACTCCACCTGCCCGTCAGACGTCTGATTTGTGACAGCCCTACGCGCTGGAACTCCACCTTGTATATGCTTGATAGGCTACTCCAGCAGCAACATGCCGTCAATAACTACCTGTACATGAATATTACATGGATATTATTATTCAATATAATTTAATACTGTAAACTACTGATATTCATAACATGTTCTAATTAGCGCTGTAATTACATTGCATGTTATAACATCTCTGTATTTGTTTTGATTATGAAAACTTAATAAAAATCATTCTTAAAAGAACTACCTGTACGAACTCTGCAGCAGGACAGGTTCTGAGGAGCTTGGTTTCTTTTCACTGCGCCAGTGGTTGCTCATGCACGACACATGCAGACTTCTGTGGCCATTTGATGAGATCACTAAACTGGTCAGTTGCAGCCAGGGCATTATCAGTGACATAGTACCTTACGCCTTCTTTCTGGAGCGTGCATTGCGTCGTGTCATTGATCAAGCCGTTGAGGAGCAGGAGCTGGAAAATTAGGAAGTTTTAATTCCCGGGGGGGGCTACTCTATCTGAGACAAGTCAGCAGGAGTCTGAAGAGGAGTCAGAGGAGGATGGTGGCTGAGCAGGAGAAGGAGGAGCAAGAAGAGCAGGCTTTGAGGGGGACTTTAAACTTTTCGGGGATCCCTGGTGTTGTCCGTGGCTGGGGGGAGGAGACTGAGGACGACATTCTCCTGGGCGATGAGCAGGAGCCAGGGTGCTCCACCGCTTCCAATTTAGTGCAAATGGGGGCCTTCATGCTCCAGTGTTTGAAGAGGGTATAAAAAGCATACAGTAAAGGGCAAGGACAAGTACTGGGTGGCAACGTACTTAGACCCCCGGTCCAAACACAAAATAGAGGACATGTTACCAGCATCACAGAGGGCTGTCAGAATGCAGCATTTACAGGCCTTGCTGCGAGAGATGCTGCATTCTGCTGTTGCGGGCGCTGGCAGAGGAATTTCCACCCACAGCGAAACAGGTGTAAGTACCAATCCTATCGCATCTGCAAGAAGAGGGCAGTTTGAAGATGGTCACTTCAGATATGAGATCATTCTTACAGCCAACCCATCGAAAGCCACCCTCTGGATCCAGCCTCAGGGAACGCCTAGACCGACAGGTGTCCGACTACATCGGGTTAATGGCCGATGTGGATGCTCTGAGAAGCGAGGAACCCCTGCACTACTGGGTGTGCAGGCTTGACCTGTGGCCATAGCTGGCACAATTTTCCATGGAACTCTTGGCTTGCCCCTCGTCGAGTGTCCTGTCCGGAAGGACGTTCAGCGCAGCAGGGGGGATTGTCACCGATAAGCGCACTCGCCTAGCTCGTCCCGACAGTGTGGACTACCTCACATTTCTAAAAATTAATGAGGCATGGATCTCGGAGGAATTCAACACCTGTAACGACCATGTGTAATTGAATTTCCTCATGCCAGCTCACACATATCTGCCACCACCCAGAACAAAGAATGGTCCTTGTCTTATGTATATACAGCGGCATAAAAGGCCTTTTCTGTCAGGTGAATGCCTAATTTTTGGGGCCTCTACTCCAGTGGCCTACAGTAACATTTTTATCCAGTGACCGCCTAATGTACCTCTAGACACATAATCACTAGTTCTTTTCTGTCAGGTGAATGCCTAATTTTTTGGGCCTGTACTGGCCTACAGTAAAATTGTTACCCACTGACCTTCTAATATACCTCCAGCCACATAATCACTTGTTCTTTTCTGTCAGGTGAATGCATACTTTTTGGATCCTGTACTGGCCTACAGTAAAATTGTTATTCAGTAAACGCCTAATGTACCTCCAGCCACATAATCACTTGTTCTTTTCTGTCTTGTGAATGCCTAATGTTTGGGACCTGTACTCCACTAGCCTGCAGTAAAATTGTTATCCACTGACCGCCCAATATACCTTCAGCCACATAATGACTTGTTCTTTTCTGTCCGGTGAATGCCTAATGTTTGGGGCCTGTACTCCACTGGCCTGCTGTAAAATTGTTATCCACTGACCGCCTAATATACCTCCAGCCACATAATCAATTGTTCTTTTCTGTCTGGTGAATGCTTAATGTTTGGGGCCTGTACTCCACTGGCCTACAGTAAAATTGTTATCGACTGACTGTCTAATATACCTCCAGCCACATAATGTCACGGCTGAGGATGGGGGAAATCCTCAGCCGTGCGATGCCAGTTGATGTTTTGGCTGCTCGGCCAGGACAACAGGATTAGGGAGCAGGTCACCTCCTAAAGCGTCCCTAACCTGACCCTAACTCCTAGCTGCATGGGCCGACCTTTAAGGTAGGAGGACCCATGCTCCGGAACCTCGGATCCCTAACTCACCCTCCGACCGGTCCCTGGACTAGGAGTCAAGGTAAGACGGCCTGTTCCTACTGTACACGGAGGAACAGGGGTCTCACTCGCCAAGCTGCAGGAAAAAGGGGAACACAAACAAACTTACGGATATGGCAGGTGAACTATCCGAGTTCCACCTACCTGCCACAGCCCTGCTGACTGGATCCCTGTGCAAACAGGAATCCAGATCCATAAGCTGCACTAACACGATAGAACAGGAAAACATCAAATAGACATCACACATAAACTTAACAAAACTAAAATGTGACATATGGTTTATGAACCACAAGGATGGCTCTCACAGGCAGTTGGTGAACACAGGAGGTTGCTATCAGCAAGCATGCTGAAGCAACCTACTGAGCCCTGCCAAACACCAAGGCTATATAGGCCTAAGAGGCCACACCCAACAGTCAGACACACCCAGTGACATCACACACACTGGGAAGGGAGTTAACCCTTCCAGCACCAGGGAAGGGAAGACATCAACTTAAAGGAGACGTGCACACAATAACATAAAAAGCAAGTGCACACATACACACATCACACAAAACCGCATGCACAACGTAGCAAGCTGCAATGGCACAGCTCCGACTGCTACGCTGCCCATACACACTGTTGCCAGCGGCAACCACAGGTGAGGCAAATACCACAGCCCTCACCTGTGATTGAACACCAAAGAGAACCGCTGACAACCGCATGCGGTTCAGGAGTCACGGTCATAGCCATGGCCGTGACACTCCCACCCCTCAAAGCCCCCCCACAAATAAAAAAAAAAACACCTGAGGGACTCACACAAGGGGATGGAAGAGGGGGACGTCCACTCTCAGACACGGTTCCCAAAATGTCACTGTCAGCTGCATCCTCTCCCAGCACACAACACAGCCAGTCCGACGAGGCCTGCAGCCCGCACCAGTGACACAGGGAGGAGAACCACAGAGAGTGAACGAGGGGACTCTCCACTCACGTCCCCACTCCAGTCGCTGCCAGCAGACACTCCAAACCAGCACGCAGCCGGACCACTTACGGAGTGCTGCCAGCAGACGACCAGAGATGGGAACATGGAGAGGGACGAGGGATCCCCAACACGGACGGTAAGGTGGCGGGGAATAAGCCACCAACCGTGCCGTTAACGGAGAACCCCCAGGAACGCTCTCCCTCCGGAGAACGCGCATGCAGACCACAAGGGTATGGCACTGCATGCTGCACCCTCTTTCGAAGGTATGCATACCGCATACCAGACACACACCACGTGTAGTAAAATCAGGGGGACGCCACACGAGGCAACGGTGAAGGGATGGCGGGGAAACGCCACTCACCGCGCCATCAGAGGCGAAACCCCCAGAACGCTCTCCCTCCGAAGAGCGCGCATGTACCCCTTCACAGACGGCGGTACATGCTACACCCTCTTTCGAGGGAATGCATACTCCCACCCCTCAAAGCCCCTCCCAACAACAAAAGGGGAAGGTTGGTGAGGCACAAAAAACAATGGGAGGGGGGGAGGGGAATGACAAATAAGGAGACACCAACACGGACACGGTGAGAAAGAAATGGCGGGGAAAGCCACTCACCGCGCCGTAACCGGTGCTACCCCTATAACGCTCTCCCTCCGGAGAACGCGCAGGCACCCCATCCGTAGATGGCGGTACATGCTGCCCCCTCTTTCGAGGGAAGACCATGTGAGGAGCCTTTGTGGTTCATACTGTCACGGCTGAGGATGGGGGAAATCCTCAGCCGTGCGATGTCAGTTGATGTTTTGGCTGCTCGGCCAGGACAACAGGATTAGGGAGCAGGTCACCTCCTAAAGCGTCCCTAACCTGACCCTAACTCCTAGCTGCATGGGCCGACCTTGAAGGTAGGAGGACCCATGCTCCGGAACCTCGGATCCCTAACTCACCCTCCGACCGGTCCCTGGACTAGGAGTCAAGGTAAGACGGCCTGTTCCTACTGGACACGGAGGAACAGGGGTCTCACTGGCCAAGCTGCAGGAAAAAGGGGACACAAACAAACTTACGGATATGGCAGGTGAACTATCCGAGTTCCACCTACCTGCCACAGCCCTGCTGACTGGATCCCTGTGCAAACAGGCATCCAGATCCATAAGCTGCACTAAACAACATAGGACAGGAAAACATCAAATAGACATCACACATAAACTTAACATAAACTAAAATGTGACATATGGTTTATGAACCACAAGGGTGGCTCTCACAGGCAGTTGGTGAACACAGGAGGTTGCTATCAGCAAGCATGCTGGAGCAACCTACTGAGCCCTGCCAAACACCAAGGCTATATAGGCCTAAGAGGCCACACCCAACAGTCAGACACACCCAGTGACATCACACACACTGGGAAGGGAGTTAACCCTTCCAGCACCAGGGAAGGGAAGACATCAACTTAAAGGAGACGTGCACACAATAACATAAAAAGCAAGTGCACACATACACACATCACACAAAACCGCATGCACAACGTAGCAAGCTGCAATGGCACAGCTCCGACTGCTACGCTGCCCATACACACTGTTGCCAGCGGCAACCACAGGTGAGGCAAATACCACAGCCCTCACCTGTGATTGAACACCAAAGAGAACCGCTGACAACCGCATGCGGTTCAGGAGTCACGGTCATAGCCATGGCCGTGACACATAATCACTTGTTCTTTTCTGTCAGGTTAATGCCTAATTTTTGGGGCCCATATTCCCGTGGCCTAAAATAAAAATTTTCTAGGCTTTAGCAGGGCACATTTTTGAGAGTTTCCCTTTAAGACGCATAAAAATGGCCCCTGATTAAAATACATGTTTTTTGTGGGAATTTTTGCCATTGATCCCCCTCTGGTATGTCATGTTGTCCATGTTGTGGGACTATTTGTGCACTTCTAGTAAGTATTTGGTGGCTGCAAATATGACCTGAAGGTTTTTCAGGTTCGCCTGCCATCCCGCCATTAAAGCGTTCGCGAAACGTCCCAGCCGATGTTCGTCCATCACTAATGGCCATGTGCATGACGCCTTAGTCTGTATGGCAGTAAGCACCGAGCTGGATACCAATAGCAGATCCTCCTGCAGTATCCCAGATCATGGGTAAATGGTTTGTTATTTGATTTTATTTAATGTAATGTTATGTCATATGTTTTGTTATATTATACAGTATATTATACCCAGCATAACTGTGCACGGATGGCATAATCAGGGTTAATACTTCTTGTTCAGCCCTTTGCAGGAGGTTGGGTGTGGATCCAAGATCCACCCCCAGCTTTGTTAGCCAGTCTAGACTGAAGTTGTAGGAGAGAGTTAGCTGTTGCCTCAAGGTCCCTCAGAAAGCTTCAAAAGACTAATAGATCTCTGCAAAATCTACAGAAAGAGAGGAAGGTAAAGAAGAATTTGGAATCTGCATGGCCACCACTGGAATCATCAAGGTAACCTGTTACTAAAGCCATTCAGACTTTGCTGCTGTGGAGGACACTGTTAAGACACCCTTCACACTTGGACATGTTCTGGCCAGATGTTCCTTCAAAAACCTGTAGTCCACAGTGGACACTACAGCCCCCATTGTCAGAGTGCTATTATCTGCCATATATTCTACTGAGAGAGACTTTAGCAAGATAAAGCTATAATAGGGCTGTGACTCCAATTCTTGCCTAAATATATATTATCGTGTTATGGGAGAGAATTGCACTGTGTACAGTGGTAACTCTGAATGCAATAGTTGGATGTACTACAACTCTGATTTGGCACATGAGTAAAGAGAGACTTTTAGTCTTCTACCACTGGCCTGGTTTTCTGACTCCTGCATCATACGCTGGCCATTGCACTCTGCACCCCCTGTCTTGCACTCTTGCAAACACATAACATCACAGGCATCCCAACTACCATCAGGCAGGAGCCCCAGAACCAGGATGTGCCCCAAGGTAAGAAAAGGTGTGCTCTCTTCTCACTGCACGAACCTAGGGAGCAATGGTGTGAGGAAAGCCACTATGACTGACTGTAGGATACTCAGGTCCCCTTCATCAGGTTGACTTGCTGGATGTATAGACATCTCTTTCTATTTTTCTCTATCACTCCCCCCCCCCCCCCCCCCCTCCTTCTTGCTCTCTCCTTGATTCTCCTGAATCGAATAACAAAAAAAAATTCTAGTCTGACAAATACGAATTTTTATCTGCAGGATCATCCTCTCCGGGAAATATGTCTGGTATAATGAGGTTGATCCTGCTGGCTCGTGCCCTTTAAAATTGTTAATGTCTACCAATTTTTACAACTAAGGGAAAAGTATTTATGATTCATAACACTAGACTGTACATAACATTCTCGATAGCAATCCTTACATAGTCACTTGGCTTTCTTGGAGACTTTGCTCAGAAGTCCTTTCAGCACCCATTGAGCTGTAAGTATATAACAGTTCTTAATCATGTGACAAGTGACAGTTGTCAGGTAGAAATAGGAAGCTAGGTGTAGAAGCTACAATCTTGTGCTAGAATTGCAGTACTTAAGGACACTTTCTTGAGGTGCTCTGCTAGATTTGGCATTTTAGCAGGCTTGTCTATAAGGCTATAAAAAAAAGTTAACTTTTTTCCAGAAAAAGAAAATTGCTTTCATTCTCTTTAGTGAGAAGTATGGCAACAGGCAAACTTAAGGTAGGTGTCATGTCACTGGATTGTATGGCAGCTAAGGTCCTTTAAAGAGCACGTGTCACAGGTGCTGACCTGTTACATGTGCGCTTGGCAGCTGAAGGCATCTGTGTTGGTCCCATGTTCATATGTGCCTGCATTGCTGAGAAAAATGATGTTTTAATATATGTAAATGAGCCTCTAGGAGCAACAGGGGAGTTGCCGTGACACCTAGAATCTCTGCTCTCTGCAATTGTCGCACCCTCTGCACTTTAATTCATGTAATTTTGCAAAACCAAAAAAAAAACGGTTCCATCACTAAATACATTGAAAGTCAATGGGTGACGGATCCTAAAAAACGGACTCCATTTACTTACATTGTTTTCAGTGACGGATCAATTTTTTTCCGTTTTTATGATCGGAATGCTGACTGAACGGAAGGCACCCTGATTCATCCGGAACAAATCCATTCAGAATGCATGCCAACTAAACGGAAACGTTTTTTATTTCCGGTATAGAGATCCTCTGCCAGATCTCAATACCGGAAAACAACAACGCAAGTGTGAAAGTAAATTAATGACTTCCTCCATACACCCACAGTGATGTGTAATTGATATAGAATATCCAAAATTGTTATATATATATATATATATATATACACACACTGCCCGTCCAAAAAAAAAGTCGCCACCAAAAATATTTAGTTGGACCGCCTTTAGCTTTGATTACGGCACGCATTCGCTGTGGCATTGTTTCGGTAAGCTTCTGCAATGTCACAAGATTTATTTGCATCCAGTTTTGCAATAATTTTTCACCAAGATCTTGCATTTATTATGGTAGAGTCTGACCGCTGCGCAAAGCCTTCTCCAGCACATCCCAAAGATTCTCAATGGGGTTAAGGTCTGGACTCCCCATAGCACTGCCCCCACAGGCTTGTACAGTAGGCACTAGGCATGATGGGTGCATCACTTAATCTGCCTCTCTTCTTACCCTGATGCGCCCATCACTATGGAACAGGGTAAATCTGGACTCATCAGACCACATGACCTTCTTCCTTTGTTCCAGAGTCCAATCTTTATGCTCCCTAGCAAATTGAAGCCATTTTTTGGGGTTTGCCTCACTGATTAGTGGTTTTCTTACGGCTACACAGCTGTTCAGTCCCAATCCCTTGAGTTCCCTTTGCATTGTGCGTGTGGAAAAGCTCTTACTTTCACTACTAAACATAGCCCTGAGTCCTACTGTTGTTTTTCTTCGATTTGATTTCATCAAACGTTTAAGTGATCGCCGATCACGATTATTCAGGATTTTTTTCCCGCCACATTTCTTCCTCGAATACGATGGGTCTCCACTATCCTTCCAGTTTTTAATAATGCGTTGGACAGTTCTTAACCCAATTTTTGTAGTTTTGCAATCTCCTTAGATGTTTTCTTGGCTTGATGCATGCCAATGATTTGACCCTTCTCAAACAGACTAACATCTTTTCCACGACCACGAGATGTGTCTTTCGACATGGTTGTTTAAGAAATGAGAAGCAACTCATTGCACCAGTTGGGGTTAAATAACTTGTTGCCAGCTGAAAGATATTCGCCCATGCAGTAATTATCCAACAGGAGGCTCATAACTATTTGCTTAGTTAAATCCAAGTGGTGACTTTTTTTTGGGACTGGCAGTGTGTGTATATACAGTACAGACCAAAAGTTTGGACACAACTTCTCATTCAAAGAGTTTTCTTTATTTTCATGACTATGAAAATTGTAGATTTACACTGAAGGCATCAAAACTATGAATTAACACATGTGGAATTATATACATAACAAACAAGTGTGAAACAACTGAAAATATGTCATATTCTAGGTTCTTCAAAGTAGCCACCCTTTGCTTTGATTACTGCTTTGCACACTCTTGGCATTCTCTTGATGAGCTTCAAGAGGTAGTCCCCTGAAATGGTTTTCACTTCACAGGTGTGCCCTGTCAGGTTTAATAAGTGGGATTTCTTGCCTTATAAATGGGGTTGGGACCATCAGTTGCGTTGAGGAGAAGTCAGGTGGATACACAGCTGATAGTCTTACTGAATAGTCTGTTAGAATTTGTATTATGGCAAGAAAAAAGCAGCTAAGTAAAGAAAAACGAGTGGCCATCATTACTTTAAGAAATGAAGGTCAGTCAGTCAGCCGAAAAATTGGGAAAACTTTGAAAGTAAGGGCTATTTGACCATGAAGGAAAGTGATGGGGTGCTGCGCCAGATGACCTGGCCTCCACAGTCACCGGACCTGAACCCAATTGAGATGGTTTTGGGGTAAGCTGGACCGCAGAGGGAAGGCAAAAGGGCCAACAAGTGCTAAGCATCTCTGGGAACTCCTTCAAGACTGTTGGAAGACCATTTCAGGGGACTACCTCTTGAAGCTCATCAAGAGAATGCCAAGAGTGTGCAAAGCAGTAATCAAAGCAAAAGGTGGCTACTTTGAAGAACCTAAAATATGACATATTTTCAGTTGTTTCACACTTGTTTGTTATGTATATAATTCCACATGTGTTAATTCATAGTTTTGATGCCTTCATAGTCATGAAAATAAAGAAAACTCTTTGAATGAGAAGGTGTGTCCAAACTTTTGGTCTGTACTGTACATATATATATATATATATATATATATATATTATACACTGTATATATAAATACATTTTTGTGTTGGTTGGAAGAGCTTTAATTTTCCACTGTTATAATCTAGGATGTTCTGTGTAGAAATAGAGGCGGTTGTATTATGGGGACAGGTGGTCGCTAAATTTTAACTATAATTATGTATCCATTCGATAATTCACTTTCCCTCCTCGAGCGTCTGTAAAGGTGAGCATAGAGTTAAAAAATCAGCGCTATTACAAGGTTCACCCATTCCATACTCGATCATGTCAAAGACATCTGTTCTGCTTCCCTACTGCTTAGCTACGGAATCTGGCACTCCAATAATGTTACATTATAGCGAGATTAAAACGGATTTAATCAGCCGACGATTTATCATTCTCACTGAAGAGTAGATAATGTCTTACAAGACCTTCATTTTCAATGACAGGAAATAAAGATCAGGTGGAGGCAGTCTACTCGTTGTCTATGTTGTCTCATCGAGTGCTCCATGTGGCAGTGCACACGGAGTTTGATTTATGGTATTGTATTTACACGCCACAAGTGCCAGTTTGTCACACTTCATTATTGCAAACCACTGTTGGAAATGAGTGGCTGCCTCCAAACTGAACATTTTGATGAGTGGCAAAGGCGGAACAATTAGCCTCATCGTTTGTACAATAACTCAAGGTATATTCCATCTGGAGCTTGTAATTACGTTGAGCATCATGATGCTCATCAGATTCAACGTCAAGATAAGCTGCATTCACATCTCTGATGAACGTTTCCGGCTGGCTGTTCCGGCAGAGAACAGCCTGACGGAGTTTATCGGAGCTGGCATCACCGGATACAACATATCATCACTGGATCCCTTTTGACTATAATGGTATCCAGCAGTGATTCAGCCACTTTTAGGCATAAATGCCGAGTTTCAGCCAGACAAATACCTCTTGACCATCTCTAGCGGACATGTGAACGTGGAAGAGGACTTTTCAAATTTGTTTAACATACTAAACACTGATAGAGAGTCACAGCATACATTTTGATTTTACTTTACCTTCAACCCTAACCTCAGGGCTTGGTCTACTATATATTTTCATAATGTGACCAAAATAACTTTTTCCTCTTGATTTTTTAGGCAAACTTAATTCACCTTTAAGTTTTAAAGGGTTGGTGCATAATAGATTCCTTAGCCCTGTTAGGGTATGTTGAGTTAATGAAAGGAAGAATATGGACATCCCATATAGATCTTACCACTGTAGCATGTGGGCAAAATAATAAACGGGCAATAAAATATATCTGTCCTTCTGCTAACTGTTTATCTTAAGGGCTCATGTAGCTAGAGGCCCCATGATCACCTTTCCACAGGAGGAACTGCACTAAGAAAAGAGGTTATTTTGCCCAGTGATTCTGGGTCAGACACTGCAGGCTGGGATCTCAGAATGTTGTAGTTCCTAGATCTTTTGTCATAGTTGCACATATTTGCATTGAAATTTCGAGCTAGTACTTATTTTCTGATCCTCTCATACACATGTTTACAAATATTCTTAGTAGGAAGAGGGGTAGAGTCCGCTTCCACACTCCTCTGGCCGTTACTTATTACCCAGAGAACAAAAGGACAGGGCAGTAGAAATGCAACTGCCTGAGGCTTCCCTCCCAACATCTGCTGTTGAGAGGCCCCCATTCACATGTGTTGGCGTGTTTGGCCGACATACATGTAAAGTGTATGGGAAATATAACATTGGCTGTTGAATATTTGTTGACTACAAATGGATTTGCCAGACTCAGCGGGTCCTGCCACCTTGATTACACATAACATACTTGTCAGAGAAAGTTTGTAATATATTAAAGGTACCTTTTCGAAGATGGGTGAATAGGCCTAGAGGAGACCTGGTCATGTAGCAATCCTTTTCTGAATATCCAGTTTCCACCGATGTCAAGTCCTTAAACAGGTTTCTAACCTGGGCTATGGACAGGACATCATTTCCACTGTGGACAAGGCCAGTTTCCTCTCCCTCCTCACATTGGAAGTGAAGTCCCACCCATGGCCCAGGCCAGAAACCTGGTAAAGGAAGGAAGCAGGAGTTTTAGAAGAGGAGCATAACGTGACTTGGTTTCCAAGATGCACATCCATGCAACTTCGGAACTGTAAGTATATTACAAACTTTCTTCAACAGATGTGTTATGTGCAATTGAGGTGGGTTTATGGAGACCGCTATGTCCCAGAAAACCCCTTTAAGCAAATCTAGCATGTTTATTACATATTTTCATTACTTTTTGCTCTCTATACTTATTTTACAGATTGTTCTCTAGTCTGAGTAGTGTAAAAAGAAACCATTAACAAGCTGAGGTTCACAGAGACTACACTTATTATGTGTCTCTTTAGTGCCTATGCATAATGGAGTCCTGCTGTGAATGGGCTGCAGGTCTGATTGACTCACTAACAGCTTAGAACTAGCGGACAGTTTTTGAAGAAGAAATCTTAGATGCAGAATTCCTGAAGACATATCATTAATATTGCAAAAAAAACTCTGGTTGCTCTTTAATGTGGCAGAAAAGGGCAGACAGCAAGGCAGAAAATGAGGCACTGATTTATCATTCTTTCACTTCAGAATTCTGGCTTCCAAAAGTCGCAAAATAGGGTTTTTGCAACTTTTTGCACTTGTGTACAAAAATTTAGCGATTTTTTGCAATTTTACAGCACTCACTCCAGTTTTAAAATGTGGGTAAAAAGTGGCTGTCACGTACGATAACCGCCCTGTCAGGTGACCCGGGTGTGACTGCCAAGGGCCAATCTATTTCCCGCACTCATTCTCTCACGCCCCTACACACAGACCTCAGATTGAACTTAGATCACACCCCAACACAGCCTTTCATGCACCCCAACACGCTTCCACCATCTATGACATTTAAATTACTACACCAATTAATTAGGGGCTCATAGAAAACCCCACAGCGCAAGCAGGCTCACAGTAGCACAGGCCACACTTATATCAAATAAACGGTGATGCAAACCGCACTCATACACTTAAAAATGAAGGCTACTGAGCTCATTCAGAGCACAAGGCAAAACGATTAAAGATGTGCTTTAATGTAGCAAAAAGAGTTCAATACTTAAAAATTAAAAGAAATAAAAACGTGCACATAAACAGTTATAAAAACAAAAGGATAAAAAACAGAAAGGTTCTTGATACTCAACGAATTATGTGATCAGAGTCTGTTCTGGTTCCGGGGACAGGAGAACGTAGAACACAACCCAATGTTGATCGAATCCCCAAATTGTGTCAATGAAAGGTTCCAAATCCCACATTTTTATCCCCCTTCTGAAGAGGGTGGATCTGAGATGGGGCTCCCTCCCATTCTCGGCCCAGCCTTCTGGGAAGGCCTTCATTATGGGTGAGTGCTCCACCTTTATCACTCGGCTGACAAGCATAAAATATTAATAACACATGTCTTCCTGTCCACACTAATAGACATTCGAGCCCCCACATGTTTTAATAGCACATATTTCATCAGGTCGATCGTTCTGATCCCAAATATGACCGGTGTAGGGGTCCCGGAATGATAGATAATTAGTAGGTGAGTTGTACTAGAGATGAGTTATAGCTTATGATATTCTTTATCTTCTGGACCCCTGCTGGGGAGGTGCCCTTCTGTCTGAGTGTATGTATTTCGCATATAGCTTGACAAGTAGTGGATTTTACATCTGCAGAGTCAACGTACGTACGCTACAGATTTCAATCTCCACTAATTAAAGGTTGAAATCTGCAGGATTTACAGACTGATAGCCACCAAATTGGGTGAGGATTTTGCCTCTGTGAGTTTTGGTCACATACGTTGCAGATTTTCCACCAAGGAAAATCCACAAACGGACCTTCCACCTGTGGCCGTGCCCTAATGATGTTGTACTGAGAAAGTGGCGATTCCCTCAGGCCTCATGCACACGACAGTTGTTTTTTGCGTCCGAAAATTGTGCGTCCGCTAAAAAAAACTGATGCGGCATACGTTTTTTTTTTGAGGATCCGTTTTTTTCCACAGATTTCTTGTAATAAATGCCTATCCTTGTCCGCAAATGTGAAAAAAGTAGGACATGCACAATTTTTTTTGCTGAAGGGAAACACGGACGCGGAACACAAACATATGAACTATCAGCATTTTTTTGCTGACCCATTGAAATGAATGGGTCCCCATCCTATCCGCAAAAAAAAACGGAACGGAGGCCGAGAAAAACATCTGTTGTGTGCATGAGGCCTCAAGCTGTATTCTTAGGCTCTTACCTCTTTAACAAAATCCACTATGTTTGTGACAGAGGGGTGTAGCGGCATTGGTTATGTAGAACTATCATTCAGACGCTATGCTCTTGTGCATCCAGTGTTTCTCCACCATCCTAGGAATTATAGTAATTATGTCCTTGTGTGCAGTGGAGTTTATCTTAAAGATAAAGATGTTTACTGTCAACCGGACAAAGCTTCTTTCATATTTCACATGCCGTCAGGGCTGCCTGATTATTTTAGAGCTGCTGGAGAAGTACAGAAGCTACAATTCTGAAACAATAGTAAAACCTACTATAACTATTGGTGCGCTAATTATATGTCTAGTTTGCAGCTGCAAAACTCTCGGAACTCCTGCACTAGTCTATGCAAAAATAGAAAGAAGTCTCCTACACAATAAAAACCGTTTTATACAGAGTTTTTGCACCCAAATCATAGTCATACATAGATATCAACAACATCTGCTGTGGATATACGGCGGATGTCGAGTCTTTAAAGATGGCGCCCGCTCTGCAGCGGAACGAGCAGCATAGCTACCTGGTGCCTGCTGTTTCATATAGCAGACACCTGCTGCTAATGTGGTATTACCGACCACTGACATTTAACTACTCGGATGCCGTGGTCAAATGTGACCATGGTATTTGAGAGTGCTAAAACCCAAAAGCTTGTGCTTCCGGGTCAGGATCATCTGAGATTAACATTGAGGGCTTTCAGCGGTTAATCCCGTAAAAAAATAATAATAATTATACTCACCTTATTCATTTGATCACATAGAGGCCGTCGTGGCCATCTTGATTGAAGACACCGCCCGAAATCTCGTGTGATGACGTCACGACGCCATCAATCTGGCCGGCATGGTGACGTGATAAGTCACCAAGGAGTCTTCAGTCAAGACCACGGCGACCTCTTCGCACACAAATGGATGAGGTGAGTATGTTTTTTTACCCCTGCCATTTCAGGGAAAATTGATTCATTACCACGAAGCACGAGGAAATTCGGCTTTGCAGCAAATCTAATTTTTCCTAAAATCGGATTCAATTCCACTTCGGATACTTTGATTTGACCATCACTAATTACCGCTAAAAACAAAGTAAACAAAAAGCAGCGGACCAAAGGTGAGATACACCGCCTATTATACTGGATGTGTTGGAAAATGGAGAAAAGCTCTGCGAATATGGAGTCTGCTGTTGCATGCCATGTTTTTCATTCATGTGGAGCCAGACAGAATCAGCCCCTCTATATTCTTTAGAGGCTATTCACACAGCCATTTCCGTTGTGTGGATCCGCTAAATACGGATGCGGACCGTGTGCATCACGTACTTTTCACTGGCCCCCTTGTAACAATGCCTATTCTTGTCCGCAAAAAGGACAAGAATAGGACATGTCCTATATTTTTTGCTGGGCCGTGGGAGAGAAACAGATTTTTTTGCAGCCCCATTGAAATAAATGGGTCCCCATATTGATTGGACATAGTCCGACGATACGGTCATGTGAACAGCCCCCTAGCATGAAATCAAACCGGTACAGTACGAGCCCATACATTGGAATTACAACTCTGTACCTCTTATGGCCCTAAGAGTTGTGGGTCCCTCTTTTCATGTGTCTTGTTCCTGTTTTGCATGGGGTTTAATTTTTTTGTAATTTCTTATACATTACAATATTCATATACCAAATAATGTCTATTTATTATATGTTTATATGTATTACATTTCAATTTCAGTACTGTTGTGGCAGAAATTCCATATGCAGATAAAGGATATGGGTAAAGGATTTGTAAAATCATGGAATTATATATTTTTTTTCTATTTCATGCTGTCCATCAATGTGACTTCTAATTAAATCAGAGTCTTGCTTAACTTCCCAGCAAACAGCTCGGCGGTGATAGGGAACTATCCCCAGGGGAACTCAATCAGTTTTAGTCTGTCAAACCCAGCTGTCCATCAGGTACGAGAGGAAAGCAAATCTGTTTTTGATTGTCCTTTGTGTTGCACTTGCAGCTTTATTTACACTTAGACTTTTTTTTGGGTATTTTAGGATATATTCTTACATTAGTGTTTGACTAGTGCTCTAGTTCAATCTGTGTTTTAAAGATTCTTACAATATCATTTGATAAGTTTTCTAGTTCAATTAGTTTTTTATACTTTTTTTTTTAGTTATTTCTTAAATATTGTTACAGTAGTATTTGGCTAGTTCTGTAGTACAATGTGTTTTTTTTTTTTAATACTTTTTTAGTTATTTTCTCAGATATTCATACAGTAGAGTTAGGGCAGTTTTCTAGTTCAAGGTGTTTTTCATAATTTTTTGTCATTTTCCTAAATATTTTTACAGTAGCATTTGGTTAGTACTATATTTAATGCGTTTTTATTATTAAGGTAATCTTCATATCCTGTTTTTTTTTTTAACTTCTTCTTTATTGTATTTTACCAAGTTTTACAATACATTCATTTGTACATAATAAAGAATGAAACAATAAATATGTTCCCACAATATGAACCCTTCAAATAAACTATCCCCCCTCCCACTCCTCCTCTATAAGACCACCTGTCCGCCATAAAGGAACCACATCTTACTGTGTCTAAGTTCTTCCAAGTAGCCACATATCCTGTTTCTAAATAAAATATAGTGATTTGAGGGTAATATTATCATCTTTAGCTTATGCTTGTCTTGCAAATCACTCTTGATGCCTGGTGATAGCATAATAACACCTGGAACCTGATGCTTGAAGGACCCAAGGCGTTAACCCCTCCAGCACCGGACAGAGGAGGAAACAACTGAAAAGGGAAGTGCACACGCCAGCATAAAAAGCTACACTTTACCACACACCACAAAGGCCGTGACACTGCCCCCGCCTGCTGAAACAGCAACATGTTTCCACAGGCAACAGCAAGCGTGGCATAAGTGTCACAGCGCACACCAAAGGCCGTGACAATTACCCTATGTGTATAGGGAATGTGCCATTGAGGGAAAGAAGCATGGGGCATGTTGGATCTCATGGAAGAGATCAGCCTTCCCTAGAGGTGCCTAGCAGTGGCTTACTGTATTGTCCCCATTGAGACCACATGCACAGAAAGTTCATTTGAGTGTTCATGTGTCCGGTAGGGAGGCCATAGGAAGAACCTCTTAGATGGCAGCTATTAAAGGTGTATGGCCAGGCTTGGAGTTGAAAGTGATAGTGTCACAGTCAGTGTGGGGGGAAAACTCCACACTGAACACAGAAGGGAAGGGAAACAGTAACTGGGCCTGGAAACTAGGGAAGGAACAGGTCACCTCCTAAACAACCCTAATCCGGGCCCCAACTACCAATCAATATGAATAGACCTTGAAGGTAGGAATATTCATATGCAGGATACCTAGGAATTTATTTCCCTATAAGGCCCTGGAATAAGGTTAGGACCAGAGACAACCCATTCCTCCCCAGATGGACGAATGGAAGTCTCTGTCTCAGGCCAAGATACAAACAACAGGTAAAATAACAAACACAATACAATAAGAAAAGACAAGACTTAGCTTAAAGTAGAAAACTGGCAACTACAGAAGCACCACAGAGTACAACCGCCCAGCTAGTAATAAGACAGGAAGAAAATCTAGAAACCGCACCTCCAAGAGTGAGAAGCGACTATTTATGGGGAAGGTAAATTACCAGCAAGCAACACCTGAAGCAAGGGGTTTGGCATTCACCAAAACACAGACACAATAAGATCCACAAGGAACTTGTCAATTTAACCCACGTGTTGCCAGTCTCTCTGATCTCCTGGTACCTGCCATGGGAACGTCCGTGACAGTAACCCCTCTTCTACGGGTGAGCTCCGGGCACCCAGGACCGACCTTATCCGGGTGAGATCTATGAAAAGCATTCGCTAAACGATTGGCATTAACAACGGATGCCGGCACCCACACCCTCTCCTCCGATCCATAACCTCTCCAGTGGACAAGATATTGAAGGGATCCACTGAGAACTCGAGAGTCAACTATTTTCACAATCTAGAATTCCAAATTACTGTCCACCATGACCAGAGCGGGTGGCAAGGAAGAGGGCTGTAAAGGTTCCACATATTTTTTCAACAAAGACCTATGGAACACATTATGAATTCTCAGGGCCTGAGGAACTCAAGACAAAAAGCTACAGGATTAATAATGGCCGTGATCTTATATGGGCCGATAAACCTTTGACCCAACTTCCAGGAAGGTTCCTGGACAGCCACACAGAATCACCCACACTTAGGTCCGGACCATTCATACGTTTCCTGTCAGCCACACGTTTATATTTGCTGCCCATATTTTTCAAGTTATTTTGAATTTTTTCGATGACAATGATGACAAAAAAAGTTCTTCCTCAGGGGTACCAGAAGTATTAGAACCAGAAAATGTGTCAAACTGCAGGTGAAATCCATAGGCCCCAAAAAACGTCGACTCACCAGTGGACTCCTGACTACGATTGTTTATGGCAAACTCTGCCAAAGACAAAAAGGAAGACCACTCCTCCTGGTTTTCAGATACAAAACATCTCAAGTAAGTCTCCAGACTCTGATTAGTGCGCTCCGTCTGTCTGTTCGACTGAGGATGAAAATCCGAAGAAAAGGACAGTAGAATTCCCAGACGAGTACAGAACTCTCCCAGAACCTGGAAACAAACTGAGTGCTGTGATCTGAGACCACGTCAGAGGGAATGCCATAGAGTTTCACAATGTTGTCAACAAATACCTGTGCAAGGGTTTTAGCATTAGGTAGGCCTGGTAATGCAATAAAATGTACCATTTTACTAAAGCGATCAACTACCACCAGAATAACTGTCTTTCCTCAAGAATTAAGTAGATCAGTGATAAAGTCCATGGATGCATGAGTCCATGGTCTGGACAGAATGGGTAACGGAAGAAAAGATCCAGAAGGTCGAGTATGTGCCACCTAGTACAGGCTGACACATAGTTATTCACACACTAACGCCACCCCGGCCACCAGAATCTACGAGATATGAGGTTAGCAGTAAACCTACTCCCAGGATCTCCTGTAAGAACCATACAATGATGTTCCTCCAACACCTTGTTATGCAGTTCCCGCTGGCACAAATAGCTTCCCAGAGGGACACGAGTCCGCTTCGTCTCCCTGAGCCTCTAACACCTTCACCTAAAGGTCAGGGTAGAGGGCGGATATCACCACCCCTTTAGACAGTATGAGACTCGGGTTTTAAAATCACCACCTCCAGGGAAACTACGTGACAAGGCGTCCACCTTGACATTTTTAATCCCAGGACCTACAGTATAGGTGACAGTGAAACTGAATCTGGTGAAAAACAAGGCCCATCTGGCTTGTCTTGGGTTCAGTCATTTCGCCGACTCCAGATAAGCCAGATTTTTGTAATCAGTGAATACCGTGATCGGATGAATCGCCCCTTCCAACCAATAAGTAATGGCCAGCAACATCATAATTTTTCTCAGCGGGGGATAGTTTAAAATAAAAATAAATAAATGCACATGGTCGCCATTTACCAGGTGATGAACTGATGGGCCCTGGGACAAAACTGCTCCTACACCCACCTCGGACGCATTCCTTAATCGCAGAAAAGGCTTGCAACACTGAATCAGACCATACAGAGACATCCGTCCCTTTCTTAGTCATGTCCATGAAGGGTTTTACTATTGTCGAATAATTCTTAATACATTTTCGGTAATAGTTGGTGAACCCTAAAAACTGCATAAGAGCCTTCAGATTTTCGGGTCGATCCCAGTTCAATACAGCACAGACTTTCTAAGGATCCATTCGAAAACCCGAAGATGACAGCAGGTAGCTCAAAAACTGCACCTCATGCACCGCAAAAACACACTTCTCTTCACCTGCAAACAATTTATTATCCCTTAGAATCTGTAACACCTTTCTCACATGATTCTGATGTTTTTCTATGTCTGGAGAATAAATAAGAATGCCATCCAAATACACGATCACAAACCTCCCCACCAGGTGATGAAAGATGTCATTCACAAAATGTTGGAAGACCGCCGGGGCATTGGTCAACCCGAAAGGCATGACCAGGTTCTCAAAGTGCCCCTCAGGAGTATTAAAAGCCGTCTTCCATTCATCCCCTTCTTTGATCCTAACCAGATTATATGCCCCCCTTAAGTCCAACTTGGAGAACACCTTGGCATGAATAATTTGGTTAAACAAATCGTGAATCAAAGGAAGAGGGTAAGGATCACGGATAGTAATCTGAATGAGTTCACGAAAATTCAGCATGACTGAAGACCTCCATCCTTTTTTTTTACAAAAAAGAACCTTGCAGCCACTTGAGACTTGGAAGGTCTTATGTGCCCTTTCTTCAAACTCTCAGCAATATATTTTCTCATAGCCTGCCTTTCAAGTTCAGAAAGATTATACAACCTAGATTTAGGCAATTTAGCCACGGGAATAAGATTGACAGGGCAATCATATTCCCGATGGGGAGGTAAATCCTCACATCCACTCTCAGAAAACACATCGGAAAACTCGGATATAAAAGAGGGTGCAGCCTTAGTAATAACCACAGAAAAGGATGTATTGAGACAATTATCAATGCAATAGTTCCCCCAATCCAGAATCTACCTAGCTTGCCAATCGATAGTTAGCTTATGCTTGGGAAGCCACGGTAAACCCAGAACCATAGGTGCAGGGAGACCTTCCAAGACAAAACACGAGATAACTTCTTGATGAAAGTCACCCACTCTTAATCTGACATCATGCAAAACTTGCGACAAGCACCTCTTAGTGAAAGGGGCAGAGTCAATAGAAAATACAGAAATGTCATTTTTTTTTAAGTACTTGGTGATAACCGTGTATGCGGACAAACTGAGCATCAATCAGGTTCACCCCGCCCCCCGCTGTCGATAAATACTTCAATGCACATTCTCTGACTCCCCACTCACACCTCCGATAGTCAGATGGGATTTAGACATCTGTTTTTGTTTCTCTTTTTGCCGCTGAATGCTTGGACATATATTGATAAAATGTCCCCTTTGACCGCAGAAAAAACATACTCCCTGCTTGCGACTCCTACTTTTGCAAGCAGATCTAGGAGTCGGTCCCCATAATTGCATGGGTTCCTCCCCAGGTATAATCTCAGGAGTCTCTTCACCCAAAGAGTCAAAGGAATACGGTACGTTATGTAATAGAACGTCCTGGGAGAGTGGGCCCTTAGATCTCTCTCTCAGGCATCTATCAATACGTACAGCCAAAGACATAGTGGCTTCCAAAGACTCGGGATTCTTATGAAAGGCCAAAGCGTCCTTCAGCCTCTCAGATAATATCTGACAAAACTGGCTACAGAGAGCTGGTTCGTTCCACTAAATATCTGTAGCCCACCTCCTAAATTCGGAACAATAGATCTCTGCCGAACGCTCTCCCTGACGCAGGCCACAAAATTTTGTTCCGGCCAAGGAGGTTCGGTCCGGATCATCATAGATGAGACCTAAAGCTCCGAAAAATGCATCTATTGATTGGAGAGACTATGATCAGGTCGGCAGAGAAGAAGCCCAAGACTGGACGTCCCCTTTAAGCAACTAAATAATCACACCCACTCTCTGGTTCTCGTCTTCAGATCAGTGTGGACGCAGTACCATTTGCACGCTTCCCTGAACCAAATGAAATTATCACTCCATCCCGAGAATCTATCCGAGAGAGCAACTTTAGGTTTAATACAGGTAAGGTAACCACTACAAGGATCAGCCAATAGTGGTCTCTGCATCTGTGAGACGGTGGAGCGGAGGTCAGCTACCTCCAGAGACAGCCCCTGCAGCTGTCCGGTCAGTGCAGAGATAGCATCAATCGCTGAACTGATACAGACAACAAAATGACACAGGAGGGAAGAGGAACAGTAACTGGGCCTGGAAACTAGGGAAGAAACAGGTCACCCCCTAAACAACCCTAATCCGGGCCCCAACTACCTATCAATATGAATAGACCTTGAAGGTAGGAATATTCATATGCAGTATACCTAGGCCCTTATATCCCTATAAGGCCCTCCCTAGGCCCTTATATCCCTATATGGCCCTGGAATGAGGTTAGGACCAGAGACAACCTATTCCTCCCCAGATGGACGAATGAAAGTCTCTGTCTCAGGCCCAGATACAAACAACAGGGAATATAACCAACACAAAACAATCAGAAAACCGACAAGACATATATTAAAGTAGAAAACTGGGAACTCCAGAAGCACCACAGAGTACAACCGACCAGCTAGTTAGAAGGCAGGAAGAAAATCTGTAAACCAGACCTCCAAGAGTGAGAGGCGGCTACTTATGGGAAAGGTAGTTTACCAACAAGCAACACCTGAAGCAAGGGGTGTGGCATTCACCAAAACACAGACACAAAAAGATCCACAAGGATCTTGTCAATTTAACCCACGTGTTGCCATTCTCTCTAATCTCCTGGTACCTGCCATGGGAACGTCTGTGACAGATAGTCCTTAAGATACAATGATCAGCTTCAATCGTTCCTATAAGTGACCAAGTATTAACCAAGGAGGGAAAGCAAAGACGGTTGATAAGAGGAGACCATTGAAATAGTAAAAGGCGAAAGAAGCAAGATAGATTTAGCTGTCTTAGCTCGTGAAGGTTATAATGAGGGCCGAGAGAAGAAGCTGTCATGACACCTGAGAGAAGGACTTAGTGGACCACTACACATGGTTAGTGGATTGCAGAGGAATTCTATAGATGTGACAGAGAAAGGTGAGGCCAAATATGTCAGTTGTGATGCACTTGGCAGAGTAGATAACTCAATGGGAGATTCTACACACAGATCATGACAGATGGCTGTCTAAAAAACTGAATAATGTATGTATAAACACAGGCAAGACATATGGGAAGTGTTTTTTATTCAAAGGCAACAAATAAAAATCAAAAAATTTTAACCACTTAGGTCGTCATTTATGAAGCTGAAATACTATATGAGGTGACTTCTCCCTGCTTACTCCAGGTCTAAAATTCTGGGCCTGTTTCAGGAGTAGAAAAACGTCTAAATGTAAGACAGCAAAGAAGCTATCTTACATTTAGAACTGGCGGAGGATCCACCAAAGTTATGAAGATGCCTGGCCCTGTTCATAAGTGCTGCGGATCCACTGCCAGCTTAGGGGTTTATTGAGACTTGCCCCACCTCGGCCAATCAGCTGTTTGAAGAGGTCATGCACTTCGGTGAGCGCTGCAGCCTCTTCCTAGTCCAGTGATGTCACATTCATCAGTCACAAGGCCTATGTGAGGCTCAGTCCTATTCAAGGGAATGGGTCTGGGCTGCAATATCAAGATTGTACGGCGCTGCACTTAGTTTACTGACCACGTGGTAGAACTCACGGAAGTGCCGAGGACTCTTAAAAACAGGCGATTGGCAGAGTTGCCGAGAGTTGGATCCACACCGATCAGATACCCGACACCTCCAGTGATCACCTATAGCTGGAAGTTAAACAGTGAGCCGAGTGGAAGCAGAAGGCTTAGATTTACAATCTCAGTTGTATTCGATTAGTGGCCAAGAGTATTTTGAAGCAAGTCTGATAAAATTTCTGGCAAATAGAATAGAGTCTGTCACTCAATATTGTTCATTTCTTGCCATCTATTACTATAATTCCTAATAATAAGACAAATTATCGGCTTTAATTCTCAAAATACATGATTGTTTAAAAGGTTTTCCAGGGAAAAAATACTTAAAAAATGGGCCAGGATGTTGGAAACGAGAAAAAGGTATACTCTCCAATGCGTAAGCACTCCTCTTTCAAGGCTGCCTGGTCCCCTGTCATCCTGAACTTCTTGCTACGGTGGTGACGTCTCACCACAGGGACATGTGACCACTAATGATGAGCAGAATAGGTAATATTTGTAATCGTGATATATCCCGAATTTTTGGCCTAATATTCGCCATAAATTCGCAAATTCTAAAATTCAGGATCTCCAGTCATTATTTTATTGCGAAAATCGGCAATCGGAAAATTTGCGATAAAAATTAGCAATACGAAAATTCACGATCAACACTACTCCAGTCCTAAAGTCAAAGATATCGAAGCCTTCTCATTGGCCTACAAGCAAGAAGCAGTGAGAGATCATGGCGGGTACTGATGAAAAAAAATCTAGAATATTCACGATTACAAAGATATAGCACTATATTCTAGATATTCTCGAATTCTCAAAGTGCCAATATTCACGACAAAAATTCACAATTAGAATACGACTGTTCAATAAGCAACACACAGATGTAATATCTACAGCATACCAATACTAATACCTAATAGAATACCAATCACATATTGACGGAATATCCCATTAAGGCATCAATTATTAGTACAGAACTAAGAATAACTGGTTTCTTCTACCCACTGCAGACAAATGCCCTTATCCACCTGTACAGTAAGTAAATTGTCTTTTTCAGTTAGATGACGATCCTAAAACCGTGAGTCCCTCAGTTGCGGTATTAATTATTAGCCATTGGTGGCATCAAACAATGAAACCAAGAAAAAGTGAATGTTAGGCCTCTTTCACATGAGTGAGTTTTCCGGGCGGGTGCAATGCGTGATGCGAATGCATTGTGCCCGCACCGAGTCCGGACCCATTCATTTCAATGGGTCTGTGTACATGAGCGTTGGTTTTCACATATCACTTGTGCGTCGCGTGAAAATCGCAGCATGTTCTATATTCTGCATTTTTCACGCAACGCTCGCCCCATAGAAGTGAATGGGGCTGCGTGAAAATCGCATTGCATCCGCAAGCAAGTGCGGATGCGATGTGTTTTTCACGGATGGTTGCTAAGAGATGTTGTTTGTAAACATTCAGTTTTTTATCACTCGCATGCAAAACGCATTAAATCGCATTGCCCGTCTGCAAGGGGCCTTAGATTGAAAATCTTCAATGATTAACGGTTCTTTAAAAGCGCTAGTAGCAGGGACCTGAAACACCATCCAAGGAAGATCACAAAGCAGGGGGTAGAGTGCCACCTTCTTGGTATGTGTTAAAGTGGCTAGCGGGGGGTCGACTAAGCTACAGGCACAGGTGCAGGTTACAGAAATAACACATCTAGAGGCTCCATAGTGGCATGGAGATATCACTGTGTGCATTCAGCGTGACTAACCCTTTATCATGGTGTAATGCTTTACCATCTGGTAAAATGGTCTACACAATGAAGATATAGTGGAGAAGAGGCTAATATTTGAAGTCAGCTTTTGCTTGAACCTGTGGTGGTGTACTCTGTGCCAAATTTATCAAGAGTTGCATGCTTTGTTAAATTTGGTGCATTTTTAACCCTAACACTTGTCTGGAAACGTTACTCCAGTTTTATTTTACACCACCCCCTTTACTGGAGTGAAACTCCTTAACGTAGTTGATATTGGCCACTTCCCCACCTACTTTTCTGGAGTCATTGGAATCTGGAGTGATTGGTATATAAAATGCTAAAAAAAGTTTTGCGCAAGTAAGTAAGCCCAAAAAGTCATGAAGTCCTATGTTGCAACTTTTTGAATCCAGATTTTTTAGCATGCAATGTGTGGTAATAAATTCTCCCCAATGTCCTGAAAGTAGAAATTGGGTTGGAAATGCACTAAATGGAGGAGACATTCCGGATACGCTCTTGCACCGACTTTTTCTTAATTATTATTTCCAGCCCACATAATTGGTGATGAGACAAAATTTGGATAGGGTACATCCAGCAAATGGTACCCACATCCTGATGTCAGCCCCTGGGGAACCATTTTTATGTTATGATTATTATATGTAATGTTTATTATTAAGGCTTGTTTCACACTGCCGGCAGTAGTCAGTGAGGCCTCTGATAATGCTGGATCCAGAGCGATCTGGCAGGCTGTTCTCTGCCAGAACAGCCTGCTGGAACTACTGCCGGCAGTGTGAAACTGGCCTAACAGGCTGGCATTCATTTTCATATGCTGCTGCTCTCACTGCACTTTGGAGGCACCATTCCAGGGATAGGAGAAGGTCCCAGAGGTGGGACCTGCCCCTATCTGACATTGATGGCATATCCTAGCTATATGCTATCAATGTCACAGATAGGAATACAACTTTCAGAAAATATTGAGGTTGCACATTAAGGTCTTTTTATATTGCTCAAGGAGAAAGCAAAATTTACAGGAGAGATCACGAATGCCATCACACGTCCCCATACAGAAGCAATGATTTAGGCAACAGCAAATAATCTTATTACCTGATGAACAAGCGTTTCCCTCGTTCATCGGGTAATCGGTGGCACCTTTACACCGGCAGATCATCGCTAACGAGAAGTCCTACGAACGCTTGCTAGTGATTATTGTGTTCGGCCAGTTTAAAGGGGCCTTTACTCGCAAGGTCTTTCCGCTATTTCTGTCAGAAGATATCAGAGGAACCATGACGGGATGGGAAAAATAATCTTCTCAATGTATAGCATAGTATTATTACTTCAAAAGCAATAACACATAGATGTTTGCATGTAATGCCACATGATTAAGGGAGGATTTTAACTTCTATAACGCAAAAGCTAATTAATCCAAAAGTAATTAGGCCTCCTCAATAAAATTAAATCTGTATCTAAACCTAATAGCGGCTTACTTTTCACATTACCAGGAATATTACCATTAAAAAAAATAGAATTTCAATGTTGCAAGTTTAATGAGCAAAGAAAATAGTATTTTTTTTTTCCAAGACATAATGCATCGCTATAATTAGTACTTCCAGGTAGATAGTAAAACATAAAGACAAAACATAAAAATGACACGTAATTGCAATAACCTTGCATTAGACGACACTGCTACGATGTATGAAACAATTGTGTGATAGATTCCTTTTAGAAACGGCAAAATGCTGCATTCATGCTAATCTAAATAATGCGTTTTTCCATTAAAGTATAGATAAAGCAATCAAAGCATTACAGCTAAACGAAACAAAACAAATTTCAGACTGTAGTCATTCACATGCTGTAGAACACAAGTCAGCGATGCTTTATGACTGACTGCTAATGTATTAGTAATTGCTCTTTATGCTGCGTGTTTACAATTTAGGTTTTGGAAATGATTCACGGAGCTTTGTTTCCTGCCTGGTGGTAAACTCCGAGTTACTGATAAAAACCCATACACAGTCGAGATAGCGCACTTAATAGATTACCTAGCTTACCTATGTTAATTAAAATGCATTAAAATGTCCAGCGAGGACTGAGTTATAACACGTATCAATACGCAAAGCTACAGTTAGAGCGTGACTATAATATATTTTTACTAACGACGCTAATAATTTATAAGGCATTGAGTTACTGAGGACATATATCTGGATGCGCTGGGACCATTTCAGGTGCAGTCGCTTAACGCTAGCAGCACATTTTAGGCAAGGCTACATTTTAAAAAGAGCAGAGGAGAGGTTTTAGAACAGGCCCAAAGGAGGAATTGTTAAAGGGAGTCTGTCACCAGGAAATTTACTGTGAAACCAGGCACAATGGGGGGAGAATTATATTATTTTATTACATGACTAGGGCACTGTGTCGTGTTATTTCTTTTTTAATGGATTTTTTTTAATAAATAATGACTTTTAATAGTTCAGCTTGAGTGCCGGAAATCTTTTCCCTATTTTTGGGAAAGAACTATAAATCTGCACCAAAAAAAGTAACTCAAAATGCACCAAAATTACATGTAAAATAACCATTTCAGGTGGAGCTGCCTTATGCTTTATATAGTTAGAGGAAATAGCAGCAAATTTTAGTCAGGGCTGTATTTTTTAAGAACAGAGAAGAGGTTTTAGAACAGGCCCAAAGGAGGAATTGTTAAAGGGAGTCTGTCACCAGGAAATTTACTGTGAAACCAGGCACAATGGGGGGAGAATTATATTATTTTATTACATGACTAGGGCACTGTGTCGTGTTATTTCTTTTTTAATGGATTTTTTTTTAATAAATAATGACTTTTAATAGTTCAGCTTGAGTGACGGAAATCTTTTCCCTATTTTTGGGAAAGAACTATAAATCTGCACCAAAAAAAGTAACTCAAAATGCAACAAAATTACATGTAAAATAACCATTTCAGGTGGAGCTGCCTTATGCTTTATATAGTTAGAGGAAATAGCAGCAAATTTTAGTCAGGGCTGTATTTTTTAAGAACAGAGAAGAGGTTTTAGAACAGGCCCAAAGGAGGAATTGTTAAAGGGAGTCTGTCACCAGGAAATTTACTGTGAAACCAGGCACAATGGGGGGAGAATTATATTATTTTATTACATGACTAGGGCACTGTGTCGTGTTATTTCTTTTTTAATGGATTTTTTTTTAATAAATAATGACTTTTAATAGTTCAGCTTGAGTGACGGAAATCTTTTCCCTATTTTTGGGAAAGAACTATAAATCTGCACCAAAAAAAGTAACTCAAAATGCAACAAAATTACATGTAAAATAACCATTTCAGGTGGAGCTGCCTTATGCTTTATATAGTTAGAGGAAATAGCAGCAAATTTTAGTCAGGGCTGTATTTTTTAAGAACAGAGAAGAGGTTTTAGAACAGGCCCAAAGGAGGAATTGTTAAAGGGAGTCTGTCACCAGGAAATTCACTGTGAAACCAGGCACAACGGGGGGAGACTTATTTTATTACATGACTAGGGCTCTGTGTCATGATATTTCTTTTTTAATGGATTTTTTCAATAAATAATGATTTTTAATAGTTCAGCGTGTCGGAGTGCCGGAATTTTTTCCCTATTTTTTGGAAAGAATAATAAATCTGCACCAAAAAAAAGTAACATAAATGCACCAAAATTACAAGTAAATAACCGTTTCAGGTGCAGTCGTTTTAGGCTTTGGTTAGAGCAAATGTCAGCACATTTTTTAGGCAACGCTACTTTTTTAAGAAGAAAAGAAAAGAGGTTTTAGAACAGGGAGAAAGGAGTAATTGCTCAGGGCAATTCTCTGTGAAACCAGACACAAAGGGGGGAGAGTTATCGATCAATCTGCACCAAAAAAAGTTACGCAAAATGCTCCAAAATTACACGTAACCAACCATTTCAGGTGCAGTCGCTTTACTCTTTATTTAGAGGAAATATCAGCAAACTTTAGGAAAGGCTGTATTTTTTAAGAAGAACACAGGAGAGGTTTTAGAACAGTCCAAATAGTTCAAGGGAATCTGACACCAGGAATTTCCCTGTGACACCAGACACAATGGGGGGAGAGATATCGATCAATCTGCACCAAAAAAAGTTACGCAAAATGCTCTAAAATTACACGTAACCAACCATTTTGAGATGCAGTCGCTTTACTTTTTATTTAGAGGAAATATCAGCAAATTTTAGGAAAGGCTGAATTTTTTAAGAAGATCACAGGAGAGGTTTTAAAACAGTCCAAAGGAGGAATAGTTCAAGGGAATCTGACACCAGAAAATTCCCTGTGAAACCAGACACAATGGGTGGAGAATTATCGATCAATCTGCGCCAAAAAAAGTTACAAAAAATGCTCCAAAAGTACAGGTAAACAATCGTTTCAGGTGGAGTCACTTTATACTTTGGTTAGTGAAAATAGTGGAACATTTTAGGCAAGGCTGCTTTTTTAAGAAGAATGTAGAAGAGGTTTTAGAACGGGGCAAAGGAGGAATGGTTAAAGGGAATCTGTCACCAGGAAATTCCCTGTGAAACCAGGCACAATGAGGGAGATTTATCAATCTGTGCCAAAAAAGTAACACGGAAATTAAATTGCTCCAATTTGTTGCACATGAGTACATTAGTATTCACTCCGAAAAATAAGGATTCATGCCAAAAGCGAAACCTGCCAAGAAACGTGGGTGTGGTAGGTAAAGTGGCTTTAGGACTGTAACGTTTATGAATGTGTTTTTAAAGAAAAGGTGCTAATATATAGGTGATGTTGTAAGCATACCCCAGACAAGCATGAACTCATGAAAAGTTGCACTCTATAGGCGAAATTGCAACTTTTTGTTAAAAAAAGTTCCAGGTGGCTGCAGACCTGGCCATAGTCAATACTTCCTGCTCTTCTCCCACCAAATGGTGTAAAAATTTGCAATTGTTGGAAAATGTTACAACTACTGTCAAAATGAAAGCTATGCTGTTATTGGTTGCTATTGGCAACAGTTTTTCTTTTAGACTGCCCCTAAAAGTTAGCTATGGAGCAAATTGCACCAAAATTGATAAATCCTGCAATATCTTGTAGGGCTAGCTCAGCTGAATGTAATGATATCTTTCACATAGCGATCTATTGCTTCATTTTGGAGAAAAAGTACTTTCAATCCATATGGAAATGAGCAGTTAAGGGCACTGAAGGTGGGCCCAAGCCTCTCTGTGCACCCTTGCTCCTCCTTATTCTTCTTCCAGCCCCCCCCCCCCCCTTTCTCCTTCTTCATTGATTGGGCCGAGTTCTTGCATAGTCTTCTAGGGAGATGGTCTTCTCAAAGTAGATGGCCGGTATGTATAGTATGTGATGAAAGTGAAAATCTGTCACAGGAAATCTGCTCCGGCCAAGGCGGTGGTCTTCTCAAAGAGGTGGACTTTTGGAGAGGTTTAACCATACTGTATTCACTTAAATAGGATTGAGCTGTAGTAACAATAGACAACTGTTGTTTTTATTTAGCCACCCTATGCATTTTTACTACTTGCCTTAGGCCTCATGCACACAAACGTGTTCTGGACATTGCATGCATTGGGGACTGCAATTTGCAGCCCTCAAAACTTGGACACCATTCGTGCAAA
This sequence comes from Bufo bufo, assembly GCF_905171765.1. Lineage (NCBI taxonomy): Eukaryota > Metazoa > Chordata > Amphibia > Anura > Bufonidae > Bufo > Bufo bufo. The sequence continues at coordinate 193,487,343 of NC_053397.1, forward strand.
TAGATCCAAACCTATTCAATTTAAATGGGTCCGTGATCTGTCCGTGCCGCAAAAAAATAAGAGACACAGAGAGAAAACGACGGAAGCACTCCTTAGTTCTTCTGTGAGGTTCCGTGCCTCCATTCCACACCGCTCCTTCTGGATACGGTGATACTTGATCCATGCTACGGTGTGCACACGGCTGGTGCCTGTATATTGTGGACCCACTGTTTGCGGGCCGCAATACGGGCACAGCCAGGCAACGGCTGTGTGCATGAAGCCTTTATCACATAAACCAGTTCCCATCTCTATATGCAAGATCTTTGCACGCCCACTACAGACCAAAGAGTAACATAAGCTTTTTTCTACTTTCCTCACCTTCTAAGCATATTTTTAGCGCACAAATGTGTTTCTGACACATTTTGCACGTAAATAATGTTTTTTCAACATTTACTGTATACCTAAATGTGTACTTGAAAAACATCTGCTAAAGTGTGAAACTGTGCACAAATCTGACATTTCCAGGTCATGTGGAATAAAATCTCATTTTGTTCCAATTCTGCAGAATGATAATTGTTGAATTCCCGTTAACACATATTTTCTTATATACATTTCTCTTTTTTCAACTAATTATAATTTCACAATCTGTTTGCATTCCACGACTAGTTCTATGATCCTTAAGTATGATTTATGTGAGCAGTATTCATAAAGTGCACTCAACATATACGTCATATATTCGCAAGTATTCTAAGCAAATTGCAGGCCGCCAGGAATGAATGTGTCTGTGGGAATTTAAAAGGGATTGCCCCACGAAAAATATTCTACATTTTTTAAAACAGCACCTGGATCTGAATACTTTTATAACTGCATGTAACTAAAAATCTATTACAGCTATATTACAGCTATGGCTGATTTATGCAATGAAGTCTATCTGTATAGCGCCACCTGCTGTTTGTCCTTTTTCTAATTTCTCTGTCCACCTTAGTGAGGTAGACGCACATGCTCAGTTCTATGCTTCAAGCTGCCACCAGCTGCAGCAAAAGGGAAAGAACATGCTTACTGAGCTGCCAGCTTGAAATAAAACTAGCATAGCAATTGGAGCAATGAATGTGGAGATCTCTGGATCCATGTGAGGTACAGGGCTGGTTCTAGCTTTGTTAGAGATTGTCATGTTCTATATGATGTCTGATTTTCATTTTTTATATGAATAATCAGATAACCCCTTTAACTTGAAGATATATATATATATATATATATATATATATATATACAGTACAGACCAAAAGTTTGGACACACCTTCTCATTCAAAGAGTTTTCTTTATTTTCATGACTATGAAAATTGTAGATTCACACTGAAGGCATCAAAACTATGAATTAACACAAGTGGAATTATATACAAAACAAACAAGTGTAAAACTTTCGAAAATATGTCATATTCTAGGTTCTTCAAAGTAGCCACCTTTTGCTTTGATTACTGCTTTGCACACTCTTGGCATTCTCTTGATGAGCTTCAAGAGGTAGTCCCCTGAAATGGTTTTTACTTCACAGGTGTGCCCTGTCAGGTTTAATAAGTGGGATTTCTTGCCTTAAAAAAATGGGGTTGGGACCATCAGTTGCGTTGAGGAGAAGTCAGGTGGATACACAGCTGATAGTCCTACTAAATAGACTGTTAGAATTTGTATTATGGCAAGAAAAAAGCAGCTAAGTAAAGAAAAACGAGTGGCCATCATTACTTTAAGAAATGAAGGTCAGTCAGTCAGCCGAAAAATTGGGAAAACTTTGAAAGTAAGGGCTATTTGACCATGAAGGAGAGTGATGGGGTGCTGCGCGAGATGACCTGGCCTCCACAGTCACCGGACCTGAACCCAATCGAGATGGTTTGGGGTGAGCTGGACCGCAGAGTGAAGGCAAAAGGGCCAACAAGTGCTAAGCATCTCTGGGAACTCCTTCAAGACTGTTGGAAGACCATTTCAGGGGACTACCTCTTGAAGCTCATCAAGAGAATGCCAAGAGTGTGCAAAGCAGTAATCAAAGCAAAAGGTGGCTACTTTGAAGAACCTAGAATATGACATATTTTCAGTTGTTTCACACTTGTTTGTTATGTATATAATTCCACATGTGTTAATTCATAGTTTTGATGTCTTCATAGTCATGAAAATAAAGAAAACTCTTTGAATGAGAAGGTGTGTCCAAACTTTTGGTCTGTACTGTATATATATAAAATTATTATTTTTTCCCACAGTTTGTAGTTGTTTCAGTAAGGATAGAACATTTCACAAACTCAAAAATACAATCACACTTTACTGTCAAGTGTGGCAAGGTTAGGGAGCTGTCCAAGGTCATCTCCATGTAGGGTCTTGCCATTGGGGGACGACATTGTTTTTTGTTTTTTATGTCAAGACCAAATAGCACACAAATGACTAGAAGACATGGCAATACATATTTCTCTGCGCCATAGTGACATGTACTGTAAAAAATAAGAAAACATAGCAATGGAGGAACACAATATTCCCATGGCCTGCAGGCCCTTTTGAGGGTAAGAAGGGTGTGTGAGAGTTGTCAGGGTTGGACTCCTCAGATTCAGATTTTCTACTAATGGACGTGACAGCTTTGACTGGACTTAGCACTCCATAGGGCACTTCTTTTACCGCATCACTCTAACCGAGCTGACACATGTCCACTTCATGCTTCCATCTCACTGCCACTGTCTTTTCCAATCGAGGTCTGTCACAGAGCACCTGTCCCCACCACGATCACCGTGGGAGCTAGACTATATGAAATGCTCACCCAAGACATGATGTACAGTTTAATCCTCAGCGCTTCTATCTATGTTGCAAAACACCAGGCGGATCGCTTAACACCGAGATCCAAATTTATATCCTGCGCCTCCCAATGGCGCCATAAACACTGTACCTTGTGCCGCGCTCCTAGATGTAGGCTTGTCTCCGGCAGTCCGTGCATTATAAATACTTCCCATATTGCTCCACTCTGACATATAGGCTTATCCTCCCAGAAGCTTCCCAGGGCCATAAACATTATAGATATTTCTAAACCCTGATCTATGGATTCGCCTGCATCGCTTCTGTGGCGCTAACAACTTTATATATGGATGGATTCTTTGACTCGCCACCATCTAATAAAGAAATAGTAATAATAATAAAAAAAGTGGACTTAGAAGGCAAAAAGGCTTGATGGCGTTTTTACGCCTTAGGCAAGGCTAAAACCCGATGAGTTCTTATAGGAGCGAAATAATACAAACTGCTCAGGATGTAGCAAGAACAATTTCACAGAATCTCCTTTCATTAGATGCGCTCAGCAGGAACGTAATCAGAAGGTCGCAGTCGATGCTAGATATTGGGGAGGGGGGGATTCACTTCTCTCCAGAAATCCAGGGGTTAAGGTTAAGTCCGGCGAAGTTCATTCCTACCCTCTATAGGTTATTGTGTTAAGTAAGAGTAATTAGGTGACGCCGCGCTGTGTTATGGGAAGCGCATAGTCTAATGAACTAATGCTCTCGATTGCAGATCATCTTATGACCACAGACCGTGACTAGCAGCCCGCAAAGATGAAAATTGCATCTCTTAACAACCATTAAAAAATAAAAAACAATTTTTTTATGCCTTATTACACAGGCCCCCCCAGAGAGCCAAACGCTGATGGATAAATAAGACTGAAGTACATTTGTCTCCCGCTTGCTTGTATCCTATTCTTTTCAATTAAGTTTGTAAAAACCTATTAATGCCGTCTTCCCACATCCTCTGAGTCATTCCCTTTGATGAAGGGACCAGTGGAGGAAATGTTTGACTATTTGCAATATGCAAGATATTGATTAACCCTTTAAGAATTAAACAACACAATAGATTGTTAGACAGGAGATTCTAGCAGATAGATGCTAGATAGATAGATAGATAGATAGAAAGATGATAGATAGATAGATAGATAGATAGATAGATAGATAGATAGATAGATAGATATAGACAGATAGAAATGAAGATGATAGATAGATAGATAGATAGATAGATAGATAGATAGATAGATAGATAGATAGATAGACAGACAGATAGATAGATAGATAGATATGCCTGGATGAATATTGTAGCTTCATCAGACCCATGTTCTTGTTGTGTCCCCTTAGCTTTAGGCTGTTGATGGCCATCTCTTGAGTATTGGTGCAGTGCCCAGTTTTCACTTAGCATCTACTTCAATTTTTTTAATGCGGTTATGAAGAACCTCATATTTCTTATACTTTTCCTGTACCCCTGGCTGACTAAAATATAAAACAAAGATACATAAGGGTAATGTGCTGTAATTTCCATGGTAATCTATGTGCCTTTGGTTACTTAAGTGTCATCTTTTATTTATTATGCAATGGTATTATTTCCTTTGGAATTTGATGATATTTGTATGCAAAAATATCAATACAAAGTATACAGTCATATATAATATCTATCTATCTATCTATCTATCTATCTATCTATCTGTCTGTCTTTCTGTCTATCTATCTATCTATCTATCTATCTATCTATCTATCTATCGCAGAAGTAACCTCACATGTTAAGATGAATTAGCAGCATGAAGAAAATGGCTTGTCGTCTGCTCAGTTATTTACAGTACATATACTGTGGGTCCAAATGGGTCAGATTGGCTGCAGATAATCTGTAGAACAAATCCACACTGAATTGTGCCGATTTTGGTGAAGATTTTTATGCTGAAAAACAATCATGTATTTTACCGTAAATTGCAGCTAAATACAGGACAATAGGTCGCTTGTGGATTTTATTGTGGATTTTGACTTTCCCCGTTGAAAATCTGCAACAAATCCACTTGCAGAAAACATCGGAAATTAACAAGCCTCGGATTTCTCAGATGGCTCAGTGGACATTCATCTCATTGGGATTGTCACACCATGGAAGGAACGGGCTGTCTCGGCCCTGTCATTACCTTTAGGGCATCCGAGGGTCACCAGGGTTTTCTAGGTTCCTGTGTATGGGCATCTCTACCATCAAGAGGTGCCCATACGGATAGGAGTTAGGGCCAGGAGCAGGGTTTATAGGTGGTGACCCTTTTCCTTCCCTAGCGGTGAGGCCTAGTGTCTTTACCCTTCCTTCTTGTTGTCTTTTGGTGCTCTCCCCAATTACATCCGTGACATTATCCCAAGCCAATACCGCCATTTTTGTTCTGATCTGTGCAGCTATGGTTACTATGTCTACACTGGTCGAACAGCTGCAGAATCTGACTTTGGAGGTAGCAGACCTCCGCGCAACTGTCTTGCAGATTCAGAGTCCCCAGGCTGCTGGTTCCGGTGGTGGGTCCCAGGCCTGTCCTGAACCGAAGGTCGCTCTCCCGGACAGGTTTTCCGGGGGTAGTGACAATTTCATCTGGTTCAGGGAGTCATGTAAATTATACTTTAACCGCCTCCGGACCGCCTAACGCAGGATCGCGTTCCGGAGGCGGCTGACTCAGGCACAATAACGCATCTACGCGTCATCTCGCAAGAGGCGAGATTTCCTGTAAATGCGCGCACACAGGCGCGCGCGTTCACAGGAACTGCAGGTAATCGAGTGGATCTGCAGCCTGCCAGCGGCGATCATTCGCTGGCAGGCTGTAGATCCGATTTTTTGAGCCCCTTAAAGGTATATTAGACACTGTTTTGATAACAGCGTCTAATATACCTACTACCTGGTCCTCTGTTGGTCCCTTTTGCTTGGATCGACCACCAGAGGACACAGGCAGCTCTGTAAAGTAGCACCAAACACCACTACACCACACCCCCCGTCACTTATTAACCCCTTATTAACCCCTGATCACCCCATATAGACTCCCTGATCACCCCCCTATCACTGATCACCCCCCTGTCATTGATCACCCCCCTGTAAGGCTCCATTCAGACGTCCGTATGTGTTTTGCGGATACACAGATCCGCGGATCCGAAAAACACATACGGACGTCTGAATGGAGCCTTACAGGGGGGTGATCACCCCATATAGACTCCCTGATTACCCCCTGTCATTGATCACCCCCCTGTAAGGCTCCATTCAGACGTCCGTATGTGTTTTGCGGATCCACGGATCCGCAAAACACATACGGACGTCTGAATGGAGCCTGACAGGGGGGTGATCAATGACAGGGGGGTGATTACCCCATATTAGACTCCCTGATCACCCCCCTGTCATTGTTTACCCCCCTGTAAGGCTCCATTCAGACGTCCGTATGTGTTTTGCGGATCCACGGATCCGCAAAACACATATGGACGTCTGAATGGAGCCTTACAGGGGAGTGATCACCCCATATAGACTCCCTGATCACGCCCCTGTCATTGATCACCCCCCTGTAAGGCTCCATTCAGACGTCTGTATGTGTTTTGCGGATCCGCGGACCCACGGATCCGCGGATCCGATCCGCAAAACACGGACACCGCGGATCCGCAAAACACGGACAATGGCAATGTGCTTTCCGCATTTTGCGGATCCGCACATTGCCAGAACTATATAGAAAATGCCTTTTTTTGTCCGCAATTGCGGACAAGAATAGGATATGTTCTATAGGCTCTACAAAAAATGCAGTGTTCGCCCGATCAGGCCTGATCTTGTGCGCACACTTGCGTTCAGTCCGCCCCACCGCAGTGACAGAAATATTTTTTTTCTGATCACTGCAAAAACACCGTAAAATCGCTGCGGCGCTATAAAAAGATCACTTTTGAGGGGCATGGCGAGTTCATAGAAGATTTTTTTTTTTTCACAAGTTAGCGGAAATTGTTTTTTTTTTTTTTTTTTCTTACAAAGTCTCATATTCCACTAACTTGTGGAAATGCGTAAAATTTTGGAGACATTTATATTCCAGACTTCTTCTCACGCTTTAGGGCCCCTAAAATGCCAGGGCACAAGTGACCCCATTTCGGAAAGAAGACACCCCAAGGTATTCGCTGAGGGGCATATTGAGTCCATGAAAGATTGAACTTTTTGTCACAAGTTAGCGGAAAGGGAGACTTTGTGAGAAAAAAAAAAAATCAATTTCCACTAACTTGTGCCAAAAAAAAAAAAAAACTTCTATGAACTCGCCATGCCCCTCACGGAATACCTTGGGGTGTTTTCTTTCCAAAATGGGGTCAAATGTGGGGTATTTATACTGCCCTGGCATTTTAGGGCCCTAAAGCGTGAGAAGAAGTCTGGAATCCAAATGTCTAAAAATGCCCTCCTAAAAAGAATTTGGGCCCCTTTGCGCACCTAGGCTGCAAAAAAGTGTCACACATGTGGTATCGCCGTACTCAGGAGAAGTAGGGCAATGCGTTTTGGGGTGTCTTTTTACATATACCCATGCTGGGTGAGAGAAATATCTCTCTAAAATGACAACTTTGTTTAAAAAAATGGGAAAAGTTGACTTTTACAGAGATATTTCTCTCACCCAGCATGGGTATATGTAAAAATACACCGCAAAACACATTGCCCTACTTCTCCTGAGTATGGCGATACCACATGTGTGACACTTTTTTGCAGCCTAGGTGGGCAAAGGGGCCCACATTCTAAAGAGCACCTTTAGGATTTCACAGGACATTTTTTACACATTTGAATTTCAAACTACTTCTCACGCATTAGGGCCCCTAAAATGCCAGGGCAGTATAACTACCCCACAAGTGACCCCATTTTGGAAAGAAGACACCCCAAGGTATTTCGTGATGGGCATAGTGAGTTCATGGAAGTTTTTATTTTTTTGTCACAAGTTAGTGGAATATGAGACTTTGTAAAAAAAAAAAAAAAAAAACAATCATCATTTTCCGCTAACTTGTGCCAAAAAAAAAAAAATTCTAGGAACTCGCCATGCCCCTCACAGAATACCTTGGGGTGTCTTCTTTCCAAAATGGGGTCACTTTTGGGGTATTTATACTGCCCTGCCATTTTAGGGGCCCTAATGCGTGAGAAGTAGTTTGAAATCCAAATGTGTTAAAAATGCCCTGTGAAATCCAAAAGGTGCTCTTTAGAATTTGGGCCCCTTTGCCCACCTAGGCTGCAAAAAAGTGTCACACATGTGGTATCACCGTACTAAGGAGAAGTATGGCTATGTGTTTTGGGGTGTATTTTTACATATACCCATGCTGGGTGAGATAAATATCTCTGTCAAATGACAACTTTGTATAAAAAAAATGGGAAAAGTTGTCTTTTAGAGAAATATTTCTCTCACCCAGCATGGGTATATGTAAAATGACACCCCAAAACACATTGCCCAACTTCTCCTGAGTACGGTGATACCACATGTGTGACACTTTTTTGCAGCCTAGGTGGGCAAAGGGGCCCACATTCTAAAGAGCACCTTTAGGATTTCACAGGACATTTTTTACACATTTGAATTTCAAACTACTTCTCACGCATTAGGGCCCCTAAAATGCCAGGGCAGTATAACTACCCCACAAGTGACCCCATTTTGGAAAGAAGACACCCCAAGGTATTTCGTGATGGGCATAGTGAGTTCATGGAAGTTTTTATTTTTTGTCACAAGTTAGTGGAATATGAGACTTTGTAAGAAAAAAAAAAATCATCATTTTCCACTAACTTGTGACAAAAAATAAAAAGTTCTATGAACTCACTATGCCCATCAGCGAATACCTTAGGGTGTCTACTTTTGGAAATGGGGTCATTTGTGTTTTTTTTTTTACTGTCTGGGTATTGTAGAACCTTAGGAAACATGACAGGTGCTCAGAAAGTCAGAGCTGCTTCAAAATGCGGAAATTCACATTTTTGTACCATAGTTTGTAAACGCTATAACTTGTTCCCAAACCAATAAATATACACTTATTGCATTTTTTTTTATCAAAGACATGTAGAACAATAAATTTAGAGAAAAATTTATATAGAAATGTAGTTTAAAAAAAATAATTTACAACTGAAAGTGAAAATTGTCATTTTTTTGCAAAGATTTCGGTAAATTTCGATTAATAACAAAAAAAGTTAAAATGTCAGCAGCAATGAAATACCACCAAAAGAAAGCTTTATTAGTGAGAAGAAAAGGAGGTAAAATTCATTTGGGTGGTAAGTTGCATGACCGAGCAATAAACCGTGAAAGTAGTGTAGTGCAGTATTGTAAAAAGTGGTCTGCTCATTAAGGGGGTTTAAGCTAGGGGAGCTGAGGCCATACTCTTCTGGGGATGAGTGTCAACGTGTGGGTATGATTATTTCATTGCTTAAAGAGGATGCCCAATCTTGGGCTTTTTCTCTGCCGACTGGATCACCGTCCCTCCAGTCGGTAGATGAATTCTTTAGAGCCTTGGGTCTCATCTACGATGACCCGGATCAGATCTCTCAGGCCGAGACCAAGTTACGGAGTTTGCGGCAGGAAAAACGTTCCGCAGAGACCTATTGCTCTGAATTTAGTAGATGGGCTACCGATACAGAGTGGAACGATCCTGCTCTCCGTAGCCAATTCTGTCAGGGTCTCTCTGAGAGACTGCAGGACGCGTTGGCTTTTCATGAAAATCCTGTGTCATTGGAAGCAGCTATGTCCCTTGCTGTACGTCTCTAGATAGACGGCTGAGGGAGAGATTTAGGGGTCCTCACCTTCAGGACGTACTATCCAACAACGGTACTGCTTCCTTTGACACTTATGGTGGAGAGACACTGGTGGTTGCGCCTTGCGAGGAGCCTATGCAGTTACTAGGAGCTACTCCTGGTACTACTACTCATGTGAAAGGAGTCTGCTTTTATTGTGGCAAGAAGGGACATTTTGTTAATATTTGTCCGTACTTGCAGCATCAAGGTGTAACCAAAAAAGAAAAAACATTTAATCCTCAAATTACTATTGGTGGTGTGGGTGGGGAGCAAGAAAATCTACTTTTGTCTTTTACTGGTAGTACCCGTTTTCTCCTGTCTGCCGAGGTGGCGCTAGAGTCGAAAACTGTGAAAATCGAAGCATTTATCAACAGTGGGGCAGGAGTTAACTTGATTGATGGACAGTTTGTACGCATTCACGGGTTGACTACTAATGCATTAGAGAAAAGTATTTCTGTCTTTGCAATTGACTTAGCACCTCTCACCCAAAAATGCCTGTCGCAGGTAGTGAATGACATTCATTTAAGAGTGGGTGATTTTCATCAGGAATCTATCTCCTGTTATGTATTGGAGGGTCTGCCTGCTCCGTTGGTGTTGGGTTTACCATGGTTAAGCAAACATAACCCTAACATCGACTGGCAAGCGAGACAGATTCTCGATTGGAATGATTTTTGCATGGACAACTGTCTTAATGCATCTTTCTCTATGGTTACCACTAAAACTGTACCCTCGTTCATTTCAGAATTTTCTGATGTTTTCTCTGAGAGTGGTAATCAGGAGTTGCCTCCGCATCGGGAGTATGACTGTCCCGTCAATCTTATTCCCGGAGCTAAATTGCCCAAATCTCGGTTGTATAATCTTTCGGAACCCGAAAGAAAGGCCATGTGAGAGTATATTACCGAGAGTTTGGCAAAGGGACATATTAGACCATCCAAGTCCCCAGTGGCTGCTGGATTTTTCTTTGTAAAGAAAAAGGATGGTACCCTGAGACCATGTCTGGACTTCCGTGAGCTCAATCGTATTACCGTCCGTGATCCTTACCCCCTTCATTTGATTCCGGATTTGTTTAGTCAGATTGTCGGTGCCAAGGTGTTCTCTAAATTGGATCTGAGCGGGGCATATAATCTGGTAAGGATCAAGGAGGGGGATGAGTGGAAGACCGCATTTAATACCCATGAGGGTCATTTTGAAAACCTGGTCATGCCGTTTGGGTTAAACAATGCTCCTGCGGTTTTTCAGCACTTTGTCAATGACATCTTTCATCATCTGGTGGGGAGGTTTGTCGTTGTATACCTTGATGACATACTAATTTATTAGCCTAATATGGAGACTCATCAGGATCATGTGAGACAGGTGTTACAGATCCTAAGAGAGAATAAGTTGTATGCTAAGATGGAAAAGTGTGTATTTGCTGTACAGGAAGTGCAATTTCTGGGTTACCTGTTCTCATCCTCAGGTTTTCGTATGGATCTCTAGAAGGTCCATGCCGTGTTGGACTGGGATCGACCCGAAAATCTGAAAGCGCTTATGCAGTTTTTGGGGTTTACAAACTACTACCGTAAATTTATCTTGAACTATTCATCGGTGGATAAACCTTTAACAGACATGACTAGGAAGCGTGTGGATATTTCTGTCTGGTCTGATGCGGCATTACAGGCCTTTTCTGCTGTGAAAGAATGTTTTGATTCGGCCCCTATTCTGGTGCAACCGGACGTGACTCAGCCATTTATTGTTGAGGTTGACGCGTCCGAGGTAGGGGTAGGAGCAATCTTGTTGCAGGGTCCTTCACCTAGTAAATGGCGCCCATGTGCATTTTTCTCAAAAAAACTCTCTACTGCCGAAAGGAATTATGATGTGGGGAATAGGGAATTGCTGGCCATTAAGTTGGCATTCGAGGAATGGCGGCATTGGTTGGAAGGAGCAATTCACCCTATTACGGTAATTACGGATCACAAGAATCTGGCCTACCCGGAGTCGGCTAAGCGATTGAACCCACGGCAGGCCAGATGGTCATTGTTTTTCACCAGATTAAACTTCATCATCACTTGCCGCCCTTGGGTTAAGAACGTCAAGGCGGACGCTTTGTCGCGTAGCTTTCCTGGGGAAGGGGGGGGTGAGTCTAATGACCCTAGTCCCATTTTATCTGAAGGGGTAGTCATATCCGCTCTTTATCCTGATCTCGAGGCCAGGGTGTTGGAGGCACAGGAGGATGCTCCGGACTCTTGTCCTCTGGGGAAATTGTTTGTTTCCTCTGAATTACGTCAAAAGGTGCTTGAGGAAAATCACTGTACAGTGCTTGCTGGGTACCCTGGGAACAGATCGTCTGTCGATCTCATCTCTCGCAGATTTTGGTGGCCGGGGTTGCGTAAGTGTGTTGGGGACTATGTGTCAGCCTGTGGTACCTGTGCACGTGCTAAGGTGACACATACTCGGCCTTCCGGATCTCTGCTTCCATTGCCCATCCCGTCCAGACCTTAGACCCATTTGTCCATGGATTTTTTCACGGATTTACCGAACTCTTCAGGAAAATCCGTGATTCTGGTGGTTGTAGATCGTTTTAGTAAAATGGCACACTTTATTGCATTACCTAGTCTACCCAATGTTAATACTCTTGCACAGGTGTTTGTCAACAACATCGTGAAACTACATGGCATTCCCTCTGATGTGGTGTCCGATAGAGGGACTTAGTTTGTTTCCAGATTCTGGAAAGCGTTCTGTACTCGTCTGGGTGTACAATTGTCCTTCTCCTCTGCTTTTCATCCTCAGTCGAACGGACAGACGCACTAATCAGAATCTAGAGACTTACTTGAGATGTTTTGTTTCAGAAAATCAGGAAGAGTGGTCTTCATTTTTGTCGTTAGCTGAGTTTGCTATAAATAACCGTATACAGGAATCCAATGATAAGTCGCTGTTTTTTGGGGCATATGGGTTCCATCCACAGTTTGATACATTTTCTGGTGCTCAAAATTCCGGCATTCCTGAGGAGGAATGATTTTCCTCTTTTTTGTCTTCTATTTGGCGGAAAATCCAAAATAACCTGAAAAAGATGGGCAACAGGTATAAGCGTGCGGCAGACAGGAGACGTATGAGTGGTCCGGACCTGAGAGTGGGTGATTCTGTGTGGTTGTCTACAAGAAACATTAAACTTAAGGTACCTTCTTGGAAGTTGGGCCCAAGATTTATTGGTCCACATAAGATCACTGCCATTGTTAACCCTGTAGCCTTCCGTCTTGAACTTCCTCAGGCATTGAAAATCCATAACGTATTTCATAAATCGTTGCTAAAGAAATGTGTCGAACCTGTTGAGCCGTCCTCCTTACCTCCCACTCCTGTCATGGTGGACGGCAATTTAGAATTTCAGATCAGCAGGATTGTGGACTCCCGAGTTCTCCGGAGATCCCTCCAGTATCTCATTCATTGGAGAGGGTATGGACCAGAGGAGAGGATGTGGGTTCCAGCGACCGATGTTAATGCTAGTCGTCTGGTGAGAGCATTCCACAGAGCTCATCCTGATAAGGTTGGTCCTGGGTGCCTGGAGGTCATCTGTAGAATGGGGGTACTGTCATGTCTGTGACAGGTCTCAAAAGGTCTGAAAGATTATCTACACATTAGTGATCTGACAGCCTCTTTTTGTTTCACTTTGTCTGTGTGTTGCTGGTATGTCCACACCTCCTGTTCAGGTGTGGATCATGTGACCTTTACCTCGCCCTATTTAGTCTGACTTTACCCATCTCTCCTTGCTTGGGATAGATTCATTTGGTTTTGGAAGAGCTGGAGTGTGGTTCGTGTTGGAGTCCTGTTCATCTATCATCCTCAGAAGTTAAGTGTCCCGCTTGTTGTGTTTTGTATTCCCCCCCCCGGTTGTTTACTAGGCCTCAGCGAGACGCTAGTTCCTTCACCAGGGAAGGAACGGGCTGTCTCTGCCCTGTCATTACCTTTAGGGCATCCAAGGGTCACCAGGGTTTTCTAGGTTCTTGTGTATGGGCATCTCTACCATCAATAGGTGCCCATATGGATAGGACTTAGGGCCAGGAGCAGGGTTTTATAGGTGGTGACCCTTTTCCTTCCCTAGCGGTGAGGCCTAGTGTCTTTACCCTTCCTTCTTGTTGTCTTTTGGTGCTCTCCCCTATTACATCCGTGACAGGGATCTGCTAAACAGATGTTAGCAGGTTCATATAGATTTGCTGTCCCTTATCTGGGTGACCTTGAATGACGCCGTCAAGTTTAATCTATAAGAAAAATGAATTTTGACAGAAAATTTTTAGTGCAACAATAACATGAGACAATTTCCATTAGACCCTACTGATACCAGTGATTCTGGACCACAGTAGAACGCATGCCCATTAAATCGACCTTGTCCTAGACAACTCCTTTTAGATTGAAGCCACTGCATCGTGTCACCCCTGGCAAACATCTGATGTTGCTCAAGGAAGTTGATGCCATCCAGATGTTTCCTTTGCAGTGGCCACTGGAGGGGAAATACAAAATTGCATGGTGGCCATTCAAAGGACCACCCATCTGTCCAGCTTACAGAGAAGTATCTCTCCACTCACAGAGAAGGATCTCTCTAAGTCATATATACACTATGGGGGACATTTATTAAGACTGGTCTGTGTGCTGCCAGTGGTAGCGCCAAGGTGCGGCCTCTACATAACTTTAATCCAGGGATCAGCAACCTTCGGCGCTCCAACTGTTGTGAAACTACAATTCCCAGCATGCTCCATTCATTTCTATGAGAGTTCATTTCTATGAGAGCAAGGATGCATGCTGGGAGCTGTAGTTTCACAACAGCTGGAGTGTCGGAGGTTGCCTTCCCCTGCTTTAATCTATGCCAGCTCCCCTGCTGATGTAGATTAAGATTATTTTCCATGCCAAAAACTTGCATGGAAAATGATGAATGAGACAGGCCTGCCCACCCACCTTCTTGACGCCCCTTTTTTTTTTGAAACTTTTCAAAAGTGGGATGAGCAGGGAAAAGTCGAAGATTTTGCTGCCAAACACCTTTGTTACAAAATCGGCAACATAAATACGCCAAATAGTGGAGTAAAAAAGATAATAAATGACCCCTTATATGTTTATTAGGGCATATACTCCAAAGACATAGTGATGGGGAACTTAGATTGTGAGCCCTATTGGGGATAGCTTGATGGTATTTTCTGTAAAGCGCTGAGGAATATGTAAGCGCTATATAAGTGCATAAAATAAATAAATGTGGACAAAATTCTGATAAATCGGTTGGTGGCCAAAGATTAGGTAGAGCCAGAGTGTTCACCAACCAATCTGATACCCTTCTTTTCTATTGCCTGCTCTGTACTCCCAGTGTAAAGCCTCATTCACACTTCAGTGTTCAGTCAGTGATTGCCATCAGTGATTTTGAGCCAAAACCAGGTGCGGCTCTAAACACAGAACAGGTGGAGATCTTTGACTTATACCTGATGTCTGTGGAGGCTCCAATCCTGGTTTTGGCTCACAATCACTGATTGAAATCACTGACCAAAACACTGATGTGTGAATAAATCTTAAGAAAAGACAATTAAGATAAACTGCAACAGCATCACCCTCTTACCCTCCTTCCTCTATGGCAGTGACGGCTTACCTCCAGCACTACAGATGTGGGGAAACTACGACTCCCAGCATCCTCCATTCATTTCTATGGAGTTCTGAGAACAGCTAAGAAAGTGTACATCTTGGGAGTCGTAGTTTTACCACAGCTGGAGTGCAGGAGGTTAGCCATAACAGCTCTATGGTATTTATTATTTTACACTAGACAGATTTACAGTAGATTTGGCTAAGGACTGCAATTTCTCACACAAAATCAATTCAATATACAGTAATGCCTTGACATGCTTGTAAGTCATGGGACAGGGTGCAATCCACAAAACGGTCACTAGGTGGCCGCATATAGACAAGTATAGGATAGAAAACGCAAAACAAAATGTGTCAAAATTATATTACGGGTGAGGAGTCATAAAATGCTGGCATTTGATATTCCCTGCTTTGCCAAAGGTCAAGGTTGATTTATTTGGAGGCGCTGGCCTTGTCATAAATTAGGTGCATTCTTTGGCAGTCCATGCACCTAGACTGAAATCTACACCAGCTTTCAAGAGCCATTCCAGTTACTCCAGTAAACTGGTGTAAATGATAGTGTATGTGCCAAGGCTGAGTTATTCACCCATCCCTCCCCCGCATCCCCCCTGACACTCCCCCTTTTCAGAAAGCCGCAAGGGCATTGTACGAATGCCACGTGTGCCAAAATTTTGCTGCAGTGGTGTTCAAAAAGTTGTAAACCACGGAATTGTCTGCAGTTTTTGGCATAGGATGTCGTAATAAATGACTCCCATTGTTTTGAAATCTTAGTCCTCTTGTGGCTCACATATCAGGACATGTACAACCAAGAGGAATGGTAAGGAAGGACACATCTATATAGACTGTTGAAATGTAGAAACATCAAAGATCATCTTGACATATCCTAAGATGTATGGTGCAAAATGTCTTTTTTTTAAAAAAAACATGATTTTGCTATGCTCAGTGGGGAGTTCTTTATGCTTTATGTCTCTATGTGTGTCCACCCAGTGGTTGTGACGTGAATTGCAGCCTAAAATGTCACAATAATGTATTGCATTTGTGGTTTGACAAATTGCAGCCCTTAAATGAAATTTGTGGAAAACACATGAACACATCTTTATTACAAAGTTTCATATATGCACATAATTTATGACAATAAGGAGAAATAGTGCATTTTCTTTTTTTTTTTTTCATTTCATTTTCTATTGGATAACACATTAAATCTACAACTACTACTCAAGAAAAAAAATTGGAAAAACTAAAAAGTCTATTAAAGTACTCATCTTCAGCATTTCAAAAAGTAGCATTTATCCTGGTCACGTTCAATGAGAATACTGCTCAAGAGCTTTAATTAACTTCTAACATGAATCATTTTTAACAATATAAGCTAACGTTCCTCTGACAAAAGGCTACAGGTTCTCATTGTGACATTTCAGGCTTGACGATCCACTGCTTTCTGAAAAATAACGTGTCAAAAATGAATTTATCATTCTTCAGATGTCCCTAGATCTCTTGTGCCATTTAAAATAACAGTCATCCCACTCAGTGAAGCACAGTGGTCGCGTGTAATATTTCATTCCTCAATCTTCTTATATTGCCGCTCTTGAAGAATTGTCCTGCTTATTCATCAATTCTGAGATCGGCACTTTCATCTGATCTATCACAAATAAATCCTTCTCTGGCCTTCCTGCCACTGAACTCGAAAATCTTCAAGCCATTCAGAAAGCATCAGTGAGGCTTATCGGACTCTCCTTTAGCTCTGTTTTTGTAGCACTATACCCCATAAAATTCTTCATTTTGAATAAAGTCTGGTTCCTGTCCTTCAAAGATCTCGTGTCCTCAACGACCGGCTGCATTTTATCTTTAATTTCTTGCTGCATCCTGCCTCATCCTTTACAGTCTGCCGAGGGCATCCTCTTCTCCACTCTCCCTTTCGTCGTTTCAGCTGTATCGTACGGAAAGATACTTCTTATAGCTTCTGTTTGTAGCCGTGGTCAACATGAACTTATTGCAAAATAACAAATTCAAGGTTTGGAATTTGCATCTACTGACAGACGTAGATATAAAAAATGTAAACTTTGTTCGAAGCCAAAGTTTCGGAAGGAAAGAACTTCTGTGCCAGATTCAACAAGTAGTAGTCATTATCCTGTGTAGTGTTGAGCGAATCGAAGTCCAAGAAGTGGACTTCGATTCGAACTTCAGGGAAAATTCGATTTGCCGCGAGGCCGAATTTCCTCATGCTTCATGGTAACGAATAGTTTTTTCCTGAATGGCGGTAAAAAATGAAAAAAAAATCATACTTATCCATTTGAGCACGAAGAGCTGTCCGCCGCCATCTTGCTTGAAGATCCCGCGTTGTATCCTGTGCACGGTGATATATGACGTCACCACACCGGCCAATGTGGTGATGTCATCACTGGCCGCGTAAAATTTCGCACTGGGTCTTAAATCAAGATGGCGGTAGCCGGCCCTTCGCGATCAAATGGATGAGGTAAGAATGATTTTATTTATTTATTTTTATTTTATTTTATACTTAAATGTTAATATCAGATGCCGCGATCAGCTATGAACACAACATCTGAGGGGTACAATGACGGGGGGGCGGCGCAATATCCACTCGCTATCATTGCACCCATTACTTACAAAGAAATGCGCTTCGTGATGAAGTAATTCATTACAAAGCACATTTTTTTATAAAATTCGGTGAAGCAGCCAAATCGAATTTTTAAATACTTCACTCATCTCTAATCCTGTGTGAGGCCCCCTTCTCCTTCAAATAATGCCTCCCTGTCTGGATCTATGCATCAAATGACTTGGTTCCTGTCTCAGTGACTATAGAGTCTACCCATCTTAAAGATGTAACTGAGGTGGTCGCACAGATGTCGACACATCAAATGTGCAACCTTTACCGCTGCACATGGCTCAGAAGGGCAGTACGGCCATCAGTCATAATGACAATAAACAATAATAGCCATCCCGTGCTGTCTCGGAGAAAGCTATGTGATCATATCCAATCTCATCCATGTATTCAATTTATAATTGGATGGTGAAAACAATAACCTTATGGAGAAAAATGTTTTAATTGTTTATGGCTACCACCTAGCATTTGAAAAAGGGGCCCTAATACATTTGTTGTACGGGGCCCTCTGCCAGTCTCTGTGCTTTGGATGCAGACAATTTTTAAAATAGCTACCGGAGAGGAAATAGGGCAGGGAGGGATCATCCTCTAAGACAGTTAGGGAAGATGGCTCCAGGTCCTGGGACGAGTTGGGAAGACGTGGGCAAAAACTGGGAGATAAAATGTGGATGAGTAACAAAAGAGGGGATAACGCATAGAGAGCAGGGGTTGTGCTACTCTAACTTAACATCAGTTAAAGGGGTTGTCCGGGTTCAGAGCTTAACCTGAACATATACACATTTTTACCCAGGCAGCCCCTTTCACATGAGCATTGGAGCATTTCATGCTCTGATGCTCTCCTTTGCCCTGTGCTGAATCACGCAGGACAAAGGCTTTTTCTGGAGATCTGGTGACGTACCGGGCTTTCCATGGATAAGGCTAGATGGAGGCTTCCACCCACCAGTAGGCCTGGTGACGTCACCGGCACTAGTGGGCGGGCTTTAGCCCTGCCCTAGCCTGTAAAACAGCTAGGCCAGGACATCAGTGCCGGTGATGTCACCAGGAACATTGCTAGGTGGAAGCCTCTGCCTAGCAGTGTAAAAAATATAAACAAACAGCCCTTTCCCTGCAAGGTATAACGCAGGGCAAGGGAGAGCATCGGAGCATGAAATGCCCCAATGCTCATATCAGAGGACCTTCCTGGGTGAAAATGGGGTTCAGCGGGTTTACCTCTAAACCCAGACAACCCCTTTAAGTAGAGATTGATGGTCCTCGGCATCCTTTAACCCCTTGAGCCCAGGAGGATCTTTTCATTTTAAGATTACTCTTGTCCTTTCCAGAGCCATGAATTTTTTCTTTTTTTCGTTCACATAGTTGTATGAAGGCTTGTACTTTGTAATGGCACCATTTGACCATGGCATATGAAGGGTTAAATGTCTGCTATGGGCATTGATCAGTGGGTATTCTGGTGTGCTGAGACCGCCAGTGAAACGAAGGGTCAGAATGGCTCAGTTAAGCGCTGTACCTCTTCAGCTCTGGTCACCTCTGCTCACCTAGAAGAGCAGGCAGAGCAGGGTATGGACTCATAAATTATTAGCCCATACACCCCTCTGCTCTCTCTCCGATGAGAGCTGAGAAGATCTGAAGGGGCTCAGGGTTGAGCTAGGCACTTCTGACCCTTCATTTCAATTATGGATGGAGGTATCAAAAACTACTGAGAAGTCACTATGGCAGGTCAATCACAAGTATTTAATGAAAGGTGCATTTTAAAGGGAAAAGTTGCCTTTTCTGTATTTGCATTAAATTAGCTTTATTTATTATTTGTTTTTACTGTTTTCACTTTTCTTGCTTTATTTGATATTTTTGTATCACGTTTTCATTTATCTACAGCAGTAATTTAATGTTAGCTTATTGCTAGAGAACTTAGAGCCAGGAATCACAAGGGCTATTCAAATGTCAATGACTCTAAAAGTAGCACAAAAACATTCGCATAAAAACCTTCAATAATTCTACACCCCATGAAGGCAAAAATAAATAGTTTTCCATAAAATCACTTACATTCAGATAAGACACGTTTTATGGGTGCTGCTTCTATATTTCAAGTTTTGTCTCTTTCACAATCCTGGTGTTACTTTTAAATTATTTTCCCATAAAATGATGTTTTACATTTCAGTGGAAACTGCTGGCAGGGGTGTTGTTTTAGCAAGAAGAGAGCCATATATCTATAATGCCGAAAGATTTAGTGGCACATATAACAATATGGGATATTTATCGCACATGAGATAAACATCTATTCGGAGCAGTGTTTTTCTAAGAGCCTAATTCATCCAACAGTGACGAATCCCTGCTATATGGATCCATGGCTATAAATTTCTTCCGGCAACTGATAAATGTCTTCAAGAGTTAACCCCGCAAAGCTGGATGAAATTCTCTTTATCTCCAATCAGTCGGCGTGATTTATAGACTAGTAGAAGTAGATTAATTTCATAACACTGTGTAACTATGAAAAATGGTGGAGATGGATAATCTGCAGTCATTTAATGCGGGATATGGGGGTGGTAATTAGAATATTCGAGATGAAGATGGCCACGTCTGCCTGTAGGTGGTTGATGAAGTCGGAATATGGATTTTATCTACCAAAGGTAAAGCCTACATGATGTATATCTCACCCATTTTCTAATCTGTAATCATCATCTGGATTTACCAGGTGCTATGTCATTATGTCAAACTGGAAACATTTAGCATTTTTTGGCAGATCCCATTTTAGAGTACCAGGCTAGAAAAAATATATTTATGAAAACGAACATAAATCTGTAGGATATGGTCTAGGTAGTAATAAAAGCTGATATGTCAATCCTATTTGATTATGTAATCCTGATCATGAGCCATATTCTCCGAGTATATATTCTGTCCCGCTTATGTCTGCACAGTTGAGGAATAGAAAAGTTTCTCACTGTGATTGGCTCCTGACCCCTAAAAAGGCTAATAGAAGAACAGGGTCTGTGACCAGCTTAAAAAAAACCCTACCTAATATAACCACTGTATGGATGGTACCGCCATTGAAAATATTTAAAAACTATAGGAGGGATTTATTTTTTAGCATAAAAAAGGTCACAAAACCTGGATTTTGAAACTTTTTAAATGCCATTGTAAATGCAACTGGAAATAGGTTATGCCACTCTTGCCAGTTTCTGAAAAGGGGACGTGGTGAGGGTGGGGTGATGGCGGGGGCCATAGGGCCTGGCACATTCATCATTATTTACACTAGATCCTGGCGTAAGTAATGACTTAAATCTATGGCAGCTGGGGAGGTTCTTATAAAGTAAAGGGGTAGGCAGATTTCCTATTGGTTGCAAGGGATGTTGCTAAGCTCAGACAAATACATTGCAGCCTTCTCATTGGCCCACAGAGCAAGAAGGGAGGTTACTGATGAAAAAAAATCTAGAGTATTAGAAATTACCAATATATATCACTATATTCTAAATATTTGCGAATTCTCGAAGTGCCGATATTCGCGGTTAATATTCGCAATTCGGATATTCGCACCCAACACTATAATTGACGTCAGGCAATATAATTTTGTAGGGCTTAACATGGTGATTAGTAAGCTATGTATACTTCTCAGAACAGAGTGAATTATTTCCATTTCGGGAAGTACTCCATAACAAGTTTCTAGATAAGAGGTCTAAAACCTGTACACCCTTGTTATCTAGCTAATTACTAGCTATTGTCCTTTGTAATTAAGAAATTTCAAGCTCCATGTGGATCTAGGCTGTGTTCTTCAATAGGGCCTGTCGTGACCGACATTATAGTCTCACTCATATTCAAGTGGAGCTCAATCGAATATACGTTATTTTGATATATTGCACTAGGTGGTAAACAGAACAGCTTTGCCTTTGCTTCAATGTCAGAGCATCTCCAGTCAATCAGACAATCATTTAGAGTTTGCTCAATGTCTGAAGGTCACTTCCATATTTGTATTACATTCCATTCTACAAACCGGATTAGCAGCTTGGATCAATAAATAAATTTCCCTGTAAGTAGAATTTTAGATTAGAGCAGAATTTTATCTCTGTTTTGTGTCAACGTTCTATGTTTTTTATCTTGGCGCTGGCGTGTGTGATTCCTCGTACATAAGCCTGTAAAATGTGCACTTCACACTTTGCCTCCAACCATTTCCATCATCTGCATTGTCTAAATTATTGGTGGACCACATTTTGGACCTGGATCAGAGATATAAGGGGTTCTATTAAAATGTTTGTGAGGCAAGAAGGTTTGGGTGGACGACTCAGTGACATGGAGCATAGCAACGTAGAAAATATATCCATCCTATACTTTGTTTGAGACCATACTTGGGTAAATTGACCCTCCATAATAGCCCTTACTGCAGTTTACTCGCCTCAACCCGTTAAAAACTATGTTTTTTGTTTATTGCCGGTGGTTTATGATCTTTATTTTATCATCATTCTGCCCTTTGCTATAATAGCACTCTTCTCTATATGCCCTGTATTCTCAGTGACCGTGTGATTGGCTTGGGTTAATACACATCAGCCAATCTCAGGAGGCAGACCTCAGGAGGAGGAGAGAGCAGCAGCCTGGACCAATGATGAGATAGGAGGTGTGTCTCAGACTACCTCATACTCCTTATGGGCACTAAACTGTAGTCACTGGGGCGGATTGGCCATAGACTCTACAGGGAAATTTCATGGTAGGCCGATGCCCAGGGGCCCACCAGAACCCTCCTTACAGTCACAAGCTAGGTAAGTAAGAATCTGTTGCTCCCAGAGTTAATTAAAACTGGGGGGGGGGGGGGGGGGGGGTCAAGTAGATGTACATGGCCGGTAACCACAGGTTCCTGAATTCAATTTTATTGCCATCCTGAGGCAACTGGAGTAGGACAGAACATGGCAGCTGACACTGGCAACCTCAGAGGGGCAGAATCTGAGGAAGTATTTTGTGCTGCTTGGGCATTATTTTGTGCTGCACTGTGATTTTTGATGCTGCTAGGGCAGTTTATTGTGTTGCACAGAGATATTTGGCTCTGCTGGGGTTGCATTTTGTGCCGTAATATGGTATTGCTGGCCCTGCCTTCTTCCCTTGTCCCTCCTTCTGACATTTTGGACCTGCCTACAACATGGGGCCACTTTTAGTTTTTTTTTTCCCCAGGGCCACATTAAGTTCCCAGTCCACCTCTGTAACTAGCGGTACTACAACAAGCACTGAGGAAAAGAAATAGCAGGTTAGCATCACCTATATGTACTAACTTATCTCATATATCATTTTTGAGCTCCTGACTGGACAGTCATGTAAAGATTAAAAACACTTAAGACAAACCGATACATTGGCCCATAGATGGAAAGTGAACACATCTGCCAAATGTGCACCAAAACCTGCAGCATTAGTATCTTCGCTCCAAAATAGCACCTGAGAAAAGTGGGAATGGTTAAGCATTGAATGTACTTTTAGGCACCTTTATCAATGGCAAAGGTTAAAAAGGAGGAAAACGGTGAAAATACGGCTCAATGTCGCCGATCACTCTGTACAAACCCATTGGTGCAAAATATACCTTTTTAATGTGGCTCAGTGTGCATTATGTCTACTGCACACTTTTTATGACTTTAATTATGTTCCACATATGAAGAAATAATTTTATTTCTAAGCTATTATTTAAAAAATCTTTATTAACATCTCTGTGGAGATCTAATTTCCTATTGTGTAGAAATCTTCCACTGTAGCCCTTACCCATTTACTGGTGCTGTTACCCAGACAAGTATTTATTAACCCAGTAGAAGGGACATTTACTATATGATCACACTAGATGGACTCATTGTCATTTTCCTGGATGCAAACTGGCCACCTAAGAGGGGGGGGGGGGATTTATCATAAACCAGCATTTTACAACGGTCTATAATATCCTCTAAGCTGCCGGAAGATGCACCTCATAAATTAGGTACATCCTCCATCAGTCTACTTTTGGAGTACATTTTCATAAACTCCACCCCTTTTGGCCAGGTTCAGGGGACCATCCTGCCAAAATTTGGCCTGTTGACACAGTTAACAATGCCACATAACATAGCTGTATTCTAAGGGGGCAGAGCTAACGAGCAACTATCGCTAAAGAAAATATATAGCAATCTATTATCATCAATGTTTAAACAATCTTTTTAACACTCAGTTGGAATTCTCTTTTAAAGAGGTTGCCAAAGATAAAAGCTAGGGAAGAAGCATAAATGTCATAAAATAGAAAAAAAAAGTCCTACTCGCCGCTCTTCTGCCCTACTGCTTCCAGTATTGTGCTCTGTTCCTCCCTTCCAGTGTTTGTTTTTATGCCTGCAGCCCATACACATATCACCAGTGCAGTCAATCATTGGTCTCAGAAGTCACGTCCAATATACTGCTAAGGCCAGTGATTGACTCCATGGTGACCTGAAGTTCCCACCACTGCAACCAGGCAGATGGCATCAGCAGTGCAGCACCGGAGTACGAAGCAGCAGGGGAGAAAAGGTATGTGTGTATGACTCTTTTATGTCATTTTATGACATTTAATCCTGCTGCCCGCTTTTTTATTTACTTAGGACAACCCCTTTAAGTCTTGTAAAGTCTTCTGGAGTAACTGAATTGTGTCCTGTCAATCAATGATGTAATCTTAATGATGCAGCTCCTATCCTATGACTGTGGCTTGTTAACATCAATTTATAATTACAAGAAGTAAATGCTTTGTTCCCCAGGAAGCTGTCAATAATGTCTTACAGTGCTGCAAAAGGCTTTAACTACTGGACCTGGCAGGCAGAAAACATGAGACTTACCAGCTCATTAGTGTGGTCACTTTTATGGTTAAGTTATAATGACTTTGAGTTCAAGGAGCAAGTGAACAGGATGAAGCTGCAATACCCTTGTTTTAACATGAATTTCAAGATTTGAGGATAAATAAGCTTCCACAGGCTGATAAAAATATTTACTGAATAAATATATATATATATATATATATATATATATATATATATACACTCACCTAAAGAATTATTAGGAACACCTGTTCTATTTCTCATTAATGCAATTATCTAGTCAACCAATCACATGGCAGTTGCTTCAATGCATTTAGGGGGGTGCTCCTGGTCAAGACAATCTCCTGAACTCCAAACTGAATGTCAGAATGGGAAAGAAAGGTGATTTAAGCAATTTTGAGCGTGGCATGGTTGTTGGTGCCAGACGGGCCGGTCTGAGTATTTCACAATCTGCTCAGTTACTGTGATTTTCACGCACAACCATTTCTAGGGTTTACAAAGAATGGTGTGAAAAGAGAAAAACATCCAGTATGCGGCAGTCCTGTGGGCAAAAATGCCTTGTGGATGCTAGAGGTCAGAGGAGAATGGGCCAACTGATTCAACGTTGACTGAAATAACCACTCGTTACAACCGAGGTATGCAGCAAAGCATTTGTGAAGCCACAACACGCACAACCTTGAGGCGGATGGGCTACAACAGCAGAAGACCCCACCGGGTACCACTCATCTCCACTACAAATAGGAAAAAGAGGCTACAATTTGCACGAGCTCACCAAAATTGGACTGTTGAAGACTGGAAAAATGTTGCCTGGTCTGATGAGTCTCGATTTCTGTTGAGACATTCAAATGGTAGAGTCCGAATTTGGCGTAAACAGAATGAGAACATGTATCCATCCTCTGATGGCTACTTCCAGCAGGATAATGCACCATGTCACAAAGCTCGAATCATTTCAAATTGGTTTCTTGAACATGACAATGAGTTCACTGTACTAAAATGGCCCCCACAGTCACCAGATCTCAACCCAATAGAGCATCTTTGGGATGTGGTCGAACGGGAGCTTCGTGCCCTGGAGTGCATCCCTCAAATCTCCATCAACTGCAAGATGCTATCCTATCAATATGGGCCAACATTTCTAAAGAATGCTATCAGCACCTTGTAGAATCAATGCCACGTAGAATTAAGGCAGTTCTGAAGGCAAAAGGGGGTCCAACACCGTATTAGTATGGTGTTCCTAATAATTCTTTAGGTGAGTGTATATATATACAGTACAGACCAAAAGTTTGGACACACCTTCTCATTCAAAGAGTTTTCTTTATTTTCATGACTATGAAGGCATCAAAACTATGAATTAACACATGTGGAATTATATACATAACAAATAAGTGTGAAACAACTGAAAATATGTCATATTCTAGGTTCTTCAAAGTAGCCACCTTTTGCTTTGATTACTGCTTTGCACACTCTTGGCATTCTCTTGATGAGCTTCAAGAGGTAGTCCCCTGATCCACGGATCCGCAAAACACGGAAAGCGGCAATGTGCGTTCTGCATTTTGCGGACCGCACATTGCCGGCACTAATAGAATATGCCTGTTCTTGTCCGCAACTGCGGACAAGAATAGGACATGTTCTATTTTTTTGTGGAACGGAAGTGCGGACCCGCAATTCCGTGTCCGGGCATCACATCGTGCTGCCCCATAGGAATGAATGGGTCCGCAATTCCGTTCCTCAAAATGCAGAACGAAATTGCGGACGTGTGAATGGAGCCTAAAGGGTATAAACACCTTCAGGGGCAATTTATTTATGTTAGTGTTTTACTTATTTTGGGCAAAAAAATGTTTTTTTACATTTGGTTTTTATTAAAAAATGTCCAGCAGTTTTTGCCCTTCAGGGTCCAGTCTTTCTTCAGACTGTCAATTTTCATATTACACATAGTCATGACATACCGTCATGTTACTTTTCAGTTTGTTAAGAGTTAAACTATATCAAGCGTTTATGAGCTGGTAAAAGTTCAGAAATAAGGGCTACAGATCTTGTCGTCACAGCAGCAACATGACGAGACTCTTTGTTAAACAGAAACTGCAGACATACTGAAAATTAACCCAGTAGGACAAAAACTGCTAAAAAGTTTTAACAAAAGACCAATTGAAAAAAAAAATTTTTAAGTCCAAAATGAGTAAAATGCAATCTTAAAAAATTGCCCCAAAAGGTGTTCACAGCCTTTAAGACATAATAGAAACGATTCCTTGAAGAACAATATAATCTTACACTCTGACTACTAACTTAATGGATGGTAATTCTATTAGGTTGCAGTATGTCTCAATCAAAGTCCATATTTCAATTAATGTGAGATGGTTCTTGTACCAGTATGTTTTTTGTGTAACTGACTTCTATAACGCAGCTGTTCGCATGTTTTAGACTTTTTTTTTTTAAGTAAGTGCTTTATAAAGTCATTTTTCATGATAATTCACTGTCCCCTTGAAGTCTATAATTGACTTTAATTTTAGCTCTGTGGGAGTCACAGTGTAACTGCTCTCAATCCAATTAATAAATGTAAGTAAGTACAGAAATTAGTGATCTCCATGCACAGAATGACCTATACGAATTTTAATGAGCATAAATAGAAAAAAATATATATTTAAAGTTAGCCCATCATGTTCACATGCAGGCGAACTGAGTCCGCTGTTTGAAAAAAATTGTAGCATTTAAAGGGACTCTTCTATTTTTTGTTATAATCAATATTCATAGAATAATAAAATAAAAAAATTTAGCTGTTTTTCTTTTTTGTTTTGGCAGTACTATACAAAACATTGTTTGGTAGCAGTCAGCACAGAGAGAAAAAAATCTCTATATACTGTAGATAGATAAGCCATTAGTAAAATAGTAGATTCATTGAATTAGAATGCCAGAATGACAGCTCTGTTGTTCTCATGATTGGACTAGATAATGATGCCCACAGAAGAGCATTGACCTTATCAGAGTTAGGCTACTTTCACACTCGCGTTTGGTGCAGATCCGCATTCGTTCAGATAATACAACCGAATGCATCAGAACACCGTTTGTATTATCTGTAACATAGCCAAAACGGATCCGTCTTGAACACCATTGAAAGTCAATGGGGGACAGATCCGTTTTCTATTGTGCCATATTGTGTCAGTGAAAACGGATCCGTCCCTATTAGTAACATAGTAACATAGTTCATAAGGCCGAAAAAAGACATTTGTCCATCCAGTTCGGCCTGTTATCCTGCAAGTTGATCCAGAGGAAGGCAAAAAACCCTGTGAGGTAGAAGCCAATTTTCTCCACTTTAGGGGAATAAAAAATTTCTTCCCGACTCCAATCAGAATAACTCCCTGGATCAACGACCCCTCTCTAGTAGCTATAGCCTGTAATATTATTACGCTCTAGAAATACATCCAGGCCCCTCTTGAATTCCTTTATTGTACTCACCATCACCACCTCCTCAGGCAGAGAGTTCCATAGTCTCACTGCTCTTACCGTAAAGAATCCTCTTCTATGTTTGTGTACAAACCTTCTTTCCTCCAGACGCAGAGGATGTCCCCTCGTCACAGTCACAGTCCTGGGGATAAATAGATGATGGGATAGATCTCTGTACTGACCCCTGATATATTTATACATATTAATTAGATCTCCCCTCAGTCGTCTTTTTTCTAAAGTGAATAACCCTAATTTTGATAATCTTTCAGGGTACTGTAGTTGCCCCATTCCAGTTATTACTTTAGTTGCCCTCCTCTGGACCCTCTCCAGCTCTGCTATGTCTGCCTTGTTTACAGGAGCCCAGAACTGTACACAGTACTCCATGTGTGGTCTGACTAGCGATTTGTAAAGTGGTAGGACTATGTTCATATCACGGGAATCTATGCCCCTTTTGATGCAACCCATTATCTTGTTGGCCTTGGCAGCAGCTGCCTGACACTGGTTTTTGCTGTTTAGTTTGCTGTTTATTAAAATTCCTAGATCCTTTTCCATGTCAGTGTTACCGAGTGTTTTACCCTTTAGTATGTACGGGTGACTTGCATTTTTCCTTCCCATGTGCATAACCTTACAATTATCAGTGTTAAACATCATCTGCCACGTATCTGCCCAAGCCTCCAATCTATCCAGATCCCTCTGTAGTAGTATACTGTCCTCTTCAGTGTAAATTACTTTACACAGTTTAGTGTCATCTGCGAAAATTGATACTTTACTATGCAAGCCTTCTACAAGATCATTAATAAATATATTGAAGAGAATAGAGCCCAATACTGACCCCTGAGGTACTCCACTAGTGACAGTGACCCAATCTGAATGTGTACCGTTAATAACCACCCTCTGTTTTCTATCACTCAGCCAGTTACTTACCCACATACAGATGTTTTCTCCCAGTCCGAGCATTCTCATTTTATATTGACTTACATTGTGTGTCAGGACGGATCCGTTTGTCTCAGTTTCGTCAGACGGACACCAAAACGCTGCAAGCAGCGCTCGGTGTCCGCCTCCAAAGTGGAATGAAGGCGGAATGGAGGCAAACTGATGCATTCTGAGCGGATCCTTTTCCATTCAGAATGCATTAGGGCAAAACTGATCCGTTTTAGACCGCTTGTGAGAGCCCTAAACGGATCTCACAAACGGAAACCAAAACGCCAGTGTGAAAGTAGCCTAATGTGTGATTCTCTAATAGAGTCATTTACCCCTATTCCCTCTCTGGCTGCAGTTAATGGTCTGAGTGAGTTAAAGGAGACTGTCTGCTAAAAGTCCAAACAATGGGGGGAAGTTAAAGAGCCAGGACAGGAAGTAAAATACATAGAGCAACGTCAAAAAATTATATCCAGAAAACCATCCAATCCTTTTTTTTTTAAAACATTACATTACAGAAGTACCTTCTACTTGGGGGTTACTATCTCTCCTTATGGCCATACATGCTCCTCTGGAATTCTGGGAAGAATGTATGCCATTGATCTGTTAGCAGTCTCTCCTTCCAATGTCACCAGATGTAAGGCAGCTATCCTATAACTCAATGTTCGACCCTTAAAATAGGCATTTAGACATGACTTGGATAAGCCAGCACCTCATCTGCAGACAGCTGTTTCGGGGTGATTGCCTCTCATCAGTGCAGAGCAGAGAGTACGGGCTTAACTGGGTGAGAAGCCTAGGTCAGGACTTAGGGGTACTATCTCTCCTTATTGAGAGCACCTTTATCGGTGTTAGGAGGCTAGGCCTCTAACCTATCTAAGCCAGTACTCTCTGCTCTGCACTGATGAGGGGCAATCACTCTGAAACAGCTGTCTTCAGATAAGGTGCTGGTTTAGTTATGATACAAGTCATGTCTCAGGGTTGAACATTGACTTATAGGATAGCTGCCTTACATCTGGTGGCATCAAAGGCAGAGCTGGCAAAGAGCTAATTTGCATACTGTCTTCCTAGAATTCCAGAGGAGCATGTATGGCCTATAAGTCTCCTCACGCTGATAAAGGTACTCTCGATAAGGAGTGATAGCACCCTCCATGTCCTGACCTAGTCCACTCACCCAGTTAAGCCAGTACTCTCTGCTCTGCACTGATGAGGGGCAATGGCCATGAAACAGCTGTCTGCAGATGAGGTTCTGGCTTGTTTATTATCCAAGTAATGTCTCAAGGCCTGTATAAAGGGTCGAACATTGACTTACATTATATTACATCTGGTAGCATCAGCAGCAGAGCTTGCTAACAGCTCATTTGCATACCTTCTTCCCAGTACCTTCCAGTGATGTCACATTCATGGACTTTTAATTACTGAATTTATCCCTATTGCTTTCTAGTGCTTCCACCCTTTTGTCTAATGGGACCCTGAGGTCTGAAATCTAGCACCTCTCTTTTCCATGCTTTAAACTGCAACTTTGTTTGTTTTCATTGTCTGCTTCTTGTAGGAACAAGCCCAACTCCATACAACAAGATTAAAGTGAATGCAAACCTTCTTCAATATAAATAGCCCCAAAACTCTTTGCTAAATAACATATAGCATTATTTTTGTGTGCGGCCAGGGGGAGATTAGGAGCTTACTGCATTCTGTGTTATTGTACAGTTCAAGGTGTAAACAGTATGAAGTTGATGAGCTCCCTCTAGTGGTGGCTGCAAGCTGCAAAAGTTTAACATTTAAAGAAGGAGCTGTCCCCACCTCAGACATTTCTTAGTAAATAACCGTACTCCTCATCAAATAACAATCCTAGAGCATCTTCTCTTATAATGCTGCATTGTGCTGTTCCTCTCATATTTCTCTTATAAATATATGAATTAAACTTACACTTGGAAGTTACTAGTTGGGGGGTGTCTTTACACAGTTTGACACTGTGCATTCAGTGAAAGTATTAGAATGTGTAGGGAAGCACCCATTTGAGAAGGGGAATGGTAAGACCACAGACTATGATGGAATTCTATGACCATGCAATCCTTTAAGAGGCATTCCATTTTGCATTCCGTCATAATAGAAGTCTATGGACACCATAACGGACCTGGACGGTTTCCGTTATGCAGGACAGGACTCCTGCATAACGGAAACCGCCTGGATCCGGTAACGGAATCCATAACGGAACTCTTACATAACCCTGTGGACAAACCCTCTTTAAGTCTACAGGGGAACTGGAGCTTTGTATATAGCAATGTCATGGTGTTAAAAAGTGGACCTTTACTTTAAGCTACAGGTCAAAAAACAACACCAGTGAGAAAAACAAAGATAATCATGATAGTAATTGCGAAATATATATATACTAAAGCAAATGAGCCTTATATTAATATACAGAAGTCAGAGAGTTCCTTTAATGGTCCACAAACCTCTAACCCTGGACACGGATAAAAGGATTCAGAAAATTGCATTTCAGCAAATAATGCCTCGATTTCCTTGCACGGGGAAAAAAAAATATAACAGATCCATAAAATATGAAATGAAAGAAAAAGACAAAAGCAGGAAGACTAAAAACATGAAACAAAGATAGAAGTAAGTTCATAAAACACAACATAAACCCTGCACAAATGGATTGCCGCACTGTCTCTAAACTCCGAAATCCCATTAAATTCTGCCATTCAGGCTCATTTCACTGTTCTTTCCTTTCTGCCTCCTTTTACATAAAGCTGTTTTCCTTTCGCCACATCCTATTGGTTTTTAGTAGCGTGTGTCTCAGTGTGCTAGCTCTTCACCTCTGATTACATCTCTCTATCCCAGTGCTCTTAATCTCCTCTCTCTGCCTCTTCCTATACTTTCCCTCAGCTCTTCTTGTTAACCTTATCTCCTATCCTCTCCAGTTCTTGTTTCAATCCTCTCTTGCCCCCGACACCATACACATTGCACTGCTGATCCTTTATCCGGTCATAACAACTATTTGTCTCCAACGCTGTTTGAAACATTGCTTTCCGCAATAATTTCAAACAGTAATGAGGAGCAGGAATCGGGGGCTTGCAGGCTTCTGTTTTCTTTACCAGAGAGCAAATTAATCTCAATGGCCCAGATATCAAGTCATCAGTAACCGGGACTGTATAAATAGGCAGAGATAGAAAATCCAATGGTTTGCAGTTTATCTGGACGCTGCAGAATCTCGTGGCAACCAAACCAAATGGATTGCTAAAGCTAGCATTTCCCATTATTTATTTATTATACTCACTTGTATACCGCTGACATATTCCGCAGCATTTTACAGACATTATCATCACACTGTCCCCAATGGGGCTCACAATCTAAGGTCCCTATCAGTATGGAGGGTGGGAGAAAACCAGAGGAAACCCATGCAAACACAGGGAGAACATAAAACTCCATGCTGATGACCTGTTACACGTGCACTTGGCAGCTGAAGGCATCTGTGTTGGTTCCATGTTCATATGTGCCCGCATTGCTGAGAAAAATGAAGTTTTAATATAGGCAAATGAGTCTCTAGGAGCAACAGGGGCGTTACCATTACACCTAGAGGCTCTGCTTTATCTGCAAAAGCCGCACTCTCTGCACTTTGAATGACAGGGCCAGGCAGTGTAAATCGCTCAATCAGGGGGTGCGGCAGTTCCAGAGAGAGCAGAGCCTCTAGGTGTAAAGGAAACGCCCCCGTTGCTCCTAGAGGCTCATTTGCATATATTTAAAAAAAAATCAGCAATGCGGACACATATGAACATGGGACCAACACAGATGCCTTAAGCTGCCACATGTAACAGATTAGCCAGTTTCATAGGTACAAATCTGCTGACAGATGCCCTTTAAAATGCCCTTCCAGAGTTGTTTGCCAACTATATTTATTTGAGACATATTCAAAATCTACAATAAAAAAAGTTAGTTTTTCCAATTTTATTGTAACGTAAAGAGGGTTACAGAGTTTTTCTTCAGGTGAAAGTGTATTTAAAAAAATGGGCAGAATAGATTAAGAAAATAAAAAAGAAGCATTACTCTTCTCATGGATCCCCCGCCACTTCCGTTGTGACATTGCTCTAATCCCCACCGCTCTCAACTTCCTTCTCCCGGCTTAACACGTGGGAAATGACTGGAGATACCTGTTCGGCCAATCACTATCTGAAGTGGGGCACAGCTACGGCCAGTGATTGACTGAGCTAGAATTTCCTGCCATTTCCTGTGCATTGAGCTGGGAACAGGAAGTGGAGAGCAGTGGGGCCCGGAGTAGCAGCAGTGGCAGGGAATCAGTGAGGTGAGTAATGGCTCTATTTTTTATTGTTAATCTACCGTTATATTCAGACTATGCAATGGCTTTGGATCTCTGAATCAGAATAATGAAGCTCCAGCTGATAAGAGGACTGAAACTGATTAGCAGACTGTTGGACCTAAAAAGGATGTTGGGCTAAACTGTGGACATTCACTTTAAGATCCATCTTACTACATATTTTATGCCTATGAAAAATCCTACTGTACTTCAAGCAGCGATGATGTTTAGGCATGTTCTGCCTCTCACAATAAATTCTTTTAATACAAGCACTTTGGAGTTTCCTCATTAAGCTTACAGTAGACACATCCTGGAC
The DNA here is from genome assembly GCF_905171765.1 of Bufo bufo. NCBI lineage: Eukaryota > Metazoa > Chordata > Amphibia > Anura > Bufonidae > Bufo > Bufo bufo. The sequence continues at coordinate 193,520,804 of NC_053397.1, forward strand.
AGCTGCTTCCATGCATGACTCTTCAGCTAAAGTGGCTGTCAGCCAGGAGAGAACAACATGCTTGACAGATACTGTCCTCTGCTTTGAGGGCAATACGCCCTGTACAGCATTTAAACAAAATCAAACAGAGACTTGCTGATAGGCTTCTTTAAACACAAAATTGTTTATCATTATTAGTATCTTTCCAGATTCATATGGTGCCCACAAGAAAAAAAGTGGCGCCCATGCACATAAAAATAGTAGAGTTCATAGACTTTTGTGAGTATTGTGTTCTCAGACGCTTGTGAGCGTCCAAAGCATTGTACCTGGTTTAACAATGAATTATCGGGTGACAAATTTCCTTTCTGGGGCTATTCACTTCACGTTTTTGTTCTACATTTAACATATGGTTAGGGGAAAAAAAAGGATGCATTAGTGTAGTACACTATGGGGCACATTTATTAATACCAGTGTTTTAGACACCGGTCTTAATAACTCCAATAGTTGGCAGTGGATCTGCTGCAGCTATGTAGAGGCACCGGCCTCTTCATAACTCCAGCGGATCCTCTGCCACTTCTAAATGTAATACAGCTTCCCAGCTGTCTTACAATAAACCTTTTTTCAATGCCTAAAACAGGCTTAGAAAATGGTAAATGAGAGGGGCATGCTGGCCCGTCCCGTTCCCCGCCCACACCACACCCTCAATTTTAGACCTGCCATAAGCGGAGAGAAGCTGCAGATTGTGTCGTAACCGAAGCCTGAAATACTCCTAATTTAGGTGCATTTCAGATTTATAAATGACCTCCAAATTTTTACCATATTGCAGAATCACCAAACAATCACCAACACACATATACAGTTGCAAGAAAAAGTATGTGAACCCTTTGGAATGATATGGATTTCTGCACAAATTGTTCATAAAATGTGATCTGATCTTAATCTAGTCACAACAATAGACAATCACAGTCTTCTTAAACTAATAACACACAAATAATTAAATGTTACCATGTTTTTATTGAACACTCCATGTAAACATTCACAGTGCAGGTGGAAAAAGTATGTGAACCCCTAGACTAATAACATCTCCAAGAGCTAATTAGAGTGAGGTGTCAGCAAACTGGAGTCCAATGAATGAGATGAGATTGGAGGTGTTGGTTACAGCTGCCCTGCCCTATAAAAAAAACACACACCAGTTCTGGGTTTGCCTTTTACAAGAAGCATTGCCTGATGTGAATGATGCCTCGCACAAAAGAGCTCTCAGAAGACCTACGATTAAGAATTGTTGACTTGCATAAAGCTGGAAAGGGTTATAAAAGTATCTCCAAATGCCTTGCTGCTCATCAGTCCATGGTAAGACAAATTGTCTATAAATGGAGAAAGTTCAGCACTGCTGCTACTCTCCCTAGGAGTGACCGTCCTGTAAAGATGACTGCAAGAGCACAGCACAGACTGCTCAATGAGGTGAAGAAGAATCCTAGAGTGTCAGCTAAAGACTTACAAAAGTCTCTGACATATGCTAACATCCCTGTTAGCGAAACTACGAAACGTAAAACACTAAACAAGAATGGATTTCATGGGAGGATACCACAGAGGAAGCCTCTGCTGTCCAAAAAAAACATTGCTGCACATTTACAGTTTGCACAAGAGCACCTGGATGTTCCACAGCAGTACTGGCAAAATATTCTGTGGACAGATGAAACCAAAGTTGAGTTGTTTGGAAGAAACACACAACACTATGTGTGGAGAAAAAGAGGCACAACACACCAACATCAAAACCTCATCCCAACTGTGAAGTATGGTGGTGGGAGCATCATAGTTTGGGGCTGCTTTGCTGCGTCAGGGCCTGGACGGATTGCTATCATCGAAGGAAAAGTTAATTCCCAAGTTTATCAAGACATTTTGCAGGAGAACTTAAGGCATTCTGTCCACCAGCTAAAGCTCAACAGAAGATGAGTGTTGCAACAGGACAACGACCCAAAGCATAGAAGTAAATCAACAACAGAATGGCTTAAACAGAAGAAAATGTGGCCCAGTCAGAGTCCTGACCTCAACCCGATTGAGATGCTGTGGCATGACCTCAAGAAAGCGATTCACACCAGACATCCCAAGAATATTGCTGAACTGAAACAGTTCTGTAAAGAGGAACGGTCAAGAATTACTCCTGACCGTTGTTCACGTCTGATCTGCAACTACAGGAAACGTTTGGTTGAAGTTATTGCTGCCAAAGGGGGTTCAACCAGTTATTAAAGCCAAGGGTTCACATACTTTTTCCACCTGCACTGTAAATGTTTACATGGTGTGTTCAATAAAAACATGGTAACATTTAATTCTTTGTGTGTTATTAGTTTAAGCCGACTGTGATTGTCTATGGTTGTGACTTAGATAAAGATAAGATCACATTTTATGACCAATTTGTGCAGAAATCCATTTCATTCCAAAGGGTTCACATACTTTTTCTTGCAACTGTAATGTAATTACATTTTATTAATAGAAATACATACAACATAAATCAAACATCATATTAAAATATAGCAACAAATGCATAAAGTGCTATGACAGAAATGAACTCCCATGCAGGTTAACTAGGTCAGCTATACTGACTCTGCTATGGATATAAATATGCAAAATAAATAACCCAAGCCAAACTTGGCAATAATATTTAATCCACAGCCTACTTCTACAAAAATATATATTCTCCTTATGAGATGCCCAAACCTTGTGTAAATAAATCACATGGACAAGGAGGAACATAATCCAATCCATAAAACATCCACTTAGTTAGCCACCAGACACACATAGTCAAAACATTAGTGTATATACATGTAGGGAGATCAGGAACTCACCAAAACCTGCAGGGAGCAACCACCCCGACGTGCGTTTCGCCTTGCTTCCTCTGCAGAATTCAGCAAAAAAACATGCATTAATATATACTTTTTTTTTTACAATGGAATTCTATGGTGATGGGTGGAAATATATGGCATTCATCTGAGAAATCTGTTTAAAGCATACATAATATGTATACATTAAACGTGGGGCAAAAACATGATGTCAACACAGCCTTAGGGTCCATTCCCACGTCCACAAGTGTTTTGCGGTCTGCAAAACATGGACACTGGCCATGTGCGTTCCACATTTTGCAGACCGCACATGGCCGGCACTATAATAGAAATGCCTTTTCTTGTCGATGTCTGCGGACAAGAATAGTACATGTTCTATTTTTTGTTCGCATCTTTTGCGGCCCCATTGAAAATGAATGGGTCTGCACCCGTTCCGTAAAATAATAATAATAATAAATAAATATAAATATATAAATAACTGAAAAATAATAATAATGAATAAATTGTATTCTGTTCTAAATTCTTATTCAAAATATTCAAGGGAGATGCATCTGAAAAAAAGAGGTCATAGGAGCAGATAGTGAGGAAAATATACATTAGTAAGTAGCTGACTGAGATGAGTAGTTTTCTTACAATTCGATTTGAGTGTATTTCTACCAATCCAGCTGTCCAATTTGGTTCAGTAAGGTCTATCCATCGCTCTTCTCCTAAATTTTTCCAAATTAAATCTACAAAATTTGTGTTCATTAGAACTTTTAGAAAATTCTGAATTTTAGAATGGATTTGCCCATCTCTAGTTAATACAGATTTATTAGGTTATTATTCTGCATCATTATATATACCCGTATATATATGTCGGCGTAGAAGACGACTGGGCGTATAAGACGACTGGGCGTATAAGACGACCCCCAACTTTTCCATTTAAAATATAGGGTTTGGGCTATACTCGCCGTATAAGACTACCCCTGTCTTCAAGACGATCTTCTCCAGTCCAGGGAACTGACTGGGATCTGTGGATGGCACTTTTATGGGGAGGGGGATCAGTGGATGACACTGCTATGGGGGGGATCTATGAATGACACTATATAGCATCTTATGCCATATGTGTCATCCACAGATCCACCCCATGACAGTGCCATCCACAGATCCCCCTCCCCCTAAACAGTGCCATCCACAGATCCCCCCTAAACAGTGCCATCCACAGATCCCCCCCTAAACAGTGCCATCCACAGATCTCCCTACCCATAACAGTGTCATCCACAGATCACCCCCATGACAGTGCCATCCACAGATCTCCCTCCCCATAACAGTGCCATCCACAGATCCCCCCCTAAACAGTGCCATCCACAGATCTCTCTACCCATAACAGTGCCATCCACAGATCCCCCCATGACAGTGCCATCCACAGATCCCCCTCCCCATAACAGTGTCATCCACAGATCCCCCCATGACAGTGCCATCCACAGATCCCCCTCCCCATAACACTGCCATCCACAGACCCCCCTCCAAATAGTGCCATCCACAGATCCCCCCCTAAACACTGCCATCCACAGATCTCCCTCCCCATGACAGTGCCATCCACAGATCCCCCTCCCCGACGCCCAGAGGAGTATACATTTATTAACTGTAATCTGTAAACTTTAACTTTAAATGAGCGCTCATGTCTTTACTATTCTACCTTACTCTCAGCTCTGGTAATAGGCAGTGCGGGCGGCGCTCACTCACTGACGTCACGCGCCTGCGCCGCTTAGTGGAAGGAGCAGGCACGTAACGTCAGACGTCAGTGAGTGAGCGCCGCCCGCACTGCCTGTTAGCGGAGCTGAGAGTAAGGTACAATAGTAAAGACATGAGCGCTCATTTAAAGTTAAAGTTACAGATTACAGTTAATAAATGTAGTGAGCGGTGGGGCCCTGTATATTCTAACACCCAGGCAAGCGTCCCCGTCACCATGGGAACGCCTGGGGGTTAGAATATACCATCGGATCTGAGTATACCCGGCGTATAAGACGACCCTCGACTTTTGAAAATAATTTTTAGTGTTAGAAAGTCGTCTTATACGCCGGCATATACGGTATATATATATATATATATATATATATATATACAGGGAGTGCAGAATTATTAGGCAAGTTGTATTTTTGAGGATTAATTTTATTATTGAACAGCAACCATGTTCTCAATGAACCCAAAAAACTCATTAATATCAAAGCTGAATATTTTTGGAAGTAGTTTTTAGTTTGTTTTTAGTTTTAGCTATTTTAGGGGGATATCTGTGTGTGCAGGTGACTATTACTGTGCATAATTATTAGGCAACTTAACAAAAAACAAATATATACCCATTTCAATTATTTATTTTTACCAGTGAAACCAATATAACATCTCAACATTCACAAATATACATTTCTGACATTCAAAAACAAAACAAAAACAAATCAGTGACCAATATAGCCACCTTTCTTTGCAAGGACACTCAAAAGCCTGCCATCCATGGATTCTGTCAGTGTTTTGATCTGTTCACCATCAACATTGCGTGCAGCAGCAACCACAGCCTCCCAGACACTGTTCAGAGAGGTGTACTGTTTTCCCTCCTTGTAAATCTCACATTTGATGATGGACCACAGGTTCTCAATGGGGTTCAGATCAGGTGAACAAGGAGGCCATGTCATTAGATTTTCTTCTTTTATACCCTTTCTTGCCAGCCACGCTGTGGAGTACTTGGACGCTTGTGATGGAGCATTGTCCTGCATGAAAATCATGTTTTTCTTGAAGGATGCAGACTTCTTCCTGTACCACTGCTTGAAGAAGGTGTCTTCCAGAAACTGGCAGTAGGACTGGGAGTTGAGCTTGACTCCATCCTCAACCCGAAAAGGCCCTACAAACTCATCTTTGATGATACCAGCCCAAACCAGTACTCCACCTCCACCTTGCTGGCGTCTGAGTCGGACTGGAGCTCTCTGCCCTTTACCAATCCAGCCACGGGCCCATCCATCTGGCCCATCAAGACTCACTCTCATTTCATTAGTCCATAAAACCTTAGAAAAATCAGTCTTGAGATATTTCTTGGCCCAGTCTTGACGTTTCAGCTTGTGTGTCTTGTTCAGTGGTGGTCGTCTTTCAGCCTTTCTTACCTTGGCCATGTCTCTGAGTATTGCACACCTTGTGCTTTTGGGCACTCCAGTGATGTTGCAGCTCTGAAATATGGCCAAACTGGTGGCAAGTGGCATCTTGGCAGCTGCACGCTTGACTTTTCTCAGTTCATGGGCAGTTATTTTGCGCCTTGGTTTTTCCACACGCTTCTTGCGACCCTGTTGACTATTTTGAATGAAACGCTTGATTGTTCGATGATCACGCTTCAGAAGCTTTGCAATTTTAAGAGTGCTGCATCCCTCTGCAAGATATCTCACTATTTTTGACTTTTCTGAGCCTGTCAAGTCCTTCTTTTGACCCATTTTGCCAAAGGAATTATGCACACCTAATATAGGGTGTTGATGTCATTAGACCACACCCCTTCTCATTACAGAGATGCACATCACCTAATATGCTTAATTGGTAGTAGGCTTTCGAGCCTATACAGCGTGGAGTAAGACAACATGCATAAAGAGGATGATGTGGTCAAAATACTCATTTGCCTAATAATTCTGCACGCAGTGTATATATACATTGCCTGTCCAAAGAAAAAGTCGCCACCTGGATTTAACTAAGCAAATAGTTATGAGCCTCCTATTGGATAATTACTGCATGGGCGATTATCTTTCAGCTGGAAATAAGATATTTAACCCCAACTGGTGCAATGAGTTGCTTCTCATTTCTTAAACAACCATGTCGAAAGACACATCTCGTGGTCGTTGAAAAGATGTTAGTCTGTTTGAGAAGGGTCAAATCATTGGCATGCATCAAGCAGAGAAAACATCTAAGGAGATTGCAGAAACTACTAAAATTAGGTTAAAAACTGTCCAACGCATTATTAAAAACTGGAAGGATAGAAGGATAGAGGGGACCCATCGTATTTGAGGAAGAAATGTGGCGGGAAAAAAATCCTGAATGATCGGGGATCACCTAAACATTTGGTGAAATCAAATCGAAGAAAAACAACAGTAGAACTCAGGAATATGTTTAATAGTGAAAGTAAGAGCATTTCCACACGCACAATGCAAAGGGAACTCAAGGGATTGGGACTGAACAGCTGTGTAGCCGTAAGAAAACCACTAATCAGTGAGGCAAACCAGAAAAAAAGGCTTTGATTTGCTAGGGAGCATAAAGATTGGACTCTGGAGCAATGGAAGAAGGTCATGTGGTCTGATGAGTCCAGATTTACCCTGTTGTGCACATCAGGGTAAGAAGAGAGGGAGATGAAGTGATCATGCCTAGTGCCTACTGTACAAGCCTGTGGGGGCAGTGCTATGATCTGGGGTTTCTGCAGTTGGTCAGGTCTAGGTTCAGCAACAGTATGTGCTCCAAGAATTATGTCAGCTGACTACCTGAACATACTGAATGACCAGGTTATGGATTTTTTCTTTCCTGATGGCACGGGCATATTCCAAGATGACAATGCCAGGACTCATTGGGCTCAAATTGTGAAAGAGTGGTTCAGGGAGCATGAGACATCATTTTCACACATATATTGGCCACCACAGAGTCCAGACCTTAAGACCTTAACCCCATTGAGAATCTTTGGGATGTGCTGGAGAAGGTTTTGTGCAGCAATCAGACTCTACCATCACCAATCTTGGTGAAAAATTCATGCAACACTGGATGGAAATAAATCTTGTGACATTGCAGAAGCTTATTGAAAAAATGCCACAGCGAAGGCGTGCCGTAATCAAAGCTAAAGGCGGTTCAACGAAATATTCGCGTGTGTGACTTCTTTTTTTTTTTGGTGGAGACTTTTTTTTGGACAGGCAGTTTATATATATATATTTAGCACAGTTTGCACCATTTTCGCTTTTTACTTAGAATTATGCATTTTAGGACACTATTTATAAATTCCCCCGAGGTCTTTTCTTCCCATTAACATTCATTACAGTCAACCTTTTCCTATAGTGAAATGGTTTCTTAAGCTGGCTGCACACTTTAGATCGCTATTGACCAAAGGCTTGATTGACCAGCAGCTATCCCTCCTAACTGCTCCGTCAGGAGAAGGGAGTAAGTCACTGACAGACTCCATGATGAAGGCTTGACAATTGACATCGTTTTTTAACTGACATTTGTCAGTAGGACAGACACCCTCATATTCATCAGATCCAGGCGAAATCAATGGGTTTGCCTAATATTTCTCTAATGTGCATGACCATATTCATAGAGAACATTGCACTGTATGGCAAATGGTGATGCCATTTGTCATATTTTTAAATATGAGTTAAAATAAATTATATATATTAAATCAAAATTTCACATTTGTACTTTTATTATCTTGATAGATGTCATTTGATAGATGTCATTTGTGACCTAAATTGTCTTTATATAATTAAAGTCTTGGGTAAAATAAAACAAAATGGAAAAGCTAAGCTAAAATAATAACATTTTAAATAGCAGATTCTTCTCACTTGCTTTGTCAGTCACCTCTGAGATCTGCTTCTGTTCTCTAATGGCTGCTATCACCTTCTAGCATAGAGATTTCTAATGACTTTTCTCAATTCAGCACAATTGTGCTACAGAACACCGAAAAATACATTTAACGGTGAGGAAACTTGACTTCAGAAAATCCATGTGCTCTTTGTATAGGCATTTTAAATACAGTATTTTTTAGGGTGTTTTTCCTATGTTTCTTTCCAAATGTATTCCTATACTAAGGTTCATGCAAAGCAGCATACAGGCTAGGACCTCTACTGGTAAAGGACAGTACCTCTGTACAGGACAACATTATAGATGAATTGTTTGGGGCAATAATCCAGGCATGGTTTGGAAATCTTTTTCTATTGATCTGTCAAATATTTTTCAATACTGTTAATATGGGTAGAACAACTACATGTCATCTAACATCGTAATATATTTACTGTAAGAAAATATGGTTCTTGGCACAGATCAGTAGAGCATGATTTAGGGATTCAGCAAACACCGTAGAGAATCCCAGTGTCAGACACCACCATCCCCAGGCCATGTGTCTGGTGGTAGTGGACCGTGACACTTTAGCCGTACAGGCTTATTGCCGGTGGCAACGTGTAGTTTATAGTATGTTTACACACTTCCCTTTAAGCTTGTTGTCCCTTCCCATTCTGGTGGGTATGGGGTTAAAGTGTGAGCAAGGTGGAGCTGAGTGTGGGCTCTTATAGTACATGGGCTTGGAGCCTGAGGTTAGTGGGACTTCAGCTTCTTGTAGAGCTGGAGCTATGCTGCCATCCTGGACCTTACCATCTATCCAGTTTGAGGGCCACCTTGTTGGACATAGATTGTCATCCCTTATGTATCCTTAATGTTCCTTTCCTTACCTGTGTTGATGTTTGGTGTGGGTTTATGTTCAGGGTGTGGTGTACGTCTTGTTGTAGTTTCATGTCTGGTCTTTTGGTGTTTGTCCAGCATTTATGCAAGGCATATCTCTGTGTTGTGTCTCCGGTGAGGGGGATCCTGGGTTCCTCGGAGGGGGAACCACTAGTCAGTAGCAGTTGTTTTTTCATCCAATTGTTGTGGCAGGTAAGTACTGTTGTTCCAGTGTGTGTTGTTTGCGCTGGGTGCTTACCTGACAATCTGGTTTATGCTACTGTCTGCTCCTTTCTTGTTGCTAGGCCTGCTGGAGACTCCGGTTCATCCGTGTTATGAATGAACCAGTCGTTTCCTAGCCCTGACATTATTACCAGGGATCTCTAGGGTTAGTAGGGCCCGAGGTTCCAGGTATGAGCCCTCCCACCATTAGGGTTCGCTCATACAGTTAGGAGGTCAGGGATAGGATTTAGGGATGTGTTAGAAGGTGACGTGCTCCCTTTATTCCTGTTTCCAGGCCTAGTGGCATATCCCTCCAACCTACATTGTACAGTGTGGAGTTTCCCACAACTCCCCACCGTGACACCCTGCATTAGAAATAACACAGTGTACAGGTATTAATGAGCTCTTGAGGAATATTGTAGAGCTGCTCCAGCTGCTATAGGGAGTCTTACAGCCAATGATTCATGTAAAAAGATACTCAAATGAGCCCTTCGCCAGAAATAATACAAGTGGCTTTTGAAAGGCACTCATAGGAAGATTCCCTGTAAGTCTTTATCTAATTACTTAACAAGTTATCTATGGCTTTATTTGTCTTTCTTCTAAAAGAAAGCTTATTTTCATACATGTTTTATTTGGAATGATCCATTAAGGGGGCTAACATTTTTCTGCAGTCTGAATTTGGAATGGGTTCCTACTGAGCCAAGAGATTACAATTAGTGTTGAGTGAAGTGCGCTTCGATTCAAATTTCAGGATAGATTTGATCAGCCTCAAAGCCAAATTTCCTCGTGCTTTGAGGTACCCAATCGATTTAACCTGAAATAATGCAATAGACAAAAACAAAAAATTACCTAGCTGCTCCATTTGCTCTAAATGGGCAGGCCACCGCCATCTTACTTGAAGATTTCATCCAATATCCCATGCGTAGTGACTTATGACATCACCACGCCAGCCAGTGTGATGACAGCTTCTCGGGTCACTCCAGATCTTCAAGCAAGATGGCAGTGGCTGGCCCGTCGCGAGCAAATTGATCAGGTAAGTATGATTTTTTATTTATTTTACTTCTGTGTTATGTACATCAGATCCCGCAATCTTGCATGAACGCCGTATCTGAGGGCTACAATGAATGGGGATGGTGCATCCGCCACTCCCTGTAATTGCAGCCACTTCTTACAAAAAAATGCGCTTCGCGATAAAGCAGCAGAATCTAATTTTCCAATACTTTGCTCTTCTCTAATTACAATAAACAGTGTCTTTGGGGACCACAGCGAAGCATTCCGTAAAACATTGGGAGGTGGTGTCTACACGGCTGGCCATCGTCTTTTAGTCGAATTCAGTCTGAAAGAAAACCTGCCTGAACAGCCCCTAAAAGTAATCCTAGTTGTCAGTCTTCGTAAAAGCAACCAGCATAGGCAATATTAGTTTTTGCGATATTTTGCACATTTTTGGCCTAATATTCGCCATAAATTCACAAATTCTAGAATTCATGATCTCCAGTCATTATTTTCTTGATTGCGAAAATCAGCAATGTAATATGCGCGTATTGCACGTGCAATACAGCTGTGGTTCACTTTTGCTACATTTTCAAGCTGCTAGAAGTTTCCTGAGACTGGAGAAAATGGTTGGCAGAAATTTTTGTGACTGTGAGGAAGAAATCCTGATCACTGTAAGTAATTTTACATTACAGCACTGTTTTTGATTACATTTCGCATGAATGGCAGAACAATATCTTTTAGGTAGCAGTCCAGCACTGGAACCAACTTCCTTACCATGACAATGGCTGCTGCCACACCAGTGGCGTATCCAAGCTATGGCAGCCATGGCTAGTGCCATAGGCGCCAAGCGGGGGGGGCGACAAAAAAAAAATATCATGAAAAAAAAATTCCCACCCATTCTGCAGCCACCTCCTTTAGCCCCAGCGCTGGCGGCGGCACGCAAATTAACTTGGAAAGCACTTTTACCTTGGCTGGACAGTCTGGACTGAGGGCTGGCATGTAGGAGAAAGACAGGCGCCCCCATGATTTTCTATGAATGGGATCGCCCAGTCCGTCCGTGTATCTGCTAACTTGCATAGGCTCCGCCTCCAGCTCCGCCTCAAGCTCCGCCTACCCCTCCTCTGCGTATCGTAGCTTCATTTATCCAAGCGTGTCACTCGTGAGGTGACTGACTGCACTGAGGTGAAGTGAGGAGAAGAACTGTGAGAAGTTGGACGATTGGACCCCCAGCCAGGCAGCACTGCTAGTCTGCTACGGTACACACACACATCATGATCACACTGTATAATGATGTACTGACATTCTGCAATCTGCCAAGCACTGCAGGCAACCTAATAAATGTAACCTTGCTAAATACCTAATATAGTGCTGCTAAATATATGGAATAAATAAATTAGAATTATGCATAGATATCCTAAATAAAGTGATTTGTGCAAGTTGTACCTGCTGTTGCACAAATCACTTAATTTATATCTATGGCTATGCATAATTATAATTAATTTAATCCATATTGTGCAAGCACTATATTGGATGGGCTGCTTGCTTCTGTTTGAGACTGTCATGATGCCAGGCTTAGGCTATTGTCACACTGGGGCGTTGCGCTATTGGCGGTAAAGCGTCGCTATTTGAGCGGCGCTTTACTGTAGTTTTTGCGGCGCTATTCAGCCGCTAGCAGGGCGCCTCAAATATGCGGCTCGCAGGACTTTGAGCTTCCACTAGCTGCCCAAAAAGGGTTAAAACCGCCCGCAAAATGCAGCTTGCAGCGGTGCATTGCTGGCGGTTCGGCGGCGCTGCCCATTGATTTCAATGGGCAGTGGCGCTTTCGAATCAGTGTGTACACTGTTCCTACAGCGCCTCAAAGATGTGGCTAAAAGGACTTTTTTTATTGTCCTGCCAACGCACCGCTCCAGTGTTAAAACCCTCTGGCTTTCACATTGGAGTGCTCTATTTTGTAGCTCTGTAGCACCTGCAAAGCGCCCTGAAAGAGCGGCTCCATTCACTCCTGTGTGAAGAAAGCCAGAGGGCTTTAACACTGGAGCAGTGCGTTTGCAAGCAGCATCTTTGAGGCGCTGTAGGAGTGGCTCCTAAAGTGCCCCTGCCCATGGAAATCAAAGCGGTGCTTTGCAGGCGTTTTTTTTAACCCTTTCTCGGCCGCTAGCGGGAGTTAAAAGCGCCCCGCTAGCGGCTGAACAGTGCCGCAAAAAAGACGGTAAAGCGCCGTTAAAAATAGCAACACTTTACCACCGACGCCCCCACCCCCCAGTGTGAAAGAGGCCTTAAAGTCATCATCAGGTGCGATTGTGCGTATGTGCTAAGCAGACAGGGCCGCTGGTGATCCTACTTCCTCTCTCCCCCCAGGGGCGCAGTTTCAGTGCTTGCCATAGGCGCCATTTTCACTAGATACGCCTCTGTGCCACACCCATGACCGCTCATGATCAGCAAAAAATGTACTTACAGCCAAAAAAACTATACAAAGAAAATAAGGAGGGACTTTGGGATGACTTTATTGGGTTTGGGACAATGGGACAAAAAGCAAAAAAAATAGGGAATCAGAAAAACAGACAGCAAATGACTTTTTTTTCAAAGATGAAAGACAAAGACACTAATCCCTATCATAGCACAATAACTCCTATCACAGCGCACTAATCCCTATAACAGCACAGAAAAACAGACAGCAAATGACTTTTTTTCAAAGACACTAATCCCTATCACAGCACAGTAATGCCTATCACACTACCTAACACCCTACACTATATCACTATCTAACCTACACTGACTATCTGCCACTAACTATCTGTATTATATATATGACCTAACTAACTAATGTAATTGAATAAGGATCCAGATAACTCAGCAAAGCACAGAGCATATAAATGACACTGCACTCTCTCAGAACTGCAAAAAAACTGCAGAAAATGGCTGCTGGGGAGTTTCCTATATAATAAGGGGTAGGAGATTTTCCTATTGGTTGCTAGGGATGTTGCTAAGCTCAGACAAAGATATTGCAGCCTTCTCATTGTCCCACAAGCAAGAAACAGTGAGGGTACTGATGAAAAAAAAAGCTAGAATAGTCACGATTACGAAGAAATAGCACTATATTATAGATCTTCGCGAATTCTCGAAGTGCAGATATTCGTGATAAAAAATGTAAATTTCAAAATCAACCCAAATAATTAAGCCGAACTGAACCAAAATTTAATTTTAAGAAATTTGCTCATCTCTAGGTACCATTCTAAATGTGTAGAGTTACCATTGTACAGTTCAATATAAAGATTTCATTTTGCTGTATTTTATATTTTTAGTACATTTTTAGCTCACCAAAGCATTACTTTTTTCAATGTTAATACAGAAGAACTTTTGTTGTGACAAATTTTAAATGCTACTTCCTTATGAACATTAAAATTGAATAAACCCTAAAGGTCCTGGATGAGATGGTTGATGGACTACATAGATTATTTTGCTTAAAGTTTTCCATTATCATAATGCAGCTTTTGCTCGGACGCTTTGCCATTATCGGCGTCTATCCTCTATTCATTTAAATAGGTATTGATAACATCACATCTATGGCGAGGGAAGGGAACGGGAGACATGTACGCTGTCTACATCTCCAGCACCTCATAGCCTGTGCAGTATCTTATTCCGCATTACTGTCCATCTCTTAGCTCTAATTGCAGTGGAGCCAACACTTTATCTTTTCAATCATAATTCTGTTTTCCTACTGTCCTGACCTGCATCAATAGAAATTTAACCGTGAAAATCACCAAGATAAGATTGTACAGGGATTGCAAGACCCAGAAGCAAGGTCAGCATGGGTAGCTTAAATCTGATAAACATTGGAATACAATCCAAGTTTCAGGCAAACTACCACACTTTTCTGGTAATATTACAACCTATTTATCATAGTGGAAAAAGTAACATACCTAAAGTTTGAAGAGATATTATGATAGAAAATGGCATATTATATAAGACATTTATTTATTAGGCTCCAGTTTTCTGGCATAGAAGGTTGCAAATTTTGGCACAAGTTCTGGTTTGTGCCAAAATTAGTGACTTTTTTCCCCTTTCTGACACTATCGCCACTTTGTAAAAAGTGGGAGAAGCATGAGGGGTGAAACCTGGGTGCCCTGCCACATTTAACAACATGTGGTGCATATTAAACCTGAAATCTACTCAAGCTCCTGGTGGAAGAATATTTTTTCCATGGCAAAAGTGTCCATAGCGTGTAGCGGATGAGGACACAGAGGCAGGCCAATCAGTGGTTATAGCTATTCTCCTTTCAAGGGGGCAGTTGGTTGTCAGATGGCCATACAACAGTTGGGCAGATGCTTTGTTTATGGCCAGGCCCATGAGAAAAACATGTGTAGTGGTCTTCTCACTTTCGTTTCTTTTTTAAAGGATACAGATAGCAATGATACAAAAATAGTACCTTCATAACAGTACCATATAGTGAACACATAAAAGGGCCATAGGGTGCTCAAATAACAATCATCTTTAGTGCCTAAAATATATCAATATACAGAGTGTGACTATTATCCTGATATTGTGCCTAAATAATTGCACCACATAGTGTCCAAATTCATTTGATGTAGGCAAACCCCAACAGCACAAAAAATTTAAGGAAATGGTAACCAATGAAATGCTACCCCTCTTCTTTCACTGCATAATCTCCCCTACTGTTAGAATACAAACGGATCGGGTACCATGTGTCTCATTTTTTGCTATGTTCTCCATTGTTCTCGATGAATGTTGTGTTCAAGCAATAGATCTGGTTAATAGTCATGTAGGCTTTGCTGTTCAATAGAAATAAGGTCATTTGATCAATCAGTAATTTCCAGCTACTGCGGTACGAAAAAAGGTTGGATCCGATTGACATATTACAGTAGTGCCATGTTGCCTATTATAGCAATCTGATGAAAAAATGATTAAAAGTTTTCTTCCCTTTCCGGAATTCACCAGTGATGTTTGAAATGTGAATTTTGATTTAATTCCAGAAACGATGTGTTAGGAAATATCATGGCCTACATACCTCAAACACAGACTCTAGCTCTGCTATTTCTGTAGATTTGCATTTATACAATACCTAAAGGGTAATTTTGAGTAACTGCACGAAAGATAAAGGGATTCACAACACAGATGATCAGCAGGGAGTGTGTTTTTCAAAGGAAAACATAAGACACATTTTCTCTCTCCTACCGAGAAGGTGTCATGCAGTAAGGCTCTCTTCCTGATAGGGTTGCCACCTTTTTGAGAGAAAAGGCACTTGCTTATTGATTTATTATTGACACCACCAGATGAAGAAAGTTTTACCAGGGCAGATATCAATTAATTTATACTATTTGTACATAAATAATTAATTCATGCCTGATGCACTCTTTTTCTTTATCATTCCTTATCAAGTACCTATGGATATGCAAAGAGATATCTCCCAAGGAAGAGAACCATCTTGCCAGCAGCAACTCTTGGAAGTGGCTCCCTATAAGTCAAATTCAGACTTGGGATTTGACAAGGGAATGTAGCCAAGCCAGATATCCATCTACAGAGAGCTGCTTCAGGGGGTGCTTGCCCCTCATCAGTACAGAGTAGAACTCTGGCTGGCTGAGTGCGTTGCCTAGAGTGCGGCTTGGGCGGGGTGCTGAATCTCCTTAAGGAGACCAGATTTACTGGAAGTACTCCATGGTATTCAGCATCTAGCCTAAGCTGCATTCAAGGCATTGCACTCAGCCAGCCAGAATCCTATTCTGTACTGATGAGGGACAAGCACCCCGAAACAGCTGCGGACATAATGAGTTATTCCCTTTAGCCTTAGTAAGACAGTATAGCATCATGGGTACAGTATAGGCCAGGACAGGCTCTATACAACACTACATGTAAACCAAAGTTGCACCAATTCCCCAGTAAATTGGTATATAACCCCCTCTGGTCCTCTAAAATACAGATATATATTTTTTTTTCATGAAAAGCTCCTATCTCGTTTCGTACATTTTTTTTAAATTTATTTCATTTTCCCTTTTCCCGTCCGCTCTCCCTAAGCTCTGGGATGAATGACAGCAGTAGAAAATCATGTTAGAGTGTCACTGACACACATAGCCTTGGATAAAGGCGTGTTTAAAGGCGTTAAAAAGCGGTGTGTCGAAAAACACTCTGTGCCATGGCGCATTTTTATGCTTTTTCCTATTTCAAAGCTTCCAACAATTGTCCCATATCAAAGGCAGCTGGAGTTTAAACACACAAGCTGTTATTAAAAAAAAAAAAAAAAATGATGATGGTTGAGGGACCAAGCCTCAAAAAATTTGACCTTTATGGCCAGATGCTCACAGTCGCAGTATTAACTGTCAGAACGAAGGCGTAACTGTATCTACTTTCATCGTTGCCCCGCAAACTGCGGTTAGTGCTTGGCCGCAACTGAGTGCAATTTCCTCCTGCCTGATGATGACAGAACACTATGTATTGTTTAAGTGCGTTCACTTATATAAACTGTGTTTACTATAGGGTGCACAGCAAGGACCAGCCAGCCCCAGCTCTTCACTGCCCAGCTTGGCAGCTCTTGTCCCTAAGTCATCCCTAAACTTTCCCTGAACTTTCCCATCCTGCTAAAATACCCACTACCCAATTCTTCTCCTTAGTACTACTAGCCCTAATGTCTCCCTGATCTATACCCTAGCACTAGATAATGGCTCCATAAAAGATTGTTCATTTTCCTCCTGCAGAGATGGACCTCTCTGGTAAAAGGCTAAGCACACAATGACCATCCTCTAGCTGTTTGCAGACACCTTTCTTCTTTAGTTCACACTGATTGGCTCATAGGGCTGCCTGTCAGCCTCTGAGCCAATCAGGGCAAACCTTCCCCCCAGTTCCTGTCTGAGTCATGTGACAGGGCTTCTTCTTCCTCCCTGGTGCTTTTGAACACTGTTAAAACCCCAGTAAAATGGCGCTCATCTCTAAAAATAACTATGTATGTACATAACTGTTTTACAAGTGGTCCAAATGTACCCTGGAAGAGTATTCCTGACGAGGAATCCCTTAAGGCCTCTTTCACACATCCGTGATGACATCAGTGACAAGATGGTCAGTGGTTCATTCGTGAAGTTTCACTTAAAGGGGTTGTCTGAGTTCAGAGCTGAACCAGGACAACCCATAATTTCACCACGGCAGCCCCCCTGACTTGATCATCGGAGCAGTTCATGCTCCGATGCTCTCTTTTGCCCTGCGCTAGATCGCGCAGGGCAAAGGCACTTTAGTTTACAACACACTGCTGTGCGGAAGTTTCCGCCCGGCAGTTTGTTCGGTGACGTCACCGGCTGTGATGGGCGAGCTTTAGCGCTGCCCTAGTCGTTTTAATAGCTAGGGCAGCACTAAAGCCCGTCCATCAATGCCTGTGACGTCACCGGACTTCCTGGCAGCCCCAGTACGTCACCGGATCTCCAAAAAATGCATTTACCCTGCGCGATTTAGCGCAGGGCAAAGGTAAGCATCGGAGCATGAACTGCTCCGATGCTCAAGTCAGGGGGGCTGCCAGGGTGAAAATGGAGGTATGTCCGGGATCAGCTCTGAACCCGGACAACCCCTTTAAGGGGATTATACCATGAAAAATACTCTCCAGTTTTCAAACCAGCACCTGGATCTGAATACTTTTGTAACAGGATGTCATTTAAAACTTAGTATAACCACTGAGTTATTCAATAAAATCTATCTGTAGAGCGCCACCTGCTGTTTGTTTTCTTATTTCTTTGTCCATCTCACTGAGAAGGCCGCACATGCTCAATTGCCTCCTGAGCTGTGATAGGGAGACAGCTGTAGCAGAAAGGACGTTTCCATTGATATTAATCTAGCAGAACAATTAGAGCAATGAATGGGGAGATGATCTCTGCATCCATGTGAGGTACAGGGCTGGTTCTAGCTTTATTAGAGAGAGATCGTCATGTACTATATGAGGTCTGATTTAAATTTTTTACATTAATCATGGGATAACCCCTTTAAGTTCCACTGAATCACAGCATAAGATCAGTTTTGTGTGAATAAAAACATTAAACTCAATGGGTATGTGCACTGTGCACGGAGAACACGGACAGCCCATGTCCCAACTCACTGATTTATGAAAGAGGCCTTAGGTCCAGATCAGAGATTTTGATCAAACACTGACTGTGTGAACGCAGTCTTAAGCCTCATTCACACATCAGTGTTGCAACAATGTCAGTTGGCAGCCGCCAGCGTGCAGCACATCCTGCTATGTACCTCAGTTGAACTGCACACCGCACGTGCAGCAAGCACAGCAGCGCCGCTACAACAGGACACTCTCCAGCATCAATTACCAGCGCTGACTAGTATTCCTTCTGAAAGGGACCCTCCAGGAGAGTGCACCAGCGGGCTCACGGTGCTGAGGATACAGACTTGATAAAGGGGTCCTGAGTACCCCGAAACGCGTCATCTTTTCAAAATAAAAAATCTCGTATCCAAGCTCGGGTTGGGATTTGCGCCTTTAGTCCATCGGCTCGCCGCACGAATTCAGTGCAGACGAGACCTTTTTTATATATCCGAACTGCACACAAGGCTCCTCTTCTCCGCTGCAGGCTCCGGACCCGCTTTCCTGCACTGTCGCGGGCGACAACAGCTTCAGTTGGACCTTGTAGGAGCCGCACGCGTCCTGTTTCTTTAAGGGTTCGTGCACGCCCCTGATTCCGCCTTCTCTCCAATCCCGGCCAGGCACCACCTTTATAAGGGTGCTTCCCCCTTCCTGTGATGCCTGAGCAATATTGTAGTTTTCTACAGTGAAGGTTCCAGCTTGTTGCTCCTGTGTTGGTTTCCTGCTTCCGACCTTAGCCTGCATCCTGACCTCGTCTCTGCCTGATCCTCCTGTACCTCGCTGCTCTCAAGTGTATGATTCGGATTGTCGACCTCGCCTCTGTCTGCTGTTCAGCTTGTTTCACCTGCTGCACCTGAGATATTCAGCTCTGCTGTTCTAACAGCTCCAGCACTGCTAAATCACTAACTCAGCTCTGCTTCATCTGACTCTGCTGCTGCACTCCTTCCATCCACTGACAGCTCGCTCCACCTGCCTGTATCCCCAGTGCTCGGCCAGATGCCACTTAACCGGGACCACTCTTGCGGTAGCGACCTGGTGTCTCCCCTGCAGCTAAGACCAGCTTCCGCATCTTGGAGCGGCATAAAGGGTGAAAACCAGGGGAACACTTAGATTCCGCTCCCAAGTTTGTCCCAAAGCCAAATCGGTAAGTGGCACAGCGGGTCCACACCCGTTGGAGCGTTACAAGTGTTTTGGTCAGTGATGTCCATCAGTGGTTGTGAGCCAAAACCAGGAGTGGAGTCTCCACTGACATAAGGTATAAGGGAAAGATCTGCACCTGTTCTGTGTTTAGAGCCGCACCTGGTTTTGGCTCACAATCACTGACGGTAATCACTGATCAAAACACTAAAGTGTGAATGAGGCATTACTCTGCACTGCCCAAGACAATACATTTCTGTGAAAAATACAAAGGACCCTCTAAGCACCATCTAAGTTAACCCTTTATGGACACGATCATGTGCACCATCTCGAGACAACTGGACTTCAAATTCCGCCAACATTGGACATATCTTTCCTAACTTCGTCTGAATCCACCAGACATCGGGAAGCGTACTCTGTAACACAGAGCACAGCGTGGGAGAATTTGCCCTCTGGTAATTCAAGCACACTGTACTGAAATATTAAATCTGAAAATCTCTTAAACATCTCTCTTTCCCCCAAGACAGTCATTTTTTAGCTTCATTTGACACTCTCGCTGCTTATAATGTCTGCTACATATATAAAAGACTGTTTTCTTCATGGTTTTCCAAACACAATTTCATTTATCTACATGATACATTATCACCAGGCCTCTACCTAAAATGAAGATTATTCATGGGCCTGCAGAGGGGAAAAAAATAATTTCATGATTTTTTGATGGTTTATCTATTTATTAAATCCCGCATGAATGTATCCTATTGCGTAGCCACAAAAAAAAAACATATTTCGCTTTCCTGCTTACCTCTGCATCAAACGCTAGCATCTCTTTAATCGAGTTTCTTCAATTTGCTGGGTGTGTTGTATCCGGGGGAAATTTACACCATCGCAGACCTAGCAGATTCTATGTTAACAGAAGATTTTTTTTAAATGACATTGAGAGATGCCCATATAATGTATGCAGCGGTTATCTGTACATATTGGGGCTTAACAGGAATACTGATTTGGGGGACTTGTTCTTTGGGACATATTATATTAATTACAGCCTTTTTGTGTCAAATAACTCATTTAAAAGGATTGTCTTATCAAAGACATCCCCTTTTAATCGGTTGATCGCAGCTCCTGTGACTTCCAACGAATAGCTAACTTTCCCTGCAGTGGCCACTACAGGCGAAATGTAGTATTGCAATGATTGGTCATCCATCTAATACATGGACGAATGTGGTTCTCTGCAGTGAGAGCCTCTGCTTTTTCCTAACTGTCCATTCTGGACTCTAGACAGTGTCACGCAGGTAGGGGGCACTCGGGACAACCCCTTTAAAGTTAGATAATAAATGCCTAATGACAAGCTCTAATGACAACTAATAAAGCTCCAGGTTTTTGCTTTTAGCTAAAGAGTATTTATGTTCAGACTGCTCTACCTGTGTGTGTCAGTCTACATTGCAGTTCTGGAAGCTCAGAGTAGATAACTCTATATGTCCTACCAGGGGCGTAGCTATAGGGGAAGCAGGAGAAGCGGCTGCTTTGGGGCCCCAACTCAGAAGGGGCCCACCCAGGAGGAAGACTAAGATTTTATTGTCAAGGCCCCGTCAACAGTATTATAACATAACATTATATATTATATAGACACAGAGACACTGTAGGAAATGGAGGGACTGGCTGCCGGGCCTTATCTGAAAGAGTGATCTTGACTAGACACAGGAGTGGGGGTTGCACAGGAGCAGGGTGTTGCACAGAGTTGCTGGGGTGGGGGGGACCATTCAAAAATTTGCGGTGGGGCCCAGTCATTTCTAGTTACGCCATTGTGTCCCAGAAATACAAGTACACTGATCCCTCAAGTTACAATGGTCTCAGGATACAATATTTTCAACATACAATGGTCTTTTCTGGGCCATCGTAAGTTGAAACTAAACTCAACATACAATGTGTTTGCCTCAGATCCAACCAATGAGGTAATTTCTCTGGTAAAATAGCTGTATTAGTTGCAATTCCTGACTGTTATATGTAAGAACTAGTAATGAGCAGCATAGGCAATATTCGAATTTGCGATATTTCGCAAATTTTTGGCCGAATATTCACTATAAATTAGCAAATTCGAGAATGTGTGATCTCCATGATTGCAAAAACCAGCAATGTAATATATTCAAGATAAAAATTTGCAATTAGAATATTTGCAATCAACACTAAGGGGTAGGCAACTTTCCTATTGGCTGCTAGGGATGTTGCTAAATGCCGATATTTACGATAAATTTACGATAAATTTGCGATTAGAATATTCGCAATCAACACTATTCGCGAATACGAATATATAGCACTACAGTCGTGGCCAAAAGTTTTGAGAATGACACAAATATTAGTTTTCACAAAGTTTGCTGCTAAACTGCTTTTAGATCTTTGTTTCAGTTGTTTCTGTGATGTAGTGAAATATAATTACACGCACTTCATACGTTTCAAAGGCTTTTATCGACAATTACATGACATTTATGCAAAGAGTCAGTATTTGCAGTGTTGGCCCTTCTTTTTCAGGACCTCTGCAATTCGACTGGACATGCTCTCAATCAACTTCTGGGCCAATTCCTGACTGATAGCAACCCATTCTTTCATAATCACTTCTTGGAGTTTGTCAGAATTAGTGGGTTTTTGTTTGTCCACTCGCCTCTTGAGGATTGACCACAAGTTCTCAATGGGATTAAGATCTGCATTGTTCTTCACAAAACTGTTGTTGGATTGTTGGAAGAAGTTGCTGTTGGAGGGTCTTTTGGTACCATTCTTTATTCATGGTTGTGTTTTGGGGCAAAATTGTGAGTGAGCCCACTCTTGGGTGAGAAGCAACCCCACACATGAATGGTCTCAGGATGCTTTACTGTTGGCCTTACACAGGACTGATGGTAGCGCTCACCTTTTCTTCTCCGGACAAGCCTTTTTCCAGATGTCCCAAACAAAAGGAAAGAGGCTTCTTTGGAGAATATGACTTTGCCCCAGTCCTCAGCAGTCCATTCACCATACTTTCTGCAGAAGATCAATCTGTCCCTGATGTTTTTTGTTGGAGAGAAGTGGCTTCTTTGCTGCCCTTCTTGACACCAGGCCATCTTCCAAAAGTCTTCGCCTCACTGTGCGTGCAGATGCGCTCACACCTGCCTGCTGCCATTCCTGAGCAAGCTCTGCACTGGTGGCACTCCGATCCCGCAGCTGAATCCTCTTTAGGAGATGATCCTGGTGCTTGCTGGACTTTCTTGGACGCCCTGAAGCCTTCTTAACAAGAATTGAAGTTCTTGATGATCCTATAAATTGTTGATTGAGGTGCAATCTTAGTAGCCACAATATCCTTGCCTGTGAAGCCATTTTTATGCAATGCAATGATGGCTGCACGCGTTTCTTTGCAGGTCACCATGGTTAACAATGGAAGAACAATGATTTCAAGCATCACCCTCCTTTTAACATTTCAAGTCTGCCATTTTAACCCAATCAGCCTGACATAATGATCTCCAGCCTTGTGCTCGTCAACATTCTCACCTGAGTTAACAAGACGATTACTGAAATGATCTCAGCAGGTCCTTTAATGACAGCAATGACATGCAGTGGAAAGGTTTTTTTGGGATTAAGTTAATTTTCATAGCAAAGAAGGACTATGCAATTCATCTGATCACTCTTCATAACATTCTGGAGTATATGCAAATTGCTATTATAAAAACTTAAGCAGCAACTTTTCCAATTTCCAATATTTATGTAAATCTCAAAACTTTTGGCCACGACTGTATATTCTAAATATTCGCAAATTCTCGAAGTGCGATATTTGCGATTAAATTCACAATTTGAATATTCACGCTCAACACTAGTAAGAACTTGTTTTATCTATCTTAGTTATTTGCTTATTTTTCTTAAATCTTAATTTTCTCTTAGGGTAATTTCACACTCGCGGCAAAGGATTCAGGCAGGCAGTTCCGTCGCCGAAACTGCCCACCGGATCCGTCAAAACGTATGCAAACTGATGGCATTTGTCAGACGGATCAGGATCCTAATGCGTATGACAAATGCATTGAAATGCTGGATCCGTCTCTCCGGTGTCATCCGGAAAAATGGATCCAGCATTTATTTATTTCACATTTTGTTCGGTCTGAGCATGCGCAGACCGCAATGCTGGATCCGTTTTGCTGGAACACTCGGGTCCGGATCCGGCATTAATGCATGTCAATGGGAAAAAAATGCTGCATCCAGCATTCCAGCAAGTGTTCCAGAATTTGGGATGGAGATAAAACCGCAGCATGCTGCGGTATTATCTCCGTCCTGAAAAGGCAAAAAGACTGAACTAAAGACATCCTGATGCATCCTGAACGGATTGCTCTCCATTCAGAATGCATTAGGATAAAACTTATCAGTTCTTTTCCGGTATTGAGCCCCTAGGACGGAACTCAATGCCGGAAAAGAATAACGCTAGTGTGAAAGTACCATTACCTTGGATGACATTTTGGGGCCTTGGAACCGATTACTCAACTTACAATGGTCTCAACATACAATGGTTGTCCTGGAACCAATTAATATTATAACTTGAGGGACCACTGTATGTGAACCTGTGGTATGGTATAGGGAATTTTGTGAACAATGTAAAAAATGGTACACTAAAAATATTTGTGCCGATTATAAATTTTCAAGCTTCAGGCACCACTGATAAATGCCTAGTTCAATGGTCCTTTAAGGTGGTACTGAGTTGAGATAACATTTTAGGCTTGGTGTGGTCTTATGCAAGAGTTTAGAGGTTTAACAACAAATTAGTAGAATATCAAAATCAGTTGGTACTAGGTGGACATGGATAAGTAATGTTATGAGGCTGTTCCTCTTCTTCTAGGAGCAGCTCTGGGGGCTACTGATTCTCATTGAAGAGATTCAGCTCTCATATGGAGATTTGCATGCAGGTAGTGTTCCATGGTAAAAAAGTATGTAAATTAGCTGTCCTCCAGAAGGAATAAAATATGAGCTAGTCATCTTTTTGTCTGGAAGAAAGCTAGTAGGTATTCTTCCTCCAAAAATAAAGAAGACACATTGGCCCAGATTTACTAAACCTATAGATAGTGTAAGCCAAGGATGGCCAACCTGTGGCTCTCCAGCTGTTGTAAAACTACAACTCCCACCATGCTCTGCTGCAGGCTGATAGCTGTAGTAAGCCTGGACAGGCTGGGAGTTGTAGTTTTACAACAGCTGGATGGCTTTCCCTGGTATAACCTAAGACCGGCTGTCTAGACCTGCACCAGATTTATCACAGGGGCTCAGGCTGGAGGATAGATCTGAGGCAGGTATAGACACTTTTCTCTGACCATTGGTTGGCTTGCAACAGAGTTTTACCCCAGCATTGTTATGCAATTTTGGATCCTTTCCTTTTGAGCCCCACCTTTTCCTGATAAGTCCCACCCTCTTGTCGATCAAGTTTGAAAAATCTGAGAAAAACCCTAGTGGCGTCAAATTGCACCAAAATTGTGCCAATTTGCTCCACTTTTTCAACAGATTCTAGACGCAGACACATTAGTTAATCTGGGGCAATATTTTGCAGATGATTGTCGGCAAAATGATATCAACACTTGGTTGACATAGATTTCTTATCCAGAAACACATGCTACTCTGTCTATTTTAGATTAGTTGCTGTGATAAATGACCCGAAATGTGTTTACATTTCTTTTTATTGCTTTTCTTCTTAATTGTTACAATGGGGTTGAACGGTGCGCCTAGATACCATTGGATGTCTCATTTCATTTCCTCAGCACCGAATAAACCCCGGTAGGATTGTGTCCGGAGTGTAATTGCTCTTGACTGGTGAATGCTGGAAGAAACTCTTTAGTTCCCATTATCATCACTTTAAATAGAGAAGCATTTCACACTGGAGTGAGGGCAGCGTATACTACAAGAACCTACGGAATAATTACATTGCATCTGAATCTGTGCGCGAGTGCCTCATTGACGGAGGCGAGCGGCAGAATACTCGACTTGTGTCTGCGTGACATAAACAAGCCAATGACTCCCCTCTTTACATATTCTACAGCAATCACTCTACAGTTACCCAAAACCCTTCTCTGCCTGCAGCGTAATTCTTTAAAAAATTGGTACTCAAACATGAGAGATGAGGACATGAGATGACAATGTCATTTGCGTATATAAATCCACCCGCAGATCTTGAGAAGTAGCAGGTCAGCCAGGGGTTCAACAACACTTTTTTCCCTTACAGGAACTGAACATAATCAATCTAATCTTGTATCGTTCAGAAACTCAGAGTTCCGAGTCTGCAGAACATACCCTTTACTCCTTGTATGAATAATTTGCAGGGCACTGTCTCATTTCAAGTATGCCATGACAGATCCTTTATTAACATATTTGGCTGAGTATTTGAGACTGAAGATGGAATTTATTAGAACTCTGATTTATTTGTATCTTTGAAAGGTTTAAAGCAATTCTATATTCCTCTAAAGTTTATATATAAAAAAAATAAAATGATGCGGTGACCCTCCAGAGTACCAGAAGATCCTCACCATAATGGCCCTCAAAGGAACAGACTTTGGTCAACCACTTGCCACTTGGGTTTTTGACTCTATTGATATATCCTGTGTGTGCACTGGAGGAGCGGGAGTGAAGGATGGGAGTGGTAGTGGCTTTGGCTGTTACAATCAATCATGGTGACTTGCCTCACACCGTTGCTCCCTTGGGCCTTGCAGTGAAAGGAGGGGGCACCCTTTCTTCCCCCAGAGCACACCCTAGTTCTGAGGCTACTGCCTGATGGTAGTTGGGGTGTATGTGATGTTGAGTGCTTGTATAGGTGCAAGGCAGGGCACGTAGAGTACAATGGCCGGTGTATGGTGCAGGAGTTGGTAACTGGCCACAGATAGAAGAATAAACATCGCTCTTAGGAGTTGTAGTCCCTTCAAACGATAGCAAAAACACAGTTCCCACAATATACAGTGTAAATCTCCCCAGAGGATTTTGCATGGATTTGAGCAAGGATGGAAGGTTTTGTACTCTTTCCTCTCTTTCCTCTCTATGTTTTTTAAAGTCTCTTCTGGCATAATCTATGGCTGGCAATCTTAACTTTGCAATTGTGCCTGTAATTCACAATTTAGGCTACTTTCACACTCGAGTTTTGGCTTTCCGTTTGTGGGATCCGTTCAGGGCGCTCACAAGCGGTCCAAAAAAAGGTTCAGTTTGCATTCTAATGCATTCTGAATGGAAAAGGATCCGCGCAGAATGCATCAGTTTGCCTCTGTTCCGTCTCCATTCCGCTTTGGAGACGGACAGCGTTTTGGATTCCGTCTGATGAAACTGAGCCAAACGGCACACAATGTAAGTCAATGGGGACGGATGCATTTTCACTGACAAAATCTGGCAGAATAGAAAATGGATCCATCCTCTATTGACTTTCAATGGTGTTCAAGACGGATCCGTCTTTGCTATGTTAAAGATAATACAAACGGATCTGTTCTGAACGGATGCAGACGGTTGTATTATCTAAAAGGATCTGTCCATGACGGATCCGCACAAAATGCGAGTGTGAAAGTAGCATTAGGCATACAGGTTTTAGAGAAACGACTGGCTAAGTCATGCCCAAGTGTGAAGGGTGTTTTAATAGTATTCCTCTCACCGCAGTAAAGTCTAAATAGCTTAGGTAGCAAGATACCTGACTTTAATGCTTAGCCATGCAGATTTCTGAACCTTCTTGCCTCTTTCTTTCTTCCTTTCTGTAGATCATCCAGAGATTGGTTTGTCTCTGTAGCTTTAGTTCAGTCTTATGAGGAATGGAGTATATAGAGCTGCTTCCCCACTCTTCCTCTACTTGCTGAAACTCACTAGACTCAGCTGGAGGTAGATCTAGGATCCACATCTAAGCTTCATGTAAGGGCTGTGTTAGAGCTGATTTAACTCCTTTACTTCCAGACATTATCATACTGGCTATGAAGAGGATAAAATGACGTAACAGGCATTAAATAGAAAACCTGCTCTTAAACTGCAATAGTGACAAAGTTTATGATGAAATGTAATGTTAGCATACACTTGTTGTATATAGATTGAGGGTAGGCTATTAGAACCACTCAAGGATTCACCAAGTAACTATAGGCTCTCATAGTAAAACCTATAGGTGTACGGCCACACGTTCAGGTTTCTGAATGCCGTTTTGGAAGCCAAAGCAAGGAGTGAACTCAAAAAAGAGGAGAAGTTGTATCTGTCCTTTATACTTTCTCTCCTGTTATGATCCACTCCTGATTTTGGCTTCCAAAACTTCATCAGGAAACCTGACTGTATGGCTGTACCCTAACGGGTCCACCTCCACTGCAAGCACCTTCAATTCAGAACATTGAAGCATTATGATTAATTTGGTGTCCCCCAAAGCACTGGGATCTATCCTCAAGTTAAGCCATCAATATCAGACCAGCAGGGTCCGACGCCCAGGATCCCCACCGTTCAGCTGTTTGTGAAAGCCGTGGCTCTCATCACAGCGCCCCAGCTCAGTTCCATTCACTTTAATGGGTTTGAGCTGCACCTAGGCCATGTAACCAATGAACGTGACATCACTGGTCTAGGAAGAGGACACATCACTCATCGTAACACCGCAGCCTCGTCAAAGCTGATCGCCAGGTGTCGGACATATCTTGAAGATAGGCCATCTATACTGAAATCTCAGACAACCCCTTTATTGTAAAAGCTCACAGAAGGGACAATGCACACACAGCAGGGGTAACTATGAACAGTAAAACTTAGAATGAGGCCAAATTCAATTTTCTGCCCCCGTTCCATCGTCCATAGCGATCACTAACTGCATCTTATATCTGAGAGGGCGATGAGTGATATAAACCTTTTTCTTATTTTGCAACAATTTATTATGTTTTCCTTCTGGTTGCCATGACAATGTCATTGAGCATGCACATACTTGTGCTGTTGTGCTTCATGTTTTTATAGTTTTTACCTGTCAGCGGACCTGCAGTCTATAGGCTCGCTTACATAGGAAAACTCCATGCTAAATTGATACTTTGGGGAAGATTAATTAAAGTGCACGAAAAAAAACTGCCGCACATGCTTTGCAACACATTAAGGACGAAAATCATTTTTCCGCTACACTGTACCTTTGGCGTAATGCGATTTTGTGACTTTTTGAAAACCATTGTGACTAAATCTCAACTGGTGCTTTTTACCCCGCCATCACCAGTTTCTGAAAAGGGGGCATGATGAGGGTGGAGTGTGGGCAGGCACGTTTATCATCATTTAAGCCAGAAACAATGACTTAAATGTACACCAGCAATGAACTGGAGAACATTTCTGATTGGCGCACGGACATTTAATTCATGACATAGCACCGGTCTTGATAAATCAAAGCCTGCGTGTTTTAGAAACCTTCAGACACATTTTGCAACTCGCCCAACAAAGGGTGTGGTTTATCAGAATAGAGTTTGGCGTAAAAAAGGGGCCACATGCCAAAAATGTGCCAACATTTTGGCGCATGTTTTTGGAGTAAAATAGTCACCAGAAATGTGGTGTAAACTGAGACTTAAACTGTCTGACGATGTGCTGGATCTATCAGGTAGCACCAGTCACTGTGACAAATCTGGAAAATTTGAAGACTGTCTGACAGTACTGGTAAATGTTGGTCACTGTGTTATCCATAGTAGAGGTCCTGAAGGGGCGATCCATGACACAGGTGAACTCACTTTTACAGGTCTTTAAATAGCAGCGTAATGTATTAGTTTTGCTTGGCGTGATGAAAGTGACGAATGTCCATTCGGGGGAACCATTTGTCTGGGCATCCTGCTCTTTATTTTCAGAGTTAGGCCTCATGCACACGGCTATAGCTGATTTTGCGGTCCGCAAATTGCGAATCTGCAAAAGACGGATTGAAGCGTGTGTGTTCCGCATTTTGCGAACGATACGTTCTGCCCTCTTTAGAACTGCATGTTCTATTTATTTCTTTTTTTGTGGGACCGCGGAACAGACATATCTTTTGTGGCCCCATTGAAGTGAATGGGTTTGTATCCAATTCGCAAAAAATGCAGATCGGATGCGGACCAAAACCACGGTCATCTGCATGAGGCCTTAGAGTCATTCCAGGTCAAACATTATAACTGTATGGTAGAGAATTGCTCAGCATGCCATTAGCCAGTTTGTTATACAAAGTGTTTCTAGAGATTGTTCCAATAACAATCCCCCAAAATTATATTAAAATAATCAAACACTGTCCAAAGAAAATGGGTTCTGAAACAAAGCTTCATGGCACTTTTAGTTCCTGACTACACTCACCTAAAGAATTATTAGGAACACCTGTTCTATTTCTCATTAATGCAATTATCTAGTC
This sequence comes from Bufo bufo, assembly GCF_905171765.1. Taxonomy (NCBI): domain Eukaryota; kingdom Metazoa; phylum Chordata; class Amphibia; order Anura; family Bufonidae; genus Bufo; species Bufo bufo. The sequence continues at coordinate 193,550,778 of NC_053397.1, forward strand.
AATCAATCACATGGCAGTTGCTTCAATGCATTTAGGGGTGTGGTCCTGGTCAAGACAATCTCCTGAACTCCAAACTGAATGTCAGAATGGGAAAGAAAGGTGATTTAACCACTTAAGGACCACAGGTTTATACCCCCCCTAAAGACCAGGCCCTTTTTTACAAATCGGCACTACACTACTTTCACGGTTTATTGCTCGGTCATGCAACTTACCACCCAAATGAATTTTACCTCCTTTTCTTCTCACTAATAGAGCTTTCATTTGGTGGTATTTCATTGCTGCTGACATTTTTCCTTTTTTTGTTATTAATCGAAATTTAACGATTTTTTTGCAAAAAAATGACATTTTTCACTTTCAGTTGTAAAATTTTGCAAAAAAAACGAGATCCATATATAAATTTTGCTCTAAATTTATTGTTCTACATGTCTTTGATAAAAAAAAAATGTTTGGGTAAAAAAAAAATGGTTTGGGTAAAAGTTATAGCGTTTACAAACTATGGTACAAAAATGCGAATTTCCGCTTTTTGAAGCAGCTCTGACTTTCTGAGCACCTGTCATGTTTCCTAAAGTTCTACAATGGCCAGACAGTACAAACATCCCACAAATGACCCCATTTCGGAAAGTAGACACCCTAAGGTATTCGCTGATGGGCATAGTGAGTTCATAGAACTTTTTATTTTTTGTCACAAGTTAGCGGAAAATGATGATTTATTTTTTTCTTTTTTTTTTCTTACAAAGTCTCATATTCCACTAACTTCTGACAAAAAATAAAAGCTTCCATGAACTCACTATGCCCATCAGCGAATACCTTGGGGTGTCTTCTTTCCAAAATGGGGTCACTTGTGGGGTAGTTATACTGCCCTGGCATTCTAGGGGCCCAAATGTGTGGTAAGGAGTTTGAAATCAAATTCTGTAAAAAATGGCTGGTGAAATCCAAAAGGTGCTCTTTGGAATGTGGGCCCCTTTGCCCACCTAGGCTGCAAAAAAGTGTCACACATGTGGTATCTCCGTATTCAGGAGAAGTTGGGGAATGTGTTTTGGGGTGTCATTTTACATATACCCATGCTGGGTGAGAGAAATATCTTGGCAAAAGACAACTTTGTATAAAAAAATGGTAAAAGTTGTCTTTTGCCAAGATATTTCTCTCACCCAGCATGGGTATATGTAAAATGACACCCCAAAACACATTCCCCAACTTCTCCTGAATACGGAGATACCACATGTGTGACACTTTTTTGCAGCCTAGGTGGGCAAAGGGGCCCATATTCCAAAGAGCACCTTTCGGATTTCACTGGTCATTTTTTACAGAATTTGATTTCAAACTCCTTACCACACATTTGGGCCCCTAGAATGCCAGGGCAGTATAACTACCCCACAAGTGACCCCATTTTAAAAAGAAGACACCCCAAGGTATTCGCTGATGGGCATAGTGAGTTCATGGAAGTTTTTATTTTTTGTCACAAGTTAGTGGAATATGAGACTTTGTAAGAAAAAAAAAAAATCATCATTTTCCACTAACTTGTGACAAAAAATAAAAACTTCCATGAACTCACCTTGGGATGTCTTCTTTCCAAAATGGGGTCACTTGTGGGGTAGTTATACTGCCCTGGCATTCTAGGGGCCCAAATGTGTGGTAAGGAGTTTGAAATCAAATTCTGTAAAAAATGGCCAGTGAAATCCGAAAGGTGCTCTTTGGAATATGGGCCCCTTTGCCCACCTAGGCTGCAAAAAAGTGTCACACATCTGGTATCTCCGTATTCAGGAGAAGTTGGGGAATGTGTTTTGGGGTGTCATTTTACATATACCAATGCTGGGTGAGAGAAATATCTTGGCAAAAGACAACTTTGTATAAAAAAATGGTAAAAGTTGTCTTTTGCCAAGATATTTCTCTCACCCAGCATGGGTATATGTAAAATGACACCCCAAAACACATTCCCCAACTTCTCCTGAATACGGAGATACCAGATGTGTGACACTTTTTTGCAGCCTAGGTGGGCAAAGGGGCCCATATTCCAAAGAGCACCTTTCGGATTTCACTGGTCATTTTTTACAGAATTTGATTTCAAACTCCTTACCACACATTTGGGCCCCTAGAATGCCAGGGCAGTATAACTACCCCACAAGTGACCCCATTTTGGAAAGAAGACACCCCAAGGTATTCGCTGATGGGCATAGTGAGTTCATGGAAGTTTTTATTTTTTGTCACAAGTTAGTGGAATATGAGACTTTGTAAGAAAAAAAAAAAAATCATAATTTTCCACTAACTTGTGACAAAAAATAAAAAATTCTAGGAACTCGCCATGCCCCTCACGGAATACCTTGGGGTGTCTTCTTTCCAAAATGGGGTCACTTGTGGGGTAGTTATACTGCCCTGGCATTTTCCAGGGGCCCTAATATGTGGTAAGTAGGTAAATGACCTGTGAAATCCTAAAGGTGCTCTTTGGAATATGGGCCCCTTTGCCCACCTAGGCTGCAAAAAAGTGTCACACATGTGGTATCGCCGTATTCAGGAGAAGTTGGGGAATGTGTTTTGGGGGGTAATTTTACATATACCCATGCTGGGTGAGAGAAATATCTTGGCAAAAGACAACTTTTCCCATTTTTTTATACAAAGTTGGCATTTGACCAAGATATTTCTCTCACCCAGCATGGGTATATGTAAAATGACACCCCAAAACACATTCCCCAACTTCTCCTGAGTACGGCGATACCAGATGTGTGACACTTTTTTTTGCAGCCTAGATGCGCAAAGGTGCCCAAATTCCTTTTAGGAGGGCATTTTTAGACATTTGGATACCAGACTTCTTCTCACGCTTTGGGGCCCCTAGAATGCCAGGGCAGTATAAATACCCCACATGTGACCCCATTTTGGAAAGAAGACACCCCAAGGTATTCAATAAGGGGCATGGCGAGTTCATCGAATTTATTTTTTTTTGGCACAAGTTAGCGGAAATTGATATTTTTTTTTTTTCTCACAAAGTCTCCTTTTCCGCTAACTTGGGACAAAAATTTCAATCTTTCATGGACTCAATATGCCCCTCACGGAATACCTGGGGGTGTCTTCTTTCCGAAATGGGGTCACATGTGGGGTATTTATACTGCCCTGGCATTCTAGGGGCCCTAAAGCGTGAGAATAAGTCTGGAATATAAATGTCTAAAAAATTTTACGCATTTGGATTCCGTGAGGGGTATGGTGAGTTCATGTGAGATTTTATTTTTTGACACAAGTTAGTGGAATATGAGACTTTGTAAGAAAAAAAAAATAATTTCCGCTAACTTGGGCCAAAAAAATGTCTGAATGGAGCCTGACAGGGGGGTGATCAATGACAGGGGGGTGATCAATGACAAGGGGGTGATCAATGACAGGGGGGTGATCAATGACAGGGGGGGTGATCAATGACAGGGGGGGTGATCAGGGAGTCTATATGGGGTGATCACCCCCCTGTCATTGATCACCCCCCTATAAGGCTCCATTCAGATGTCCGTATGTGTTTTGCGGATCCAATCCATGTATCCGTGGATCCGTAAAAATCATACGGACATCTGAATACAGCCTGACAGGGGGGGTGATCAATGACAGGGGGGTAATCAATGACAGGGGGGTGATCAGGGAGTCTATATGGGGTGATAACCACAGTCATTGATCACGCCCCTGTAAGGCTCCATTCAGACGTCCGTATGATTTTTACGGATCCGATCAGTCTATCAGTGGATCCGTAAAAATCATGCGGACATCTGAATGGAGCTTTACAGGGGTGTGATCAATGACAGTGGGGTGATCAGGGAGTCTATATGGGGTAATCACTACAGTCATTGATCATTCCCCTGTAAGGCTCCATTCAGACGTCCGTATGATTTTTACGGATCCGATCAGTCTATCAGTGCATCCGTAAAAATCATGCGGACATCTGAATGGAGCTTTACAGGGGGGTGATCAATGACAGGGGGGTAATCAATGACAGGGGGGTGATCAGGGAGTCTATATGGGGTGATCACCACAGTCATTGATCACGCCCCTGTAAGGCTTCATTCAGACGTCCGGATGCGTTTTGCGGATCCGATCCATCTATCAGTGGATCCGTAAAAATCATGCGGACATCTGAATGGAGCTTTACAGGGGGTTGATCAATGACAGGGGTGTAATCAATGACAGAGGGGTGATCAGGGAGTCTATATGGGGTGATCACCACAGTCATTGATCATGCCCCTGTAAGGCTCCATTCAGACGTCCGTATGATTTTTTACGGATCCGATCAGTCTATCAGTGCATCCGTAAAAATAATGCGGACATCTGAATGGAGCTTTACAGGGGTGTGATCAATGACAGGGGGGTAATCAATGACAGGGGGGTTATCAGGGAGTCTATATGGGGTGATCAGGGGCTAATAAGGGGTTAATAAGTGACGGGGGGGGGGGGTGTAGTGTAGTGTAGTGGTGCTTGGTGCTACTTTACTGAGCTACCTGTGTCCTCTGGTGGTCGATCCAAACAAAGGGGACCACCAGAGGACCAGGTAGCAGGTATATTAGACGCTGTTATCAAAACAGCGTCTAATATACCTGTTAGGGGTTAAAAAAAACACATCTCCAGCCTGCCAGCGAACGATCGCCGCTGGCAGGCTGGAGATCAACTCTCTTACCTTCCGTTCCTGTGAGCGCGCGCGCCTGTGTGCGCGCGTTCACAGGAAATCTCGGCTCACGCGAGATGACGCCTATTGGCTTTAGCGTAGCCTGGGGGAGCCGCCGCAATGACGCCTTTCGGCGTTAGCGTGGCGGCAAGCGGTTAAGCAATTTTGAGCGTGACATGGTTGTTGGTGCCAGACGGGCCGGTCTGAGTATTTCACAATCTGCTCAGTTACTGGGATTTTCACGCACAACCATTTCTAGGGTTTACAAAGAATGGTGTGAAAGTGGGAAGGGAAAAACATCCAGTATGCGGCAGTCCTGTGGGCAAAAATGCCTTGTGGATGCTAAAGGTCAGAGGGGAATGGGCCGACTGATTCAAGCTGATAGAAGAGCAACGTTGACTGAAATAACCACTCGTTACAACCGAGGTATGCAGCAAAGCATTTGTGAAGCCACAACACGCACAACCTTGAGGCGGATGGGCTACAACAGCAGAAGACCCCACCGGGTACCACTCATCTCATCTCCACTACAAATAGGTAAAAGAGGCTACAATTTGCACGAGCTCACCAAAATTGGACTGTTGAAGACTGGAAAAATGTTGCCTGGTCTGATGAGTCTCGATTTCTGTTGAGACATTCAAATGGTAGAGTCCGAATTTGGCGTAAACAGAATGAGAACATGTATCCATCCTCTGATGGCTACTTCCAGCAGGATAATGCACCATGTCACAAAGCTCCAATCATTTCAAATTGGTTTCTTGAACATGACAATGAGTTCACTGTACTAAAATGGCCCCCACAGTCACCAGATCTCAACCCAATAGAGCATCTTTGGGATGTGGTGGAACGGGAGCTTCGTGCCCTGGATGTGCATCCCTCAAATCTCCATCAACTGCAAGATGCTATCCTATCAATATGGGCCAACATTTCTAAAGAATGCTATCAGCACCTTGTGGAATCAATGCCACGTAGAATTAAGGCAGTTCTGAAGGCAAAAGGGGGTCCAACACCGTATTAGTATGGTGTTCCTAATAATTCTTTAGGTGAGTGTATATGGCCAAAGGAATTTTACTGCAACATTTAGGCTAGGTCTACAGGACTACATTTGTCGCTCGACAATAAGTCGCACGACAGATAGGGCACAACTACACTGCAACATTTGTCATATGTCATTTGACATTTTGTTGCACTAATGTCGCGCGACAATTTATATAATGGCTGTCTATGGTGTCGCACTGCAACATGCGACATGCTGCGACTGCGACAGTCACAGAAAAATCCATCTTGAATGGATTTTCTGCGACTGTCGCGTCGCAGTCGCAGCATGTCGCATGTTGCAGTGCGACACCATAGACAGCCATTATAAAAATTTTGCGCAACATCGGTGCAATAAAATGTTGCGCGACAAATGTCGTCGTGTAGACCTAGCCTTAAACACATCAAATCCAAGGACAAACATTTGTGTCGGTTCTCAGCTACCAAATGTTACCCCTGGGGTAGAAAAGGCACGGCCACACGGTCAGGTAAACTGCAGGCAGTTTTGGAATCCAAAATCAGGAGTGAATTCAAGAAAGAGAAGTCATATTTGTCCTTTCTCTCCTTTTATGATCCTGATTTTGGCTTAAAAAAATGAACACTAATGTTACCAAAATGCCCTTATTGAAAATCTCAAGTTGCCATTTACTTTTAGAAAGGTCGGTCTGTTCTCCTGATGTGTCTATTTTATTAAATGCTTGTATTTACCTTAAAGGGGTTATCCAGTCCTATAAAAATCCCCCCAATTTGCCTGCCCCCCACACTTAATATACTTACCTGGGTCCCTGCTCCCTGCGCCGCTCCTGGTCCCCGCACTGCCGCTGCTGCTTCTCCCCAGGCACAGATGAAAACATCTGGTGTCGGGGGGGGAGCAGCCAATGACAACTTTTCTTATCCAAAAGTTTGATTCGGCTGCTTTGCCGATTTTACAAAAAAATTTTGCTTTGTGACAAATTTCTTTGTAAGTAGTGGGTGCAATGACAGGGAACGGCCATTGCCCTGCCCCCCCATCATTGCACCCCTTAGATGCTGTGTCCATAGCTGATTGCAGCATCTGATATATACAGTCCTGATCAAAAGTTTAAGACCACTTGAAAAATGGCAAAAAATCATATTTAGCATTGTTGAATCTTAACAAGGTTCCAAGTTTAGCTTCAACATACAACAAGAAGAAATAAGAGTGAGACAAAACATTTTTTGAGCATTCAATTTAATGAAACAACGAATAAACTGAAACAGGCTGTTTTTCAGCTGATCAAAAGTTCAGGACCACACCTCCAACCAAAAACTAAACCCCCCCCAAAGCAGAAATCCAACTTCCAAACATAAATTCAGTAATGAGTAGCTCCGCCGTTATTGTTTATCACTTTAAAAATTCGTTTCGGCATGCTTGATGCAAGCGTTTCCATGAGGTGAGTGGGAACATTTCTCCAAGTGGTGAAGACGGCCGCACGAAGGCCATCTACTGTCTGGAACTGTTGTCCATTTTTGTAAACTTCCCTTGCCATCCATCCCCAAAGGTTCTCAATTGGATTTAGATCAGGGGAACACGCAGGATGGGCCAAAAGAGTGATGTTATTCTCCTGGAAGAAGTCCCTTGTCCTGCGGGCATTGTGTACTGTAGCGTTGTCCTGTTGAAAAACCCAGTCGTTACCACACAGACGAGGGCCCTCAGTCATGAGGAATGCTCTCTGCAACATCTGGACATAGCCAGCGGCCGTTTGACGCCCTTGCACTTCCTGAAGCTCCATTGTTCCACTGAAGGAAAAAGCAGCCCAGACCATTATGGCGCCCCCTCCACTGTGGCGCGTAGAAAACATCTCAGGTGGGATCTGCTTGTCATGCCAGTAATGTTGGAAACCATCAGGACCATCAAGGTTACATTTTTTCTCATCAGAGAATAAAACTTTCTTCCACCTTTGAATGTCCCATGTTGGGTGCTCTCTTGCAAAGTCCAAACGAGTAGTTCTGTGGCGTTCAAGGAGACGAGGTCTTTGAAGACGTTTTTTGTTTTTGAAGACCTTCAGTCTCAGATGCCGTCTGATGGTTATGGGGCTGCAGTCAGCACCAGTAAGGGCCCTAATTTGGGTCGAGGATCATCCAGTGTCTTGACGGACAGCCAATTGGATCCTCCGGCTCAGTGCTGATGACATTTTTTTGGGTCTTCCACTTGACTTTTTTCCATAACCCTCAGGATCATGTAAGAAATTCCAAATGACTGTCTTACTGCGTCCCACCTCAGCAGCGATGGCGCGCTGTGAGAGACCCTGCTTATGCAGTTCAACAACCCGACCACGTTCAAAAAGGGAGAGTTTTTTTCTCCTTTGCCATCACAACGTGTGAATACCTGACAGAAAATGACAATCCACATCTTCGCACAGATTTGGCCTTTTAAAGGCATGTGGTCCTAAACTTTGGATCAGCTGAAAAACAGCCTGTTTCAGTTTAATCGTTATTTTCAATTAATTGAATGCTCAAAAAATGTTTTGTCTCACTCTCATTTCTTCTTGTTGCATGTTGAAGCTCTACTTAGAACCTTGTTAAGATCCAACAATGTAAAATATGATTTTTTGCCATTTTTCAAGTGGTCTTAAACTTTTGATCAGGACTGTATGTATAACAGAGTGTACAATAAAAAAAAACAAAAACAAAAAATCATGCTTACTTTGCTCACAACAGACCGATGTCGCCATCTTGCTTAAAGATCTGGCCGAAAACTTGCGCAGCCCGAAACAATGTAATTACGCCAGCGTGGTGACGTCATACGCCACCCCGCACAGGATTTTGTGCAAGATCTTCAAGCAAAATGGCGTCCACCGGTATGTCACAATCAACCGGATGAGGTAAATATGATTTTTTTTTGTTTTAGTTTTTTGCACTATTTAAAGTTATATCAATTCGCTACCACAATGCACAAGGAAATCTGACTTTGCGGTAATTCAAATTTATTTATGCTGCTCCTTTCCCCTGTTATTCCTCCTGAAAATGTAAGCAGGGTGTTACCATTACTCAAGTGGATGTCCCTACACAGGTAGCACTGATTGGACAGTATTGGGCGAGCCTTTTGCTTGGGTCTGATTGCTGCATTTATGCGGTACATATACTGAACCATTCATTTCAATGGTTCAGCAAAAAAAACTGAAGTGTCTCCGTGTGCATTCCGTTTCAATATTTCCGTACCGTGAAAAGATAGAACATGTCCTATTCTTGTCCACAAATCACGGTGCTTGGCTCCATTTAAGTCAATAGGTCCGCAAAAAAAAACGGAACACATACAGAAATGCATCCGTATGTCTTCCGTATCCGTTCCGTTTTTTCTGAACCATCTATTGAAAATGTTATGCCCAGCCCAATTTTTTCTATGTAATTACTATATAATGTATATAGCATACGGAAAAACGGAACAGAAAAAGGAAACGCAACGGAAACAAAAAATGGAACAACGGATCCGTAAAAAACGGACCGCAAAACACTGAAAAAGTCATACGGTCGTGTGCATGAGCCCTTTACCTGTAATTATTAATAGGTTTTATCATTTTGAAATTCAATAAACTACCTAAACTCTTTGGCTTGCGCTCTTTAATGCAGAGTTACAGACGCTATCGTACATGAATTGTTAAAATAAAATGAAATTATGCAGTAAAGACAAAGATAATGTTATGGAGCTTAATTTGTTGTGGTTTCACTCCAAAAAAAAACGGCATTTCTGGAAAGGTCAAAAAGATCAGGGCCTTCGGTGGCAAAATAATTAATTGTGGCGCGCAGCCGGATGGAGAGACACCTTGACCCTGCTCAGGGCGCACTGTGTGCGAGAGGGCTCTATAGAAATCAGCACCTGTTACACTGGAAAGTGTGACATCTAATTTACAGCACAAGAGGAAAATGAGAGATTTTAAGGTGGAGCAATCGACTTTGTAAGTCTGGTTCCTATGTGGGAAAGAAAAAGGATATTTTGCACGAAACTTGATTTTGGCAACATTGTTTCATTATGTTTTAATAAATACTTTTGTGATGATAAATTATGGTTAGATACTTTTTAGTATTGTTACATAAATTATTTTTTTTATTCAAATTGATTTGGTTGCAGCTGTCATAAATTAGGTCATTTGATGCCCGTTTAGTAGAAAGAGAGGAGCCTTTTTTTTACTTTATTTTTTTGCTTTGGCTTTTTGAGCTTTATGATTTCTGTGTCCAATACATTCCTGCTTTTTAACTTTAAGGGCTCATGCACAGGACCGTGGTTTGTGTCCGCATCTGATCTGCTTTTCTTGCGGGTCGGATACGGACCCATTCACTTCAGTGAGGCCACTAAAGATGCAGACAGCACTCTGTGTGCATCCGTATGTCTGTTCTGTGGCCCAGCCAAAAAAATAGAACCTGTCCTATTCATGTCTGTATTACGGACAAGGATAGGACAGTTCTGTACAGTTCTGCAAAATGCGGGAACACATGTCTGGTAGGGTTGAACTTTGCGAGTCCCGGACTTGTTCACTGAAGTTCAGGTTCGGGTGATTTTATTATTTTCCATAATAACTTGGTTATAACAGAAAATAATAGCATTCTTAAGACAGACTGCTAAATAAAATGGCCATTGAGGGGTTAAAAATAATTTTAAAAAAAACTCACCTCATCCACTTGATCGCTCAGCCGGTATCCTCTTCTTCCTTCTTTCTGCAGGACCTGCAAAAGGAACTGCAATGACGTCACCACGTGATGAGCGCGGTGACGTCATCGCAGGTCCTGCTAAATGAAGATGGAAGGACCTGCAGTGACATCATCGCAGGTTCTTTTGCAAGTCCTGCAGAAAGAAGAAAGAAAAGGATACCGTCTGCGCGATCAAGTGGATGAGGTTTTTTTTGTTTGTTTTTTAAGCCCTCAATGGCCATTTTATTTAGCATTCTGTTTTAAGAATGCTATTATTTTATTTTCTGTTAGGCCTCATGCACACGACCGTTGTTTTATTCCGTGTCCGTTGTTCCGTTTTTCGTGATTTTCTGCAGACCCATTGACTTTCAACGGGTCCGTTGAAAACTCGGCTAATGCACCGTTTGCCATCCGCGTCCGTGATCCGTGGTTCCAGTCCGTCAAAAAAATATAACGTGTCCTATTTTTTTCACGGAAAACAGTTCGCGGACCCATTCAAGTCAATGGGACTGTGAAAAAATGCGGAGGCACACAAGATTGTCTTCCACGCGTCCGCATCCGTTTTTTTTCCTATCATTTGCATGGCAAACTTGACTTAGATTTTTTTTTACTTTCCTTCATGTCTGGTGATGCTTCAGAAATAAAGGAAGACACACGGAAACAAAAACGGAAACGGATCACGGAACAACGGAACCCCATTTTGCGGAATGGAACACAACAACGGTCGTGTGCATGAGGCCTTATAACCGTGTTATAACGGAAACACAATGGAAGCAAAAAAACGGAAAAACTGATCCATGAAAAACGGACTGCAAAACACTAGAAAAGCCATACGGTTGTGTGCAATAGGCCTTATCCTAATGCATTCTGAATGGAGAGCAATCCGTTCAGGATGCATCAGTTCAGTCCCTCTTACGTTTTTTGGCAGGAGAAAATACCGCAGCATGCTGCAGTTTTCTCTCCGGCCGAAAATCCCGAACACTTGCCGGAATGCCGCATCCGGCATTAATTTACATTGAAATGCATTAATGCCGGATCCGGCCCCAAGTGTTCCAGCAAAACGGATCCGGTTTTGCAGTCTGCGCATGCACAGACCTTTAAAAATGAGAAAAAAAATACATACCGGATCAGTTTTTCTGGATGACAACCGGAAAGATGGATCCGGTATTGCAATACATCCAGATCCGTCTCACAAATGCATCCGTTTGTGTCCGGACAACGGAACTGCCTGGCGGAATCCTCTGCCGCAAGTGTGAAAGTAGCCTAAGGAAGCGTTCAGATGTGGAGGATTTGTTACAGAATTTCTTCATGGATCCTGCAACAAAGATGCATTCTAGCGCACAATTTAGGGCAAATTACGGATTTTCCGAACCACAGCATGGGGTATATGCTGCTGAAATACATTGCTGTTCAATACAAAGGTTGAAAGCTGCAGCAAAACTCATGTCTGTAGCAATACTGATGCTGCGGGATAAGATAAGGTTGTTGTGTTCCCCATCCCGGCCTCAAGTGGCTCTCCAGCGGGGGGGCAGCTCTAAATACTATTATGTATCAAAGGGAAGTACGTACCGTAAGCTTGGAAGCTCTAAACTCCCTGGCGGTTAACACTAGCCATATCACTTGGTTATTAGTGTTGAGCGCGAAAATTTGAATCGCGAATTCGAATCGCGAATATCGCCACTTTGAGAATTCGTGAATATTTAGAATATAGTGCTATGTATTCGTATTTGCGAATAGTGTTGAATATTCTAATCGCGAATTTATCGCGAATATATTACATTGCCAATTTTCGCATTCAAGTAAACGATGACTGGAGATCACGAATTCTCGAGTTTGCTAATTTATGGCAAATATTCGGCCAAAATATTTACGAAATATCGTGAATTCGAATATTGCCTATGCCGCTCATCACTATTGGTTATATCATTGCTTTTTCCCTTTTGCTCTGCAGCGTTGTAGATTGAAAGCGGCTCGCGCCCTACAAAAGCTACAGAGATGCAATAAAACGTGCTTTATCCTTCCCCTCGAAAAGCGTAACTGAGCAAAACCTTGGCTCAAACACCACATAGTAAGGCCTCATGCACACAGCCATATTTTTGGTCCGCACCCGACCTGCATTTTTTCTGGATTTAACGCGGACCCATTCATTTTTATGGGGCCGCAAAAAAAGGCAGACGGCACAAGGGTGTCATCACTGCGCCGCCTGCATCGGTGCGGCCACAAATTATAGAACATGTCCCATTCTGGTCTGTTATGCGGAAAAGAATGGGCATCTTTACAATGTAGCGTGCGAAAAAGTGCGGGATGCACACGGACCGTATCCGTATTTTGCGTTTTCTCGATTCGCCTGCAGAATTTGTCACTGATTTTGCATTGCACTGGGTGGAAAAAAATTGATGTAAACCCCACAGCGCAGGTCCGTTTCAGCAAGTTTGGTTAACATGTTGCTGCCGCCGTAATATGCCGCAGATATCTGACTGAGAAAGCTCGACAGAAAATCCGCAGTGTATCTGCTTCATGTGAATTCGCCCTGAAGAAGTTCTGTCCGTTCTCCTGACACGTCTATTCCAGTAAATACTTGTATTCTCTATCAAATAACAATTCTGGAGCATCTTGTCTTGGATAGCTGCATTGTGCTGTTTCTCTGTTATTCCTCCTAGAAATGTATGAATAAATGGACAATCTACCACCATCCTTGTCAGAGTGGCATTTTCCTACACAGTCTGACCCTGACAGCCCTGATCGGACAGTGTCAGACCGTGTAGGGACACCCCCTCCCCATTGGTAACACCTATGCTTACATTTATAGTAGGAATACCAGAGGAACAAACCAACTTAGACATATTAGATAAAAAAATAGTCAATTTACCATCCTCCTCGTCAAAGTGGCATGTCCTTATTCAGTCTGACCCTGATAGCACTGATTGGAGAGTGTCAGACTCTGTAGGGACACAGCCCCCACTGGTAACAGATAGTTGTCAATTTATTTAATTTCTAGTAGGAATACTAGAGGAACGAACCAACGTACACATATAAGGTGAACAAATGGTCAATTTACCATCCTTCTTATCAAACTGACATGGCCTCATGCACAATACCGTTCTGTTTTTTTGCGGTCCGCAAATTGCGGATCCGCAAAACATGGAAGGCGCCCGTGTGCCTTCCGCAATTTGTGGAACGGAACAGGCGGCCCATTGTAGAAATGCCTATTCTCGTCCGCAAAACGGACTGGTAACGGCCAGTTGTCAATTTATTCATGCATTTCTAGTAGGAATAACAGAGAAGCAAACAGCTTATCATTATATTATGATAAATGGACAATTTACTATCCTCCCCGTCAAAGTGGCATGCCCCTACACAGTCTAAGGGCTCATGCACACGGCCGTATGTAATTTGCGGCCCACAAAAAAATGGATCCGCAAAAAATACGGATGACGTCTGTGTGCATTCCGTTATTTACAAAACGGAACAGCATGCCCCTAATGGAACAGTCCTATCCTTGTCTGTAAAGCGGACATGTTCTATCTTTTTGCAAAACGGACATACGGAACCTGAATGCACACAGAGTAAGGCCTCATGCACACGGCCGTTGTGTGCATCCGCGTCCGTGGTTCCGTTTTAATTTTCTTTTCAATGGGTCCGTGGAAAAATCTGAAAATGCACCTTTTGGCAGCCGCATCCGTGATCCGTGCTTCCTGGCCGTGAAAAAAATATGACCTGTCCTATTTTTTTCACGGTCAACGGTTCGCGGACCCATTCAAGTCAATGGGCCCGTGAAAAATCACGGATGCACACAATATTGTCATCCGCGTCCGTGATCCGTGTCCGTGATCCGTGTCCGTTTTTTCCTATCATTTCAATGGCAAACTTAGATTTTCTTTTCATTTTTCATGTCCGTGGATCCTCCAAAAATCAAGGAAGACCCACGGACGAAAAAACGGTCACGGATCACGGACCATTGCGGACCGTGAAAAAATACTGCATGAGGCCTTACTTCTTTTTGCGTAACCGGCATACGGTCCTCAAAAAAACAAAAAACGGATTGGACACAGAAAGAATATATGTTCGTGCGCATGAGCCCTACTGACAGCACCGACTGGACAATATCAGATTGGGTAGAGATGCGCCCCCTGCTGGTAACACTGAAATTGTCTATTTATTTTAACATTTTTAGTAGGAATAACAGAGGAACAGAACAACTTGAGATGCTGTAGCATTTTTCTATTGTGTGAATACAATTATTTACAGAAGCAGAAAGATGAAAGCTCTTTATTGTGTGGCCCCCGACTGGACGATACTAAGCAGAACGTTTCAGATAATATAAAAGAAAAAAGCCAACAAAAAAAAAGGTCTTTTTATAGATGATGATGAAAGACTAATCAAAGCGTCTTCTAACAGGTGACACATCGTCTGTAATAATTAGGATTCCTTTAGAAAGTTGGTGACAACACTTCATTAAATTCCTTGGTGCGCTTTTATTGTCAGTCTCCTTGGATTGCACTTTCCGTTTTTAGCACAGACTTGTATCCCCTCCGATGATTCCACATTTTCTGTGCCCCCCCCCCCCCCCCTTCTGGGAGCACTTATCGGAATAGATGTGGTCTCTCATATCATTCTCTTACTTGTCTACTGGAACTGGAGAATTTAGCAATTGGGGGCGAGTAGCTGTAGGTCCTCCGGGTCTTTCGGAATGAGCGGGAGTCATTAATCACAGTCTTGGTTTGGGAGATAGGATTGTGTCCGCCGTGGCTTCAACAATATCTTAAGGCTCGTGCACACGACCGTTGTAGTTTTGCGGTCCGTTTTTAACGGATCCGTTGTTCCATAGCTGAGGTTTTTTTTTTCTGTTTTGTGTTGCCGCATCCATTCCGTTATGCCACAAAACATATCCGTATGGTTTCCGTATGCGATTCGTTTTTTTTTTTGCGGATCGCAAATGGAAACAGGAAGCTTGTTGTCATGACTGTAATGTTTGCAAACGGTAAACACATGGGCAAAGCGGGCATGGATCCCCAAAATACGGATGACACGCGGATGTGTTCCATATACATTCCGTATTTTTTGTGGACCCATTGACTTAAATGAAGCCATGGACCGTGATTTGCGGACAATAATAGGACATGCACTACTTTTTTGCGGAAACGCAAACGGAGTAATTTCTGTTGTTTTTGCGGACTCATTGAAGTGAATGGTTCCGCATACGGTCCGCAAAAAAAAAAATGGAACGGACACGGAAGGAAATCACGTTCGTGTGCATGAGCCCTTAGTTTCATGGCTCAATCTTATCCAGCTCTGGATTACAACAACAACAACGACGACGACTGGGTTCGGTAATTTCACCTAAATTAGCTTTATAATTATTTTTTTTTTTAACTGAACGGAATTTACTTTTTAATTTAAATGCTTTTTTTGATGTTATTGTTTATTATTATTTTTATTTATTTATTTTAGTTTTTCTGTTAAAAAATGCAAAACTTGACAGCATCAAGCAATGTCATAGACTCCTTAAAGGGGTTGTCTCAGTTCAGAAAATAGAATTTATTAGGCCTCCTGCACACAAACTTTTTTTTTCCGTTTCCGTTCTGTTTTTTGCGTTCCGTATACCGAACCATTCATTTTAACGGATCCGCAAAAAAACGGAAGGTACTCCGTATGCCTTCCGTTTTCATATTTCCGTTTTTCCGTTCCGTTCAAAGATAGAACATGTCCTATTATTGTCCGCATAAAGGACAAGGATAGTACCTTCCGTTTCCGTATTTCCGTTTTTCCGTTCCGTTCAAAGATAGAACATGTCCTATTATTGTCCGCATAAAGGACAAGGATAGTACCTTCCGTTTCCGTATTTCCGTATTTCCGTTCCGTTCAAAGATAGAACATGCCCTATTATTGTCCGCATAACGAACAAGGATAGGACTGTTCTATTAGGGCCCAGCTGTTCCGGTCTGCAAAAAACGGAATGCACACAGACGTCATCAGTATTTTTGGCGGACCGCAAAATACTGAAAAAGCCATACGGTCGTGTGCACGAGGCCTTATGTAGAGGAGGTTAATACCAGGCACTTACTAATGTATTGTGATTGACCATATTGCCTCCTTTGCTGGCTTAATTTATTTTCCCATCACATTATACACTGCTCGTTTCCATGGTTACAACCAACCTGCAATCCATCAGTGGTGGTCGTGCTTGCACACTATAGGAAAAAGCGCCGGCCCCTCTGATGGCCTGGACTAGAGATGAGCGAAGTTTTGGAAAATTCGATTCAGCTGCTTCGCCGAATTTTCCTTAATAAATTGCTTCTTGATGAATTACTTCGTCACGAAGCACATTTTTTTTGTAAGTAGCGGGTGCAATGAGAGTAATATTACAGTTTAAAATTAACAGAAAAAAAAAATTTCAATCAAATTACCGCCTCCATTTGCTCGTGACAGGCCGGCCGCAGCCATCTCGTGTGGCCCAAGATTAAGTGGTCACGCCGTCACCAAGCACGGGATCTCGTTCACGATCATGAATCAAGATAGCGGTTGCCGGCCCGTTGCGAGCAAATGGAGGAGGTAAATATGAACTTTTCTTTAGTTTTTTTACACTATTTCAAGTTAAATCCATTTGGTACCATGAAGCACGAGGAAATTCGGCTTTGCGGCAAATCCAATTTATACTCAAATTTATACTCAAATTCGGATCGAATTCCACTTCGTTGGATTCCATTCGCTCATCTCTAGCCTGGACCATAGCAGCTCACAAAGGCTGTGGTCCTGTTTTCCTATAGTGTGCGAGCACGACCACCTCTACTGGATTGCAGGGTGGTCGTAACCTCTGGAAACGAGCAGTGTATAATGCGATGGAAAAATGAATCCAGCCAGCAAAGGAGGCAATATGGACAATCACAATACATTAGTCAGTGCCTTGTATTAACTTTCTCTACATGATAAATGCTATTGCCGAAGTGACACAACCCCTTCCTGTGTAATTACACGTGGCTGCTTCTGATAATTGAGGTGCGCAGCAAAGCAAAGCTCATCGTAACTCCGGCTCAAAGATGTCAAATTACCTTTCAGTAAAAAAAAAAAAAAATCAAATATCAAAAATGTTACCCTCTGCTTTTCTCACTTTTTTTTTTTTAACTACCGTAATTATTTTTTAGATTTTTTTGGGTTTAATATTTTCCCAGGAAGCCTCTTGTGCTGAAAAAAATTATTAGATCTTCTGTTTTGAAATCTTTAATAATATTTCCCCCGCAGCGAATAATACAAAAACTAATATATCAAAATGAAATGTAAAAAGGAAATCTATAAGGCACAACTTCTCCGTCGCTCCCTTATTTTATGCTCGCTTTACCTGCGCATCTGTGTCAAATTTTTTGATCAGACGTTTCAGAGATCTTCGCGTATCTCGACGCGAGAGCTGTTCGTTTGTATAATGGCAGCAATCATCCTCGTTTTCATGAAAATGAATGAGATGTTGTTACGGTCCCGGGCCTCGGCGACTTACAATACGGAATGGTAATGTTATCTTGCTGAAAGAGCCCAACTGTAACTAGATTTGTAAATTTAAAGCTACAGATGTAGCAGAGCCGAACATGTCAGTTGTAGTAAAGTCAAAATCTGGACATTACGCAGTGGGATGGGAGGTTGTGAACAGTGAGGGAATTTACCATCATGCAAACCAAGCAAATGCTTGCTGTCCAATAAATCAGGGGGCGCCCTGCTGGCCGGGGTGGCTGAAATAAATGACTAATAAGGGTCGGACATACCAGGAGTTATGGTGGAGGAGGACTCTTCCTACCTGTAGAGCAGTAACAGAAGTACCCAGGCTGCACTACTGAAAAAGAGGCAATTTTAACATTTATTATATGCTAATTAGCCTCTAGGAGCAGGGTGGGGGGGGGGGGGGGACTCGTTGCACCTGCTCCTAAAGGCTCCGTTCACTCACCTCTTTCAACGCCCATGTAAACTTGATTGACAGGGCCAGGGCAGCGTTGGTCTACTCCTGCCAGCGAAATCTCGCGACTGTGCAATGAGCAGGACAGTGGTACGGTGGCCAATTATGCAGTGGGTCAGAGTATGTGTATATAAGTCTATGGTTTGTTCGTGACGCGAAATTGCAGCGTGCACAGGGTACTGTTGCAGGGCCCTTTAAGATGTTATAACTCACGTACCAGGTGAGGAATGCCAGAGGGGGGATAGTGTCTCTGTGTAATGTCAACGGTGTCTCCTACCTTGGTACGGCTGGACTCCTGGATCCTGGCTCACTTGCAATAAATTGAGTGTTGTTAGTAGGAGTAATTGAGGAACTTTGGTAGCAGTAAGGCCTCTTTCACACGGCCGTTTTTTTTTTCCGTTTTGCGGGCCGTTTTTTGCGGTCCGTATACGGTCCGTATATGGAACCATTCATTTCAATGATTCCGCAAAAAAAACGGAATGTGTTCCGTATGCATTCCGTTTCCGTATTTCCGTTTTTCCGTTCCGTTTAAAGATAGAACATGTCCTATATTTGGCCGCAAATCACATTCCGTTGCTCCATTAAAGTCTATGGGTCCGCAAAAAAACGGAATGCATACGGAAATGCATCCGTATGTCCTCCGTATCCGTTCCGTTTTTTGCGGAACCATCTATTGAAAATGTTATGCCCAGCCCAATTTTTTCTATGAAATTACTGTACACTGTATATGCCATACGGAAAAACGGAACGGAAAAACGGAACGGAAACGGAAACACAACGGAAACAAAAAACGGAACAACGGATCCGTTTAAAACGGACCGCAAAACACTGAAAAAGACATACTGTCGTGTGAAAGAGGCCTAAATGAGATCCAGACTGGTAATATAATCCAACTTGTCTTTACTGAATGGCAGCATAAATCCATACGAGTTACAGCATTAGTCTTTAGGTCCCAGCAGGTATTTGACAATGTATGGTAATGGCAGGGATCAATATCTCTTCTGCAGCTATACTATGTGCCTGGAGAATATGGCAGGAATCTGTCTTCTGCTCTGTCTGTCTTCTGCTTGGTATGGGCCTGACTAGCTGCGGAGGAATTTGGCTTTTCCTGGTCTCTGGATAAGTACTCACAGGGAATGACTCTTCCTGGAGGACTGGAGGTGCTGCTTACTTGTCAACAGTTGAGGCTGAAGGCTCAGACTGTGAAGGGTGATCTTTGGCCTCAGCCGAGACTCGATCCTGGGTTGGGATCCCTAGAACTGGGAGCTCCTACCAGCACAGCCTTCCCCTAGCCGGGGTAGCTGGCACACTAACTAGAACTTCCTCTCCTCCTCATGAGACAGGACATGGGACCAGCCCACTTCTGCTCACAGAGGGGGGGGACTAGACTGGAATGAACTATTCCAGTCTAGGTATACTAAACTGGCTAAGGTCTGCTGAACATATTGCTGCCATCTGCTGGTGTACATGGAAATTACAGCAAAATGCATGAAACAGGCCTAGAAAATGCATATACAGGAAAATGCAATGTTAGATTACACAAGATGACAATAAATATACACCTAACATGATGTAGCGGGGAAGAAGGAGTTTGGTAACATACTCCGGGATGTTACAACTGCGCCATCCCGTTCAGTATTTGGCGCAGGCGCAGTGAGTGAAGGACGCTCGGCTGCCGACTTCCTCACTGCGCCTGCGCTGAATATGTCACAGAGAGCAGGCATCGCACAGAAGAGGGAGGGGAGAGCTGTGACGTCGCTGGATCCTGCTATGGGGTAAGTATTTGCCTGATTGTTTTTTATCTTTTATATACTGTATGTATATATATATATATATATATATATTATCTGGTGCCAAATTAATTTGATTCGTTGGTGATATAGTGGTCATAAATATAATTATTATTGGTAGAACGTTTTTTGTATAAAATATTTATTCTTCTAATGCCCCCTTGATCATTGGTGGTATCAGTGGGAATAAAGCGCTGGCCAATCAGGCAAATACTTACCCCATAGGAGGATCCAGCGACGTCACAGCTCTCTCCCCCCTCTTCTGTGCGATGCCGGCTGACTGTGATTTATTCAGCGCAGGCGCAGTGAGGAAGCCGGCAGCTGAGCGTCCTTCACTCACTGCGCCTGCGCCGAATACTGAACAGGACGGCGCAGTCGCGAGATTTTGCCGGCAGGAGGTGACCAACGCTGGCCTGGCCCTGTCAATCAAGTTTACATGGTTGTTGAAAGAGGTGAGCAAACGGAGCCTCTAGGAGCAGGTGCAACGCGTCCCCCCCCCCCCTTCCCGCTCCTAGAGGCTAATTAGCATATAATAAAAGTTAAAATTGTGCAGTAAGGGGCACATCCATAAGCATAGGCTAGTTAGGGTCTGCTGACATTAGCACATCGCTAATGTCAGCCAGTTTAATAGGGTTAATACTGGTGACAGAAACCCTTCTTTAAAGGGGCTGTCTCATCTGATACAATGGGGTCATATCACTAGGATATGCCCCATTGTCTGATAGGTGCAGGTGCCACCTATATCGAGAATGGAGCGGGCCAAAGTGGTGGCTGGAGGACCCTGGGTTTCCCCAGGTACGGCCACCACCAAGCGCTCTCCCCATAGGAGTGAATGGGAGCGCACCGGCCATGACCGGCCACTGTTCCCATTACCCTTCTACAGGCCTAACGGAAATAGCCCAGCCAGCGGGCTCATAGAAATGAATGGAGGACAGCTTCTCATGAGCAGTGCGCCCTCCACCACTTTCGGGGCTCCGTTTAGGAGGTAGGTGCGGGTACCAATAGGGGCATATCCTAGCAATATGCCCCCATTGTCTCAGATGCGAAAATCCCTTTAAGAAAATCCCAAAGAATTTTATCATAAATGATTTATTATTAAGTCCCCTACTAGATTTTTTATTAAAATCCCCATTTACTAAATGATTGAACTAATGTTATAGTGAGTAGGCTGGTAACAGTGGGGGAGATTTATCAAACTGGTGTAAAGTAGAACTGCCTTAGTTGCCCATAGCAACCAATCAGATTCCTCCTTTCATTTTTGACAGCTCCTTTGGAAAATGAAAGGTGGAATCTGATTGGTTGCTATGGGCAACTAATCCAGTTCTACTTTACATCAGTTTGATAAATTATCCCAAGTGTGTTTTATAAAGAGGACGTGTCACCGCTCCTAACATGTCTGTTTTAGTAAATCTTTGAATTCCGTTAGGTCTCTTTCACACGGGCGTTGCGGGAAAAGGTGCGGGTGCGTTGCGGGATTGTAATGCGTTTTGCACTCGCGTGATAAAAATCGCGCATGTTTGGTACCCAAACCTGAACTTCTACACAGAAGTTCGGACTTGGGATCGGTGTTCTGTAGATTGTATTATTTTCCCTTATAACATGGTTATAAGGGAAAATAATAGCATTCTGAATACAGAATGCATAGTACAATAGCGCTGGAGGGGTTAAAAAAAAATAAAAAATAATTAAACTCTTCTGTCTCCTTCTTTGCTGATTGCAGAAACAGGACCTGTGGTGACGTCACTCCGGTCATCACATGGTCCATCACATGATCCATCACCATGGTAAAAGATCATGTGATGGACCATGTGATGACTGGAGTGACGTCACCACAGGTCCTTTTCCTGCAATCAGCAAAGAAGGAGACAGAAGAGAAGCCGGCTGCGAGATCAAGTGGATTAAGGTGAGTTTAATTATTATTATTTTTTTTTTAACCCCTCCAGCCCTATTGTGCTATGCATTCTGTATTCAGAATGCTATTATTTTCCCTTATAACCATGTTATAAGGGAAAATAATAATGATCGGGTCTCCATCCCGATCGTCTCCTAGCAACCGTGCGTGAAAATCGCACCGCATCCGCACTTGCTTGCGGATGCTTGCGATTTTCACGCAACCCCATTCATTTCTATGGGGCCTGCGTTACGTGAAAAACGCACAAAGAGGAGCATGCTGCGATTTTCACGCAACGCACAAGTGATGCGTGAAAATCACCGCTCGTGTGCACAGCCCTATAGAAATGAATGGGTCGGGATTCTGTGCGAGTGCAATGCGTTCAACTCACGCATCGCATCCGCGCGGAATACTCGCCCGTATGAAAGGGGCCTTACTTACAACTCTGTGTTATGCCGTTTTTCTACCATTCCCCCTAGAAAATTATACATAAATTGACAAGTGGATGTTAAGTTAACAGTTCATCTTGTCAAAGAGGCATCTGTCTCAAACTGTCAGCTCTGATTGGACAGTTTTCAAACAGGTAAGGATATGCCTCCAATGGATAACTGCCAGTCGTCTTTTTTTAAAATACTTTTCTAATAGGAATAACAGAGGAATGGTACAACGTAGCATTATAGGAAAATATCTTGAAGAATTGTTGTATTATGGGGAACATATTTATTTACTAAAACATAGACCAAACTAGTAATAAAGATCCTCTTTTATCTATCAACAGAGTCCTGACTTCTTCTGAGGCAGCGCCGTATCCCAAAAAGGTCCATCTCTTCACTTCTTTTATCATTATTTACTAAAACAGACACAAGTGACGGAGATCCTCTTTAAAAGGGTTTTCTGAGATTTATATACTGATAACCTATCCTCCGAATAGGTCATCAGTATCTGATCGGTGGGAGTCAGACACCCAGGACCCCTGCGGATCAGCTGTTTGAGAAGACACCGGCGCTCCTGTGAGCGGCACGGCCTTCTCACAGCTTACCAAGCACAGCGCCGTACATTGTAGAGTGGCTGTGCTTGGTATCGCGCTCAGCCCCAGTCACTTCTATAGGGCAGAGCTGTGCCTAGGCCATGTGAGCGATGAATGTGTTGTCACTGGTCAAGGAAAAGCTTTGAGAAGGCCATGGCACTCACAGGAGCGCCGCTGTCTTCTGAAACATCTAATCGGTGGGGTTCCTGGGTGTCGGACCCCCACCAATCAGATACTGATGACCTATCCAGAGGACAGGTCATCAGTATTCAAATCTCAGAAAACCCCTTTAAATCTGGGTTCACCATATTGAAACGAATACTAGTAATATAAATGGGCTTCAGCGAATCGAGCTTCGGATCATAGATCCGAAGTCGATTAGTTCAAAAACGTAGTTTCCGCACAGCATTCAAATGTATTGGCTCCGTGTAGGTAAGCTTCGTATCGCCAAAGTTGGCGCAAGACTTTGGTGAATGACTTCAGTATTCCTATCTGCGTATTTAAAAACACTTTAACATAGGAATCCGAATTGGGCTTTGGTACTGGCTGGTACCTTGGTTTAAATACGCAGACAGGAATACCGTAGTCATTCACCAAAGTCTTGCGCCAACTTTGGGCGATGCGAAGTTTGCCTACCCGGAGCCAATACATTTTAATGTTGTACGGAATCAGCATTAAAAAAGACGTTTTTGAACTAATCTATGATCCGAAGCTGAAGCCTAAATATAAACACCTATACTGGTTATCGGCATTATTATCAAATAAAAAACCAGAGAAACCTAGTAATAACAAGTTTGAACCGTGTTTTGGTTGCACCCATACAGAATATTCATACTGAACTGAGAACCTGCGTAACGCTGTCATAATGGGTCCCTCAGGAGCTTGTCCTCTGAGAAGAAACTGTTGTCTACCGGACACAGTGACCAATAGGCGCTGTCACCAGGCGCTGCGCTCTCCTCGCCAGGGGCAATCATTTAGCACTTATTATTATTTTACCTTATTTTTTTCCATAACTCCTGTCGTATAATTGTCCACAGTTTTAAACAATTTATCTGTGAGACTCTGGTAGAGCGGAAACCGTTTTACTCTGTATGATAATAATGCACACGATCAATTGCATTCTTGATACATTCAGTTCGGAATTTACCCAGAGCAAAACTGTTCATTTTTATTTTCTTTGTGTCACTCAGCGTGAAGAGGAATATTCAAGAGTTATTAAGGTTTACAGCAGGAGGGAAAATTAAATGCAGAAATATTTATAATATTCAATCTCCTTTTATTATTTTAAAATAATTATCTATCTAATATCTATCCATCTATTATATATCTATCTCATATCTATATCTGTATCTATATCTATCTATCTCATATCTATCATCTATCTATCATTCTATCTATTATATATATCCGTATCTATATCTATCTATTATTTCTATCCATCTATTATATATCTATTTCATATCTATCTATATCTATCTATCTATCTATCTATCTATCTCTCTCATATCTATCTATATCATATCTATCTATCTTAGACCAATGGGAACAGACGCAATGTTTTAGTCCTCTCACAGGACCATTTTAAAGCATATAACTATATGTACCACTAATCACCCAATGAACACTCATTGGGTGGAAGCATCACTGATGTGGTCGCTAGAGATGAGAGAATCAAAGTCAAAAGAATCGACTTTGATCCGAATTTTAGAAAAAATTTGATTCGCCACGAAGCCAAATTTCCTTGCACTTCATGGTAACTAATCTATTTTTTTGGAAATCTCAGTAAAAAAAATAAATAAATACTCACCTTATCCATTTGCTCGCGGAGAGGCTGTCGCAGCCATTTTGATTGAAGAAATCTTGCGCAAGATTTGGCGCAGTATCTTCAATCAAGATGGCTGCAACAACCTGTCCACGAGCAAATGGATAAGGTGAGTATGATTTTTTTTTACCCTAATTAACCCCTAAAAGGCCTCGATTTTAATGTTAGATGCCACGATCAGCGATAAACGTGGCATCTGAGGGGTTCAATGACGATGGGCGGCGTGATCGCCATTCCCCATCATTACGCCCACTACATACAATGGAATGGAATTCATGACGAAGTAATTACCTAACTAATCTAATTTCTTTGTGAAATTCGGTGAAGCAGCCAAATCAAATTATTTAATTGAATTGATAACTTTGCTCATCACTAGTTCACAAATATCATTTCTGGGCAGCAGATCGTACGTGAAGAGACCGACAGCCTAGAAACAATGGGGTTTATTCATGACCAGATAAACGCCACTTTTGTGACGTTTATCTGGCGCAGATTCTGTCGCAAGCCATGGTGCGGCACAATCTGCGACTTCTTCCCTGCTCACATGCCAGGTCTACAAAAGGGGGCTTGGCGTGGGCAGAGAAGGGCGGCATCTAATTTATCATTTTCTATGGCTGATTTAGACTACATGCACACGACCGTGCCGTTTTTTGCGGTCCGCAAACCGCGGACCCGAAAAACGGTCGTGTGCATGAAGCCTCAGGCGTAGAAAATGGTCTAAATGTAAGACAGCTAGGAAGATGTCTTACATTTAGAAACCGTGGTGGATGCGATGAAGTTATGTAGAGGCCGGCACCTCTTCATAACTCCGGAGGATCTACCGCCAGCTATAGATCTTATTAAGGCCTATTGCACACGGACGTTTTTTTTTCCCGTTTACTGGACGTTTTTTGCGTTCCGTATACGGTCCGTATACGGAACCATTCATTTCAATGGGTCCGCAAAAAAAAACGGAATGTACTCCGTATGCATTCCGTTTCCGTATTTCCGTTTTTCCGTTCCGTTTTAACATAGAACATGTCCTATTATTGCCCGCAAATCACAGTCCGTGGCTCCATTCAAGTCAATGGGTCCGCAAAAAAACGGAACACATACGGAAATGCATCCGTATGTCTTCCGTTTCCGTTCCGTTTTTTGCTGAACCATCTATTGAAAATGTTATGCCCAGCCCAATTTTATCTATGTAATTACTGTATACTGTATATGCCATACGGAAAAACGGAACGGAAAAACGGAACAGAAACGGAAACACAACGGAAACAAAAAACGGAACAACGGATCCGTGAAAAACGGATCGCAAAACACTGAAAAAGCCATACGGTCGTGTGCAATAAGCCTAAGACTGGAGTCTAAAACACCAGTCTTAATAAATGTGCCCCAATAATTCTCTGTGGGGAAGAGTGATCACAGTAGCGATCGCTGGTTCTCACACAGAGGAGGTGATTGCTGCATGCAAAATAACAATTGAGAAGTTCAGAAATCTCTGTCCATCTTACAGATGTAAATAATAAATAAATCAACAAATAAATACCGTAAATACTGAGAGACAAAGAAAAAAAAAAATAAATAAAAAAGGGAAGAAAAAAGTTGAGACCTAGGAGACCTCAGTGAGACACACATTTTTAGGATAATCTGAGCTCTTTTTATTCATGTAGAATCTATTTGGACCCAAGTCAAATCAGTTGACCAAACTGGCCCAAAATTGAACCTGAATCACATTTAAAGCGATTCGCTCATCTATATGAAAGATCTGTCAGCTCTCCTGTCTTCCTTAGGGCTCATGCACACAAACGTAATTTTTTTCTGTGTCCGTTCCCGGGTTTTTTTGCGGACCGTGTGCGGAACCATTAAAAAAAACGGAAGTTATTCTGTGTGCATTCCGTTTCCGTATGTCCGCATTTACCTTCCGCAAAAAAATAGAACATGTCCTATTATTGTCCGTATTACGGACAAGGATAGTACTGTTTTATTTGGGGCCAGCTGTTCCCTTCTGCAAAATACAGAATGCACATGGACAGCATCCGTATTTTTTGAGGACTGCAAAATACATATGGTCGTATGCATGAGCCCTTAGTAAACACTTGTATTCCCCGTAGTATGACAATTCTGGATTGTATTTTCATACAACTCTAGGTTGTGCTATTTCTTGAGCATTCCTCTTAGCAATTTATGACTAAGTTGACATCTAGGTGTTACCATTTGGGGGTGGGGGTTATCTCTACAAATGATGACATTGCCCAATCAGCAATGGCTGCTAGTAACAGACTAGTAACTAGTAAGGACACGCCATTTTGACAAAGAAATTGGTAACACTCAGTTGACAATTTGTTCCTATATTTCTAGGAAGCATATCAGAAGAACAGGAATATGCAAACAGACATGCAATTTAATTAAAATATATATATTTTGGTGTAAATGGAATAGAGAGGGGGAGGCTGGGAATGGCTCATGTTGCATGTTATGCTGCTTAGGTCTCCTGCAGAGAGCACATTACCAAAGTGTGCAGTTTCTGAAGATCAAACACTTCCAAGAAGCAAAGTAGAATTATAAGGACAATTTCACGCAAGCCTGATATAAGCTCATCTCTGCACAACAGCAGCACAGTGGAAAAAAGTACTGGTAGTTAGGGTGCAAAATCCTCTGGAAAGGTGGACAACCTTTCCTGTAGTATAGTATATCCAAAGAATAGGCAGCACTCCAATTGTGAAAAAGGTGATGACCCGTTTATTCCCAGGCAACGTTTCAGCCATAACACTGGGGCTTTTGTCAAGCTTGAGAAAGGCCCCAGTGTGTGGGCTGAAACGTTGCCTGGGAATAAACGGGCCATCACCTTTTTCACAATTGGAGTACTTTTAGAAAAAGAAATGCCCATAAACACTATGACTAATTTGTTTGATACCTTATTCTCTTCCATTTTTGACTAGATAATGTCTGTAAAACATGGAATATGACAGCATTATAAAATAGCTCAACAAATGTAAAAATAATAGTACAAAGTAATAAAATAATAGATAATAAATACAAAAATAATAAAATAGTTACAAATTATAATTTATTTTATTCCAGAAATTGCGGGAAACACAGATGATATCCCACTTGTTCGCTGGAGACAGCAGTGGCTTGAAAATGGGACTCTTCTTTTCCATATTCATCACCAGGATGGCTCATCAAACTTGCCAGGTCAGGAAGCCACCGAAGAACCTCAAGGTGAGGGAGCTGAAGAGGAATTACGGATACTGCACATTTCAGTCATGGTAAGTCAGTGTCACTTATCAATATTGCAACATCCTTAAGGCGAAGTCACCTCTCCTGACATGTCTGTTTTAGTAACTAATTGCATTTCCTATGTAATAACAATTCTGGAGCATCTATTCTTATGACTCTATGTTGTGCCTTTCCGTTATTATTTCTGCTAGAATTTATGAATAGATTGTTAGCAGTTTCCAGTGAAGGTCCAGATGGTTGTCACCAGTCTGGGATGTGTCCCTGCACAGTCTGACTGGCACGGTAGGTAAGATAAAGGAAGGAAACAGAACACGACAAGGCAAATAAAACAACTGACTAGGCCCCAAATGCTAGGGAACAAAGGGGTCACCTCCTAGCAATCCCTAAAACACTTTCCCTAAGCTGCTATGCCCATGTGCATGTCTCGATGGTAGATATGCACATGCCCACAAACCTAAGTCTATAACACACTGAACCAAACCCTCAGCTGTAGGGAAGAGGGAACCGTAAAAACTAGTAAAACAGACACAGAAGAAAAAAAGGGAAAAGGACTTATCTAGAGATGTGTTGGAGCAGACGATCCACCAAACTTCCAGAGCTCACACAAGGCAGAACTATAACCCGCAAAGGCTATAGGGAGGAATAAATAGCCTCACCAATTACCTAAAGAACAACACCTGGGAGGAGGTGGGATTCAGTTCAAATCCACAACAAATCAAACTGTCAGATCAAGTCACGTGCAGCAACTCTGACAGATCTCCTCAGAACACCCACCGGTCAGGGCGTGACACTGACACTGGCAGTACTCATTGGATAATATCAGACTGTGCAAGGACACCCCCCAACGGGTAACACCCAGCTGGACCTTCATTGCAAACTGATGGTAATTTATTCATAATTTCTAGCAGGAATAATTAAGGAATGACACGTCATAGAGTAATAAGAATAGATGCTCCAAAATAGTTTTTACATGGGAAATGCAAGTAGTTAATAAATATGACTGTAAGGCCTCATGCACACGGCCGTTGTTTTGGTCCGCATCCGAGCCGCGGTTTTGGCGGCTCGGATGCGGACCCATTCACTCTGTGTGCTGTCCGCATCCGTTTCTCCGTTCTGTTCCGTGTTTTGCGGATCCGCGATTTGCAGACCGCAAAACACACCACGGTCGTGTGCATAAGGCCTAATACAGATGTGTTTTAGTGTCTGGGTGCATTACATCCTTTACATCCCAAACCCCTTTTTGTGACTCTATGTTCGGTTCAGAAGGGTGCCCTCCTGTCGATTGTTATGTACAGACAATAAAATGCAGCTATATTATGACCATATCAAACCAGCCTTACAGATATGAAGCATAATATCTAAGCTGCCTTCACTTTTAGGCCATTTATAACTTTATGACAGTTCAAAATCGATCTTGCATCACAGTGTTGGCTTTATAAAGCATTTGTGTGTATTATTTACAGTTTTTTTTTTTTCACTTTATCTTCAGTATTCTGCTTCTGGCTTTGACTCTTAGGAAGAATGTAAAGTGCTCCTTGTATGTTCCACTTATACATTATTTATTATATGGCTTCCTCTGATGTCCAGAGTGTTCTGGAAAATGCATGGAGGCCCCAGGACTTATTCTTTTCACCTGAGAGGCTTTTTATCCAAAACAATTCCTTTTTTTTTTTTTTTTTACTGAATTATCATTTTAATTCAACAAAGGGGCATATGGGAAATATGGATGCACTGAAAACATAAGATATTCTTTTTGTTTGTTTGTTTGTTTTTTAATGACTATAATAGCTTACGTGTGAAGAGAAGAAGGCCTGTCATTTTTAAAGGCTATGGGCACCTTTTAGGAAACTTTCTTGAAATGATTCAACTTTTTTCTATTTTGGGTTTAAAATAAGATTTGCAGTTAGTTAAAATTCTGAGCCCACTTTGCCCTACAGTCTGTGTGTATTTCAATGCAAAGCAGGCTGCAGAATACTATTCAGTGTGAAATCTATCGTTCGGACCGTTCAGTGGCTCCTGTGATCTCCTGATGCTGATTTAAGCTCAATTGCAATCAGATCAAAGTTGATCAAAAAATACATGCAATAACATAGAAAAATACCCAAAAGGTGTCCACAGCCTTTACTGTGGGTCATGCACACAAGACAGATATTGTTGGAACAGCCAACTCTTATCCCCCGTATGGCAGTGAGTTAACTCCTGAAAGAACCAAGGAATCAGGCATGCTGAAATCCAACATGTCCTATTCTAGACAAAATCATTAGAGTGGATTTGCTGACATTAAAAGGACATTCACTGATAAACCAGGCAGAAAGCTGTGTTAGAGCTAACTAAGCTGAAAGTAATGACACCTTTCACTTAGTGACCTGTTCTTTCATTCTGCAGGAAAAGTACTTTTAATCCATATGCACATGAGTAGCTAAGTGCACCAAGGGTGGGTCCTAACCACCCTGTGCAACCTTACGTCCCCTGCTTGCTCTACCAGCCCCTCCCTCGCCAAGCAAGATGACTACGCAGGAGCCTGACCCTGTAAATCAAGAACGAGAGGCAGGAGCTGGTAGAGGAGCAAGGGTGCACAGAATGGCCTGGGTCAGCCCTCAGTGCACTTAACTGCTCATCTGCATACGGATTTAGGGTCCATTCACACGTCCGCAAATGGGTCCGCATCCGTTACGCAATATCGGGAATGGGTGCGGACCCATTCATTCTCAATGGGGCAGGAATGGATGCGGAGAGCACACTATGTGCTCTTCGCATCCACATTTCCGGAGCGCGGCCCCGAACTTCCAGGCCGCGGCTCCGCAAAAAAATAGAGCATGTCCTATTCTTGTCCGCAGCTTGCGGACAAGAATAGGCATTACTGTAGGGGTGCCGGGCGGGTGTGTTGTGGATCCGCAATTTTCGGGTCCGCAACACACCACGGACTTGTGAATGGAGCCTAATTCAGTGGGTATATGAAGAGTTACTACAAGAAAATTTAGACTTGGGCCCAACACACGTTTGATCAAAAATGTGCGCAAAGAGCTTCTATTTTTTCATTTATATTAGGTATAATACCACTTTTAATTCAAGTATATGAAGAGGATAGAACAATGAGCTGAATCCCTGCCTCTGTACATGAATGGTATGGTCCATTGCTGTGTAGTGCCTCCAGAGTTTAAGTATGGAGCCAGACACTTGACCTACACTTGTCATGTGACCCTGGACACATTCTATGTTATAAATGTTGAGAGAGTTGGTGCAAGAACCAAGGGGGTCATTTGCTAATCTGAAACACGCCTAAATTAGGAGTATTTCAGGCGCAGATAGCCGCTATCTGCGAATTCGCCCTGCTCACGCCAGGTCTAAATCTGTGGGCGTGGTGTGGGAAGGGGATGGGCCAGCAGGCCCGTCTCATTCGTCATTTTCTACGCCTGCTTTAGGTGTAGAAAATGGTCTAAATGTTAGACAGCGCGGAAGCTGCCTGACATTTAGAACTGGCACTGGATGCGCCGAAGTTATGGAGAGGCCGGCGCCTCTTGGTAACTTCAGCGGATCCACCGCCAGCTATGGGGCTTTATTGAGACCAGCGTCTAAAATGCATTTCTTAATAAATTTGCCCCCAAGTGTCTAATGCCAACTTTGTGACGGAGTGCTGGGTCTTTAGGGTCAGTGGAACTTGGTGCAATACTTATAGACTCAGAATGCAGCTGCATGATGTAAGAATACTGCAATAGGTCAACTGCGATAAAAGTCTGGATAGCCATGAAATGTTGATCAGGTCTCTGATCTTGAGATGTCAGTTCAATGCTAAGTAACTTTGCTAAGTGACATCCCCCATGTATCATGCATAATAAATTGAGGGGCTGGGTGTGACCAGTAATTTCCAGTCGCAACACATATTTATTCATTTCTAAAGACAGAATTTTATGGAGAGAAGTGAAGCACATGTAAAATCAGTCAGACCTACGGAAGACATTGTACCCGTTTCATGTTAATGAGTGTTTTTATATACAAACCCCGAATTTAGAAAAAAAATCTGATATCAGATATTTAGTTTGGAGCACCATCAGGACAACCCTTGCCCTGTCCATATGCATTACTTGGGTAGATGGACGCCATAGAGGTGCTGCTGTAGAGAAACCGTGCATCCTGTGATAACATCCGATTGCTGGCTTCTTTTTGAAAAGGGGTTGTCCTCATGGGAAAACATCTTTACTTTAATATGTCTTTATTAATTTTAATGAGTAGTTAACCATCTTTTTCCAATTTTTCCAGTTTTCCTTTTTCATTAACAATATAAATAATTAACAGCAATATGAATTCGTAAAACCCTTGTACCTTCCCTGTTGCTTTGTCTTATTCTGGAGGGGTTGGTGAAAAGAAAGAAAAAAAATAAAAAATAAAAAATGTTGTTGTATAAACGTTCCCGCCTCCCTCGCCGCCCCCCTCTCCCGAACCCCGTCCCCCGGGCCCAGCACCAACCAGGCCCGCTATTTCAGCCATTTCTGCCATTTTTTAGCAAATGTATATTTTTCTTAATTGATACCAAGTGAAATTCCTCTCTAGCGAGCGAGAGTCTAGTCAAATTCTCCAATCCGTTGACTGTTGGTATTGTCCTTGCTCCCCAGTGAGCTACAATTGTTTTCCTTGCATAAGGGCTCTTTCACACCTGCGTTCTTTTCTTCCGGCATAGAGTTCCGTCGTCGGGGCTCTATGCCGGAAGAATCCTGATCAGGATTATCCTAATGCATTCTGAATGGAGTGAAATCCGTTCAGGATGCATCAGGATGTCTTCAGTTCCGGAACGGAACGTTTTTTGGCCGGAGAAAATACCGCAGCATGCTGCGCTTTTTGCTCCGGCCAAAAATCCTGAAGACTTGCCGCAAGGCCGGATCCGGAATTAATGCCCATTGAAAGGCATTGATCCGGATCCGGCCTTAAGCTAAACGTCGTTTCGGCGCATTGCCGGATCCGACGTTTAGCTTTTTCTGAATGGTTACCATGGCTGCCGGGACGCTAAAGTCCTGTTTGCCATGGTAAAGTGTAGTGGGGAGCGGGGGAGCAGTATACTTACCGTCCGTGCGGCTCCCGGGGTGCTCCAGAGTGACGTCAGGGCGCCCCAAGTGCATGGATCACGTGATCGCATGGCACGTCATCCATGCGCATGGGGCGCTCTGACGTCACTCTGGAGCGCCCCGGGAGCCGCACGGACTGTAAGT
Source organism: Bufo bufo (assembly GCF_905171765.1). Taxonomy (NCBI): domain Eukaryota; kingdom Metazoa; phylum Chordata; class Amphibia; order Anura; family Bufonidae; genus Bufo; species Bufo bufo. Next base: position 193,583,976 of record NC_053397.1, read on the forward strand.
ATACCGCTCCCCCGCTCTCCGCTCCTACTATGGCAACCAGGACTTTAATAGCGTCCTGGCTGCCATAGTAACACTGAAAGCATTTTGAAGACGGATCCGTCTTCAAATGCTTTCAGTACACTCGCATTTTTCCGGATCCGGCGTGTAATTCCGGCAAGTGGAGTACACGCCGGATCCGGACAACGCAAGTGTGAAAGAGGCCTAAAATAAGAGTTTAACTGCTACTTCTCGATCTTGAGCGGCATCTACTTTATCCATCACTCCCAGAACACAGACCTCAATGCAGGTAGGGACTTTAAACGCATGATAGCGCTCTATTTTTTCAATCACCTTCCTCCAAAATTGCTGAGTTTTTATACATGTTCAAAGTATATGGACATCATCTACTCCAACTTCTCCACATTTTTTACAGTTAAATTGTTTCGTTTTATAACATTTCATTAATATCTTGGGAGAGTAGTATAAACGATATAATATATAAAATTGCGTAATTCTATCAAAATGGGACAACATCTTTAAGTTTAACTCAATTCGGAATATACTGTAGATAAAATCCAGTATAGGTGTAATTAACACCAATATTTTTTTTTTTATTCCTGTTGCATTTAGATGATTATGGAGAGCTTGGGTATGGTACCCAAATTGGAGACCTATTTTAGCTGTCTTCCTGCCTATCGGTTGCCAACAATTCTGACTAACATCATGTAATGGTGCTGCAGGTCAAAATATGTTCTTGTAGAACATTAAGAGCCACTTTATTGTGACGTACTGTAGATAGAGGGAGACAACCAAAGAAGGAAAGGAACCATGCGATTATAATATCATGGGAAGAGGATTTTTGGACTTTGCCTAGTTTAGAAAACCCATTTTCTTATACCCGTCTGGGGAATCCCTAGTTGATGGGGGCAGAAGAGGGTGGCAATTTCCTGATTAGGATCCTCAGCATGTAGCATGTTCTATATTCTGCGTTTTTCACGGAACCCTGGCCCCATAAAAG